>NC_052131.2:40526318-41726318 GCF_016086655.4 Lepeophtheirus salmonis
TGGATTGTCAAACTTGCAGGACCACTGAGTAGAAAAATGCCAGAATTTTTTTTTGCAGAAAATCATTTGAATTTCAATATTCCTTTTGCTATTTATCAACAATTTTCGAGTTATATTTCGTAATTATTTGACGTTACATTACCATTTTCTATGTGAAGCTTTCATTTTTTTATACCCTCGAAAGAATTAAATTGTTAAACGATTCTAAAAGTGACTTCATGGAGGTTGAGTAGTTAGTTATAGATTAGAATTTATATTTTAAGGGCAATTTAAAATCATTCAACGTCCCTAGCAAAAAAAAGTTGTCGACACTATTTCATTGGGACAAATATAGATTACTTGGTCTATGTTTCGCCACTTTGAATAAAGCTTAAACTCTACCTACCTTTATTATGTCCTGAATTTCAATACTAAATATTTTTGATGTGATGTCTGATAGCTTTTGAAAGAATGTTAACCAAATCAATGGTTCATCTTCATTTGGCAAGTATGTAGTTATTTTAAAGGGACTAAGTAACTAATGTACCCTGTAATAGCCAGACTAAATGAGTCATCTATTAATTGGGCTCTGTTATATTTATATATTCTTGTGTAGTTATTACGTAGATAAAGTGTAATTTGTTCCAATTTTCGTCATTCAAGATAATTCGACAGTATCCTTAGATAGTAGTGAAGACAAACGAATGAAATATATTGAAGTATAATTACTTAATTATCGTACATGTTTGATTAATGTTGAAAATCACGGGGTATAAACAATGGGAAGTATTAGTTAAATCCACATCATGATTTGTTTGATACAATTTAGTTTCATTTAGCCAAATTATTCTGATTGTTCCATTATTATGTTTGTTTATGATGTGATATTTTAATGGAACCCACCATACATCATCACTTCTTTCTTTACTTGAAGAAGAATAACCAAAACATTTCTATTTGCAAAAAAAAAAAAAAATTGTGATTGGAAAAGATGAACTAAAGTTTCAAACCTGAGAAATCTGATTAAAGTGTTTTTCGAAATTTGGAGACACTGTTATGACTGGATTTTTTAATTAAGTAAGCCATGGTTGCATCAAAACCTTGATTGTCAAATTTTGTGGAATAACATGTTCTTTAGAAGATACGACCTCATCTATTTCTCTCCAAAGAATATCTTCATCAATATTTTTCAAATTACTAAGATTAGTTAGAAATATATTTTAAATACATAAATTAAATTAATATTTAGTGAGTAAAATTGAGACAAGAATGTGCATAAATTACGAATAATCTAAGAGCAGAGTCCACAAATCGAAAATGAGAAGAAATTAGACTCACTACTTCTGTTATTCGTTATATTTCCTTAATCGATCGAGAACGGGCCGTAGAATCAATTTTCAGGGCTTCTTGAAAAACAAAGATCACAAATCTATCCCATGAAAAAAATTCTGATGAAGCCAAATAGGATACATAAGTTGTGGTCCCTTCTTTAAGCCATAAATCATCCCACCACGATGGAGTTACAATGTCACCTATTTTACAAAATGAAATATACAAAATCAATTTTTTGATTACATGAATAAACTTCAAACATTACCCATCCACTGATGTGTAATCTCATGTGCAATAGTGACTACAATTTCATCCTTTGAATATAAAGAATGAATTGATTTCCCATTTTCTTCTATCAACAAGAATTCAGATTCAAAAGTTGTAAGACCCCAATTTTCCATGGCAGCAGCACTTTTTAGTCCAGGAACTGCAATCAAATCCTTAAATCAACAGAATTAATAATTTAGATCCGCTTGTCATTCTATCAATTCATGTGTTAACCAACCTCCTTAGGTATTGGTAGATCAGTTCCAAAGTATTGAACTAAATATTCATACGAAGTTGGACTGACTTTCTTTGCCCAGCATGTTTTTAACTTGTCTTCTTCGGAACTCCAAATTCTTAATTTTAAAGAATCATTGTAGGAATTCTTTCATTGGTGTAATTTGTAATGACAAATGCCACCAAATACGAGCTCATTAATGGAGTGGACATAAAAATGTCTAAGACAAAATCTGAAGAATTTCTAATTGAAAGAATAATTATAATTTAGTATATGTGTGTATATAAATTAAAGCTATAAAAACTGTACTCAGATGCAATTGTTTGACTGATTGGCATATTTGAAATGGAGGTCATATTTTTGGGACGACGAAGTGTTATATTGAATACGGCCTTAAAGGTTGGCTCATCAAAGCAAGGAAAGACAGTTCGAGCGTATATTGGTTCCATTTGTGTGTAGTAAACTCCGCTGAAAGGGAGGAAATACAATCAAAAATTAGGAATTGTTGACAGAAGTTACCATTAACTAGATATCTTTAGATAAGGATCGTTCTCTTTTGTTGTACCTTATTATTTAGAGACAGCTATATGATATTGTATTTACGAAATTGGATTGATTTTAAAAATCACACCTACAGAGTGCCAAAAAATATGATAACTTTAAGGGTCGACATATCTGGTGATAGATATTAATAAAATGTATAAACTGTGTCTAGTGCTCTTTGCTCACTGATATGTAACAATTTTTAAAAACAGAAGGAATAGCAAATAAGGATATTTATAATTTTTTCTTAATGTGGTTTACCCATATTTCGTGTGTGTACACGTCTAAGTGCTTACCTATATAGGCAATGCATATTTATATAGTGATATTGGGAGAAGAGTTGCTCTCACAAAATATCATTTAAATTTTTATATACAACTAGACGTGTAGACGCACGATAGATGTGGTAAACCACCTATACCAGGATATGCTTTTTTTTAATTTACGCTCTTTGCAATTTAGCCAATATTCATATCCATATTTAAAAACTTCCTTTTAAAAAAGCACAAAGAAAAAGGGAACACTTTATACTAAATGACGTCAACACAGCCTTGACTATATTTTGACATGACACCTACAATATTTTTGAATCAGTAAAATTTTGTTAAGTTTGGAAATCGCTTCTACATTGTTAAAGATTAGATATGAATGCAAATGTATTACTTATCATACGAAAATCCTTGAGTATTGCCGTATTCGTCAAATATGCTTTCTATAGTTGAATTATAGTCGTAGTCGTATTCCTCGTAATCGTAATTGATTTCTGGTTCATCTATTGTCATAGTACCTATAGGCAATGCCCATTTATAATGCCCAGTGTTTTACATTTTTTCTCATCTTCCCAACGTTCAAATGAACCACCATTAATATTATTAAATAATGACCTTACTCATTGTTTTAAATAATTTGATATTAAACATGACTCATTTTTTAATATAAGTTCTGTAGTATATTGTATACCTAAAATATATAATTTTTGTAAAAAAAATAGAGGTCTAGAAAATCGTAAATATTGCCACATAAATTGTCCCATTTTACTTAAAGTATATTTGTTAATCCGATATTTGTATTTTTTTAAATAAATATACTTTTAGAAATTGGAAAGGATAATAATAATAAATATTTAATTGTGTCAAATAAGTTAAAATTCATAAAAAAATTATCAAAACTCAACTACTAACTATAAACTGCAAAAATGAAAAACAGAATCTCTCAAAAAAAGCTTGACAAATATTAAAAAAAACCCACACATTTTGGTGTCGAAAGGGATACTTAATCAAACCACAGCTGTTTCATTTTTCAAATTAAAGCATAATAAATAAAATAATTAATAATGTTTTGGAAATGCTTTACCTTCAAATTTGTACATTTTAATAAATTTATTAAGATATCATTATTATTAAATTTCCGAGTAGTAAACATCCTTTCCTAAATAGATTCAATTATATTCCAAACTTGATTGAACATGCGTGTGTGATCATAAAGATTTTTGCTGATATTTAATTGAAAATCCTTTTTGGAATCAGAGTAGAATCAAGATGGGAGTTTATATCATTTTCTCCTTTTTCCTTGTCCCAGCTGATTGTAGCTCATCTAATTAAACCCCATGAGCATTATTCTTTGTCTCCTCAAAAACATTCTTCAAACTGTCAGGGTTATCACGTTGATTTTCAGTTTCCTTTTTTTACGTGTCCATTCTACACTGGACTTTCATTTTAACTAATAAGTATATTAGGAATTATAAAGATAAAGAAAATAAAAATATAAAAAACATACAAGGGATTTTTTTTTTTTTTTTTTTGATCGGAGCAGCTCATTCTTACAACAAAAATGGGTCGAAATCGGTTTACCAAAAATATCTTAAGACTGATCCTTTAAAAATAGATATTGGCAGAGTCTTATCAATATTGTTTATCTCATTCCTCAATTCATAGGCATCTAAAATTAATCCAAATTTAATTTATAATGAACTAACTGTTTATTATAATGTTATAAATTTATCTTTGAAAAAAACTGAATATGAAAAACTTTTATTTACTTTTATCTATTATACGATAGATTTATGTTACAAAAATTATTCTTGCTTGGGAAATTCCCATTTCAGGGTCTGCTTTATTTATCAGGGTTAAAATAGCCTTCACAAATTTATTATCGTTTCATATTCCTTTCTGACCAGTATTGTCTTGCAGAATTCCCTTGACTTTCTTAATTACCACCTCTATTCTTCCATTAAACTTTGTATTATAAGCAGAGAACTGAGACTGAAAATGAAAAAGCTGGAATAAATATTAAGTTGATATTTATAAATAAAAAAAAGGAGTATTTAGACGTTTGGATTTGGCGAATTGCATATTCTCAGATATAAATTAATATACAGATTGGGCTCTCCATAAATTAGTATAGCATGGGCTGAGCCCGTCTAGGCTCGTTATACTTTTTGCTCACATGATAAATTAAGTTTGCTGTTTGATAAGGGCAAGTAACTAGAAGAGACAACTAATAAAGGAGTGTGAATAAAGAGAAAACGTTTATTTTACATTCATATTTAGTTGTAAATATTAGTTTCCCTAGTTATTAAGTTCAATTTCGTTGATTGACAATTTCACAAGAGATTATAATTAAGGGTGTTTTTTAAGTAAATGGTTTAGGTTAAGAAATGTTTCCTAATTGTACAAAAACCTTGAAAAAAAGTTTGAACAGTTTGAAAAATATTAAAGCTTTTTTGTGAAACAATAAATTGAGCTTACAAAATTAGAAATAAAATAAATTATATAATTGTATCAATAAACAAAAATATACATATATGTTTAATGTAACGTCAATTGAAGTTGATTTAAATTGAGGTACTGCCCCTTTATTTCTCCTTTAGCATATCGCAACCCAACTAATGGACTGATAAATATGGAAATTTAAAATTACGTTTAATTCAAATTAAATTCTACAAAAAAAATTAGCATGACCTTAGTGACCTTTTTGGAGAGATGTTTGTTCTTTTTTCTGGATGATGTAGCAAATAAATTATGAGTGAGTTTTAAATTAAACAAAGTGTGTATACATATTTAGTAAAACAAACCGAAAAAAATATATGCGTTGTATTAAGAAATACTTTTACAAATGAGTTTTCTATCCATCAGTTGCAAACAATAATAATGGCTACCTGTATGTACATGATCCATATCTACATTTTATTACTTTTGGCAAACACCATTGAATAGAATTAATTATTGGAATTGTTTTCCAAAAGTGTATGTGTGCCACGCCGTTAGCAGGTATTCCTTTGTTCAAAAGATTCAAAGAAAAAACAAAACTAACTATACATCTGGAACTGCATGTGGCCACTCTTTTGGTAGGCACACGAGATAGTAATATTTAAATTGCAAAAGATAATTTTTAAAAAATTATTCAAGATACAAAAATTGACAATTATTAGAAGTATTAATTATATTTCTTGACAATGCCCCTGAGTTTGGAGTTAAGTTCATGTCACCTTGGACAATACAACACACCCGTTGGCTTTCAAAGTGCAACAGCATAGACGGAAGAAAGTCCCAACTACTTGGAGTGTGGGAATGGAAATTCGTTAATCCCGTTCAAGTGTCATTTTCTCGACTTCAACGTATGTTAGAGAGCTCAGGTTGGTTTTATTTTGTAACTAATTTTTTATGCTTTAATCAATCGAAATATAAATTAATTTCAGCCTTTATTAAAACTCAGTGTCCTTTGGAGGTTAGGAATGAATGATGGGTCTAATAGGCTACAAAAGGTAGCAAGAACTTTCTTGGACGACATCAATTCGTCCTGGAAAAGATCAATGACTCTTCCTCAGATTAGATGCACCATTGTTTCATACGAAGAAGTCAAATCCACAGGAGGTACACCTCTTAGGAAGGTAGTGAAGGTAGTACAATTATGACAATGTTTAGCTTGTCAGAACACTCCTTTACCTAATGAGATTTGAAAATGAACTCTGCCCTCCAGATCCTCCCCGTCGAACGTTGGAAGTTGCACGTCGGAGCATCGCACGGTGTGCACTTCACTGGCGGGAGGACTGCGCTGGGAAATCGTGAGACAATCACGGTCAGAGAAGAGATCTTTTGAAAGGGTATAAGGCATGTTGCAGCTAAAATCCGCGTCACCAATGAAGGAATAGCCCACGTAGACTTACTACCATCAACTTAATGTATTTCAATGAGGTAAACGATGGCTAAAAACAAAATATATAGGATATTTTTGTGTTAGCAAAGTAATGCTGTTGCAGCGTAAATAATTTAGTTTAGTTATAAATTTGCTTCACCAATAAAGAAAAATTCCATCATTTGATTTTAAAATGTCCTTCATAGATCTTACAATATACAATATTATATTGTATTCTTTTTTTAAGTTCATATTTCGTTCACTAAGAAAAATATTGAAAAATATGGACTAAGGTGTTTCTTATCTTTATTTTGTTGAAATGTACGGGTCACCGGGTCAAAATCGGTTCCTATTGAACAAAAAAATAGAATAGGCAAAAATTCAGCGATTTGGTAAAATATTTAGAGGTAGCTCAATGGCCTCAAAGTTTTGAAAATTGCTAATTTTTTCAATAAAAGTGATTTTTTCTTCAATTACCATGAAAACAGTTTAAGATACAGCTTTTTATATTCTGTAATTTTTAAAAGATGACTTAATTTACTATATGATATATTTATGTTTTTATTTTGAATTATAATGCAAAATAATTGAAGAAGAAAATAATCATAAAGAACGTATTTGGCATGTTTTTAATTTTTATTTCATGTTTTCCCCTACAAGCCATACAAATTTCATGACATTTTTTTATTTGGTTGAATTGTTAGATTTTTAGAGTGAGAATTAGTTGTTATTTTTTTGCAATAAAAAAAATACCATTGGTAAAGTATATGTATGTTTAAAGCGGTCTTTTTATTGATATATTTTCTTCTCGTATATCTTCAGTGTGACATGTTTTTTTAACTATTTACAGTTCCAGGCTCGTAATTAGTTTTGTCTATCATTTGCCCCATTTTTTGGTATCTTCTGAAGAGTCAAACCTGGGTTCCCATGCATGCATTAAAAACTAATCTAATTATTAATTCTATAATGTGATGTCTACATGCAAACGGTAATAACTTTTTATCAAGCATTTTCTCTAATGAAACAAAGTTCCATGTTTCTATGTTTGAACTATTTGTATTAAAACAAACAACCTTAATATAATCTGCTATTCCCCAATCTTGAACGGCATATAAAATTACAGTATTTTTTCTTAATATTATTTGATCTATATTCAATTCTCTTACTATAAATAGTACTTTGGTTAAGAGCAAACTCAGTAATGTTTGTCTGATACTCTTGGCTGCTTCTGCTAATATAAAAACGGCTTTTCGATTAGACGCTTTAGTGCGATCAAGAACTGATGCAACTTCTTGAGAAATTAAAGTGTTTCTTCATATTTTAATATTTGATTGAGTAGATCCTAGTTTTTCTCCCTAGTTAATATTTTCGTTGTATAAATATAATACGAGGAGAATTACGTCCCAAATGGATTAGAATTGTTAACAAAAGTACTTCAGATATGCGTATCAGAATTTATGCTTTTTAGAGGGTGCTTTGATATTAAGGACACCATTGTAGGACTGATAAATGTGACTAATTTAACATCCCAAATTAAGGATCAATTCAATTAAAATAAAAAATCATGTTTTGCAGAAGGAAAACAGTAAAAACGTAGAAACATTGTAGCAACAAGTTATTTATATATTAGTTATGTCCTCAGCTATTTTATATTGTAATTTATATTATGAATTTTTTTTCTCAGAATAGCAAAAAATATATCTTAGAATAAATTGCGTCATCTTTAAAAAATTTTAAAACATAAAAATCTGTATTGTGAACTTTTTCACAATAATCAAGGAAGAAGTAAATTTTTATAAAAAAATTGGCAATTTTCAAAACGTTGAGGCCATTGAGGTACCTATAAATATTTCCCAATTTCACTGAAATTTTACCAAATGTATTTGTTTATCAATTTGGATTTTGACTCGGCAACCCGGACTTTTCAACAAAAAAGAAGAATAAGGAACATCCTAATATGGACTGGTAAACTAGGCTTCAGCATAACAGGTTTAGTAATATATCTATTCAACTGTTGTTCAAGCATTAATTATTATAGTTGTTCAAAAGATGACGCCACATTCAAAAAGTTTAAGACTTGAAATGATAATCAGATATTCGAATAGGAGTCTACGATAGTGAAAAGGTCAATTATATTTTTTCTCTAAAAAACATAATCACTTATAACTGTTTGTATGAATATAATAAAAGAATTAAAATAATAGGGGCATTATCTTTAAGAGTCCGGAATTATCTTTAACTGGTTTTCCAAAAGTAAACAATACTCTCAAGTAAAAAAAAAAATCTGGGGTGAGCTTGAAATGTCCCAATTTTATATATTCCTATATAATGATGAGGCCATCACAAGAAATCAATTCCTTAAAAAAAATATGTGAAAACGAGAAAAAGAGGTTTTTATATTTCTAGCAATTTTTGTTTCATAAGAAAAGGAAAGACTATTCTTGTAACATGAAATTGAATGCTAAGAATCTTTAGTTTAATTTGAATGCATTTTTTAAAAGGATAATGCTTCAGAGGAGCAGCAATGGCCTCTTAAAGACGGTACATCATAAAATTTATATTATAATGTTGAATAAAAATTTACGTTGGTAAGAATAGGTTCTTAACCAACTCATCTGAAATAAAATTACTTTGTGTATTGTTATATTTTAAATCCTTTGATACCATTATTATTATATCGATATAAATAATATATTTTCGTCGGGAATTCTGTGATTTGTTCTTCATCTATTAACAATATCTCGGATATCCGAACTTTGGAGCATAGAAACGTCACATTTCATGATGTTGATGTAGAAGAAAGACGTAGAATTGAAAATTATCTCGAAAATGGTTGTCCCTGTTCTCTAGGGCCATCGGTTAATTGGTTTGATTATGAATGTAGTTCTTTTTGGCGAGATCCATGCCGAGAAATGTCTTCTATTTCTCCATTGAGTCATGAAGCCTATGTGTTCTTACATTTTGGTGCCATGGATAGGGAAGATGAAAAGATAAAACTCCAAATGAGTGGACGGAGAGTTTGTCTGACACAACTTTTTCTTTCTTCATGCCTATGGAGAAATCTACAGTTCATTATTTGAAAATGGGTTCACTCATAAGCAACGTAAGTTAACTTAAAATCCATCTAATAACCCGTACAATCGAACTATTCATGAAAAAAAGAGGAGGTATTAAAAATTTTCTGGAGAACTTAATGAAAGATAAGATCATCATATTTTTGTACCACAAAGATTTGCTTGCATCTCCTTATTATCTTAAAGCAATTCATTTCCAAAGTTAACTATAATAAATATCAACAATCATGTTTGGATCAAGGATACGATAAATATTGCAGTATGCTATATCCACTTTTATTCGTCATTGGAAGACTGTGTGTCCCAAATTAGAGATTGACCATTGAGAAAAATAATTTTCCCTCAAACTTTCTTCATTAGGTGTGTATAGATTTTTAAATTTTATATCCATAGTCTAATTGTTGCTCAAGGTCTTTACAGAATAAATCTTCTTATTAAAACTTACCTAATAAAGTTCAAATTATTTTTATAGTATAAATTTTATACAATAACTAAAGAAACTCTTTTTCAGAAGGTTTAGTATGATTTTTAATAAATAAATAAACATTTTTGAAAAATTATAAATTATGTGACACCTTTTTGAAATTTCTTGCGATTTCTGTAATTTTTTAAACATTAATTTGTACATTTAACTCCTTAATTCTTATGAATGTCCTTAATCGAGCATACTTTTTAATGACTTCAAGAGGAAAGTGGGGAGCTGACGTTTGCAGTACATATATCAACGATTGAATGACTTGAGGATGGCCTAATATTTTCGGACTATGAAAGGTCTCAAACATTGTTTCAAACTTTCTTATTTATTTTTAAAAAGACTCGGTTGGCTTAGTTAAGCCCCCTCTTGACGAGGTTGATATTCATGGAGTATAATCGGAATCTGTACTTCAATACTCCGATGTCTTGCATCCAAATTAAGGATATTTAAACTTAATTTGTTTGGCCAAATATCCGGCAATGTACCCGAGACCTTGAATTCTGCAGTCCAGAGTAGAAGGGGAGGAAAATGTTGATGCTTCATATTCCAAATTTGGGTGCAAAGATAATTCATTTGCAAATAAAAAACATCCTCATATTCCTCCTAATCAATCCTTGACACGTTTGTCTCGGGCTCCAGATCATTCACAAGAAAACTAAGGAAATTATTTGACTCATTAGTTTCCATTCTCAAAGTCAAAATATGTTGGCATTTTCCATGAATAACAAAGTCCACGTAACATTGCCACCTGAACCTTCTTGTTAGGGCCAAATACTTGATCGAAAGAGTGTGAGTAATTGATCCTTCCTCTGATGTCTGCATATATAAAATGATCAATGTGACTTTAGATGAGATTCAGCAAAAAGTATGGGTGTGTAGCTATAGCTCAGCAAGGGAGCGCTATAGAGACTAAAGTACTCCTTAGATCATCACAATCCATTTCAAAAAAGAAAAGAAGAGAAAATATGTTTAGTTTTGTAAATTCTAAGCATTTTTTAGAACGCATTTTCTACATACAAGTTTTGTTTTTGGTAAACTGAAGGGTGTTTTTTCTATTTTTCCAAGCTGTTATTATTATTCTTTCAGTCGTGAGGAGAGAACATTTAAGTATTGAATAACTACGTGTAAGTATGATCATGAAAAACGGAGATATCTATATTAAATTAAATGACATATACAAATGTAATAGGTTGGGTGATATTGAATTTACATAACATTCCGATAATATAACTTCAAAATACAGAGTGCAGTTTTACAATTAAGATTTTTTTTAAATTGGGTTTTCTTGGGAAACCTTAGTTGTACAGCTTTAAAAACCAGTTCTTCAGATTTAACAGACAGTTTTGTATAAGTTGAATTTACAAAGCGTTGAAAATGTCCTCCGAGTACGACCATAGTGCAGCTATCATTGTCGCCCTTCGTGCAGGTCGTCCGCTCAAAGAGATCATCGACTTTTCTCAATTTGTCCTCTGCCACCGTGTACAAAGTCACAAAGGAGTTCAAGGAGTCTGGAGGGATGGGAAGAAGGCAGATCGTACAAAATTGGCTGAGACATATTGGAGGATGTGCATACGAATGGGGTTGCAAGAAGAATATTAATAAGAGCTGTATGTGTAAAAAAAAAAAAATTCAGACGAATGAGATCAAGGACCGAAGATTAAGAAAATTGAGAGAAGAAGATGTTAATTATCTAAAATTGATAAATTTTATTAATGACGGTTTTGGAAATAATATCAAAATCTCCCTGAAGAATTAAAACTCTACTGGAATTTGAGAGATAGTCTATCGATTTATGAAGGTTTGATCATCGTCAATAATAAAAGAATTGTTATACCAAGAGTAGCTTGGAAAGAAATATTTAAAAATCTGCATGTATCTCATCAAGGCATAGTGAAGACTAAGCAGTGTGCCAGAGAGTTAATTTATAGGCCAGGAATAGACATAAACATCAAGATATCCTCTTGACAGCCCCTTCAGCTGCCCTGAAAACGCCCCTGGTACATTTATAATTTATAAATGGCTTTAAGTTTTGATTGGATCTGAAGACATTTGTGTTTCTATAGAAATCTTTATTAATCATTTAATTGACATGAATTTGTCATATTGATACAAGATCCAATCTTTAAATAACTACTAGATATGCTTGAAATGAGAACTCTAAACTTTATTTTTCACAATTTATGATTAATATGTCCACTCTCTTGTCTTGAAAATATAAATTTGTAAGCTTGAATTTTTAACAATGTTTAATGATTTCGACAGATAACTTCAAATAAAAATCATCAATTTTTTTTATCTCATTTGACTAAACTCCAATTATATTATTATATAGAATAATTTATCAATATTTGATGTAATGTCGAATATATGAGAAAGAAGTTGTGTTATGTCATATAAGTATCGCTAGAGCGGTAGTATGTTTTTTTAATTGATTATCCAATTTCCAACTGTTTGGTACTTTAACGTATAAAACTTGAAGCAAAAATGTACAAATTCCATTTACATATTATGAATTGTTACAAAATAAATAGATATATAAGGTTAATTTCATCAATATTTTAACGAATGTGAACATCCAATGTTAAAGATTTAGATGAAATAAGAACAAAAAATGGATCTATATTTAATTATTATAAGTTTTAATATAGGACTTTAATTGGTGGATAGGAAGTTTTTTTTTTCTTCTTTCAACAGAGAATAAGAGAGGTTGCTGAATTTTTGTATAAAACTAACTTCCCAAAAAAATAGGAAAGCTTTATCGTGATTACTCATACTATCATTTCAACTTTAGTACTACTATTTTCATTTAAATAAAAATTACTACTTTTTTTGGTCATTTACGAAAGTCTATAAACTGTACTTTAAACTGATTTTTATACACACGGAGATTATTGCTATGAACGTTTAATAAATGGGATCAATGATCCGGATCAGGTTACATTATTACTCATATTGATCCTCAGACAATTTGTTACAAATAAAAATATAGTATGTCATATATAATTTTGATGTTCTTTATATATCTATGTCAACACAACTAAAATATGTTCATACGAAATAGGTTGGCGATATTGAGTTAACATTATATGCCCCTTTCCTTTTATGATAATAATTAATCTATAAACATTAATATAAGTTCTATGATACATCATTTATATTTACATAAAAACTTACAGATCTGTCAAATTTAATAAACCTACTGTTTCTTATAAGAATTTTGCCATTTCTCAGCCTTATCTTATAAATTTTGACGTTGATTCTTCCAACAACTTTTCCAATAAGGTCCCGCCACATATTAACTCTGTTTTGAATTCTTACTTTCACACCCATTTGAATAGTGTTTGATTTCTTGTTTTTCAGTTGTGGTATAAATCTCGCTTTTTTATCATTTTGTTTCTCCTCTTCACCCACTCGACATTGTTCAAGGACTTTAAATTTTCTAAGTTTGAATTAGTTGATGGAACAAAAGACCGAATTTGATGATCGATCATTATTTCTGCTGAGCTTCTTCCATGGCCTTTTGGTGTGTTCCTCCATTCCAATATTGCTCACGATTTTCCGTTGATGTCTCGGGTCTTCTTAACAAGAGTCTTCATGGCTTTACACCTGCTTCAGCATTACCATTGCTTTCAGGGTGATAAAGAATTGATATAATTACCTCTACTCCCCATTCATTGAGACACACCTTCCATTCATTTGACTTGAATTCAGCTCGCCCATCCGAACGATATCTCAATGGAATTCCAAACATAGAAAATGTCTGTACGATTGCTTTCAAAACTTTTTTGGCTTTGGGCATCTATCGAATGAGTACAAAAAGGGATACCCAGAATAACGGCCAACAGGCAAATAATATTTCTTCCCGATTTGAAATATATCTTACGACACTTCTTCAAACGTGCGATTGGTTGACTCATTTTTACTCCATATGTCTTCTTTGGCTTGTGATGATTGATATCGTTGGTATAAGTAATACAAATTAACTTTTTAATCTATGTCCTTGTCAATCTTGGCCTATACACCGTTTGACGATCTGTTTGTTTGGTTCGTACGATCACTTGATGACTGTCGTGTAAAACATTTAATATAGACTTACGTAGTCTAATCGGAACAACTATTCTGATTCCATATAAAACATTTCCATCCTGAATATAGCCTTCTTATTCTAGGCATTTGAGTTCCATAGGTATCTTTTTTCCTCTCTTAAGCATTGTATCAACTTTTGAAGTTCTTTATCTTTTTCTGTATCCTCCCAAATCCTTTGGAATTGAAAATTTGTTTCATTTTTGAACCTGAGAATTCCATTCACTGAAGTTTGCATGATTCTACATTCATCAAGTCTTGTTCTGTTGGTTCTTCTACTGGCGATCTTGATAGGGGATCTGGAGCGATGTGAGTGGATCCTTTCTCCCAAATTGTATGGAAATGGTACGGCGACGTTTTCTCCTTCACTCTTAAAATAAGAGGGTTCTCAACCTTATCAAGAGTTTGATTGTTGAGAATAGTAACTAATGGTTGACGGTCAAATTCCTTACCTAATAAGTAGTACTTCAATTTTTTCATTGCCCATAGAACACTCAAAAGCTCTATCTCAAACGTAGCCTAATGATACTCTGTTTTGTAATGAACCTTGAACCAGCTTGTATGAGTCTCCAATTTTATTTATGCTTTTGTTGTAAAATGAATCCTAGTCTATTTCTCCTTGATACATCCGTGAGAAGACCAATTTCTTTTTTATGGTCGAAAATGGGCAAACAGGATTGATTGAACCAACTTTTTATCTTTGAGCACTTGAAGTATTCACATTTCAATAATTTCATCCCTTTTGTTTACAAATATTAACTTTTATAATTTTAATTATAGTTTGAGTTTTATGTTATAAATTAACCAGTATGAGACTATATAGATCATTCAATTCGGGTAGCTTATTTTTAAGAAATTAGCTTGTATTTTAAAACGAATTTTCCATAAGATAATATGTTAATGGAATATACAATATGCAAAATGATCCATGTATTTAATACTTTAATGTCTTTCTTTATACCTTTCGGTAAAATATTATACAATCTTCTATTGAATAAATAATTAATTAGATTAACATCATTTATTTAAAGTACTTGGCAGTAAGGGAGCATTTTTCCAGAGCCAAGTCATGAATGGGCATTCCTGACTTTATTTTTGTCTTTGATGACAATTTTCCCCAATAGTGGGCTATTAAACTATTATTAAGTCTCTTTTTACAATTTCCCTTGAGCCAGTATCAAAATACAATTGCCATGATGGATAATAAATGGAGAAAAATGTATTTGGAGGAAGGAGTTGAATATTATGGCATTTGGCATCATTGATTGTTTTCATGGTTTTGCCTTTACAAAGTTTGATGAGATTGGATGTAACCATTAGAGGTCCATTTTTGGCCCATGCGCTTCCATCATAATTTTGGGAAATATCAGCTACAATCATTTTTAGGAGTTTGTGATGATGAGTGAAATGCAAGACACCATTCGCTGGAGTAGAGAAAAAAATGATACATACAGCTTATGACATAAAAAGATTTGTCTTGCCAACTAATAATGGCTCCATGTTCTCAACTCCAGCATAATTATAGTGGAGAGGCAATTCCTTAAGAACAATAATATCCGTGTCCAAATAAGTGCCACCATAATTATATACAAACCAATATCTTAAAATATCACTCATGTGGGCGTTAAAGTAAACGCTATTTTGAATTTTGTTTTTCAGCCAAAGACTCTCTATGACCGTTCCTTTAAAAACGTAGGTTAAATCAATGCTAAGGATTTGAATATTAGAATATTTTTCCATGATCTCAAGAATAGGTGCGCTTCTTTCGTAAGCTTTATTAGTCATTAAGCAAAAGATGTTTCGTTTAGGATGTAACTTAGCTACACTCTCAAGAGCACATAATTCTTTTAATGTTAAGTAGGCTCTTCCAGATGTTTCCAAAAAGAAAAAACTCGTGTCTTTTGGAATATTTACTTCGTAAAACATGGTGTGATTTTTGATTGTTTTAACAAACAAGGGTATTTGAGAATCATTTGGGAAGGAGAGTTCTTTGTTTAAAAGATTAGAAATGGATTTCAGATTGTCATATTTGTTGAACTGTACAAATTAAATTGTGTGTTATATCATTAGTAATAATAAATAAATGAATAAAACTTACTTTAGTACTGAAGAATATGTACCAATTGACTATTAATAAAATAGAGATAATTACAACCGTAAAACTAGTTTTTATCAATTGGAGCATGTTTACACCTTCTCCAGAATGTTTATATATTGTTTAAATTGTATCAATCATTTTTTGATCTTTATATATATATGTATATAAATATTGAATGACATCTGTTTCACTGCACCTATTTCAATTGCATGGATCACAAAAAAAGAAGCAGAAAAAATGAGAAAAATATTTTTACACGTGTTATGCATTAGAGGTAAAAACATTGCCCTTATATTTTCTATAACACTGGGATATACAGTATAGCATCACTTATTTGCTAATGTACGCGTAATTTCTAACTTTTTATTATTTTTATTCTTCAGTCTATCTTAATATTAGTTCCAATAATTTCCAGAACTTAGGATTTCTCCTCATTTTTAACCCCCAAAAAAAAAAACAAAAAAAAAATATATAAAAAGTTAGGGGACCAGCTGTAAAAACGACACCATCTCTACCTTAAACAAGTTTTGGGTCTTGCAGACCTTCTGAGAGGGGGCCAAGTGTTGTTGAAACAGGAACTCCACACCATTGACCTCAGCTTTCATCCAAGGTATCATTTTGTCAAACAGGAGTTCAGAGTACCTGTCGGCACCACCCTCTCCTTCGGCTCAATGAAGATGGAGGGAATGACACTGACAGTTAATTATGATTATGCTCTTCTCTTCTGTGTACCCGCACATACATCTTTGTGGATTGCTCCACTTCCATCTCCTCTGCTGTTCCTCCTACCAGCGGTTGAAGATGTCGTAGACTGTGTACTTTGGATACCAAACATCTTTTTGATGTGTGATGTATCATAAATACTTGTTTTGAATTAAAAGTTGCGCAACTAACTTAACTAACACCAAACTTCTCACTTTAAAATTGAAATACATTTAAATTGTTACACTTTCCTTATTGTTCAGGATGGACTTAACGACAGTCCAGATTTACTTGTACTACCCTTTATATAAATAGAGAGTACATACATGTTCAGGAAATATATAGGGGGGGGGGGCCTCAAATATTTTCTTTGCAACCATTCGTTCTAAATAGGCGTTTATTTGTATTTATGGGCTTAAATAAACCTTTCTATTCTAAGCCCCTTCTGTTTTATCCCGTGGATAGCTTAGTATTTACAAGTATCAATTTATTATCATAACATTTAGTTATTTACACGTGATTTAAATATCTTAAAAAGATTGAAATATTATTTTCAGTAAAAGAGTGGAATTAACAAAGCGAAACCTTTCGTGCAATCATTTTTGATAACTTTAGACGTAAGTTATCAAGGCAAAAGTGTATTAATGAAATGAATTTCTTTTATATAGAGATATTAAACAATCCTATAGTATAATAAAAAACTGGTAGGAATTCGATTGAGGTCGGAGTTAGCCTCACGACGAATTTCGTGAAGGACGTTTAAAATCAGTTGTAGTTCCAAAATACATCAATATTATGCAAAATTTTACTTTAATTTAAGCTCTTTTTTTTTAGGTTCCAGTTAGCCTATGTAGATTTATTATGAGGAAAAAATGCCATTTGCCTCATTACTAAGGTGAACAATCCCATTTTAATCGACCACGTCCCTTTTTTACTAGTGATACAGTATTATCTATATATCAACTTCTAAAATGGGTAAATACTTAATATAAAAACTTTATCTGGTGGGGTTTAAATACTTTAAGACATATTTTGGAATGGTTAATTCGATTTTAGTACATAAATCTTACAAAAACTATCGTTTCCTAGATGCTGAGTCCATTATTTTGCCCAACTCTAGAAAAGTTAGGATAGTATAATCAATATAAATAATTGAAAACAGTGTCATTATCGGATGACTTCGATCAAATTTTAGAGGAGTAAGGAGTTCACAAGTCATTGGGCTTCTACAAAGAAAATCAATTCACTCGACTTGATTACCAGTTTGGAGCTGCACATGATTGCCTTCCCTATTTCAAAGAGCTCTTAGAGGAGACGCACTTAAACAATGTTTTTGTTCGTACATGCAGAATATACCAGGGCAACGATTTTATAAGATCAGCATTCAAGACTCTCGCCATTTTAACATACGGCATTCCTTCACTGTGTAAAATTTTCAAATCAGACAGAACTCTTAAAATATTTTCCGAATTTTTTAAAGGCTTACAAGAGGATAAACATAAAGAGTACCATGTAGAAAGGAAGCCTGTAATCATAGTTTACAAACCTCTATCTTCAGAACATGGTATACTTCTTCTAAAACAGATGTATACAAATTAGGTAAAAAGGGACGATTGTAGTGTTAGGGGAGCAGGGAATAATAGGAATACGGAGAGAATAATGTGTGAGCTACACATATTCATAAATTCTCAGACAAGAAACAAAAACAACAGTCAACTAATAATCTGAATTGTGAGAGATAACTAGCTATGTTTGATTTCTTCGGGAGTAGAATATGTCAAAATTCAAAATGGGTTTTTTTTAACAAATGAGAATCAAAGATGACCTCATTTTTACCTCTTATACCACAGAAGTAATCAAAGAGAATGCTAAGACAATAATGAGGACATTTGATCATAAAAAGACTGAATGGGCAGAAGAGTATCAAGAGTACCTACACCATTCTCAATTTATGTAGTTCTGAGGACTACACTAAACATATTTAAGGGCCACATCCGACCTGAGGACTCGGTATTACAGTTTTTCTTTATAAACATTTACATACATTTGAAAATGGATAGAAAATGTATTAAGATAATTTAAATTACAAAATAATATTTTGATTAAAAATTATGTGGCTAAAGAATAATTAATTATTGATAGTTTTTATGGGATATTACAATTATTTCAGTATAATATTAGTAACTTAAGAGTTTGTTAGTAACGCAATCAAAAAATATAAACACTTATACGGTAAATAAGTGATTCCCAACCTCTTCATCCCTACATAGACCTATAGCAATTTTAAATATCATGCAACGGCTATAAAAATGCTCAAACGAATGTTGAATTATTATTTATGTAAAATATCATCGGCACTGCATTTGGATTCCATTTAGCCAGTCTTGTTCCATTAGATGTATTATTTTTTTAATTGAATAACATTCTTGTCATTCCTCTCGAATGAAAACACAACTACAAACACGAGAATGCTTAGTAGGAACAAATCCTTCCCTACGTAAGGCCTTTATCTACTTTTCCCTGAGATCTTCATTCTCAGGAAATGAGTGAAAAGAAACCTTCAGCTTAGGGATAAAAGAATTGGGTCCATTTTGACTACTTTTTAACTCACGGTAGCCACTTTTATAGCCAAGGTAGCAACAGGTAAACATATTATGTCTAAGAAGTATTGAGTATTGATTATTTGGAGCTTGGAAGTACTCCGATAGTTAATCAGGCATAGCTTCAATATGAGGAGGAAAATTATTAGAGCCGTACAATTAAAACTTACCCACTCTCTTGGACTAATTAACACCAATAAGGAACTTAGAACTAAACACTTACTCTTTCACAAATAAAAAATAAACAGGACTAAAGGAAATATTAGCCCCTAGTATGTAAGCGCGCCAAAACTAAACACCTTCCATGTACTCTAGTATTCCTTGAGCAATATAAGTATAGATCCGGTGGTAAACATTGTGAGATCATCAGCATATAATAATCATTCTATAAAGAAAAGTATTCAAGAAAAAGTATAAAACTTTACAAAAATAATATAAAATATCTTAAAAAATAATCTTTTAAAAGTTATTTAAGATTTTTTGCTTTGAAAAAAAAATTATAAAGATATCAAGTCTTATTGATAATATGTAAAATTTTACACTACGTAGAACATTAAAAAATATATTTGGGCTTCAAAGGTTATTTTGTTATTTTTTGAATTAAAAGTAATCAGGAAAACATCTTCCAAGACTAAACTTTATTACCTATTGTAATTATACAATAGTACTTTTTTCTTGTAGCCAGTCATTTACAATTTTGATAGCGGATTGATTCATCTCCCATTTTGTTTTAAGATATTGATATATACGTGAAATTGTTGATAAGTTATTTTTTTCTTTATAAACTTGGAAACCTGTAAATATACATACAATGAAGAATGAATTTCAAGTATTGATATAACTGAGTAATAGTTTGCAAGCATTTACTTTATCAAGTTGATTCTTGTTGTTAGAGATTTACAAAACTTTTAAAATTGTGCCTACCAACCCCTGTTTGAGCTTTTTACAAGAATGATCAAATAAATTTATGTAATAAAAAGATCTAGTTGAAAAAGAATAATGTATTCAAAAGTTCGGAACTTAACTGTGAATTGAATTTATAATAATGTCAGGGGAGGGGAGAAGTGTTTTTTTTTTATGGTTACAGTAATTCAACCCTTTACCACCAGAATTTTATCTTATGAATAAAAAAGAAAAATTATTATTTGTATAAGCTTTTATAAGAACCCAGGATATAATATAAATGAAAAAACATCAAAAATATTTTTTGATAAGAAAAATATATTAACTAGACTTTGAGATCCCCTTGGTCACAATTATTTAAAAATATATATTTATATCGATATATACTATGAACATACACTCGGGCGAATGATTATAAATAGTAATACTAGAAATTCATAAAAAATAACAAAAATATTCTAAACATAGAAAAATATATATAATTCTCTTCAAAAACATATTCCATAAATATGAACATATTCCTTATATTGATCATAAACTAGCTTTTATCAGAATTAGGTAGAAGATATAGACTCTGTAATAAATGCTACACTTGTTTATTTAAAAAGAAACTTTGAAGTACATCTTTTTAATTTGAATCTTATTTATGTTTCATTAAATTATCCCAAGTTAGATCATTTTTGGGGTTTTTTTTTTCGTAAGTGTTTCATTTATTAATAATCAGTCGCTCAAAATTTTTGTTTCATGTTTAATCTGACGGAAATCAAATTATCTCTTCAGCATTTTCAAGTTCAACAAATGAATCAATTAGTCTAACACCTGTAGTTTTGAGTACCTAGAGTTGTTGCCTGACAAATTTGACCTTGATTTAGTCAATACCAAGTAGCTGCTGGTCATATGATTGCAAAATATCACGCGTTCCGAAATATGGATATTTTACTCAAAAATGGAGTATCTGTTGCTACGTTGTTTTTTTTTCAGAAGTATTCAGTAGTTTGACTCCATTTGGGCATCATTTTCAAAGGGAAGTATATCTTGGGCATAATCGATTAACTTTTCAAGAATATCGCTCATTCTGTATTATTGTCGCGGCCTCTCGTAATGCGAAAATTGCATAAAATTTTAAATGCATAAATAGTATTAACAAAAATCGAAAAAATTACAACTGGTAGGAAAAAAATTAAACGGATCAGCCTAAAATATACTATTTCTGGTACAAGCGATCAAATTTTCAAGTATATAGCTCCAAATTTTTTTATGTACCATCCATTTTAATGACGGACGGTAGTTTTTTCACTCGTCAATAAATTAGAGAGTAGGCGTAATATATATATATTTTTAACATTTCAATACAAGAAATAGTATAAATTAGGTATCCCTTTAAAGCTTATTAAATTTGTAATAAAATGATCTATAAATCAACCCTATAGTTCTTTCTTATGAGTAGATATGGCTACCTAAAGCCAGGAATTTATCAAAAAGTGTAAATTTTCCGTTTGCCACTTGATACATATTTTTTAAACGGCCATTGCACAACAGTTATGGATGAAACAACTTAACAAACAGTTTTATTTTAAAGTCCTGGCCACTATCTATCATTTGAACATAAATAATGGTTATTTTAATGTACATTGTAGATTCTATAGGTCTACAAAATTGGGATTTCAAAATTTTTATCACGCAAAAATTATTATTTTAGGGGAAATTGGTCACAAATTCAAATTTCTTGGCTAAACGACACAAAATACAGGATTTCAACTTAAAAAATCGTAATATTCAGACATTTTTACACTATAAAAGACTTATTAAACAATTCTCAATATTTATTTTCTACCATAAATCTTTTTTCTGCACTTTTGGGCGTGAAAACGGGGTCGCATCTGGAACCATATTACAGAATAACTACGTAATGTTAATAATGGCTGAGGGTGTCAGACAAACAATAAATATTTTATATTTCAAGGTAGTATACATAGGTATATAATGACCAGTAACTGTGAGGACAATATGGTATTATAAAATTTTATTATGAAGTAGGCATTTGAAATAATAAACCTTAAAAATAGATATTATTTTCAGAAAAAGATGATAGCAAAACTGAGACTGAAAATGGAAAATCTGGAATGGCAGTAGTTATTATATTATTCGGAAAAAACTATTCTCACACTCTGATGTTACACACACATACATCTTTCGATTAAAAGTGTGTACTACATTCGGATAAACTAACATATATGTGGATGTCAGTTATAACTTATCAAGATATCAAGCAGATTCCAACCCGAATTACCTATGTTGCCCATATATAAACCTCAATTTGTTCGGTAAAACTCTGAAATGAATTGAAAATATTGAAATATGATTAATTATCGTACCTGTTTGGTTGATATGGAAAATGACAGGGTATGTATAATGAGATATTTTCCTTAAATCCTCATCTTAAAAAGTTTGATTCAATTTTGTATTATTCAGCCAAATTAGTTTGATTGTTCCATTTTCGTTTTTGATAATTATACTATATTTTAATAGGACCCAGCATGCATTATTTTGTATTTTGTGATCGTGGTTAAATGATTTCTAAAACAAAATAATAATTTATGGTTTAGATATTTTAAAAATTATTTCTTAGTAGATTAATTAAAGCTCAAACTTGAGAAATATGAATATTTCGATGTTCAAAATTTGGAGACACGTTTAAGAAAAATAATAATAATAACATTTATAAAAGATGTCAAGATGCATTACAGTTTTGTAGTCATATTATCAGTATCGAAACATTCATTCCCATATAAAAAATTATAATTGATCTAGCAATTTTTATTGTATTTCTCTATCTTTTTTTAAAATATATATGTATTTAATCCCAATGTAACTTAATCAATAAAATAAACAAAAATACCATAGGGAACCCAAACTATGCAAAGTCCCAGTGTCTTGGTCCTGAGCGCTATCGTAAAGCCAAGGAAGAATTCAACGCTCTCCTGCACAAGGGATCATACGTCCAAGCTTTAGTTGTTGATCCTCTGCTCTTCATGTTGTGCCAAAGAAAATTGGAGAGTTACGCCCCTGTGGAGACTTTAGAGTACTTCATACTAAAACAGATTTAGATCGTTACCCCAAACAATCGTCAAAGAGTTCACGTCACAACTCGCTGGCTGCAGGATATTTTCACACATGGACCTGGTCAAGGCCCGTCATCATATACCAGTACGTCCTGACGACATCCCAAAGACTACTCCTTTTGGACTGTAGGAATACCTCTGGATACCCTTTGGACTAAAGAATGCTGCACACACCTTTCAGAAGTTTATCGACCAGATACGCTTAGGATTTACAGCCCTACGAAAGTATAGCCTGGATTTTTTGAATTGTATTTCTTTACATACTAAGTATATAAAATATATATGTTTAAAAAGTAAATTTGTATTAATATTTTCAGAAACAGAGACTCTCTATCAATATATGAATATTAAACATGACGAGTAATATGAATCATAGCTGTAACTACTTTACAATATATGACTACATACTTACAAGTGTTACATTTTAAGTCTCAGGTGTAATAACTTTTGTTACTTTGTGTTAGTCATCCAATATTTCTTCTCATACATCTAAAATGGCAGAAAAAATGGACTTGCCGACTTGATCTCACAATCAAAGATTAGAGACTTGATTTTTACTCAAAAGCTAAGACTTATGCTTTGATTTGGACTCGAAAGCTAAGACTCACAATCAAAAAATCGTCACGTGACTGGTACTCGAATATTAAAACTAGAGATTTTGTTGTATTTCCGACATTTTTCCAACAAATTTTGTTTTCAATCTTCATGGCTCTCACATATGCCAACGTTTTTTTCAGTCCTCGAAACACTTTTTATCATTTGAAATGTCAACCAATCAAAGTCTCATTTTGAATTGGTTGACATCTATGACACTTTTTGGCATGGCCTATAGCTCCTTCAACATTTTTTTAATTCATCGTTCCTTTTATATTTTACAAAGCAATAACGTAAATAAATATACATAAATAAACATTATAGTTTAAAATTATTGCTTCATAAAAGAAGTTCCAAAAATTTTTATCAAAAAGGCCAGTTGAAAAAGAAATCACGAAATAGCCTATTTCAATCAAGCAGGGTATTCTAGTAGGGGAAGTTAGGTGTCATTGATTAAAAAATATATATATATGAAGCACATCAATAATAATAATAAAAAAAACATCATTAGTAAAACACATTGATAATTGTTACTATATCAAAATAAATTCTAGCAATTAAGAGTCTGGATTATTAATTCTAAGACTTCTGAGGATTGACTTTAGTAGCTTCTTATGTTGGAGTGATACCGATGGATATAATTTTACTTCTTTTGCCCCCAGGATACAGGACGTGTCATCAGCATTGGGGATTTTCAAGGAAAGGGTGGTATATCTAGCAGCAGATACCATAAAAAATGTTCTAAGTTCGTAAGGGCTCAAAGGATGTAAGCTTTACTGCAATTAATGCCTTCGAGTTTAATCAATCAGAGTCAATGGATTCTGTGGAGATTGTTTCTTCCTTTGAGATAATCCAAAGAGTATAGAAGCTTTGATTAAGTTTAAAGGTCCATTTTCTAGACCCTTGATGTTTGATCCACAAAGGCATTCAGTGTATTGTTAAAAAATTTCCCACAATCTTTGCCTGGCTTATAAAATTTGATACAATTGGAAGAAATCTGAAATTGTGTAGTAAATTTCCTTCCATACGAAATATACATAAGGGCAAACTAAATTATTTTTCTCCAAATTTCTCGAAGTCCCAATATATTTAAATATTAATCACAAATAGATTGAATTTCGTCTGTTGGTTTAATAAAAGTCATTTTAATTTGCCATAAAAAAAAAAAGGATTATTTTTTTTGTGACATTTTAGAAGACAGTTGAAAAGATTTTCAAAATTTTACTATATACAAACTCAAATTGTTAGAGATATTGTATTGGGGCTTTACCGGGGGGTTGCGTTCGGCTTTCCTTGTTTTGTTTGTAATTATACTACCGTTTTTGTTCCTCCAATTGTTGTTTTTCTTCTTTTTATTGGTATTGCTAATTTAAACCTTATCGTGAATACTCGGGTGTTTCAACTGCCACAACTTGGGAAAAAGTATTGGGGTTCTTACATATGGTCCTTTGAGCTGGATATTATTGGGATATTTTTAATAATAATTAATTTGTCAATTTCGGCAAAAATGATGCCTCAAATTTCTCTAAGAACTCTAAAAGGGTTTAAGCAAAGTTTTGAACGAGGATTTAACCAATGAAATAGATGTTGAAAAAATCTGTTAGCATGACCCTATGCAGTCCACATTGCAGTCCTTGGCCAGCCTAGCAATTGGTGTGTCTAGATGAGTGTCAATTGATCGTTTCAAGCCAGCTATGAGCTTTTATCTCTGGATTTTATCAGACCTTGTTGAATTATCTTCAAAGGTATTAATCACGTCATAAACTGTTGATTTTGGATATTTGAAGAAGGAAATTATCTCCTGTGCGGAGTGCTGCGTCCAGCTTCGGTGATAGAAATTACCCTTCCTATTTACAAACTTGAACGACGATTTACTCAAAAAATATGTTATTATATTCGACAGCTAACACATTTAGCTTGTCACAAGTATTAAATTTTTTATCGCATAATCTATACAATTTTAAGATTAGCTGTTAAAGAAATTCTGGATTTACGTTGTCCACCCTGTATACCCTAAAACTTCATATATGTTTCCAGTAATTATAAAACTGTAATTAAATATTTTGTTGCATCAATAATCTTTTATTTCTGTAACTATTTAGACCAAGAGTCTCTGAGATTCATGAAAACTATTTGTTTGCTGCTTCGAGAAAAGTTCCAGGCACGAAAAAATATCGGAAATATGGTTTCAATCACATCACAATAATCCACTTACAGTTTGCATGCTTCCTAAAATATATCCTTGCTGATTGCAAGATCTGGTAAGGCTTACATGATGGGGAGTAAGAAAGATTATGCACAGAGTTGTAAATAAGTCACCAGGCCAAATTAAGAAGTATATACCTCTCAGTAATAGCTCAGTCCAAGGAAAAATAGAATAAATGGCTGAAAAAATTGATGATAAATTATGCAGCAATATTTCTGCAACATAATTTACCTTGGAGCTAGATGAGTCAATTTTAATTGGAAATAAATATGTGCTTCCTGCTTGCGTGTATTTTTCTCAAAAATGAAAAATTGGATCCAGAAATGATTTTTGTAAGAAGTTTTATCATACAACCTAAAGGACAGTCAGTACTTGATATTATTGACAATTTTTTTCCAAGAGAAAAACTACCTCCTTTGTAACATTCTTGGGGTGCAAAATTGATGTTGCACCATCCATGATAAATCGTCATCGTTCCTTGATCAGTTTTTTGAAAAGCCGTTCCTGGTGTACTTGCAGTGTTTTGTGTAATCTACAGGGAGAGTCTGGTAACATCAAAATCTTTATGGTCGGATCACAAATCAATCAATGCTTGATACCAGAATTAAGATTGATTTCCCTCAACATTCCAGATTGTTTTGACAGCTTGACATTGATAATGATGAACAGTTTTAACGTTTATTCCAACATAAGTTACATGACCATCAAAGGGAAACTTCTTGAAACTTTTTCACTATTTTTTCGATTCTAAAACTGGGCTTTGTTATGATCTTAAAAACATCAAAAATGACATTACTTATTGCCAGATATATTAACCCAATTCAATTCAATTAATTTGCAGTTGCAAGGAAATTAGACCAATTATTTCTAAGTTAGATTAGTTCCGATCTAAGTGTAAGTTATTCAAACGACATTTAGCCCTCAATGAACTTTACCAGTTTCCAAGATGCCCAAAGAATTGGTCAGATCCAAAATTTGGATTAAGACACCCACGTGGTTATCTCTGTCTTCACATAAATGGGAGATTTCTTGGCAAGGGGCAAGCTAGAATGACAAGATTGAATTAGATAGAGAGGAAAAGAAGGTGGTGTTAAATACTGTTTTAAAGAATTAACCGTATGGTCTGGATAAACTAGTTAGTAGTGTTTCTAATTCAAATATGTGGTAAGAGATACTTTTGGATTACACATTTTATTTTTTGGTTCAAAGTAAAGAGTACCATTTTTAATGAAGTATTGTCTTTGGAGGAAATAGAACTTACTTCTAGATGTTTGATATGTCTTGAGCAGATTCGTTATATGGGAGATATTATTAAGAAGGTCCAATCAGATGAAGAATTGTATATTAAATGTAAGCTTGCTGCTTTAATCCCTCATTGTGATATGGACGACTTGCATTTAACTATTGCATTTATCTACTGTCACTAACCTAATATTATTTTTCACTTTTGCAGGTAGATATATGGTAATCAGCTCATTTCCTTTCATTGGAGCCTCTGAGCCTATAGCTCGCAAGTATGATCTTCGAGATTTCATCGGAACACTATTCCTTTCTCTAATAGGCGACCACTGGAAACTACATGAATTCTTTTTATCTTCAGTTTTTAGTATCCCCTCTTCCAGGGAACCCTACATGTGGGGCCTCCTCCTCCAAGAATATAAAAGAAGATGCCATTGTCATTTTATGTCAAGCATTCCCAAGCCTCTGTAGATCTTTAGAGTGAACAAACGGCTCGTCCCAACCGTTTTTTGGACCCAATCGAAATCAATCCCTTACTGTGCACATCAAGTAATGAGAAATTAATCTTGGGTCTCTCTTCTATCCGTAGTCCACCTACCACACAAAGTCTGTTCCGATTCAAAGCAGGAATCCGTTCAAACTTCAACCTTTGATTTAAATTTAATAATAATTAATATTTGTATTATCTTTCTTTTCTCATCTTGTTTTTCCCTTTTAGGAAAAAACGGTTCGAACTTCTAATTTTATCCAAATAGTCCACAGTCTCCATAAGGTCTTTGAACGGACTATATTCAAGTAATTCAAAAGTAAATAAAGTTTATAGGATGTCTTTATAGAGTCCGCTATCTCTGTAAAAGTCCAGCTACCGAACTTAAACTCCATAATAATTTATCCAGTTCCACAAAATTCCTCCACACTATGTTTTACTGTCCTTCCAGCCAATCTGGTCTCTCAAGTACGGAGGAAAAGGGTAGGAAAGGATACTCTTATAAGGAACTCAAGGATCCAGTACTTGGTTATTACGAAAAAACGACTCAACACTTCTCATACGAAAAGAAACATTAAAAAAAGTCCCCAAATCTTTTTGTAGTTATTGAATTTTGCAACAATTCTGCACCAATTCTTCCCGACTATAGAATTATTACTTAATAACTATTTACAAGCGTTCACTGAATAACAGAAGATAATTGTAATCCAACCAATCAAAACTTATTTAATTAAACCTATTTTTTTATATTTATTATTTGAGTTAAATCAATTAAGTTGTGATTATAAAAAGATTACTTCAGTATTCAAATAATAAATTATATTCTCTTTTTACTCTGAATTTATTCATTAATATTAACTTTCTAAGTGAATTCATTTATTAACTTACATAATTAAACAAAATATTAAAATATTCTTCATTGTTAATTTCTACATATTAATAATTGTGCAATAAATTAAAGAAGAATATCATTTTTAATTTTTTAAAGTGGCGTCCACAAACTGTATACTGTAACAACTTCATGCTGATAACATATTTTTTTAGTTATTTCTAAAGTACTCAAGGGAAAGAGCGGACAACCAAAAATCTACAACAATTTAAAAAAATATAAGGGAAAGAAATAAGTCATAAATCTATAGCTATTGCACTGACTTATATATAGTTGTATAGTTATATTCTCTCATGATTCATGATTAAAAATTGTTAATTTTTTATTAAATATTTGTTAATACTTTGTTTTATTATGTTTATTAAAGAATTCATTTAAAAACTTAATTCAATTAACTTAAAATCAATATAAAGTTAAAAAAGTACCGAATTTACTTTTTTAAATATTAAATACTCAAATAAATTTTATACTATAATTGTTAATAATATTTGTTGGAAATAATACATTTAAATAATTAATTATAATTAAATGAAGCCAATAATCAATACATGTGTTGCACAATTTTATGCATACTTCAACTTTTAATTGTTTCGGTTATAAAGAAGCTTTCGTTGTTTTTTATTCCGTCTTTGAGGACAAAATTTATACAATCATGTATTCATACTTTTTATAAAATATAATTTCCCAAATGTATTTTTTTTTAAATAAAGCGTAGGTCTTAAAACATTCAGAATTTTTTCTGGTCTCATCCCACCCCCTACAAAACGGTTTATTATAACACAGTCA
Organism: Lepeophtheirus salmonis; assembly: GCF_016086655.4. Taxonomy (NCBI): domain Eukaryota; kingdom Metazoa; phylum Arthropoda; class Copepoda; order Siphonostomatoida; family Caligidae; genus Lepeophtheirus; species Lepeophtheirus salmonis. Next base: position 40,556,067 of record NC_052131.2, read on the forward strand.
AATAGAGAGTAACGCATTTTTGTCTCAATCGGTCAGGTACACCATTCCATTCGTCCAAAAAATAATTTAAGGTGTCGGGCAGGATGGTCACACCCAATATTAATGATTTCCCAGAAGCCTTATTACCTGCAAACGGCCAAAATCGTCTGAAGTCATTCTGTGTTGAAAAAAATAAGCAAATGAATTTTGAAGAATCCAGGGCAATCGATAAAGACGATCGACGTAGAGTCCCGTCTAACCATCCAGCGTCTCATAAATGAAGAACTACGGTATCACAGATATGCACGTCGCAAGAAACAGCGTCTACCCCTCAAACAGGGAGAAAAGAGTCCCCAAACCAAAGCTTTGATCAAGCTAAAACCAAATTATCCTGTTAAAGATTTTGTCTGGTTCTTCTCAGATGAGAATTTTTTTTGTCAAACACAGAAGTATAACTCAGGGAAGAAAAGATCGAAAACAAAAAGTCCTTATAACAAGGTCACTAGGACTATGAAGCCCAGATATTCATAGCCCGTTATAGTTTTGACGCGTTGTTAGCAGTGAAGGTCATGGCTTCCCCTTCAAGCAGAGCATGAAGGTCAACACCAACATAGACATGACATCAATGTTTTGCACACGAAAGTCTTCTGCTGGATCTGCAGCATAATGAAATACCAAGCTAAGATCTGGTAGCAAGGCTTATCATCCTTTCACATCAGCAAAATAACCCTCGTTTTTCTTGATTTTGATAATGTGAAGTACTTTTAGCAGAGTCTTTGGCCTCCTAACTATCTGGAATCGAGCACTTTAGACTATTTTGTCTTGGGGAAATGTTGAACATCTTTCCAATGAAGGTCATCACAGAACTACAAGATTCTTGAGAGCTAGGGTAAGGAGAGCATTCTGGACTTTACACTGTGGGACGGTCAATAAGGGAGTGGGACGTTTTTGGAGACGTAGGGAAACTGTGGTCCAAGCTAACGGCAATTCTATTAATTGAATATCAAATTTGTTTAATAATGTTGATTTTGGTGAAAATTTTAATAAAATCAGTTAAGAAATAAAAAGACACCAGTGTTTTACATTTTTTTCTCATCTTCCCAATGTTTAAATGAACCACCATTACTATTATCAAATAAAGACCTTACTCATTGTTTTAAATACTTTGATATTAAACATGACTCATTTTTTAATATAAGTTCTCTAGTATATTGTATACCTAAAATATATCATTTTTGTAAAAAAAAATAAAGGTCTAGAAAATCGTAAATATTGTCACATAAGTTGTCCCATTTTACTCAAAGTATATTTGTTAATCCGATATTTGTATTTTTTTAAATAAATATACTTTAAAAAATCTGCATTGATATTAATAATAGATATAAATATTTAATTGTGTCAAATAAGTTAATATTCATAAACAAAGTATCAAAACTCAACTTCTTATTAACTGCAAAAATGAAAAACAGAATCTCTCATAAAAAGCTTGACCAATATAAAAAAAAAAAAATACACATTTTGGTGTCGAAAGGGATACTTAATCAAACCACAACTTTCTCATTTTTCAAATTAAAGCATAATAAATAAAATAATTAATAATGTTTTGGAAATGCTTTACCTTCAAATTTGTACATTTTAATAAATTTATTAAGATATCGTCGATTTAGAACGAAAACATTAACTGCACTATCATTTATTAAGCTAATAAAATACCTTTAAAATGTAAGCTTGATTGTACATTATAAACCAAATATTTCAGTGTAGCTCTGAATCAAAAAAAAAAATTTGCTAACAAAAATGTACTATGTATATAGTTTATAACTTTGATATTTAATTTAAAAAATGGCACAAATGTTTAAAAAACTTAGAATCGAGTAATTAGATAATGGCAATGGCAAAATTCGAATATCCTAGCTTCAATATTAATGGAGATAAAGTCACCCAAAATAACTTCTATATGAGTGTGCAGACCCTCTCAGAATTCTTTTTTGTTAAGACTTTTATTAAAAATATTTTTCTTTCAATCAAGCCCTGTGTCTAATGGAAGTACGGAGCTCCTTCGGCTGCCTGGTTGACCATTTTTAAATTTGTTGAAAGAATAAAATGAAATGCCTTTTGTCCCTAACGTATTTTACCCATCAAATAGGGGCAATGTCCTTTTTGTCCTGAAGGGACACCCTTTGTCTAAAAAAAAAATTACGTATGAACTTGAAATTTTCACAGTAGATTAAATGGACATAGTTAAAATGTAATATAACTGCTAAATTAGTAAAAACTGTCTAATTATAAATAATTTAACTTGATCGTACAAATTGTCAAAAATTATCAAAACTAAAATCAGTTGAAATAACATATTTATTTACGAAACCTTTTAAAGCTTATTACAAATATATGCAGTAAATTGTAATCAACAAGATATCTAAATTAATAAAAACTAAATGAAGACAGTATTAGTAGGAAACTACTTTAGAAATAAATTAAAATTGCTAATTATAGATTTACACCTCTAAATTAATTAATTCAAGGTTGTTGTCACTTATACACTTTAAATAAGGACTCTTTTGATACTTAAACTTTATTCTATTATTCGTGAAGACTAATCAGTTATATGTTTTGTATATAGTAGGCGTGTTCTTCACGACAGAATCCTCTCTGATGGCAATGCATCTGAGTGTCCTCCCATATATATAAAAGTACGGTTATTATATTAAATTAAGATAGATCCTGTAACAAATCCTGTGTTTGTTTAATAAGTTATTCTTCCGTTCGACATAGGCAGGGGAGCTGCTAGCTTTCATCATTTGGGGTATGGGGGGGGGGAACTATCAAAAAATAGAATAGTGACGCCACTGATGAAAATCCACTGTATTTTTTTGATGACCCATTTTTTTTTTTTTTTAAACGGTAGTTTGAAGGATAAATTTTCTTTTCCTTAGCAGTTATCATTATTATTAAATTTTGAGTAGTAAACATCCTTTCCTAAATAGATTCAATTATATTCCAAACTTGATTGAACATGCGTGTGTGATCATAAAAAATTTGTTGCAGATATTTAATTGAAAATCCATTTTGGAATCAGAGTAGAATCAAGATGGGAGTTTATATCATTTTCTCCTTTCTTCCTTGTCCCAGCTGATTGTAGCTCATCTAATTAAACCCCATGAGTATTATTCTTTCTCTCCTCAAAAACATTCTTCAAATTGTCAGGGTTATCACGTTGATTTTCAGTTTCCTTTTTTTACGTGTCCATTCTACACTGGACTTTCATTTTAACTAATAAGTATATTAGGAATTATAAGATAAAGAAAATAAAAATATAACAAACATACAAGGGATTTTTTTTTTTGATCGGAGCAGCTCATTCTTACAACAAAAATGGGTCGAAATCGGTTGACCAAAAATCTCTTAAGACTGATCCTTTAAAAATAGATATTGGACCGAGTCTTATCAATATTGTTTATCTCATTTCTCAATTCATAGGCATCTAAAATTAATCCAAATTTGATTTATAATGAACTAACTGTTTATTATAATATTATAAACTTATCTTTAAAAAAACCTGAATATGAAAAACTTTTATTTATTTTTATCTATCATACGATAGATTTATTTTATAAAAATTATTCTTGCTTGTGAAATTCCCTTTTCAGGGTCTGCTTTATTTATCAGGGTTAAAATAGCCTTCACAAATTTATTATTGTTTAATATTCCTTTCTGACCAGAATTGTCTTGCAGCATTCCCTTGAATTTTTTAATTAGCACCTGTATTCTTCCATTAAACTTTGCAAAATAAGCAGAGAACTGAGACTGAAAATGAAAAAGCTGGAATATATAATAAGTTAATATTTGTAAAAAAAAAAAAGAGTATTTAAACGTTTGGATTTGGCGATTTGCATATTCTCAGACATAAAGTAAAGTATGGATTGGGCTCTCCATAAATTAGTGTAGCATGGGCTGAGCCCACCTAGACTCGTTATACTTTTTTGCTCACATGAGAAATTAAGTTTGCTGTGTGATAAGGCAAGTAACTAGAAGAGACAACTAATAAGGAGTGTGAATAAAGAGAAAACGTTTATTTTACATTCATATTTAAATGTAAATATTAGTTTCCCTAGTTATTAAGTTCAACTTCGTTGGTTGACAATTTGACAAGAGATTATAATCTAAGGGCTTTTTTAAGTAAATGGTTTAGCTTAAGAAATGTTTCCTAATTGTGCAAAAACCTTGAAAAAAAGTTTGAACAGTTTGAAAAATATTAAAGCTTTTTTGTGAAACAATAAATTGAGCTTACAAAATTAGAAATAAAATAAATTTTATAATTGTATCAATAAACAAAAATATACATATATGTTCAATGAAGTTGATTTAGATTGAGGTAATGCACCTTTTATTCAGCAAATACATGTCTTGGATTCTTAAATGTAAATAATGTGTTTCTTATAGTATCTACTTGAAATTTTTCTCTAATATTTAATAAATATGAATTTTAGTCAAGTACATGAAATCTGTTGGTCTTTTGAGCCCACCTTTATCCATGGTATTCATAAATGAATTTAAGATATAAATCAATGTGCGTTCGATCTCAGGTGATTCTTAGAGAAAGAAATATGTATATCGATTTCACAAAAAGATTCCTCGATATAATGGGTCCTAGTTTTATCGACATAAATAAGATCATTTTCTGATGAACAGACCAATTCAACAAAGCATTTTTGTTGTAAACATTTCATTGTGCTAAAGGCTATAAATCCGCTGATGCAATCAATTGCATTTTATATTCTGGTAATTTCATCTAAGTATGTGATATCTATACGATAAATCAATCACAAAAATGTTTATGAATCATCTTCAACGTTTTGTAAAGAAAAGTTGAATGGGACAATTTATTTTAATGGACCTAATGTTCATTTTTGATCCTTTAACTGTGTGAATTGCTGTTTGAAATGTTTCATTGGATAAACTGTTGCGCTTATCAGATAGTGTTTTCCAGTTCAATAACCATTCTCCGAATGAAATTACATACTATATTTGTGTTCTTTGATTTGAAATTGGCTTTCTACTGCCATCCCTTAATTTTATAAGAAAGAAAAAATGTGGATGAGTTATTTGATTAGTTATAAAAGTACTAATTAGGTTTAATGCCGTCTAATTTTGCAATATATATAATTTCGTCATTTTCAAAAGATGGGAAGAGGATATTTCAACGGCAAAATTGATTATTATAGAAATTTTTGAAAATATGCACTAATTCAAATATGAATATTTCTTCCACCATCGTTTTAAAAAGGATTTTTAATTTAAGGTGCCTTAATTAATAATTTATCGAAGTATAATTATATAAATATATATATGTTATTATCTACTTTTATTAAATTCGATATAAATGAAATACATTGAATGAACTGGAATGCTCTATAATGCACTTATTATTGTTTATTAGTAGTTTTTATACAGGGTGAGGACTCAGAAAAAATTAAAAGCCTTGTTTACTCCTCCATATTTTTATTTTGTACCATTTTTATGGCAAACTTAAAAAGCAAAAGTTGGTAATTCAACACACTTTTTATTCATTATGTCCCTCTTCATTCTTAATGATGCCTTCAATAGGGGAACGAACAGAAGAACAACTGGTATTAAGGAAGTACGTGGATAAGTTGTTCCACTCCTCCGTGATCACTGCTTTCAGGGCATCGGCATTCGGGTAATAAGTCTTGTTCTTCTTTCCCTCTAAGACGCTCCAAACAGCAAAGGCAAGGGGGCTCATGTCGCATGAGGACAAACGCTAGAAATATGCCAGTGAGAAGGCAGCCATGTTCATCTTGCAGAAATGCCACACCTTTTTGGATGTGTGTGCCGGGGTGCCGTCTTGGCAATCTCAAGATCCGAACAGAGATAAAATGAGTATTTATGAAAATATTGGAACAAACTCAATCAATATAAAAACTTAAAACCACTTTTTATAAATTATTTCAATGAGCACTGAATATTGATGATCACACGTGGAAAATACATAAACACTTTATTTATTAATAGTTATAAAGTTATATATATTGTTTTTTCTAAGTTCATCCTCAAGAAGCTTAAGATTTCAATTGTTAAATTTTGAAAAAAAATCTACGTATAGGAAAAGTCCTTTTCGAAATGGCAAAATAAATATGATACACGAAAATCTTCATTCACGAAATTTTTTGGTACGATTTAATTATTTTAAGACTAAAACCATGAAAAAGTTCATCATTTTGTATCCGATTAATAAATTAATCAAATAGAATATTAATAGTGACGATATTATAGTTCAATCAAGGAAAACAAGGAGTTTGTGTTTACTAATGTATCCAAGGGTTCCATAGAACAGGAACAACCTAAACATTCCAATTTTCCTCTTTCACATCTCCGAAGTTCGGCTATCAGAGATATTGATAATTGATGAATAAGAAATCGGGAATTAATGATAATTCAGTCATAGATTAATTGAGTCAAAGGATGGAATAGAATAATCTATTAAAAAGAGGAAAGTCATTTCAAATCAACCAGCTAAGAGCTTAATCCTACCAAATATACTTAGAAACTGGGTCGGTCATTAATAAGGATTAAATATTGGAAAAATATGTTGTACACAAATTGCACACCATTAAGCTTTTGGAAAAACAAATTGTAATATTATTAAAGTTTGATACTTCTGTGGCTTCTTCCTGATTTGAATCCGGGGATGGAGGACGCGTAGTAGGGGTTGTCAAACTGGCCACAGAATTTGAAATATACACAGACATCAACTCAGTTGACAGCAATAAATATGTATTTCTATTGATAGTATCCTTGCTCGGATTTTAAAGTTTTCCTGTACATATATATTTAAAAAAATACAAACACAGGATTAACGAATATATTGTGAGTGAAATGGGTCATTTTGTATAAAAGGTATATTCTAGATATATGCTATACATGAGAACTATATATCTATGTATATGAGTCATAATGATTGATATCACTTTATAGGTGTGATGTTTAAAGGTTCCATATTTGATAAGATATATTTTTTTAAAGATACATTATCCCAAAAATGTCAATTACATTTTATAAAAAATATCAAATAACATTGTTGATTAAAATTAGTCCCCTTTTTTACTTTTTTATAATTTAAAATTTCAAAAGTATTCAAAAAATCTATCGAATAAATAATTTTTGAAAAATCAACGCATCAATTAGAAATACATCAAAGGTCTATAAAATTAATATAGTCTAAAAAACTACAACAGTTGTGGATTAAAAAGACTGTCCTTGATTAGCCTATTCTAGTACATATTGAAAACTTTGATTATTCAATTCTACCGCCACTTTGTTTCTAAGCACCAAGGAACCCTTTTAATATTCTATAATATACTCCCACCTAACAGTTGGGAGGGAGAACTGGTGGTCCCGAATAAAGTTAAATTTATCCTCTGCCCCATCTCTGAGCATCAAGAAACACTTCTAATATCCCAAAATACAACCCGCCTCTCAGGTTGTAGAGGTGAAGTACAGATACAAAATACAGTTTAAAATCTATCGCTGCAGTGTTTCTATGCAACAAGAACTATCCTAATATCTTAAAACACACCCAAGCTCTCAAGTTATTCAGGTAATGTACTTGGTCTCAAGGCAGTTTAAGCTATAGCGCTGCCGTATTTCTAATTACTAAGAACCCATCCTAATATGCTAGAATACGCCCCTATTCACGGGTTGTGGGCTGCTGGTCGCTAAGGGAGGTTAAATTCTCCCACTGCCGCTTCCGTGAGCAACAAAGAACCCTTATAATATCCAAAATGCACCCTGGCACTCATTTTATACAGGCAAAGTACTAAAAAATGTTATTTAAAAGCCGCCATAGCCCCGAAAGTAAAAATAAATAAATTATTAGAACTGTTTCTGGAACCCTTAGATCCTACTTGAAAAATTTCAGGAAAATCTAGCCATTGTTTTTGTTTGCCGTGATTGAAAGGACAAACAAAAACACACATTCACATTTAATATTTAATTTAATGTCATGTAACGGGCAATATGCAAAATTGGGTACTTTGCAAAATGACAAGGCAATGTGCAAAATGTCGTTAGAAAGGGCAATGTGCAAAATACAGTTAGAGCGGGCAATGTACAAAATGCCCGAGTAATCTATCAAATTTCGACTAGTCATTTTAACTTAATTTACATTGTCAAGTGAAATGATTGGGGGTAATTAGATTATCAAACAATTTATTGCGAAGCAATTTGATCATTAAGAATTTGAATATGATACCACGAGTATGAGTATATATGATTAGGGATGATAGTTTTGGTAAGAATACAAAAGTGTGCGAGGAGAAGAGAAGAAATACTTAGTATCCATTGGTTAAATAATATACATCTTCTTCTATCAAGAACGTTATCATTCCCGCCTTTATTATTCAATATTAATATAATATTATATGCTGATAGTCGATAGAGAACTGAATAAGATGCCTAAAATAACGTCGCCTTCTGTCTGGATTTCTGAAAATGGAGGCCCAGGAATTTGGAAAATACCTACAGGATGAGAAACAGATGGCTTGTTGGATTTATCGATATAAATGTCCCTTTAGTCCCCTGTCTAGAATTACACGCCACTTATTATCCTCATCTCATAACATGAGTATGGATATTCATCTATAAAATCAAGTTAACGCGTAGACTTTTGCTCTCAGTGCCTACTACAAAAGTTCATCGTGCTACATATTTCGCTAAGCAAATTCAAACTACCTGTTGTTTCATCAATACATCCCTTAATGTCAAAGTTCCAAGTGAATGATGGGTTCTGGCCTAATTTGCTAAGGTTATTGGCATTGAGATGTAACCCTTTGGACGAAAAGGATCGAGTGTGCAACTTAATTATAGATGAGATGTCATTGCACAATGTTGTATATTTTGATCCCATCCTTGATGTGCTGAAGATAATGAAGCATAAGAATATTTTGCTCGATATTGGCACAAAGCTAACTGTGTTTACAATTGAGATTGAAACCAGTGAAATGTTCTTGTATCTGAAAAGATACGGTACAGACTCATCAACACTTTTCTGTGAAGGACCTGAGATGACAAAATATGTTAAAAACAAGTTAATTGAGAGCAACTTCTGCTCTTTCCGTCACTTATCATGCAATGGGATTCTTAAGCTCCTAAAAATAACCATTCTTAAGTATATATATGGCCTCCAACATTTTGCCAAGACTACGTTTGTGAAACGTTCGCTCTACATATTGCCCGTACTTTGCTGTACTATAAAGTCAAATGGATAAATAACGAGCTGAAGAACACTATCAAAAAGAGCCAAAGGAAACTAAAAATTATAAAGCGTTCGTAACTGTTTTCACATATTAACATCATGTCAGAGAAATTTGCAAAAAATAACCTTTTAAGTAATACTTTATATCATCATTGTGATTTTTCATAAGATTAGTTACTGGGCGCACGAGGGAGCCACTATCAACATTAGTCACAATATCGTCTTACTAAACCTCTATATGTATTTATATGCTCTGCGGTTTTATTTTGGTCAAAAACAGGATCTTAATTACCTAGGAGGCAATAAAAAAAATAATAAGAACACGCAGGGTTATTATACACGTCTACTTGCTAAATTTTTATACTTATTTGTAGTATTAAAAACAGACTTATAAATATATATGAGACTTGATAAAAATTTGGGGAATGTGGAGGCTTCAGAGACTAGCTAGCGACGTCAATGCTTATTATTATCATTGAGATTATATAAATAAAAATATTATTCATTTGAAAACTTTCAATTATTGTGTACATTTATTATTTTTCTATAAAATGTCTCACAGGACATCATTTGAAAATCATTTGGTCCTTCAGCGAAATTTTCATTGCGCAAGAAATAATTTGATTAATTGTCCGCACACGATATGATTTGACAGTGGATTACAACTCGTTTGTTAGCTTCCTTGGGACACAAGACAACCCCTAATCCGATATATGAGCTGCAGCTGTAGTTGATACCGATTCTGATTATATTATATGAGTTGGTGGTGGGTTACATCCCGTTTGTTAGTCCTGTTGGTACGCAACAAAATCTGTGGGCCATGATATCAATTGGGGTTACAGTGGATGGCGTCCCTGATGATATGACATTAATTAGCAGTGGATTTAAACCCGTTTGTTAGTGGCTTTGGCGTGCAAAAAAATCCGTGGGTTGGGATATCAACCGGTTCTATAGAGGATAATGTTTCTGATGATAAAGCATGAGTTGGCGTTGGGTTCCAGTACGTTTGTTAGTCGCATTGGCAAGCAACAAAACACGCCTATTTTTTTCAATTTCTAATATTGGAGGCTGGTTTTAAAAACGTAAAAAACACATAACCAGGGTATACATTTCAAAAAACAGAGACAGATACAAACTTTAGACATAAAATAGAAATTGTTCAGAATTCTGAGTTACGTACCTAAGGCTAAATTTCATTCTGATCATACCACATTCCTGGGCTCTGGAGGGAAAGTTTGGTTTTTTGCTAATATGTTGATTTTTTTCATAAAATAAGATCGATTCCCTGTGTCTCAAAGTTTTTTAAGGTATGGGTTGTATTTCAAAAATTAGGAAGGGTATTTGCAAGTTTGTCTTAGTATGTATTAGTAAAATAATTCCAAATAAAATTTATAATGCGGGTATATAAGGACGTACAGGGAGCGGGGATCAAATTGTCGCCAACTTTAAACCTTGATAACTTGAAGACGGCATTATCAAATAAAAACCAGTAACCAAATAGGAAAGCTATTCTTGTCAGCTGACGATACGTAGTTCAGTTAGCATCATGCCGTCATCATATGAGGAGTTAAAGAGCTATAAGTGGAACGTGGAGCTTTTGAGGTCCGCCGTAGTCATGGCATTGGTTAATAATGGTGGTGAAATCTCCAATTCAACGATTGCTTCAACCTTAGGAGTGAATTTACGGACTGTTCAGCGTATTCGTAAGAAGCTAGAGGACACCTGGGATGTTGATGCCACCATAAAGAGGCCACCCAAGGAGGAGGGTGCCGACAGGAAGGTCAGGGACACCGACTTTGTCGACAAGGTGAAGAAGATGGTTGAGGATGACCCTACCAGGGCCATGACAGGTTTGATCCCCGCTCCCTGTACATATTTTTTTATATTAAAATATTGATAATGTATTGCCAATGAATCATTAGGGTGTGTTTTTTAGTTGCCCCGTTAATTTATAATTGGTAGTATATAGAAAGAATTTTCATTTCCTTAGCAGTTGTCATTATTATTTAATTGCTGAGTAGTGAACCTCATTTTCTAAGTAAATCCAATAATATTCAAAACCTGATTGAACATTCGTGTGAGCTCATACAAGACGGAACTTAACCCTAATGATTTGTTGCGGAGATATAATTGTAAGTCCTTGTTGGACTCGGAGTAGAATTGGGGATCGATATTGGAGTAATTCTAGCTAATTTCCTTGTTTATATCCTTTTCTCCTTCCTCTCATGTCACAGCTCATTGCAGCTGATCTGATGAAATGTCATGAGCATTATTCTTTCTCTCCTTCAAAACATTTTTACAATCGTCAGGGTTACCATGTGGATTTTAGGTTATATGTTTTTAACATGTCCATTCTAACCTGCATTTTCATCTTTGATAATATATAAGGATTACTTATATGGGGGTATGGGGGCATGGGGGGGGACTCTTAAGAACCTTTTAAGTTACAATATTAATCTCAAAATACATTACTCAGTATATGATGTAATAACTGGAGAAGATTTACTAATATTGAATGTAATTATGGAAAACATCAGATCTTATTTTTATTCAATCATAAATAATCAGCCATAAAAAGCTATCGGGAACCATTCCTAATTTGTTCTCAATATGCTAACAGTTCATGCGTTGTATTTTTTTTTTCACTTGTCCCCTATGTCATTGACGGAGCATCATATTGAATTAAAGCTGCCAAAAACCTTAAACAACATTTTCCAATATAATTTGTCTAGCTCATTATCTGAACAGAATAGCAAGCGTAATAATATTAGTAATAGCAATACATCAAATTGAGAGAATTTGCGCCTGAAACGATTGCGAATTTTTTAAATCAAAAACGTGTGAAGTCGGACATAAATGTACTGAAAATGTACTGTTTGAAGGAGAATCACGTCAAGAATATTATGATAAGTAAATAAAACATTCAATTATTAAACGTTGGAGATTTACTATGAAGATAGTTAAATGATCTAATAAATCATACAAGTATTATTATTATTTACTTAATTTCTAACACTTTTAGGTACTTAAATTTGGTTTTTGGAACCGATGTCTACGATGATGGATGGAATTTTGGTCATTATGGACGTCGACAGCTGTAATAATTATCAAATATTTAAAATTAAAGTAATAATTTCTAATTATTTATTAATATTACTACATTTAGAACTTATGGGGACAATCAGCTATACTCATAGTAAATCTCTATGTTTGATTGGATTATCATATTCTTGGCGTAAACCACCGTCAGATGAGACTTTTTTTTGGTAGATTAATGTCCGACAAGCCACAAAAATCCTTTTGGAATCAATGTTAACAATAGAAGTATTCTTGTATTTAAAAAACTCGATATCAAGATTATTGGTTTCAGGTCCCCATTCTCTCAATTTTATGTATACCTCGTCTTTCTCTATCCCCTCCTGACATTTAGTTTTGAAAGGTTCCAAATTAATAGATGTTCAACGATAATTACAAACAAGTTACAGTTTTTTTAAGGTTATCGGCATTGGATTCAAATTTTGTTGAATCAAGATTATTTCTGACACAAGTGTATTATTCTTCAAAGCATATTTTTCTTTTTAGATTACATCATTGTTTTCATCCATAATATTAATATAATATTTGACTAAATTGAAGTGCTTGGCGTAATATTGAACTGTTTTATATCACTTGAATTCTTAGAAAATATTAACTTCAGTGTCTGCATTTTAGAAGTAATCAGGACAGAGCGTTGCTATTCTGTTAATACTATAACTATAAGCGTAACCACTTATATGCAACGTCATTAGAATTTTTTGTCAAAGGTGTTAGCTGCTTTAATGTAATAGCCTGCTCCATTGCCCATTGGTAATGAAAACTTTTACCCTTTTGTCTCTGAAATCGGAGGCAAGAACGTTGCTTATACTTATTGCAGCAACACTTGTAATCATTGTATACCTTCCAAATTAATGAGACAAGGACGGCACAAAAAATGACTTTAAAAAGGACCTACCACTACTGCTGTCATGGATCACCGTCGAGTCTGTAGTTTCTTCTAATGCAGTAAATATAAACTTATCCTCAAATGCTTGATAGATCTTGGATAACATCTATTTACTTAAAGACTCAATTTACTTGGTAATGAAAAAGCGAAAGTAAATTATTATTTTTTGTAAAGTTCTATGAACTTAATAAAGTTTGGATGATTCCGAAAATGGAGTGGAATATTGCAGGAGACAAGCATCTTGTTTATATAACTAGTATAATTGGAAATGTCAGTATTGGAATTAAGTATGCGACTAATTCAAAATTCCTCTCGTAAATTCGGTTTTTAATTTGTTTTTCTATTTTAAACTTATTCAAAGCATTGATCCCATAATAACAAAAACTGCATGTCAAAAACATAGAGGAATCTTCTGAACTAAATATATTTTTACCTAAATTAAAGAATATATAATCAATTTACTTACCCTTTAAAAGCTATTATATTAAAGAACTTTGAAATAAAATAATACTTATGAATTTTGAAATAAAATAATATTTATGAATTTTGAAAGAAAATAATATTAATTCTTTTTTCATGCATTTTGATTTTAAAGAAATTATACTATTTTCAATGGAAAAATGACTGACATTGGACTTGTAGGTACACTGAGAAGTGTCCTTGAATTAAAACAATCCAAAAATTTGTTTGGAAATATATGTAATAAATGGAAACCATTTTATTTTATTTAACACACAGGGCATAAAGGAAGATTCTAAACTATCAAAATAACATAACATCTATTGTTTACTAGTACAGTAAATAATTTAATCTATATTTTTATCAAACTCTGGTAAATATGTGACTTGAATATATGAATAACGTGTTTATAATTTTTCATCTAGATAATGATAATTGAACTTATTTTTGGTGTTTTTCAGAATATTGAATCCGATTCTTGCCAATAACAATTTTACATTTACGAAGAAATAATTAAAAATATTTAATAATTTTACGATATAGGAAATCGTCCATTACATTTTTTATTATATCAACAAAAATCATTTAATATAGACTTATCGATGACTTTGAATCCGCTAAATAAACAGCAGTTTGTTCATCTAGAGTATCAACTCTCTTCATGCATTTGTTTAGATAATTACCATTGTAGTACAAAATATCACTGATCTAAGCTGGGTCGTCTATACGAAGTGAGATTTTTGTTTACTTCCTTTTCAAATCTCTCAGAGCTGCACTAAGCTAATCTAATAAAACGTCATAACAGCTAAGCTGCTTGCCTATTGCTCAAATTTTCAGGGTTACCACGTAAGCTAAATTACTCCCTGGTAGGGTTTTATCGATCTTTATTCTTGACTGTGGGCCAGTCCAGTCTGCTCTCACTTAGTCCAGTGCCACTTGCCGGTCCTTAAAGAAGGTAATTGATCCCTCTTGACGTCATTGAGTGTGTTTTTCCCTTTTCTTTTCTTTTTGAAATTCATTTATATCATAGAATAAATTATATTACTAAGTAACAATATAAAATGTTCGTATTATATTTGAAGAAAATAATATGTTTTGCAAGATATGTGCATTAATTTTAATATATATTCTTTTTGAGTTTTTGATATTCTTATGAAAAATTCCAAGGACCGGTCCCGATGATTGACAATGATCCTATTAAGTACGTATAGTAGGGGTTATATACCTGGGCTAGACCGAATTAATAAGGACCGATATAACACGACACTCATCAAAATATATAAATTTTTTCACTCAAGCTGTTACTATTATTTTTTTATTCTTGAGGAGAGAGCGTCCAAGTATTGAGTGAGTTGCTACGTGTGAGTGTGCTTCTGAGAAATTGAGATATTAGGGTGTTATCTTCTATAATATTAAAACAAAATTTGTATGTTCCTTGACGCCTAATAACTCCAGGTAATACTGGGTACTACACCTCCTGATTGAATAAGGAAGACTTTGTTTAAAAGTTTCTTAAAATGAAATTGTTTTACCATTTCTACTCCTGCTTGGTATTGAGTTATGTATATCAACAAATTGTTTAGAAGCTAGCACCATTAAAACCAAATCATGACAAGTATTATAAACTTGTCATGATTTTTGTTTACTGTGTTCATATGTTGGCTTAATAAAATATCTATAACTAAGTCCCCACGCGATTTAATATTCTTATACCAAATAATTCATTAATTTTATAACCTTGTAATGAATTCCTCACGTTTTGTTATGACTTCCATTCCATTCAGGGATTAGATGAATTAGTCAATCCTTTTTGTCATCTTCTAGATATGATGTCATCCCATTGATTTATTAATTTCCAGTTAGACTGCCTTTCCAACAGGAAGAATGGATCCTAAACTAAGTAATACATATGTATGTACATAAATCATTCACCTATGAAGGTGATGTAAATATCATTCATACTTCATAGTCATATTCTGTAAAATATCAGAATATTTGAATAAATATAATAAGGATGGAATTGAGTAAATACATATTGATAAATTACATTTTCTAGTGCCTCCAAACAACAACTATCATGAACAAAAATCAAGAAATTGAGAAAATCTCAATGTATACACTAACTAAATATAAAAATAACTTTGACCTTGGAAATTTCTTTACTGTTGCAGTTAAAAAAAAAAAAAAATCGAGATACTTTGTCTTCATTATAGCTGCCCAGATCCTAATGCTATAGTCATGAAAGTGGTACTAAATATAAGATAATTAAATTTTCTTGAATATGAAAATAAACAAATAAATATTTGTTAAAATTTTTATGTAGTATAATGCAAAAAAAAATGAATATACAAATAATATAATAAAAGAAACACAAAAAATTGCCTTGTCAGATATGATGTCACTAATATTTGTATGTATCGTCACTTGTTCTATGTAGTTTTCTTGAAACTGTCCAATTTGTTTCTGTGGTACTCTTCAATTTTAGAGGGTAACTTCTATGCTCTGATTTCGTTCTGATTTGAGTCCTGAAGTTACTCATCAGTTTCACAACACTCTCAGTCATATCATTGGTAACTTTCAATGACCTCAAAAACTTCTGTACTTTCATGTAGCTTTCATTATCATCTGAGGTATCAGCAGGAGTAATGAGCCGGTCCCATTTTCCAGTAAGAGTATCAAACAGAAAGTGAGACTCTGATATTACCAGGTCTGTGATAATCATTGTTGCATTGATGACAGGAAACACTTGCTTGCCTTTTCAGTAACTCTCAGGCATCTCTCTTTCTAATAGCTTGACTTCGAGCTTCTCATTGTATACTTGTTCATGCTGTCATGTCAACTAAGCAAGATGAATGGGACCAGTTTTGTGGTTAGTTATTAGGAGTGGTTGTTTATTTTCTTGACAACAGAAGTTGACAGTTCATAGTAATGCTGCTTGTATTGTAGCATATTCTTCATAAGCTGGATGTCATGGAGAGGTGCATCAGCTTTAGATGTAGTACTCACTGATGTAGAAAAGGCCCAATAACTTTTTCAACCTCTTCAGCTTGAAGATAGGGCCCTTACTGTATTTTAGCTCTTTGAAAAGCAGGAGCATCTAAACGCAGTAAATGTTCCTGCCCATCCAACGGTCTTGTTGAATGGCATCTGATTTGGCCCAATAAATACCTAAATAATTTTGCTCATCAAGCAGGATCATACACAGCTCTGCTACCTCCTTGTGATATGCCTGTGGACTTGCTTCTTCAAGAAAATGGCTTACGTTTTAATTGTGCCTATCATCTTCTGTTTCAAATAGGCATAGAACTGTTGGGCAGTACTTATCCAATTTTTCACATTTTTTTAAAATTATTGAACATTGGACTACAGTACTATTAACTTCTGTCCAAATCAGCCTTCCATGAACATCTAATTATTTTTTCTGATATGTGTTGAGGACAAATAAAGTAGAACACCTTTTTCTCTATTTTTTCTTCAATTAGCTTCGCTGGTCCCATATTGATGACTCTGTTACTCGTTGTGGTATCAAGTACTATGACTAAAATGTTGTCTGTGATAGCCTATATTTCTATAAGCTCCAATGTACCATTATACTGTTGGATTATAGAGGAACTTTCTATCAATGGTACACCAAGAAAGTTCTATTTTTTATATTGCAGAGTACCGCAAGACATGTTAATGTTTCACCAAAACATGCCTTATAAGTTTTCCATGCGAGTGTAGCCTGAAGTAATATAGCTGATTTCCCTTGAAGCCGTGCATATAACTTTGTCGTGAATTATTGAGAGTATTTATACTATTTTGGTTTTTTAATTAATATAAGAATGTCATCAAGATCTTCACCTCCGGTATTCAACACAGCAACACAGTGGCTAAGGTCTGGTTGTGAGAGTGTGACAGATGATTTCCAGAGCCAGATTTCATGTTCAAGAAAATTCTCATAAATATTAATTTGTTTACTTTTATATTCAAGAAAATTATATTATCTCTCCTGAGGTACCACTTTCAATGCTAAAGCATCATCCTTTGGGTAGCTACAATGATACTTTCGAGATATCTTGAATTTTGCAACATTTTTAAATAATTCAACAATAAAGATAAATAGCTCTTGCGGCAGGCATATCCAATGGCCAAAGCCAAAAATATTTTTATAATTAGTTAGTTTAGACCTAGGAAAATGGGAATGATATATTAGTTTGGATATATTTGATAAAAAGTCCAATTGGAAGAGGTATTAAGAGTCATGCACTCCAATTAAAAAAAGTGCAGTGTGACATTTCTTCGGGTTCTGTTTAACAAAATATTTATTTTTTCAGTCAAATTATGTTTTTAGTATTAGTAGATCTTTTGAATATACACAATTTTGAATTAAATAAACGATTATAGATTTCCATTTTTCTCTGTGTTGCAGTTTTTCAAGTAATAGACGCTTAATGCAAAAAAAATTAAAACGGGATCTGGATGAGGTAAAATTTTGTTCCAATTGTAGTAAACAGTGCTATCTATATATAGGATTGTTTAGTACTTATTTATTCGGTCCATTCCAGTCTTAGGACGGGTTCTATCATTCCTTGGGACCAATCTTTAAGACTGTCAGTACTAAAACTGATGAAAAAAAGAAGAAATAAACTTGTGAGACGTCATCAAGGACCAAACTGTATAAGTTTTAGAACTTATATACAGGACTGAACTAGACCGGAACGAGAGTGAATTGAATGGGACTGCAGTCTTCTATCCTAAATCTGGACTGACACAACACTACCTGAATAAACATTATACATACAGGCCAATACTGTATAGACATATTTGAGTTAATTCTTGGCTTTGTCATCAAACTTGTGGGATGAGCTAAGATACGATTTTTTTTTGCTATAGTTTAAAGCCTTTATTTTATTTAAGATACTTTTATTGACCCGATTTTCTTTAAGTGTAATTTGCAGCAAACCCAAAATGTTAATAAAATTAATTTGTCTACTGAAATGGACAAAATGGACAAGATAATTTGTCCAAGATCACAAATGTTAAATAAGTAAACTCGAATACATCATTTACTTACATAAAACAACTACTTCATGCAATTACAAATAATATCAACGTGTACAAACTACTAATGATGAGTCTGATTGTCAACCTTATCATGATTGTTTGACCTTCAATTCATGGTTGTTGTTGTTGCTATATGATAATTAGTCAAATATGTATGTACAGTATACATATATGTATACTGTACATAGTACCAGATATAATGAAGTGAGAATTTCTGAATATTTTAAAACATAAGTATATATCTGTTGATTGTACCTCATTAAGTCAAATTCCAATCTTGTCGTTTAAACTAATTAAAATCATTATCAAGGTAAGAGATCAGTCCTTGAACTCTACGTGTATTTTTCCTTGTGAATAAAAAAACTAGGAGATTGAACAGTATACACATACATATTGTATATTTATTAGATGTTCCTACAAACGAAGGTGGTTTTATGAGATTGCCATTAGAAAAGATGGATTCTAAAGGTGTTGTCTCCTTATTTAAAAAGAGTAAGATCCATCATCTTCCTTAAAAAATGATATATTCGCAGGGAAAAGTAAATCTCACAGGAGGATTAAAGAATGATAAGTATGTATGACCATATAGATACATGATCAATTCTTATCAACAATGAGGATCTAACTCCACAGTTGAATTTCACCTATGCATATTTGGCCATACAAAAGTAGTTTGGAATAGGACTTAAATTACATTAACAAGGCGTTATCTCGCTAACAAAAAACATACAAAGTATGTAGTTTTGTAGTCAGTTGCCGACTTTTCTGCTTTTTTCCTAATTAATGTTCTAAACGTTGTTTAATTGAATTAGAATATCTCTTTTGAATCTGTGAACAACTTGCAATAATTAAAATCAATAATAGGGAAACTACCATAGGATTTTGGTTTTTTTCTGTTTGTTTTAATAGAGAAGAGGCTGCAATTAGTGTTGAGACTCGGTGCAGACCCATTTTTATTTTTATTTTTTTTTGGTTCGGTCTAGAAACTAAAACTTTCTGTCTAGACCAAGGTTTCACTTAATGGACAATTTTTTTTCTAGCTCAACCTTCATTGATGTTTTTTTAGGGTAGTAGGGTAGTAATGGGTTAAAAAAATCTTACATAGATTATAACTATCTGGATAGCCTTTAAAGTCTAAAAAGTACACAATATGCTCTAGAAGAGATACACAACACATTCAGAATCAAACCATTATAATACATTACAATATTAAATTATAACCATAAAACTAAAATGTATACCAATTTGAAATTTAGATATATGTTTTTAATTTGACAATTGCTAAGGTCCTTGATCATTCTTAATTCATTAAGACCGGATTAATGGGAATGTTGTCTTCTCCAATAGTTGGAACTAAAGGGGAATCAAAGGAATATATTTTGAACTTGATCATCTATCTCAAGAGATGATCGAATTTGGAGTTTCGAAAGGTACGACGGGATGAAAATTCTACGGAGCTATCTCTGTTTAAACTTCATATGACATCATTGTACCATGCCCACAATTTGAAAACCCATAAGAAGTCATAAACCGTTTTGGGACCGAACTAGACCGAATTTTTCCTTTGGAGCGATCTACGGCGAATTTTTCTATGAGAGCGATCTAGACGAAACTTTATAGTTTGAACTAATAAGTTCTAAGACTGCTTTAGGATTTCCATACCGGCACCCAGTACTAGTTGCAATATAGAATATAGTTAACGACGTGAAAAGGTTTTTTAGGTATTTTGTTGTCAGCTGTTGATGTTTTCTCTTTACCAATATTCTGAACCTTGATTGGTTGAATTCGAATTAGCTCTTCAAATGCTATATAAAAAAATTTCCAACCATTATTGACTAAGTACCAACAGATTTTGTGCTCTCCAATTTCTTTTCGGGAGAAAGGTTGCGTGAGACAATAAAGGTACCGACGTGAAAAAGGACGAACTTTTTTCTATTCTTTGAGAATTTTATTCGCCCTTCGTGTACCTATCTAAATACATGCATATGAATATATTATTTATTATTATATTTGACATAGATACAAAAACCTGACTCTGACTGGTTAAAATCAAACATATAAAATCCCAACTTTAAGACAGTCTTCCTGGAAGAAAAAAACTACAAGATCACTGATTACTAAATCATTTACTTATCTACTATAATATAATAATATAGTTGTACTAGGGTCTACCCGTATTATAGATTTTATTTCGAATTATTTGATTAATACACCTTCATGAACTTGCTATCTTAAAGATAGCCAATGAAAAATTAAATTCATTTAATTTATATTCAGCTTATTTAGGTTAAAAATCGGAACTAAAAGGACTTACTTTACACTATAATTATATAATAGGTGAATTTCAAATGTATACAACGTTTTCTTGTTGATTCTTTCTATTTGATGTAAATATAATCAAACCTGCACCCCCTTCTGACACTCTGGAACATGCAACACATAAGTGACAATGTGAAAATACTGATTTGATTTTGGTACTTATAAAGCATTTTTTTTTCAAATCTTTCGCCCTGTGAGTTATTAGATTTATTATTCTCATTGCCATTGCTAACATGACATGTTCCTTCTTCTACTAATTTAAGATACATACATACTAAGAGATCCGCTCATCCTCTTCCTAATTCCATTTTTTAATTCGTATTTAATATACGTTCTTCCTTTTTCTGTAACTACAATCATTCGTTTTTGGATTTATAATTTTTTTGGTACATTTTTTAATCGACAAATTTTACCTTAAAAAAACTTTGAGACACGGGGAATTTATCTTGTTGTATAAAAAAATCAAATTATTAGGGAAAAATAAATCTTGCCCTTCAGAACCCAGGAATAGGGTTTGAACAGAATAAATCATTTCTGGACAATTTTAATTTTATGTCTAAATTCTGTATCTGTCTCTGTTTTTGAAATAAATGCGTTTTTATAATTGTTTTTTTAAGTGGGACGTTTTTTAATTCGTATTCAATCTATACGTTCTCCCTTTTCCCGTTAAATAAAGAGAATAGAGTATAGGGGTAAAACTTTAGAAAAGCAAGGGGACATTGCAAAGACATTTTGTAAAACCTTCCAGAAAGTAGTTGGTGGGTTCAGAAGTAATTTCCCTACAAGGAAAATAACCTCTATATTCCCTAGCGAGATATTATCCGAATAAATTAGATAAAACTTTAAAGATAATACGGCTTCTGGTCCAGCTGGGATTGGGGGAAAGATATTTACGACAGGCAGAGAAGAGATCGTCTCGTATTTATATAAAATGGGAAACTTTATGGAAAAGAAGGATATCTGCCAGAAGCTATAACTAAAGGACGAATTGTTCTAAACCCAAAAAAAAAGAGAGATGGCTTAATCCTTGACAATTGAAGGTCAATCACTATAATAAACGAAACATACAGAATACTTTCAGGAGGGATAGCAAGTCAGATTGAACCTATTTTAAATAAAAAGATAGGCCCAGAGTAAAACGGGTTTTTAAAAAGATGAAAAATATCTGACATTTCCCGGAATATTAAAACAGCGATTGAAGCAGTGGATACCAACAAGCGTATTGGAGCTATTATTGGGATAGATTTTTCAAAAGCATTCAATTCCCTTTCTCATTCTCACATTTTGAGATCCGTAAAGAAACTACTACCAAGCCGTTTTTGAACCCTGTCAGGGCATTGCTAACTACAGGATCATCGACAGTAACTGTTGGAAGTAAAGAGAGAAGACTGATTTACTTGAGTAAAAGTTGTATTTCAGTCACCTACTCTTTGTAGCTGCAATAGAAGAGATAAGAACCGCCATGAAAAAAAAAATATCTCTAGGATTCGGTGTCAGTTTTGAAAATATTAAACAACTTATAGATCTTTGTGCCGATGATGTGACCTTGATGATAGAAGCGAACTCGGAAGCTCAGTTAGAAGGAAGAATAGAAATGGTCTTATCTTATTTTACAACGTTCGAAAAAAAAGTCGGGATTGAAAATTAATAAATCAAAGACTGCAATTCTCCTGATTGGCTTATGGCATCCGGGAAAAGGATTGAAAAATTTCAAATTTTTATACCAAAGAAATGATAACTGTTTTAGACATTAAATGGGTGGGCTCTTGTCCATCAGAATTAAAATGTCTGGAACTAAAAACCAGAGTCAATAATTTTATCAAAGGCTGGCGCAATTTTAACCTTCAGAAAAGAATAAATATTTATAACACTTTGTTATTACAAATGTTTTGTATAAGTCTATCTCTTTACCAATATTGGCGGATGATGCTATATTAGAGGAAAAAATTTGATTGGAGAATTTTTTTCATCAGAATTACATTTCAGCTATAAATAAACCAAGAAATCGATTGGGAAGTGGGCTCAAATCTTTTATAGACATAATCACAAAAATTTATTCAAAAGTTTTGGTTGATATAACGAAGAATCCCAATATGGAATGGAGATATGTGATAACATCAAGTCTATACTATGAATATATTATCATTGGAACTGAACTTATAAGTGTATATATCGACGACTTTTCCCCTATGCATGCTGATTCACAAAGGGTTCTGTGTATTTGGGATGGGAGGCACTTACAAAAATCAGCAAACCATAGATGATATTGGTGCTCACTCTGTTTTTTTTTTCCCCCGTCAAATTTAAATTTCCTCTCATTGGATTTGCCAAGCTACACAATGTGCCCGTCCCTTGGCTTTTGAAAATTAATTTTTCTAATTCAGAAGAGGTCTCTGCGTCGTCAAGGTGTGATGGATGGATCAGGGAACGAAATCTATCTCGTAATTGGATGAATAGGATTATGTCTTCGACTTCCGGAATTGCTGAGGGAAGAAAATTCTCAGTTCAACTTCAGATAGCCACATGAATTTTGTTTTCAACACTCCATATAAAGATTGTGGTAAATTATTCAATACTATTAGACACGCTTTTTCGGAATATTATATAATAATAATTATATATTCTGAAATCCATTATTTTTTTAAATCTGAAGGGCCTGGAGGACAATAAAGTTAATATAATAACGGAGATCTATTGTCATGTCATCAAAAAAGAAAGAAAGTAGTCCTAAAGTTAGGTCGATTGGGAATGTTTTATTAAATGTAAAAAGTTACCTACCTAAGAATATAACTGTAGGAGCCCCCGTGGTTGCAGAGAAAATTTGTCATTCATCAAACGCATCAAGATACTTTTGGACTTTGCAGAAAATGCTCAAACTTTTTAGAAAGAGAGAGAGAGAAAAAATAACAGCTAGTTGTTGGTCAAAAAGCAAATTTGCTATTAATATTATGTTTGTATTTTATTGATTTTAGATGCTAATGTTTTTAGTTGAGATATATGAATATTTTACGTTTGTAGGGATGAATCTGATGAAGCAATTTTAAACTATAATGTTTAATTATATTTTTATAGGTGCATTTTCACCAGAAAATTTCAGATAATTCTAATTTTTATAAATAATTTGCTCTCTAAATAAAGGTTTAGAAAAAAATAAAATAAAAAACTTCGAGACACGGGGAATCGATCTTGTTTTATGAGGAAGAAAAAATCAACTTATTAGCGAAATAACAAACTTGCCCTCCAGAGCCCAGGAATCTGGTCGGACCAGAATGAAACATAACCTTATGTACGTAACTCAGATTTTTGAACAACTTTTATTTTATGTCTCCGTTTTTGAAATAAATACTCTATCTTATGCGTTTTTATTAGGGACGGACATACATACATACATCAACTATAATATAATTTGAAAATATATATTTTTTTTAATTAATTTTCTGTGAATTTTTGGAATTTTTTTTGCAAATAATTAATATTTGAAATTTTTTTCCAATACTTTTTTTTTTGTAAACAGCTCTGGATTTTTAATATTTTTTTCCAAAATTTTATTTTTTTGTGAATATCTATGGATTTTAGAAACTATTTTCAAAAAGTTATAATTTTTGGATTTTTTTACAAAACAAAATGCAAAAACCAAATATCAGAGAATTATTAAATCAAGTTCTCTGTCAGTAAGATTGAAAGTAGACGTGGGTTGATATCAAAAAAATTTCCTATCCAAAATTTAACATTTGATGATATATCCCTGAAATCCCATTGGTTTTGTTTTGTCATAATTGGTTTGTCTTGTTTGATAACAGATTCTAAGGATACAATCATTTAAAAAAAATCAAAGCTAAATATTTATTTACTAGCTTTTCAGTGACAAAATATCTTTAGCTGTGGGTCATTCTATAAAAAAATTTCACGAGGAAACAGATTTGTCTCAAATTTGATATGTAAAATATAAAAGCAACTAAAGATTATAATTATTACTCGAATATTTCAAGTTTTGATCATTCTAATTTAGTTAAGTTTGTCACATAATTCGTAATTTTTAGAAATTTTTCAACTGTTTTTGAGTTCGAATAATACTCAAATCTAACACTACTACCTAAAAGACTCAAGGGAAAGAGCGGGCAAACAAAAAATCTAGAACAACAACAAAAATATAAAGGAAAGAAATAAGGTCAAATCATCTACAGCTGTTGCACCATTTGATATATATAGTTGTTATTCTCTCATAATTTAAAATATTTATTTTTTATTAAAGAGTTGTTAATACTTTGTTTTATTATCTTTATTAAAGAATTTGATTTTTCAGAATAAAGGATACATATAATTAAATGTGGCCAATTATCAAGAAATGTGTTGCACAATTTCATGCATACTTCCACTTTTGCTAGTCCGAACATTTTTCCTCATTCCTCCTGTCTCTATTTGTCTCTTTTGAGAAAGTTTTGCGAACATCTTAACGCTAACTTTTAACTGAGGAGTTAGTTCTTGAAGAAGAGATACATTATCTGTTTCGTCAGATTTATTTCTTCCTTCTTTTAAATCAGCTAAGAAATCGATTTGATATTCGTCATCATCCTATTCATAATTGGAAGATCCCTTTTCCTTCATGAACTGAATTAAAACAATTATTCTTAGATTGTTTTGAGCCTCTAATGATGTTGGAGTTGGGCTCTTGTACCTAATAAGGCTGAATAAATTTTCCACAGCATCTTGAGTAAATCTCCCAGTTAAAATGAATGAAAATCCTTCATCAAGGAGTTCCTTGTGCAACTGAAGTATGGAAGTTGTCGACAAAATGATACCAGTTTGCCATAGCTTCCAATAACATTTTTTTTCTACATTACATTGACGAATGACTTCGATTACCTATTTTAAATTCTGAATATTCATTATATTTGTCAAGATTTTGGTGACTTAAAGCCATCATCGGTAATCGAGAGGTCATGAGTTCGAACCAGGAACGAATCGGATCAATATATTCTGCCATTAATAAGATTGACCCATCAGACTCCTGGATTGTCGAATCTCTCAGGCCCGCACTTGTCGCATGGAATAAAAAAAGTCATTGCATCAGCAACATTCATTTTTTAAAAGTGGCTGGGATTTATGACACTTTCAGAAAGCTTTGGAACAATTTTCAATCCCTGAACTTTTTCTAACTCTACCCGTTTTTGAAGATGTTTTACAGAAACAAAATGGTTTGATAAATGTTTTTTTCCCCAAAAAATGATGGCTAAATAATTTCAATATTGTTTAATAAAGATGTTCAAAGATTTTTTAGATGATTAGGAACACAATAAATCTTTCAGATTTACTGGATGAGAGAGGAAGTTGACAATTTCATTTTTTCTTCCAAAATTAACTCCCTACCAACGGAACATTACCTGGTTTGATGGGCCCATATATGTAGTAATTGATCTTACACGTAGGCCAATTTCAGAAACTTTTATGGCGACATCCTCTGTAATTTTTCCCAGTACAGACCCATTAACTGAATCTGGAATAAAGAAATAACCAACAGCTTGCTTCCATCTACTTGCAATTCCAGCGAGTATGATCGCAAGAA
This sequence comes from Lepeophtheirus salmonis, assembly GCF_016086655.4. NCBI lineage: Eukaryota > Metazoa > Arthropoda > Copepoda > Siphonostomatoida > Caligidae > Lepeophtheirus > Lepeophtheirus salmonis. The sequence continues at coordinate 40,582,689 of NC_052131.2, forward strand.
TATGTGTTGCATATTCTCCTGTGAGCTCTGGAAGAGTAACCTGCCCCCATTAGACAATCTAACCTTGATCTTAGTCTTTAGACTTTTTGACGACCATTTCATGTATCAACAGTACACAATTTTTGTCTTTTTCACTGAAAGTAGTTATTTTAAACATCAAAAACTCAAAAATATCATTCAAAATGGAGCCTAAACAATAAATATTATAAAAGTAATATATGTACTACTGTATCATTTACAGATACTCCCTTTTTTTTTATCTTTTTACGGCTTTTTTAGTTAGCATTATTGATTGCAAGCTTCGGTTGAAGATGTTGTATTTTTTGCAGATAAAGATTTATTTGCCGCTACTTAATTGATACAATTAGAGCATGGTACGTATGTTAAAACTTCAATCTCAGGGGCTTCTGATGAGAATGGGTTTTGAGCTTTGTGATCAGGATAATCTTCCTTATTTGATGTTCCATGTGTTTTAGCATACTAATGTTCTAACATTAGAATTATTTGCTTCCTTTGAAATTCTTCTGCGTCTGTTTCATTTAAACGGAAGCTTTCGTTTGTGTTTTATCTTAGCATGTTCAAATAAAGTAGGAATTTCATTATGTACCAAACTCCACTGTCCTTCTGAAGACTTCCGCAGAAACATTGATTCTTCTTCAAATTGAGGCTAAAGCGAATTATTGATGTATGAATAATTATAATATTGAGCCCAGTGACATCATTATAAAACAACCCATTAATTTAATTTTCACATCCCTCACATAGTAAAAAATGTTGATTATATTACTTGGCAAACTCTTGAGTCTTTGGTGGGAGTCCAATTCGCACTATGTTAAGCTTGTCCGTAAGGTCAGGAGGTTCATTAACAGCGGCAAGATTTGTAAGAGTATACAATGAATTTATAAATGATGTCGGCTGGTAGGGGCGAATTAGGACTATAAAAATGGGGACATGTTTTTTACACGTCCCTCTTGCTAACTATCTTGAGTATTAGTCCTGTACTAAGCGGTAATCTCTCGTTGGTAATTGTTATATAATATCTATCTGAGTTTCCGTGTTAGAACCTATTTGTATATACGAGTCAGCCTCGCTGAAATGTTATGTGCAAGTGATAGGGCCAAATTATATATATGACGTCATAATTAAGCAACCTTGGAATTTTATTGCATAAATATTACAGTATTGCAGTATTTCTCTCCGAAAACTTTCGAATTTGTTAATTGCTATAAGAATAATTTAGTATCAAAATATCTGAACTTTTCTTATATAACCGATCAAAAAATATTTGAATAAAAATATGCTTGTTATTTAGTCAAGGATTATTTTATAATATATTTTCTTAAATTAGCCGCAACAAATAACTATTTTTTGGTCATAATTACGAATATTTGTCTTTTAAAATTTATACATTGGTTTATCTAATAACCCATTTTTTTAAAGCTAAAATCGGTTTATATTTAATTCAGACCATAATAAACTCATCCTTGAATTCATCCGTAGCAGAATTTTGCAAATTCAGTTTGCTAAAAATACAATGACAACGACTATTTGCAAGGTTATTGATTTTTTATCATTCGTTCCAATTTCCGTGGCAATTCCATTGCTTTAACAATACTTAAAAAAACACAGTGGTTTTTTATTTCAAAACAAGGGGTAATAAATATTTTTTAGCATGTAACAGATTTGACGATTCTTACACGTTGTTAATAATTTTAAGGAAATGTTGTGCAATTATGACTATTAATAAGAATATATTATAATACATCATTATTATATAGTAACATCATTTCCAATCAATAAATCCAAGGAAACGAAATCATAGAGTGTAAAAATATACATAAATAAAGGCCCTGGCTTTGAAAATAGATTTATAAATGTAATATAAGTTTACTCTTAAATTGATGTATCAGAAGATGATATTCGTAAATCCTTATGATTAATTTTAAATCTGTGAGGTTCTATTAGTTAAGAAATTATCAACCTTTTTTCAGTGATGGACCACATGTAAAATATTTTTGCAGCCAAGTTATTCTTTAACCATTGCAAAGTATTTTTAGCTGAAACCTTGTATAGTAAACATTTTTTCGCTTTAGCTATTACCCAATACATACTATAAGAGGCCTCACGGGCTTTGGCTGATGTTTTGGAGGCTTTCCCCATTGTGTCCTGAGATAACCTGAGATTCCGGCAGTTTTCTCTTGAAAAACTAAATTTCCCTACCAATATGAGATTCATGCCTTGTCTTGAGATTACGCTGGAGATGTACTTTCTTCATTTTACTGTACTTATATCCACAGAAAAAAAACTAAGCCATTGCAGGATTTGAGCAGGTGACGTGAATCCCACAAGTACGTATTCATCTAAAAACTGTCAGAATTTTGGGGGAGCGATTGTTTTGTTTTTTTGGTTCTTGGTGACCTTTCCCTCTGTGATCTTAATATCGCCACCGTCCAGGACTCCATTTTTTATGTTTTCAAGGCGTCATTTTCGAAATATTTTGTAAAATGAAATATACATTTTCTTCTTACGAGTTTTAGTATTAAAAAAAGAAGCGAAACTACCCTTATCTAAAATTAATATTCTCATTCATGCAATAAAATCTTAAATAAAAGTTATAATATTTGTGAAGAAATACGTTGGCAAGAGCGTCTGCAGTATTACATTTTGCGGGGCTTAGTTTTTTGAATTTTTTAGGAAAAAAATCTGAACATTTAAAAAATCCATCGCTATTCACAAAAAATTAATTTTTTTGGGAAAGAAAAATTAAAAATTATATTTCAAATATTAAATTTTGAAATTATTTCCCCAAAATCCACAGCATTTACAAAAAATTTAAATTAAACATAAAAGAAAATTCATATTTATTTGCAAAAATTTCAAATCATAAATATTCTTGAAAAAAAATTATGCTATTAAAAGTAAGACAAAAATTTCAAATATTTATTTTTTTTTGGAAAAAAAACTAATCATTAAATTTTTTGAGAAAAATAAATAAGAATTCAGTTTCAATTGTTTTTTTTTGTATTTGTAGTCAATGAATCAATAAATTTTCAAAGAAAAATTAATTTTTTATAAACAATATTTAAATATTAAATTTTCGACTCTACTGCATAACTTACCGTAATGACGAAAAAATACTCGGAAAAAGTAAAAAATCCTTCATTTGGTGTGGTGGCTACAGACTCTCTGGCTAATCCCTTACGAACTCCCCTGGTTGGTTAACTACCAATTAGTTTAGAGCCTGTTTTTCTATTTCCTGAAGAAGGAAAGGTTGAGAGATGCAATAAAGATAAGGATTAAAGTAACATCCTACAACAAAACTACTACTACTATTATTCATCCTCTATCTTATCAAATACGGAAGTAGCAAAATGTTTGTTATTTTTGGAAATAACGCGGATAATATTTCTTAGGAAGTGTTTTATTAGTTATTAGAAAAGAGCTTAAATGTCGATAAATGTGGGGGAAAAAAACACACAAGAACAACAGCATACACACGTGGGTTGCTTCTATGTACATACATATCAAATAATGACATCACATTTTTTAAGCAAGTGTCCAAAGATACCAGAGTAATTGAGCTTGAAATATGCGAATATCTTATGTTGTGGGTAGTGTTGGGTTTCGATCTGAAAATCCTAGACTGGTCTGAGACTGTTATATTTTTTGTTGTACCAAATTAGTTCGGTACAACAAACAAACTCGGTCTGGATCGGTCTCATAAAAGTTCGGTCTAGATCAGTCCAAAAGAAACATTCGGTCAATTTTGGTCACAAAAAATAGGTCTAGAATGATTTTACAGATGAACTGTTTATAACATGACATGATAGGTTTTTTCAAGTACAATACCGTTATACGAAGTTTAAACGTATCTTCTATGTATACAGTATTTGTTATAGAACTTATTGTGTACTTTCGAGATTTTTTTGAAAAAAATGAATGATAGTTGATCTAGAAAAAAAAAACTGGTCTCCCATAATATATGACACCGATAAAAATCGGTCCATAAATTGAGACAGAAAGAAAACTGGTCCATAAAGTGAGACCGAAAAAGATTGGTCCACGGTCTGAGGCTGCAGTCTGGACAGAATAATTGATCCAAATCGGGCAATAAAAAATCACTTAAGACCGAACCGAAAAAAAAATCGGTGCTTGACATAGTGTCAACACTAGTTATAGGTTTCCTGTCCAAGGAAATATACATATGTACACTAAACATATCCTAAGGCTACTCTATCTACAGCACATTTCCAGACTAAATAACCTGTATTATGTTTTGCTCCTACATCAATTAGGAAAGGGGAAATAAGGAATATGCCCTATGTCATTTATTGTTCATTCAAAAAAACCAAGTACATGTCATAAAATAACACAATTAAATAAACAACTTAATTTTTTTGTCGCGTATTTATTCATTAAAAATGGGTTCCCAATAGAAGAACCGTGATCCATCCAACTCTTTGTGGACATAGGCCTACATCATACGCCAAAATGTTTTGTAATCGTACATCTTTTGTGGACCTATGAGTGACTTCAAATTAATTTTCTAAGCACTGTATTTAGGAGCCCCTCTTCTGCATGCATATATTTCAAAAATATATGTTAGTAGATGGGGCAGGGGAGGTTTTACCTTGGGTCGGGCCTGGACCAAAGATGATTGTGCATGGCCCTTTTCTTCGCTTTGTTTCATTTTTCTTCTCCTATTCCTATTTTCACGGTGTTTGATTAGCTTAAATTCATCCAGGTTGGACCACTTTCCTCCAGTGTCACCTTAAAAACCACCCCTCATTTGGAATCGACTATAAATGTGTCTATTCACCCATTCATTTTATACGTTATTAGAAACCATTCCAAGAATCACATTTTAATCAAACTATCAGAGTTTACAAACCCTTATTCAATATTGGTAGCTGTTTTTCTTTGTCTATGAAATTGTATTATAATACGTGGATGTCTTAATCATTTGTAAATATTCATACTATAAACTATTAATGGATAGCCCAAAATTTATTTAAAATGCATAATTCGTTACGGATTACAAAATATGACTTCCTTGTATGTAAAAATAAATGAAACTGGAAATTGTCGTAGAAATCCTGACAATTTGAACTTTTTGTAGAGGAGAGAAGCTTTGGTGTCATGAAGTTTTGTCAGATCAGCTGCAAGCTGCCTTGAGAGGAAGGAAATAAACTCAAACCCCACCTGAATTACTCCACTGTCGATCTTCCATTATACTCCGAGTCCAACAAGGACTTACACTACCCTAGGAAACTCTGATTGTACCTCTTTGTCTTTCATGAGCACACACATTGCTCAAAAACATTTTAGATAAGAATTCCAAATATTAAATTTATTAGAAAAAAAATTCAAATATACACAGCTGTTGACAAAAGATGAAATTTTTAGAAAAAAAAATTCAAAAATTAAAACAGCAGAATCACAGATTTTTATTTGGAACCATTAGACAATTATTTTAAATCGTATATGGGAATTTAAAAAAATACTTACTTTAAACACTAGGGGGCGGAAAAGATAGGAAATCGAGGCATACTTTAATGAACTATCTTATCTCTATGGATCCAGACATTATGTGTTTTCAGGACATACAATCAAAAGTTTCATCCTCTTGCAATCCAAATTGTCCTCTCTGCCCTCCAAAAAAGTTTCAATTATTTTTACTGGAGACAGTAGAAGTGTTCTGACACTATTTACAAAAACAGTTTATGATGGATTTTTTATTAAATTGCAAATATGAAATTTTTGAAGAAAAAAAATTGTACAAAATTTTTCAAAAATCTATAGCCATTTACAAAAAAATTAAACTTGGAGGGGATATAGCCACATTATACATTTAAAAATTTGTTTTACACAGCTTTAAATGATAAGTGACGTCTTCCATTGTCTGTACACTGAATAAACCGAACTTCGGTATTTTAACACCGAGGATATTTTTATTTTTCGTTTCTCTTCAAAAAGTTTTATTTAAGAGGCTTCAGAGAGATAGCTTTTTTATAGAAAAAGATGCAAAATTAAATTGTAAACCTATCTTTTTTAAAACTGTAGATAATTAGGTGATTAGTAATTGGCGATTATGCAAAGGTTTTAAAAATATTTTAAAGAGAAAAAATAAATTAAGATTAATCAAAAATTTAATTATTTCATGCTAACCCTTGAAACTGCAATAAAAATAATGAACCCAGGCGTCACTAAACAAACAATTTTCTCAACCGTCATAACAAAAGAACTCTTCTGCAAAAAATTTGAAACGCCTTAAAAGGTTTTTTCCTTAAGATTTTTTAAACGTGGATTTATAGTATTTAATAGCACAACAGTGATTTATTTTATTTAAGGCCAGTACGCCATATCTGTGATAAATATTTTTTATTAATAATGAAAATTATAAAATTTGAAGACATTCATCCTTAAAGTCTCTTAAATTATACAATATGTCTCAATATCTCCCGAACACATTTATTATGTAAGTAAAATAAATAATTTTTTTTTCAATGCTAATTTTATATCATTTTTATATATATACAGGATAGGGCAGCAAAATGCGATCTCGATTGATAGATTTATAAATACATTAATAATTTTATATTTTCAATAATAGGCAAATAAATAATGGTTTTTTAAAGGCCAATAGACATACCTTTATTTATAATTATGACAAACAAAAACAATTAACGACAGTTGTGAAAATAATTTGCTAAAGTGTCGAGTTCTTTCTCGATTACACCTACAAAAATTGTTTGTATGGGTTTCTTGTTATATCTGTAAGAATATATTATCACCTGCACTTTATTGATGATGGCCTCCACCTTAAAAGCCCTGGAAAGATTCGGAGCTGTGGCCACTATTGACTTTTGACGTCGAGACTTGTAGTTTTTCTTTTAATTTTATTTCATACATTCACCCTATTACACTGGCAGAAAATATGTACTAACGTTTATATTTTTTGACTACAGAATGTGCAACTCATACTCTCGTCATCGTTATTCGAATTATTCGTATAAATGGATGAGGTAGCAATTCTGTAGGGAGCCCTTTTTGCTTTGATAAAGTAAAAGGGTTTTTAAATAATATTTTTTTGTATCAATGTCAACCCTCAGGAGACCTAGTCTGTCCAACCGTTTGGTTACCGGGGTTTCCACTGAGTTTTCTTCCCGACCTAGTAGTTTTGTTCTTATTCGTTTGTTTTTAATTGACTCCAGAGATATGAAAAAAGGAGTTGGTGCTCCAAAGTGCAAAGTTCATTTGTACTTGAGGACAAGTGAATTAGTCCTATTGTGGGTTATAAAGTTTGGAAGACCAACTTCTTGTTTATTCCAGAGCTAAATTTCTCTTGCGGTGGTAATAATGAGGAGTGAATAGTATTCATTCCTTGTATTCAGTCTTGGGTTGTAGGTCACTGGTTATTTATTGCCAAGGATCTTGCTAACATGTAAAAAGGTTTTTGGGCACCTTTGAAACATTCATTTCTAGTACCAGCTAAGCTTATTTGTCGCTTGAAAAAGGTCTAAAGGCCCTTTAAATATGTTTTCCTTCAAGGAGCTTCCTCTTATTTTTTATTTTTTTTTTGAGCTAGCTAATGTTCAAAGTTCTTTAAAAAAACAAAAAACAGGTCGATAAGTCCTAAATCCACTTCGAGGTTGAAGCAATTAATCTTGATTCGGAAATATACTTCCTTCGCCCTTCCCATAGAAACTGATTTCTCCTTGCCGTAATTATATTGCAAATGCTTTATGTGAAAGGGGAATATCGCAAAAGATGAACAATTTTTGGTGGAATTTTTTCGTTCCATATGTATATTTTACCAAGTTTGTCTAGCCTGAATGGAACTAACACCTCAACAGCTTGGGTAATTATGCTTAACATTTTATCCTCGTTTTCATGTAATGCTTCTTCCTCACTATGACAGGAAACTATCATACCCAGCAGTGATGCACAGTCAACGTATAAATACGAAAAAAACTCTTCGATAAGTTCATTTATCATAAATGTAAGTACTTGTGTCTTTGATAGGTTGACCTTTACTCCAGATTCCATTCGGAATTGGACTAATACCCTTCCAGTTCTCGTAAAGCAGTTTTTATTTCGTTCCATGAACCAGCAAATAAATAATGTTAACGAAACATGTATGTAGACACTGTTTTTGCAAAACTTTTTTTACTCAATATGGCCACCTTCAAAATCGATCACAGCCTTTACAGGTAACCTGAAGGCCATGCTGGAGTTGATGACATAGTCCTCTGGCAAGTTATCCCATGCAGCCACTATGGAGGACTTCATTGAGTCCACATTTGGATGTGAGGTCTTATTGGTTTCCCTTTCCAAAGTGCCCCATATAGAAAAGTCAATTGAGTTCAAATCTGGTGAGGAAGGGGGCCATATCTCTTTGGACCAGAATCGAGGCATGTTATCTGCGCATAACTTTTGGCACTTGGCAGACGTGTGAGAGGGGCACCGTCATGAGTCCACACGTAGTTAACCTCTGGATAGTTGGTTTTCAACAATGGCAAGATGGTATACTTAAGCACCTTATAGTTGGCCTCCTGTTTGATTTTCTGTCCAGCCATTAAAAATAACAGATGCATCTTCTTTCCATTAGAGGCTGTAACACCGAGGACCACTGTTTGGGCCGAAAATTTGTGAATGGTATACCCCTTGGACCCTTTCTTTTGTTTCCGCAAGCCAGCGGTCGTTCCGGCGGTTGTAGAATTGATGTCAAATCTTCTTATGGAGAAAATTTTCACAATTGACTCATTTGCCTTGGTTCATGCAAGAATTTTCGTGCACCTCTCAAGCCTCTTGGTTTTTATGCGCTCTGTCCTTGTGAAATAAACTTATCCCAAGCTATGCTTTATATCCCTCCTGATGGTTCTAGGAGCCATAGAGAAATCGTTGAGGAGGCAATTCATCGACTTTGTTGAATCCTACTTTATATTCTTCTCAAAATTTAACAAGAACATCGTATCCCTCTTTAAATAATGCCCACCACTTCTTGACATTCTGGAGAGATATTTTTTCTTTTTTTTATCTTAGCCAACTTAAAAACCATGCTCCTGTAACATTTAATAACATCCGTAATCTTCATCACATCAACTCCAGCATCAAGGAGATCTGAGATGTGCTGCTTTTTTGTTCACGTTTGTTGAATGAATAAAAAACTGTTGATAAGATTTTTTTCGGGTGTGAATATCGTTTATAATATTGACAAACTTTTACAAATGACTCTCAAGGATAATTATAATCGTTCAATTTAATCTGCCGGTCGATCGGTCGGATCTTAATACAGATATTTGTATATTTAATGGGATTGTTATTTGGTAAATAATATTAATAATAAAAACCAGGCAGAAATATGACTTGATAAGGCAATAAATATGTATCTATTTGGTATCTATCAACCCTAATTTGAGGAACATTATTTGAAGAAATTTCATCTATGAAATAATTCCTTATTGTTCTTACAGATTACATGAAAGAAATGATTCCCTTATCAAATAAAGAAACCTCTAGGAGTAGGAGGGAGCATCTACACCATGAATTTGCTGTTAAATTATACGTAAGGAATAAAAATATATTTATGTATGTCCAACCATAATTTGCGAAACCAAAAAAATAAGATGGAGAATGCAAAAAGAAAGAAGAGGAATATATGTACACACACATAGGTACATACTATATACTTTAAAGCATATCAAGGAGACGAAGAAAAAGTTGATTTTCTCTTCAACTTTCAACTTGTAACAAAGCGTTTATTTTTGAGCATTGATTTCTCTACGTTTTCTATTTGGTTGGTTGTTTCTCTCTTTATATTATTGGTATTCGTATTATTAAGACCCTCTATACTATGAGCTTGCAGAGGCAAGGATTTTATCATATTAATAATAATAATATCCTGTCTATTAATAACTGATTCATTACGAAAAAGATGGCGTCGTCTAATATTATTAATACATGTATAAGGATGAAAGAAAAAAAAAAACTAATGAAAAAGTTATATATTTCAACTATTTTTAATCCGCTAGAGGAATGCATCATCCATTTATCAAACAAACATTCGGCGAATTATTCAATAAATTAGAAGGACTTAAAAGTTTAAAATAACATGAACCTTATGAATATGTCAGATAATGAAACCGGATGTCACGTTATGCATTTTTAGAGAGAGAGAATGAAGAAAAATTGGTTAATAAATAGTACATTATACAATACACCTGGATTCCATAATGATAACCAAATGAAATAATTATGTATTTGGATTCAATCCGTCTACCAAAAAAAAAAAAAATTATTATAATTAAAGATGAATTTTTTTAAAGAAAAAATAAAAGTCGTGCATGAATTACGGAAAATACAATTCATGTGGATCCACATCATATCCACCACAAAAGAAATAAAAGAATGATGACTCAGATATTTAAGTAATTCGTTTCATGGCTGGAATCTTATTCATTTGCTGGGAGTCTAATTCATAGACAAAAAGTTATATATTTTATTTTTAAGGAATTTTACCATTGAATGAATGAAGTCTTTTTTTGAAGGGGTCTGGCAGACACATTTCACCTCTGTATCGGAGCACAAATAAATTGTGAAACACCACTAGGGTGTGAGTAAACTAAAAAATATATGCTCTCCGCAAGGTGGTGTAACTTTCTATATATAGGCTAATATAATCGTATGTAATTATAAACTACTTGAGGGCGAGGGTGTCTCCTTTATGTGATAATGATAATTATAATTCAAGGAGTTGTATTATTTTGTCGCCATACGGCGCCACTCTTTGTCGCCTTAATTACAAACTAATATTAGTAAACACCGCTCATGCCCTATTATCTCAGTAAAAAAATTGGATCAAGTTACCTATGTATAATTACACATATACATACAGGGTCGTCACCAGGAAAGGGGCCACCCATGGCTATTAGAGTAGTAAAGAATTGGAGCTTAGTTGGAAAGTTACGATTTCTTATTTGTACAATGACAAAGAAAATTGGAAAAAATCAAACTTGGATACCCCTTTGGAAAAATAAAATATACTTAATATATAAAAATAATCTTATTTGGTCAAAAAAAATTGTCAATAATTGTAATATTGACACAGACCAGAGGCCAAAAAAGGTCATTCAATAAATAAAATAAAATATTCATTTCTACAAAAAAAAATTATTTTATTTTCTAAAAAAAATCATATTAAAAGTATGGAAAAGTTAGATGTCCTTTCGATAAAATGAGATATAAATCAAAAAATTTGAAAAAATATTCAGTTACACCTCAGTGTATATATATACAGGGTTCAGAAGCAAAACGTGGAATGTTAATAAATGCTAATTATGTAATTAAAATAGAGAAGTTTGGTGATTTTTTCATGCATATTCCAAATCTCCTGTTCTTTCTGCATAAGTAAACAACAATAAACAGTGAGCATGGAGCAAAAAGCAGAGGATCTCAGACCTTCTGGATGCCAAAATTAAGATGGCAGAGATTATGGACATTGTGAAGTCCTCCAGGAGACTCATTTTCAAGTTAGCCAAGATGAAAAAGGATGAAAAAGATCCCTCAAGGAAGGAAGGAAGTAAGAGTCATTTTTGACTTGAATTTCATGAAAAAAGCTTGAAAAGTTATTCTGAGTTTCTGGGGGACCTGAACGAGAAGATCAATGAGGACCCCAGAAAATCCATCGCCTTTCTAAGGAGTTTGTCGTGGACGGGGAGACAACCAGGAGGGCTGTGAAGGAGGACTTGGGATTGTCCTCTTAGGACGGTAATATTGAGTGAGCATATTCACAAAGGTTGTGTCTCAAAGTTTTGTCAAAAAAATTTCAAAATTATTTATCAAAAAATAAAGTTATTGACATTTTTCTCAAATCAGTCATTCAGTCCGCGTTTTGCTTCCGAACCCTGTATATAATAATGCTAATACCTACATAATATGTGGCTACGTAATCAAATTTCCCTCGTACTCTAAATGTTTTTTAAGGAGCACGGTGTGAGTACAATAGAAAATTATTTTCTATTATTTTCTCTTTCTGACTTATTATTTTCCAAGGTGTGTTACAAGACAGTCTGAAAAACAATAATAATAATACAAGAAATAACATGAATAAGAAGAATGTGTTCCATATATTTTTATTTTATTATCCACTTTCAATGGATAAAATGATTTTAAGTGGGACACAGGATAATACATACGTACTTTCAACCCGTGCCTATTATTGTAATATATGTTAAAGAGTTATTATAAAGTTTTTTTTAGAGACCATTGACTCTGTGCCAAAACTATTCATTGAATAGGAAAAACATACTTTACATAATTTCCCTCTAGGTATATGTATACTTGCGGTAGTACCCGGTATAGCCCGGAGTTATTATGTGTTGACGAACATACACATTTTGCTTTAATAAGATAGAAGATAACTCCATAAGAAATTATTGGCTTTACTCTCTGTTCTTAAACTCAAACGTAGCTAATCAAATATTTTGATATTATCCCGTAAAGAATGAATGAAGAATAATAACAGCCTGACATTTTTTTTCAAGCTTTAGCTCGTTTCTAAACGTATTTAAAGTCACATTATTATTTCTTTAATTTCATATAAAGTATTTTTCTTTTTTTCTTTTTTTAATATGAGTGGAAGTAAACGCCTGTAGAATTAATTGAATTTATATGTTGCTCCCTTTTTCCCCCAATTTATAGAGTATTGGTATATGATATACATCAGACACACTATATTAATTGCATCCTGTGACAATTTTTTGATTATATAGGTAGATATTTTACAAATGTTTAGCGTTTATGGCTTTATTGTTAATGATTTTCACTCCAATTCACAAACATAGAAATTTACTGTGTATTTTGCTGTCAGCTGTCTTTTTTTTTCTCTTTTTTTTTTTTGCTTATTTTCCCTTATCACTACTCTGAGCGACTTTGAATTAGCTCTCGTTAGTTTGTGAACAATTCTCGACAAGTATCTATATTAATGAAGGAAAGTAAGTACATACTCGATGCTACATGTACACGCTGGCAATATTTCATTTGTACGACTGCATTGTTATGTCTTAGATCAATTTTTTATAACATACATCTGGGAGCACTATATACAATGTTCCCTGTATACCCGCTTGATGATACATGCTAAACGACTGCCAGATCTACATTGACTACATTGTTATGTTTTAGATCAAAAATGCCTTCATTTGGTTCAAAGATTCATACATAAATTATTTTTACTCACTAGATGACTTTTAAGTTGAGTGAGTGTTACTTTTTAAATATTTTTTCACGACAAGTAGGGAGACTTGTTGCAAAAGAACAGATGTTTCACACAACTCAGTCAAATTTTATTAACTCACTGAATACTCATATTGTATCTCATGGTCACATAATAAGTTCACGTTAATATTGTATTCCTTTAAGCGAACATCTCTTTAGATTGAAAGAAGCAAGAGTTGATATTACTATAAATACCACGGATTAAATCTTTCTTTTATTAATAAAGATGAGACGAAAACTCATTTTCAACAAGGAGCACGAAGTATAACTTTAATGTGTTATTATTATTCTTATACCTATTCTTGAGGAGAGGACATCTTAGAATTGTGTAAATACAAGTGAGTTTGCTAATGAAAAAAGTCAAGTAACACTCACGACTTCGTTAAAAATATATTCTAAATTATTAAAGCAAAGTTTGCTTCTTCGTCGAGCCCTAATAACTCCAGATAATGTCGGGAACTGCAGATAGTTCAATAATAATTCAAGAATTGAGAAGAATAGGCAAGTTAGCAATACTTTTTTTTTTTTTTTGAATACATCTCCCAAACTATGAAACTAATTATTGAAATTACTAGGAAATTTGATAAAATAGAAAGTTTGTTAAATTCCTCATATTTTCAATAAAATTGATTAGTCATCACTGCAAGCTAAATGTTATCCCTATTCTATAGTATTTAATATTTAGCCCTAGTAAATTATCCCGTTGAAAAAGGATCTTTTTCTCAAGGAAGATATTTCCAAAGAAATTTATTGCAATGAGATTAAAGAATATGTGGCTCGTCAACACAAAAAAAAGCTCTAACAATTCTTTTTCAACATTATCACCAATTTCTATCCAAAAATTATTTTCCTTTCCCCCCTTTGTAGCTACACAAAAATTGCACTTGAAGCAGCCCAAATTGATCTTCACAATAAAATAAATGAGGAATTAACTCAAGGATTTGAAAGTGACCATACATCAAATAAAGATTCTAAATTTTTTGGGTATCTTTATTCCTCCCACAAATTTGAATAATAAGCCTATAACAATTTACTCAAATATGTTTATGATCTATTGGCTTATATGTGTGTATATATGAATTAAAAAATATATAGGGTTTTGTTCCTTCTCTTCATTTTTGTTCAAGATAGTTTTTATGTTGACGCACCACATATATTTAATTTATTTCCTTTAATATGATGTAATCGATTTGAAATCAGGTAAAAATAGTATAAAAATGGATTTGTGATCCTTTGAATAAATGTACAGGGTGCATTCCAAATTTCATTTTTTTGTAACCTTATTTACTAGATTACATTCATTTTAAACTAAAGATTCACATCTCTATGTTAGAGCATAACAGGCACTTAATTTGAATGGTGCAACCGTTTATTCTATCAGGATTACATACTAGATTCTTATAGACTAATACTGATCTTGTTCTACCCTCTAGAACATATGTAATTATTTGTGATGAGACGATTAAAAAAAAAAAAATCCCTATGCCATTCCATTTAAAATTCCCGATGTCGTTTCCCATTCTTTAATATTTTAAATAAAAGCTAAAACATATCAAATTTTTGGGAGTAAGAGCAAAATTTTTTGAAAATTTCAAATATACAATTTATTCACAAAAAATACTAAAAATTCGAACTTTTTTTACAAAAAAATTTTATACTTCCAGAGCTATTCACAAAAATTTAATTTTTTGAAAAAAAATTTCAAAAATCCACGGCTATTTACACAAAAGTTAAATTTATTGGAGAAAAATATTCAAAATCACAGTTGTGAAATGAAATATTTTAGTAAAAAATTTTTAATGTTAAATTTTTGAAGAAAAATTTCAAAAATACATGGTAATTCGTATAAAATTAAAATTTTGTATGAAAATCAAATTTTTTAGAAAAATTTTTTAATTTAATTTCAAATATTAAATTTTCTAGTAAGAAGTAAAAATTCCTTAATTTGAGGTGGGGTCTATTTATTTTTTTATAACTTAGAAAAGTAATAAATAGTTAAATATCAGTAAAAAAACACCCGATTCTCCGATTTCGATTAATCACTAGTAATTATTGACTTACACAATCTTGTATTGTATCATAATATTATGTTAGGTATAATTATAAAACGATTCTTATTATATGAGAAGGGGAAATGATCGTATTCAGCCCATAAAAAATTAACCTACTAATTTGTACATACAAATTGTATAATTGTATCCTTGCACGCTTAAAAACAAATATGTCTCTTTATTTCTAGAATCCTTGTACACTTTGTTATAATTAATTGTGTCACGCAACCTTTCCTCCGAAATGAAACCAAAAAAAATGGCCTGATTTATAATGATTGGATTATTATTCACCCAATCAACTGTTTTCGAGAACGGAAGTAGAAACATCTACAGCTGACAACAAATTAAATTGTATATTTTTGTGTTAGTGATATAATGCCGTGCTTAATAACCAGTTTAATTCGTATCAATATTTGAACTAGTATCAATACAAATATAGGCCCTTATGATAGTGATATTTTTTGACTAGTCCCGGCTTATTGTTGCATTTTGTTTCCATGATACTAGAGCGGTCAAAGATCGCTACAATGTGGTCTGTAACAAATTAGTTTACTTTTAGTCCATTTAATTTGGTCTCTGCACCAATTCTATCAACAAGATCAATCTGGATTTGTTCTAAAAAATGTATTTTTTATCACTCTCAGCTTAATTTATTGAATGATACCTTCATAAACTGTAGTTAATGACGTCAATTATGATTTTAAATGAACAAATATTTATTTTTTATTTTCTGATAATAATATCATTTATTTCTTGCACGTTCACATATAGATATATATATTGTAGTTAAAGTAAGAAATCCGTTAGTATGCAAAATAACTAGTTAATGTGCATAATAACTGAACAAGACTTTTAATGTGAATGATATCTGAAAAGGATAGTTAATGTGGAAAATCATTGAAATCATAAATTTGATAATTATCTTCCCAGATCCTTTCCAGAGACACCAATTGATGCTCCGGTCATGGGATATGCAGCATATCCACAGGGCTTGATTAAGAGTAAGCACCCTTCGTCAATTCATGTAATACAATCAGAAACGCCATCTACTATTACCCTGGTTGATATCCTGGGCCACGGGTTGTGTTACGTGCCAACACAACTAACAAACGGGTTCAAACCCACCGCCAATTCATGTAATATTATGCGAAACTCTATTTACTCTAACTTCGATTATTATAACAACCCACGTATTGTTTTGGGTGCCAGCACGTTTAAAAACGGGTTGGAAACCACTGCCAATTCATGTAATATCAGAGATGTTATCCACAATAGACTCGGTTGATATTCCAGCACATGGGTTTTGTTACATGCCAACACGACTAACAAATGTTACAAATCGTTTTTTGTCGAGTTGGCACGCAAGACAACCCGTGGGCCAGGATATCAACTTGTCTGTTGTGGTCTCTCATAATATTACATGAATTGGCGGTGGGTTAGAACCTGTTTGTTAGTCGTGTTGACACGTAACAAAAGCACTGGTTTGTTATAAAAACCGAAGTCTTCATCAAAGTTCGACGGAAAAATTGTGCTTTTAACTCTTCGAAAAGCATGTAAAATGGAGTTGGTGTTCCATAGACTATGTTAAGTGTTCCTGTTTTTACTGACACTATTATTTTCAGATAAATGAAATTTTATGGTGTGGTTGATGTCTTAGCAATCTGGGGTTGCCCAATAGTAGTCAGATGATGTTCTTTAAATAGGGCATCCCCTTTACATACTCTGGAGTTAAAATTTATTGGCTCATCTGGTCCTAGTATAGAAGAAGTACTTTTAGAGTGGAAGCCCAAGATTTTGAGAATCGTCCACAGTAAATGCTCAGCGTTCTTACACATTGTAATAGTTCGTTTGGTCCCATAGCTATTCTATTTACAAAGGGGAATCCATTCATCCGACTGAATTCGTGCTTTATTCGCATTGCCCATAAATCGTTACTAACTCTAATTCTTTTTAACCACATGAGATTCAAGCTTTTCCATACCCTTTCAATATTCGACAGACCCAAACCTCACTTTCCTATGGGAGTCTCCATTCTGGAATTTGAAATATACGACCTCTTTGAGTAGCACAGGAATTCTTCAGGTATCTTGCATACCTCTGAATCCGTAGTACACGATAATGGTGTATACCTTATCAGATGGGTTGTTATAAGAAGTAGATTTTGGTTCCACACAATGATCCTTTCATGTATGCTTTGATGGAAAATGTCTAAGTAGTCACAGTTTTCTTTTAAAACCTTCAGTAATCAGTAAATTCAGTAAATTATTTTGATTTGATTTTCCACCATTTTTGAAGATTTGTATGAGGTTTTATCATCATATCTGGGAAATTGTTTTTTTAACCATGGATTCCAAAGAAGTGATCATCTGAGTTTTTTATATGTTTATTCGGAGTTCAGATTCACCCTCAAATTCTTTTAAGATAATTAATAATTCTATTCATAGACCTAGTGATTTCTTGTTCATTAGCTGAGCAAATAATGCAAAGGTCGTCAGCGTATAAGAGAGCCTTCAGAACCTTTTCCCCATCGATTGTAATGCATCTAACACTTTTATCTTCATGGATCCGATCCCATAACTCATTTATTGGCAAGATAAACAAGGATGGTGAAATCACATTTCCTTATTTACAACCCCTTGAGATATCGAATTCTCCTCGTAGACTAGCTACGTTTAATTTGGACTTGGAATTTCCTAATATAATTGCTATTTTCTTAATCTAATCCAAAGGAGCTTTGTATTGTTGGAGATTATTTATAAGGAAATTGTAAGATATGGAGTCGAAGGCTTTTTCGAAATCAACGAGCAAGATAGCGACATCATTTCCTTTTGTTTTATGGTATCCATGGCATTTTGGATAGAACGAGGATTGTACTCTGCATATTTTCTTTTCTGCTCATTTGGTATGTTGAACTCCATTGTTATCTTCAGTTGGTTGTTCTGGATACCCGTGAGAATTTGGTATGTCGTGTTGAGCAACGTTATGGGCCTATAGTTTGATATATTAAAGTTATCTTTTCCTTTTTTTGGAATTAAAGTTAGCAATCCCGTATTAATAAAATATGGTAATTCCATGTTTTTAAAGATTTCTTGATACACTAATTCTAGAAGCGGGGCAAGATTCCTATCAAATTTCTTATGAAATTCAAACGGCAGGTCTTATATTTCCAGGGACTTATATTTTTTTTAAAGTTTTTTATATAAGAGCCAATTTCTTCCTCAGAAAAAGGATGTTCATAACCGTACGAATTGTCCTTTTTTTTCGGTTCCTTTCCCCGACAAAAGGAACATTTCCTCCCACTGTAGCATTTTTGACATTTATACAGGCTTGAGTATCATTGATCTCTTTTGATATTTTATCTACGTCATTTGTGACTATCCCATTATTAGTCCTGCTGAACGCATTCCTTTTCTGCTTCTGAGGCGTTTTTCCAGATACTTGAACGATGTTTTCCCTTTTAATTTTTTCCACTAGGTCTTTTTCGAGCGGATCATTATTCTAAGTTTTTCATATTCTTGTATTCTGTTTAGTTCTACACAAATATCCACTTGATTATCCCAGGTTTCATTACATATTTCTAATTTATTTCCCAGGTTTTTCTTTCTTAATACTTCTTTTTTCCACTCGTTTTTCAAATATCACAGAATATCTTTATTTTGACAGGGAGTGTAGTAGAGGTTTCAATATTAAAATATGTAAAGTTTGTAGAAATAAATTGCGTATATTCGAATGAGTTATGTAGTAATCCATCTTAATTGGTGATTTGAAACTAGACAGCTCGTTCTGTTGGCTAAAAGTCAAACAGTGCATGAATAATTCAGCAAATATTTAGATAGGCATACATAATTTCCAGTCCAATATACCTTTGTACCTATAAGTACTTACATCTATCTAGTATCTGTTACTCACCAATGTTTCATCCCTTTTGGACGCGCATTTGCTATGTAACATTTGTTAGAGTGAGTTGGGGTGAGTGTTTTTCTGAAAATGAACAAAATCGAGTATTTAGTCATTAAATATTGGTTTTGTAAGTGTTATTCTGTCGAAATTATGGAAAATATCGAGATATACCGTCATGACGTAGTATGGCCCAGGAGCTAAACATCGATCATAAAACCGTTTTGAACCATTTGCAGAAGGCTGGATACAAAAAGAAACTCGAACAGGAGAGGAATCGTACTTCATCAAGACCTCACCAGGCCGCATACCTCTTTCATGACTCATCAGAAGTTATTATGCATCTACTCTAAAGTGAACCTGGCACCAAGTGGCTACCACCTGCTTAGGGGTACAAATTTATCGTCAATAGAGGTTTGTGAAAATTGGTTTACTGAGTTTTTTGCCAATAATGACAAGGCTTCTACAGGATGGGCATTATGATTTAGATTCTTGTGGGTAGCAAGTTATCAAATAAAACAAGGAATACTTGGCTTAAATGCGAAGGTTGTAAAATTCTTATAACGCATTGAATAAAGCGAAAAATACAAAATTACTTTTTTCCCGAACTAATATATTTAATTAATAATTATATAAATAACATCGGCAGTTGATTGATGCTTGTACATGCATAGATTATTCATATACAAGAAGTTAATTATGAATAATATTATTCTATAGAATTGTACATTTGATTAAAGCATTCTTTGTTTCTTTTTTTTATCTCAGTAAGTTCCTCTATTCCACATCGTGGAGTCACTCTTCCCAGCTTGAAATAAAAGCCAAGTTATAATTATTTTATGTATTTCTTCATGATTAAGGAAACAAACGCAGTCATGTAAGAGGCAATGAAGAATAACTGATTTAAAGTGATTATTTCTAGAGAAATATTTCGGTCACTACTTCATTCTTAATAGAAGTTCCAAGTTATTTTTTTATGATAGAAAGAGAGGGAGGGGAGACAATGAAATCATATAAACTCATGTTGGGTTTGTGTCTGGAAAATACATATTAAGATTTCAACTATTTCCATCCGGACCGGCCTCGTAGTAAAATTTGATGATAACACCTGAATCAGGTGGGTCCTCTTTCATTTTTTATTTTTTTTAGAATAAACGACTTTTTTCTCAAAAATCCCTTAAACCCGAATTGAGACCAAAATGCTATATAATAAAAATAATTTGTTGCTAGAAATTGACAATAATTATTTTTTTATCGAATAATACAAATGTAACCCACACTAGTGTTGTGGCAGTCCTCATTTAAGACCGGTGATTGCGGTACAGTTCGATCTCATCCAGCCCCACTTATCGGTCCTTAAATATGGTTAAATGGATCCCTCGTGACCTTATTGAGGGTGATTTTCCCTTTTTTATTATTAGTATATTTAATTATCTAGTTAAATAACGATATAATCTGAACTATTATATATTGTTATAATTATTATTTTATTTTTTATTTTTTTTGGAAGTTATGTGCGATAATCTTAATACAGATTCCATATTATTCTATTTGGCTTAATGATATTTTTAGGAAACATTTCCAGTTAAGGACCGGTCCCAATGATCGGCAGTCGACATTTCATTAGATCAACTGAAAACATTTGTGAGATGACGGAAATAAAAAAAAACACACTCTGTATCTAGCCATGAAATAGGCAGAAATTACCCCGATGTCGATTCTCAACAATTCTACTCCTTGTCATTATACGACTCTTAAACATATAACATACCAAGAAATCATCAGTATTATTCTCCGTCTTTCACGCACTAAATATTACAAAATTTTCAGATGTCATCTCTTCAAGAATAAAAGAATAATGATAACAGCTTTGGGGGAAAAAAAAACATCGTTCAGATGGCAACAACAAAAAATATAGGTCATATTTTTTGCAACATGAAACATTTAAGTAGATGCATATTTCATATTAATGAGTCTATTGTATATCCATCAAATGACTTACTTTCTTTAGTTTGATTTACTATGCTTTGTACCAAGTGCTTACTTTCTCATTTCCTGGAGATTTAAATTTCAGGATCTCATTAGTAAATAATAAATACTGTCAAATTGAAGGTTTCTTTTTTATATTTTAAGAAGAAATAATTAATTTTAAACTAGTTCCAATGCTATAAACCAAGGGGTGAAACATGGTTAAATATGTTGGCTACTCTACTATTACGAAATATAATCAAAAATACGTCTAATACTCCTTGTACTGCAGGCTGAAGAGTGTAAATGACAAATATTCTGAGATTTCAGCATTTTTCTATATATTTACATAAGAAGAAGTAATTAATTTTTAGCTAGTCCTACTTATTGATATTTATCAATCCTCAAGTTTTTCATATTTATCATTATCAATAATAGTACGCAGGTTGTTTTTTTAGACCCTGTAGGTCCCGCTTTTTAGATAGGAACATCGCTGGGAGAAGTTTTTAGTGTTACAAGGAAACTATATTGAAAAATAAACATTATGCTTCTTTTTTTTTTTTTTTTTTTACAAAAACACTCTCATTAACTAAAATAATAAGGAACCCCTTATACTTACTAACTTACACTAAAAAAGTAACTTCAAAAGTCCATCGCTATGCACATGGTATAATGGACCGTTCATGTGATTACCTCACTCATAACTATGAGGGTAATTATCGTAATTTATTACATTATGACGGAATTACGGTTATATATTTTTTCGACAAGGTGGACAAGGGATTGACAAGCTAGGATTTGGTAATTGTGTACATAATTAATATCTATATTCCAATGTTCCATGTTCATACATATGTACATTATTATATTTATTTGTCCTTTATTTTTTTAACTTTCTCAAGGTTGGGATAAAATGATAGCTACTGCATATGATTGTTAGAAGACTGTACTACTTTTGACTAGCTCATAATTTTTTTCTATCGATGTGAGATTAAATTTTTTTATGAATGTTTTTTTTTTTCCTCAGTTGAAATTTTCAATCACTTTTTCAAATTTCCAGAGGGCTGAGGTCAGAGATGGAGGAGGGTCTCATAGAGGCAGGCCAATCAGCCATATTGTTACTGCAGAAGTTTTGGTTTTTCTTGGCTGTATGGGTATGTAAGGCCTATACATGAACTTCTTGAGTTTGTAGGCAGTTCGTATGGAGATGCCAACTGTATCTGGAGCCTTCTTCACACTATCACGTACACTCCTTGCCTTTTTTTATGTTGCTTGCACATTTTACACTTAGAGACATGGGATATAAAACAAAACTTCTTTATTTATGTTTCAGCTGTCGTTTTGGTCGCATAATGAAACCTCGTAATTAGAAATAACGTGGATGCAATTCTAGCTAAATACTACTGCAAGTTGTGGGTCCCCATTATGTATGTAACCGTATTTACTTTAATTGGATTCTATTTACTATATTATTCTCTTAAAAGACGTAACTTTTGCACCTTTTATACGTGAGATGATGAAAAGATAATGATTCACTTGTTTTTAAGCTTAATGAATTATGAAGCACTTACAAAATACTACTTTGTCATTCCCTTTCCAAAAAATTGAAGATACTCCAGTATCTTATTATATGTATGAAACATATAGATATTTCAAACTTTTTTTCTCTCTGTAATGGTCTGCAATTGCAGGATTGGGAAAAGGAAATGCACTCTGCAAAGATATTTTACTTGTATAGGTAGTTATCTACTCCAGAACATAGAAAAGAGACACTTCCTGCTTTTTCAACTATGCAGTTGAGGCAGTCATTGACTGGAAACATACCTGGGAATCCCCAAGGCGTATAACCCGTTATCATCATGATTCAAAAAGTTATTCCTTATCTAAGCTTAAGTCTTCCAGAAACTTCTTTCTTATTTTTAACACTTTAACTTATAATTTACATGAAATAGAATGAAAGGTACCAAATGTAGAGGATCCATTTTCTTGATGGTCATACAAATTGGCTCTTTATCCGGAGATCTCCAATCTGATCCATAAATAAAATTAATCATTCCTATTTGTAAATAAATCTAATACATTTCTGTCAACTTTTTTTATATCCTTTTTACAATACAATTAATGTTCCTAAATTAATACATTTCGGGTAATTAGAAGAAAGCAAAGGAAAAATACGACAATCAATTACTTATTTCTTAAAAACAAAATATTTAAAATGATAGAGGCCATTAAATATTGAACCATTAATAATTTTTGCATAAATTATTTCTATGTAACCTAGTAAAATTGTACATAAACAATTAAACTTTCAAAATTCAACAATAATAATTCAATGACCGGCCTTGACTACTTCTTCAGCTGGATCTGAGTTTCGCTTACAAGGGGTGGTTGCTGGTAGTATAAGTTGGAGTGGCATTTAACTTATTTTCAAGAATATCGTAACCAAAATAGTCAAACAGATTCAATTCCAGTCATAAACTGTTGCTGTTACAAAGCAACAAAAAATGAATGAGTTTACTAAAAAGTCAATATTTACTTCATAGACAGTGTGCAATGTGCCCTTTATATGTTTTTCTTCTTTACTTCATATATAAGCACTATTTCTGAAGCGAATACTCTCCATAGTTCGAATTTCAAATCCGACGAGCTCTACAATTTTTTTTTGAGGCATTTAACATCAAGAAATACCTAAACGTTTAGTTGTTTCTCCTATTTGTGGTGCCATTTTTGAATCAATTTTCTTCAAACTAAAACAAAATAAAATTTGTTTAACAATACTTAATTTCACTTTTATTGATCAACCTTGTTTTACTTAATATAAGAGTGTACATACACTTCATGAAACCCACCATTTTGATAGTGCACCCTCTATGCTCTTATGAGCTGTCGATTCTTTATGTCTCTTGGCCCTTATTTCGGTTATAAATCATGATTGGTTAAAACTATTCAAATGTAGAAAGTTCACCTAAATCACATTTATAGCGATTTACAGAAGCATTTTCTTTTCTTTTCTTTTTTAGGGGGGGGGGTATATATAAAGTATTTGTTTATTCACCTCTATTTGAATATATTTTTGAGAAGTTTAAAACAATAATTGAATTTTTATCAAATGATATATTTATTTATGATGTAATTTTGGATATATTTATTGAAAATTCCTAATTGGTCCGATTTTTATAATACACAACATAAAGTTGTGGCCCTTCAACACCAAAGTCATCTAGTAGGATTTTTCTCAAAATTGAGGTAGGTTACATTTGTGTTATTTGACGAATTATTTACTAAACCTTTGAAGGCGCCTCAAATTCCGATTTATGTAGTCAAAATTGACTGTCATAATAAAAAAATGAAAAATTGATATATTTTATTTGAATAGGACAATATCGGGGCCAAATTAAAACCCTTAATGAATGGAAGATTCTAAATGATAGCTAAAATTCTAGACTATCTTAATTCATCCTACAAATTTGATTAGAAAGCTAATAATTGATTCAAATATATCTATGAAATATTGGACTGTATGTATTTATGAATTAAAAGAATAAATTAGGATTTACTACTTTGTTTACTTTTTGTTCAAGATTATCTTTAAGTTGACACACCGCATGTACCCTTGTCAAACCCATTGTCAAGGGCCGTATTGGTTTTAGGAAGAATACTGACTACATTGCTTGTTTCCATGTTCCTTTTTGTTTGTAAATGCAATTACGTATAATTATACCAACATGCTATTGTTTTCCTTAGTTTCCCAAACCCTTGATTCTTTTGGCATTGAAAGGACCTTGTAGATACAAAAAATTTCCCAGGCATGATTTTTTAAATAACAAATAATTAAATTTGTAAATGGTTATGTTTTATGTTCTAACTCAACCGCGAAGAAGAGAGTAAAAACATAAGAACACTATATAAATTATGTATAATCATGATAAAATAAGGAGCCTTAACCCATATAACACCTATCGTCTTAATAAGAATACAGTAATATTCCAAAAAACTTAATTCAGTGAATGAATAAATTAGTACTCTTAATTTGAAAATATGAAGTACTATCATTATTAAAGAATGGATCTGTGTCGAGCAAAAATTAATTATAGAAACTAGAAAAAGAAAAACAGTGTGCTCTTTTTTTTTTTTTTTCATTATTTAATCGGAAGTATATATTTCCTATCCTTGGTCTCAATTGCTTTCAAATCTATAATAAAATAAAAATATATAAAATTCAATATGATTAAAATATTTTCCCTGCATTAATTCTATTTTAACTGTAGATAGGAGTATTTCCTTTTCTGCCCCATAATCATATAAAAGGCAGCTGATATTAAAAAGGAGCTTAATTTACTAATATCATATGTCTTGCTCCCACCTTCTTTTCGCACTCTTACAAAAATCCTATACCTGTCTATCATATATATATATAAAGAATATAATTGAGCGTGCACGTTATTCATAAAAAAGGAAAAAAGAGAATATTTGATTAGAATTGTATAACAACGACTCTTAACAATAAATGAAATCTTGCATGCATTCCCAGGGATATCAAAGCATATAGATATTTATTCTAGAGCTGTTATTATCATTATTTTACTCTATAGGAGAGAACTTCTTTATATTGAGTAACTACGTGCGAGTGTGCGCCATGAAAAACTGAGAGTAAGACTGTTGCGTGTAGTTAACATCCATTATTCTCTAACTTTTTTTTTTTAAATAGAGGATCCCATATTTTTGAATTTAGGTTGATTATTTTACAAATCTTCACTAAATTATGTGAAATACTTTTAGAATAATTTTCCATTGTGCAACTTCAATATGTAATAAAATTGTTCTAGTGGTCAAAAATTATATTGAGAAATTAATAATTCAATAGAGAATTTGTTTAAAATATATTCAGAATGCTTATTGTGATTATATGAAGACAGCTTTTTTGTTGGCCAAAGGGCCTTCATTTCTCGGAAAAAAATGTTTTTCCCTCATATTTACACAAATATAATAAGATAAAATAAGAAATTTATATATACAAAATACTTCCAAGTTCCAATCAAATATTTTATATACATATTTGAATTAATTATTGGGCTATTATTCAAAATGAGTGGAGATTTTCAAAAAATTTTACTGATATTTTAGAATCTTTATTTGATTTAAGATACTTATATTAAACCCGATCTGAAATATAATCAGTCAATTTCTTATTTTTTTATTGTGATTATCCATTTTCGCATACTTCAAATTCATTTTTGCTCCATACCAAAATGGTAGGTATATAAGAAAAATAATTTATTGCTAGAAATTAAAAAAATAATTTTTTATCGAATAATACAAATGAAATCCACACTAGTGTTATAGCAGTCCTTTTTAGGACCGAGAAACGTGGTCAACTTTGGTCCCATCCAATCACGTCCCTCTAATCAGTCCTTAGATAAGGTAAAATTGATCCCTTGTTACCTCAATGAGGTTGCTGTTTTCTTTTTTTTTATTAATCTGTTCTATAACATAATATGTCATAATGAAAAGAAATTTTTTTTTTGGCAAGATATGTGGAATAATCTTACTACATATATGGTATATCTTATTTGGCCTAATAAACCATCAACATTTTTAGGAAAATTTCCCAAGGATCCGTCCAAGGACCAACGGTCATAATGACCGGTCCCAATAAATAACAGTCCTTAGGACATATAAGACCGGTCCTTAGACTGGACTGGACCCAATAGATAAGGATCCAAACAACACTAATCCATACTCAATTTTGAGAAAAATCATTCTATCTTGCTTTTGTGTTGACAGACCACAATTATCCAATATTTGACTCAAAAACGATATGGACTTGGTGAATACATACATACATTTTTTTTCCTCAAAATATGTAAAAGAGATCAATTACAAATACATATTTTACACATTCCATTTCTGATTGCATGTAGGTTGTAGGAGAAAAACAAGCTACAAAAGATTTGCTATTTCCCCTTACTTCAAAGTAATGTAAGATGATGTCATTCTCTTCTTGGATCTATTATTTTTCAAGGACATTTATATGTACATCTACCTTTGTATGTAATATACATAAGTAGTTGCAAGAATTAACGGAAATGAATTTACAGTTGGATGGAATTTGATGTAAAACTATTTTTTGTTATTTACAAACAAACTAAAGATTGGTAGGAATTTACAGATCTTTTTTCTTTCTTGTTAGATATGTCTAGAAGATTTATGCACCAACTAATGACTTCATCAGTGCATCATCAATAATGTTCATAGTTATTTTAACGGAAGTCATTTTGGGTTTAAGGTACAGATCGCTCAAGGACATTCCTAGCAACTTAATCCGTTGTTTATACCATTCCATTTAAGAATGAATGTGCATAGATTAATTTTATCATTTCAAGAAATGAGACCCTCTCAATAATAATTGAAAGTGGTTCAATCAACAAAAAGGAGGCTCAAAGAGCCAGTGGTTGACTTTGTGCAAAAATATAAGGGTAGAGTTATTAAAATAGGCTTTAAAATGAAGTTCCTTAATCAAGAGTACCAAAACATTACCAGTACATTCTGTCATGCATAAGCTCACACTTTTGGATCGACGAATTTCCAATCGCACATTAATGGAGTTGGGCGTCTCCAGGACTACGAACAAAAAATACCCTCGTCTGCAGAAAAATATATCTCCACTCGTTTTCTGAACCATTGGCAAAATAATTTTACACTCGACTGTAATATTTTGGCCCAATGCTCCATCACAAAGATCTCTAGGCTAGTAATATTTTGGCGGTGGGTAGAAAAACCTCTTTCTCAATGACAAACACCTAAAAACATAACCAATTGAATTATAAGAATTACACTGCTCAAGTCATAACGGATTATTTCTATTTATACTAGTGGTAGCTCCCGCTATTGCTTAGAGTTATTAGGCGTTGACAGATAGACAAACTTTGTTTTAACAATAAAAAAAATATATCTCCAAGAATCCTCAGAGTTAGTGTACGTTTTTCCTGAGCACATTTGCACGTAACTAATCAAAACATAGATTTTATCTCCTCAATAATCAAACAATGATGATAACAGCTAGAAAAAAAAACTCTCAACTCATATTTTATACAGCTATACAAAGTGATTACCCAAAATTTGCAGTAGTACGACTAAATTATAAAAAGGTGATTTTTATAGAATCAAGGTTAGATAACTCAAAAAGAATTTGTAATATGTTTAAATGCTATATTTAACTATATCTTTTTATTATAAATGTCTTTTTTCACAAACAATCAAAGCCTCCAAACACCGGTGAAAAGATGGGCAGCTCTTGACGATGGAAGCTGTGTCCATGGCGTCCCACGCTGTCATGATGGCAGCTCGGAGAGAAATCCAAATTTAGATTAAAAGTGTGGCAAACATTCCCATCAAAGACACCCCAAACTGTAAAGTCCAGAGGGTTTCGGTCAGGGCTGGAGCATAGCCACATGGAGGCAGGCTAAAAATTAGCCATATTGTTGCTACATAAGTTTTCGCTTTTCTTGACTGTGTGGGGTAGTATTGCACTTCTTAACGTTGTAGACAGTCCAAATGGAGAAGCCAATGGTCGTTACAGCCTTCTCGGCACTGACACCTGCGTGGAGGAAATTGAAAAAGCGTTCCCTTGTTGTTGTTGCTTCAACCTTTTTACACTTAGAAACAGGGGATAAAATTGTAATTAAATGATACTGCAAGTTTTGAATTCTCACTCTGTATATATCTCAAATATACTTCATTTTCGGTTTTAATATGACGACACTTTTGATGTTTTATATAAAATGTATGCGAAGTTTCATTAATAGAACAACATTGTTATTTCTTAGATCAAAAATAACTTACAGATTAAGGCAGGAAGAAAGAGAGACAAACTTTGCTTTATTAATATAGATATCATCAGAGAAAAAGTATATTAATAGTATTTTTATGTACATCTTATTGTTTGGACTGGAGTTGCAGTTTTATGCGGAAAATGAAAGGACTTGTTGGAGGTATTACCTTCTATATGTTTAAATCAAAATTTGTATGTTTGTCGACATCTAATAACTCAAGCAATGCTGGGTACTTCCGTAAGTAAAATATAAACCTTATTTGAAATCAACATAACATTTTGCGAACAATAAATAAAATTTTATGAGGATCATTGATATTTTATATTGAAAAGTTGTCACAAAACCTATATTTACTCAAAAAATTCTTATTTAGATACTAGTATGTGCATAAATATTGGCACCCTCAAAAGTTTCGGCTTTTTTATGGTCATTTCTTGATATTTGTTGCATTTTTTTCACCCGATATCACTTTTCATATGATTTTACTCAAACAAGAAGATCAAGAGATTCGAGAGCTTCTTTAATCTGAGTACTTTAATCCTCACTTGTGAATTTTTTTAGATGTGAGGAACTACCTCAGAATTGTCTAGTATGGCTGAGACCAAAGAATATTATGTTCAAGTCAGAGAGAAGCTTGTTCAATTTTTTAAACAAGGCAGTGGGTACAAATCGATTTCCAAGAAATTGGATGTTCCTAAATCAACTGTTCGCAATATAATCAAGAAATATGGAGAATATAAAGAATTTTGTAATCATAAAAGAACTGGTCGACCATCAAAACTATCAACTCACTTTCCAAGCAAAGTGGTCAGGGAAGTCAAAATTAACCCAAGAACAAACACTAAGGTGATTTTAAATGATTTAAAGAAACGATATGTAGAATGTTTTACAAAGAAAACTATCATGGGAGACGTCCAAGAAATACAACACTACTGAAACCTCAGCACATTAAATCAAGATTAAAGTTTGCCAAAGAACATTTGGAGAAGGATATGACCTTCTGGTAAACATTATTCTGGTTAGATGAAACAAAAGTCGAGCTTTTTGGTCACAGCTCTACCCGGTTTGTTTAAAGGAAATCTGGAGAGACCTTCTCGCCTCGTAACACGATAAACAGTAAAGCAAGGTGGTGGATCAATCATGCTTTGGGGCTGCTCTGAGTGAATGGAAAAATGAAAAAAGAGGATTATGTCAATATTTTAGACGAAAATTTGAAATCCTCCACATAAAGATGTTGTTAAAATCTTTTGAAAACAGCCGAAAATTATTGAAGTACTGGCATAGGAGAGCCTCAAGTCGGCAAAAATGCTCCAAAATTTGAAAATCAAGGATCCGTTAACCGTTAATAGCTAAATCATCCGATTTTTTCTACCGAAAAGAGCAAGATTTAAGAGGGAAAAACTAGTCCTTTACTACCAAACAAGAATAAAAGCCAAAGCTCAGAGGGTATGAGGTGGCATATTTAATTGCAAAGGCTAAAATACTACACACAGAAACCTGCTGCTATAGCAATGAGTTGGACCATGTATGGGGATAAATTAGCCTGTGAGATGGAATCAGTGCCACTGTCAAACGGTCGACAAAAACACGGTACAAACCACCAGTAGCTTCTGCTCTGTTCAATAAGCTGCGGTGCTGATATTTGAGTAGCTGTGACCAGAGAGACTTTGTATTTTCACTGTTTCAATTGTTAAGAAGCAGTCAGTCCCTTATCAGCTGCTTCACGTGAACGAGCTCTGATCTCACCGTGTGCGTCAGTCCAGTGAGTGGGCCCCTTGGCCTGTGTGCACGCAGGATGTTTGGGAGAACAGACACGCACGCACACGTATAAACCACCTCCAGTGTCGTTGGGCATCATTATTTTGCGGGTCACAGACTGAAAAGTTTGGGAACACCTAATTTAAAGGAAAGGGGTCACGCTAGAAAACCCAAAAATATCCAAGAACTCGAGTCATTTAGTTTTAAAGAGTTACAAAATATTCCTTTTCACAACTTATTTGAGCTTAATTGTAAATTATAATAAAAGATTAGTTGAAGTTATAAGAAATATAGATACACAATTGACTATTAATTAAAGGGGTGCCAATAGTTTTACTATGTATTCTTATTTAAATTATTGCGTGTAAAATAGAATATATAAATTCATCTGTTTATCAAAGTAAACAAAGTTTAGACCATTAATTACTCATAAACCTTTATTACAATTATCATTTTATCCTACAGTGTTTTTTTTGTTATAATAATAGAGTATTTACGTAACAACACCGGGTGACAATATTTATGTGTATGTACAAATGGTGAAAATGAACGGCAAGACTAACATAAAAAAATGTTTTTTCTTTAAATTCTTAAATCATAAAGTATTTATTAATGAAACTAACAGGATATAGTTATTTCTTAAGATCTAAAAATTTAATAAAATGTTTTTAGGATCCCGCTCAAAATCAATTTCCCATAAAATCAGAAGCCTTATTACTATGTACATACAATGATAGGTATATGAAGAAAAAGTTGATTTGAATCAACTGAGAATAGGAAGATATTTGTCTCAATTCCTTATTATATAAGAAATAAATTATTTAAATATGTAAAAGGAATGGATTCCTTGTAGCCATTATAATTATACATATTAGTGAATTATAATTGTAGCTATAAAACGGCCAGTACTATTTCTATAAATTTTAACTTTCAGTGAGGATTATTTTGCCTATTAAAAGAATGTTAGAATCATTTTATTATTGTTGAATGAAGGGTAAAAGACTACCCACATATAATTACTCACTTCCACCTTCCCGCCCAATATTTTTGCAGAACAAAGGAATGGAACTTTTAAGAAGTATCCTTTTGTTCTGATAACCAAATATGGTCAAAACATATTGTTATGATATTTTCAATAATTTTTTTAAAGATAACGAATACAATTGATACAAAAAATCATCCAACTTTTATAGAAAAATATTTTTTTTTACATATAGGCTTCCGTCAACACAAAAGCAAGTTATAATATTTTTTCTCAAATTGAGTCGGAATTACATTTGTATTCTTCCATAAATAATTATAGTCCCTTTTGATTAGTAAATTATTCTTATAAACGTTTTTTATGCACAGCAAATTGTACTTCACAAGTAGCAAAAGTTGATTGTTACAATAAAATAGATGAGAAATCAACAGATTATATTTTAAAGGGGCCATATTGAGGTCAATATCAGTTTCTTAAATTGAATACAGATTCTAAACTATAGTTAAAACTCTTGGGTATCTTAACTCATCCCACAAATTTGTATAATAAGCCTATAATTGACCCAACTATATCATTGAAATATTGGACTGTATATACTCGTATATTAAGTAAAAAAATAAATTGTGTTGTAAGATTGTCTTTATGTTGATACAGTGCTATATACCTATACACAATACACCTATCATTTGTTCTGTATAATTTCATGACAATTGGACCATATCAACTTTAAATCATAATATCAATTAAAATATATTTATTTCTAAATTAATAGAGAAAAAAAAATTATAACAGTTTATAATTATATTTATAAAAATATAATATAATATTTAGAGGATAAGAGATTAGGTATATTTCATCTTCTAAATAATTTAAAAAAAGAAATTTGAGGAAAATATATTTATAAAAATGGATGTACAGATGACCAAGAGATCGAGTATTCATAATTTTTTTTTATTATTGATAAATATTAATTTTCCATATATTTTTAAATCAATGGTTACATAAAAATGTGTTATTTTAATTAAGATTTTTTAACGTTTTTGAATCAAACAACATATTAATGTTGTTTGGTGTACTGTAAGGTGTATCAAAGGAACTAAAAAATTGATAATTACATAATGTTGAAAAAGGACATTTATTAAAATAAAATTTTCAAGTGCTAAATAGGTCATATCTACCATCTATCAATGTCAATCGGTTCAAAAGATACGTATATATACTTGCTTCAACAAGTCCTTTAAAAAAAAGAGTGGGTAAGAGATAATATTATAGATCCCTCTGAAAAAGAGAAACAAAAGAAAAAGTCATATATAATTATAATGATGTGGCCTTAAGCATTTTACCAGGGCTTAGATACATAGAACGAACCAAGGGCTTAGTTGAAACTCTATTTATATATAAAAAGGTAATTTTCTCACACAAAAAAAAAGAGTGGAGAAAACTTTTATGAGATACAATTTTTTGCAAATTGTTCATATATATATTAGTAAGAGTTTCAAATAAGTACTGGCAAAAGGGTCAGGTTGTAATTCAGCTTATGTAGACTTAAAAATCCTTAAATTTTATCTTTACTCTCTTATAATGGTTATGTACATTATATATGAAATAGATGTTAAAGAAACTTATGGAAAATAGTTTCCCAACATCCACGTAATTCTTTGTATTTTTAACTAAATTATATATATTCAGTTATGGTTCTACACATCAACTAATTGTCCATAAGAAAGGGCATAGCCAATAAAGTATAATGATATGCCTCCCTGAGTGGACTATAAAGCATAATCAGGTACTTGGTTTGTATTAAATATATAAATGGAGTTTTAAATAGACGTAGTTCAAAGATCAAATCCTTTTCTTTTTTTTTCTTTTTTCTTTTTTTTGCAAAAAGGTAATCATATACAAAATATAGTATAGTTATTGGAACTCCCTCCCATTCCTTATTGCGATTTTCTCTTTGTAAAAAAAATCAGTATACATATGTGGCCTGTCGACATAAAAGCAAGCTACGCCTTAAATTAACCAAAATTGATCGTCACAAAAAAACATAAGAAATTGACATATTGTATTTGAAAGGGGACATATTGGGACCAAATTAAGTCCCTTAAATCAAATAAAGGTTCTAAACTGTACTTAAAATTCTTGTGTATCTAAACTCATACCACACACTTGAATAGTAGGCCTATAGTTGACTCAAATTTGTTTATGAAATATTGGGTTGTATTTATATGTATATGAAGTAAAAAATATTGGATTTTCGAGCCTTTTCTTGATTTTTGTTCAATATTGTTTTTATATCTCATATAAAAAATATACTATATATGCATGTAAATTTACTTGTACTGCATTGTATTCAATACATAGGTACACAATTTTTGCAAAAGATTCTACATTTGTAACTACTTGAATGACATGTTTATGTATAATTCTTTAGCCAATTATGTTTATTATATTGTAAGCCCTGTTCCATTATCTAATTGAATTCCCTTCAATAATACCTTCTAATTACTTTTGTATTTATTTCCTTAGTGCCTAATGGCCTGGCCTTATAATTATTATTATACATATAGGTATATTAATCACTTCAAAACCATAATTAAAGAGAAAATATATATGTACATTTACATACATTGTATATACCATTCAAGTGTGGAGAGCAACCTTGGATTACAATGGTGTCCCTAGGGGAAAGGGACGTCCCTTTTTTCCCTCATGATTTGAATGATTGCCTTATGTTACATATAAAATATATTAAGTCTATGTACTTATTTAGGATCCAAGATTTGATTCAGAAAAACTCTTTTCCAGTAGTTTTATGAAAATTTTAATAAATTTGTCAAATGATTAAAGAAACAGAAATCAAAATGTCATTTTGAAAAAGAAATTCCTGAGCTAATCAACTTCGCCCCCCCTAAAAAAAATGATATTAATGGCCCAAAATTACACCTCCTTTTGTTTTTGCCTCCTTTACTGTAACGCCGGCTCTGTAAGTAAGAGTAACAATATTGGCTAACTAACAAGACATATTGTGTCTCCCCCCCCCCTCTTAGAGATAAGATTGTACTAACTAGCAAAGTATTTAACAAATTCCTATGTACAATTAAGTATTATGTAATTACATATACAAAATAAGAATAAAAATCAAATTAATATTCATTCAAGAACTTTTTGAGAATATACTATAAATGACTACTCCTTAAAAATATGAAGGAAAAAACGTAATTTTTAAGCTTAGCATTCATTTTTAGCAAAATTGAATTATCCCTAGAGTTGTAGAAAAAATGACCTGCTAATATGAAGAAAAAAACCATATTAAAAGAAAGATCAATTAGATAAAAGAAATACAATACAAATACTCCGTATATAACAAGTATGTACCGTGTGTTCCATTGAAATATGAACACTCACAAATTCAATAATTAATGAAAGTTGAGTATCATATTACGATATATTAAAGCATAAACAGTTAGTTACAAAACAGAACAAACCTGAGCTCTCTAGCTTACGTACAAGCTGAG
Source organism: Lepeophtheirus salmonis (assembly GCF_016086655.4). Lineage (NCBI taxonomy): Eukaryota > Metazoa > Arthropoda > Copepoda > Siphonostomatoida > Caligidae > Lepeophtheirus > Lepeophtheirus salmonis. Next base: position 40,617,970 of record NC_052131.2, read on the forward strand.
AAAATGACACTTGAACGTGATTGACGAATTTTCATTCACACACTTCAAGCAGTGTGACGTCTCCAGAACCACCGTCTACGCCTACAGCAAGTCTGAAACGTTGTAGATGAAGAAAGGCTCAGTCAAAAAGTCCAAACTGTAGCCGAATGATTTAAAGAAAACAGCCCATGCCAATTTCGCTCGGATCCATGAGCACCCATGCAAGAGATCTGGGAGTTTCGCATAAGGATGCCCAAAGAACTATCGAAAAATATGGACGGAAATGCCACTTTTGACATCAGCAATGAAAGAAACCCATCGCCTCCGTCGCAAGACTCTTTTGAACTCCCCCTAGAACCCTGATGCCAACCCCATCGACTATACGGTTGGGGTGCATGCATCATCCAAACACTATGGTCTTCAAAGCCACTGTCAGCCAGTACTGGGACACCCCATGACAGAGGACTTCATCTGCAACGGATGCCAGACCTTTCACTGCCATCTGGAAGCCATCATTGCTGCTAAGGGTGGCTACATTAATGATTAAGAGAGCTCAGACACACATCTATTTTTAATATTAATGTTGTTGAAATACTTTTGTAAATTAATAAATTATATCTTGTTGAATTTTAAAATTCAAAGTGTTTAGATATTAATGCACAACTCAGTCTAGGCAGAATTAATCCGATGTTGATCCTCGATTCTACTCTTAATTCAATAAAGACTTACTCTAATAACTCCAGAACAAATCATCAGTGTTACTCTCCATCTTTATTCTTGATACTAGCATATCTTCTTATCATTATATAGTAATGATAACAGCTTTAGAAAATAAAAACACCTGCTCAAATTACCAACTAGAAAAAAATATCACACGCGTTTAAATCATATTTATAAAACTCTATAGATTGCACATAGATGTATTAGTCTATACTTGTAAGAAATGATAAACTTTACAAAACATAAATTGACTTTCTATTTAAATTTGTTGACTTCTTTAAATTTAAACATCGTCTCAGACAACAGACCTATAAAAATAAACAAAAGTTGGAATTAAAGAACCATAAAATAATGACCTCATACAAAAAAAAAAAAACTAATTACATATAATAATAGTACATAGGTATACTAAGAATCAGGATTCAAATTTGATTTTTTTGTATGCTGACCTTCAAAGGCTTTTATTGATGATAATGATACTATGTAGTAAATAATTAATGATTCTACATATAGTATTACTGACTTTCCATACAAATAAACAGAGTCCCGACATGTTGGTTGTAAAGATTTATAAATTGAATTGATTTGAACAAGATGGAAAGTTGATTTATTTTTTACCATTTACAATACTTTTTTGAAAAGAAGGAAGCCCCAAAACCTCAGTCCAAGACTTTTATTCAACGTCTCTCTTTGATCATCACATTACCCCATTTGTTCTCTTCTTTTTTTTCTTGCAATAAAATACTGATAATATTTATTTAAATGGAAGATTAAAAAAGAATAACAATAACAAAAAAGAGGTCCTCATATTTCGTAGTATTGCATTTATTTTCCCTTATATGCCTGTACTTTTATAAGAATAAACAGAAAAATAAGTTTATTTTTTAGTCTTCCTTCTCTGAAATAAAATTATTCAGTTAATATCATCAATATCTATGTGTAGTTAAGTTGTAAAACTTTCACATTCTCGAGTTAAAGTCTGTTTCCTTTCGATGGGATTTAACGTTTACGATCTCATTCGATGTCACATTTGAGTTTTTTTGTTTTTTTCTTGTATTGTAAAACTTATTTAATATTAAATTACGATAGCGTTCCTTGTGGAGTCCAAGTCTCTCCATTATATTTTTTTGTGCAATAAATTTGAAACTTGACAGATATTTTCTGTTCAATATAATTTTCTATTCGCCTATATAAAAATATGACCTCTGTGGTTATGCCGTATATATCTACAATAAACATACACAATATATAGATATGTCAAGTCAGAGTCGGGATAATGAGCATTGAGTAGTTATAGGTAAATAAATTTTCTAAACAAAGCATGAATTAAATAAAAAGAATGATAATATGATAAAGAATGATATGAATTATACAGACATAACAAAGAAGAAAAAGTGTGATTGAGTGAAGAGGAAAATTAAGGATTTTATAGAAAAATAAACTTATATAATTAGGGACTCTTTGCTCTCTATGAAGGATGGAATTCCATCTTTATTTCATGACGTGAAAAGATTGACTCTTAAGCAGTATTTCTTAAAAAGAAGAAATAAAGATCATGGCGTCAGATGAAAAGTAACAGAGTCATCATATTTAACAATACTATCCTCAGAACATACTCAATGTTTTTGTAGTTACCCACTTATTACTAAGATATTAGTGTTTTCATCAAAGACATGTATGTTGGTTTCAAATTAATTTTTTTTTCGTTAAATATCAAGCCTTGAAATGAAAAAAATAGTTAATCCGTTGGGAAAAATGAAGTATTTTGCTAACCCTCAGCTTTCCTCCTTTAGGGGGGGGGGGCTTAGTCCCAAAAACTATCAACACTGTCACATAATTATTTATATATATACACTATCCCACGTTCCAGGGCTGCATAGAGGGAAGTAGAAGCAAAGAATGGAGGTAGAAGACAAGGTACATAGAGAGGGATTTAGGACGATACAGAGAGAGAGAAAAGAAGAGGAAAGGACGTTTTATTTCAGTCAAAAACAGACTCTTTATGACCTCGGAGGCCTAAAAAATGTCATAAGAACATGTTTGTTATTTTATATTGTCTCCTTCTGATTCGTTGGACCATTTTGGATTTCATATGCAAAACACCAAAAACAGGCTTATAAATATATACCCATAAGCTATGATACAAAATTTGGTGTGCATCAGAAAATTTAATGGAGCTCAAGCTCCAGCCAAAAAAGGGCTAGCGACGTCGCCACTAACCACAAATTAGTTTCAAACCTCTATTTAAAAAAATTCAATTTTGTCAATTTACATATATGTTCAAGTTGAACAAGTTGACACGAAATTCAGTTTTTGACAAGATACTTAGCATGTAAAAATTGTATTGTGACGTGATTTTGGTTTTGTAAAGTTCTAAGTATTATGTATGCTAATTTTGGGACTAATTCCTTACTATAGTTAATGGTACTTTAGCCGTAATATCAAGTTTAGTGCTCGCAATTATTTGTGGGAACTTGTTCCATCGAAGTGGGGAGTTAAGACCGCTTTTGGAAAAGTTGAGACAGTAACTATTCGATTTTTTGATAACGAGTTATAGGAAATAATAGTGTTTATTAGTGCCATTAACAAAAAAATATACTACTTGATTTGTGACCTTCTTATAATTTCCAGCCATGTCAACAGTTAAAGTTCAGATGTTGTTCTCACCTCACAACAAATTAGAAATTTAAATATTTTTCCTATTTTTTATATGTCTCAAGCTAAACCAAAAAATGTGTACCAACTTGCCCCTCAATTATTCTTTGACTTCAAACACTAGTATCACACTGAATACTTAATCGATTAACTCCATTTAAGTCATAAATGAACCATAACTGCTTATATTTTTGTAATACAAAGAGTTTAAAAATGTATGCAAATTCTAGAATTTCAGAAGGAACACGAAACAAATTATTTACATTTTCACAGGTCAGGATTGAATGGGGGGAATTATCATCTTACTACTTGAGAGATCATCGTTAGGAATGGGATTTTTGTTATTAAACATTACAGTTATATTCTCCTCGCTCTCTACAAAAGTCCCAGTCATAGTCATTCATTGATCGAAGACGTGTGATTGAGTAAATATAAGTTGGGTACAACTATTTTTTTTGTTTCATCCTTATTTCAACCGTCATATCTCATCTTTTCTTAAAGTTAATTTGGGGGGTTGTTCCACAAAAGTGTTGAATCACCACTAAGGCAAACTTGATAGGAAAATGAATTGTGTAAACTTACCAGTGTGTCCACCGGCACCACTCTCTCCCCTATTAAGTCTCTTCTGTTTCAACAAGAAGAATCATTACATATTGAATGATGACTTTTCATTCGTGTCGATAATCTACCTAAATATGTATGCCACCATGCTCATAAAAACTGCCAAAGTTACCTTACATTACATGGATCATTTGTAACATTTATTTGGCAAAATAAATTCTTCACAAAAAGAATACATAATTCAGAGTATCTAACTACTCCCATTACTCTATGGCTTTATGTATTCAAATATATTTCTTTTGATAAAGAAAGAGCCGCAATGGGCTATAAAATTAGGTGAAGGGATCAGATAGTTCATTACAACTAAAGACTTCTTTTTTTTTCTTCTTCTCTTTTCAAAGTCATTTCGTGGTTTATTTTTAGAAACTCAACTCTTCCTTTTGGATCCATACTTTATTTTGTTCATACCTTCAAACAATGATTCATTAAAAAAAAATACAAAATGACGTGATGTGGACCAAAAAGGCCATGTAGCTCCTCCAACCCTGTATTATATCGACACGTTTCACGGATTTAAAGTTATCTCTTAAAGAATAAATGAGGCCAATATTTTATAGATAATAAGTATATTCTTATGTGATTATGGGTTCAACCCACGGAAACAGAAAACAACAGAGAATGTGTGTACAAAACTGAGCCATTGACTTCATCTGACAAAAGGTGTCTGATTCACTTTTGAATAATAAGTAGTTATTTTCATTTGAATACTGTTATACTTATATAGTCAGGATGGTTAGTTCCGGCCGGTTTTTTTCTGTTAGTGGAACTGATTAGCCAATAAATTATGGATTTTATTAGAAGGGTCCTAAATGAAAAAAAAAACCACTTTCATAGGGCTAAACAGAGTATTCGAAACATACCTCTTTCCCCAACTGAGTTTATGGTATAAACTGGAGATGATTTGATTATGCACACCAGTAGCGGCAAGTAACCTATATTTTATAGGTATTCGTACCCAAACCTGTACCGGTAAATTAATATCTACAATCTTATCCGTATTCGTTTTTATATGTTAAACATTGAACTGGGAATCAGGAAACGATTCAAACTGAGACTAGTAGAAGGGAGTAACTCCCAACTAAATGAATATATTCTACTTTACTGGTTTCTTACCAAATCAAGTCTACCAATGAGGATCATCATAGTTAGGGATGATGGTTACAATAAACTATGATATCATAATATTGTTGTTTCTCTCTTTGTCTGATGTGACCGCCTTTAGAGTGCAGGATACTATGGCCAAAAAACTTATATGTATTTATAAGCAACGCAACCTTTAAACTTGGCTGTGCAAGTCGATTACAGAACAATTTTGGAAGGAAGAAAGGTTGCATTATTTTTTAATGTAATTAATAAAATTTATTAAAATTAATTATAATTCACAATATTCGTACTCTTTAGTACCTGATGCAGGTCTATTATAGACATATGATTTTAGCTATAACATGATTCGTTCCCCAATTATGCTAAATCCCATAGGACACCCCTTTGACTCAACTACAGTTGAAACTGTAGGATTAAAGACATACTGTATTTTATTAGACAACAGCTTCTAAATCTCAACAACATTCACAATGGATGCATGGTAGACTTTGTGTTTTATTAATACATATATTTTTTTAATATCCAGCAATTTATTACTCTAAAAATAATATTTGAAACACAAGACGTAGATAAAATTCCTGTGACAGGTTTAAAACACATCACAAAAATAATTATTAAGATTTAGTATATCGGACAGGATTAAGAGGCTGGTGGAATTCAAGTTAATATAAACTTGCTGGGAGCTACTTCAACTATTCTTGGTGAAGGGTAACCACTGTTGAAGCACCCTGCGGAGATAAGTATGTGGAGTTTACATAATAATCTTCTATGTCAAACAGAGTTTTTCGCTGGTTCCTTAGAAGCTCTAAAGAAGTTCATGTAGGTCAGGTTGTCATCCAATCTTTTCTCTAACATGCCTTGATGCCTTCTAGAGTCCTACGACAGTCCAGTGATATGTGAAAATTGATCAAATTCCTTACACTGTGATCGAGTCTCATTAAAATCCCTCACAGTAAAGAAGACCCATTCGGGTTCTATTATTATAATGAGCATGAAATTAACTCTGGGACTCATTGTGGCTTATGTATCCAAGAATGGTTGAAGTGCATATCTATGTAAATAGTACCTTTATACATCAGACACCCACTGGTTTGGGCAGCAAAATGTGGACTGTTCATTAATATTAATTTTATCATTAATATTGGAAGGCTTAGTGATTATTTTTTGACATTCTGGTTCAGCCATCCTTTGTACATAAAAACTATAATAAAAATTTCGTAATCATGAGTGAGTAAAACACAAAAGACAGTGCATCTCAGATCCCCTAGATGCGGAAGTTGAAGTGGCGAGAAATATGAACATTGTACAGTACTCCAAGGCCCTGGTTTTCAAGGTACCCAAGATGAAAAATGATAGAGAAGACCTCTCCAAGAGAGCAGGAAGTGGTGGGAATCATTTAAAGAAGGATCCAGAGTTCTTCTCCTGCTTGGAGAAAAAGATAAACGAGAAACCCCACCAAACCGATGAATCATCTCCCCCAAAGCCTTCTTTGTGGCTGCTAGGACCATCACAAGGACCGTAAAGTACGACCTGAGATAGATCTCATACATGAGGACCTCAGCCACTTTTTGAGTTGTAGTCCTCTTCCTCCCCAGATTTGAACACACTGGACTATGCTGATTGGGACACGTTATAGAGGGAAAACACCAAAACTCCACACTCAAATGTTGACTCACTCAGGGCCACCATAGTGGCTGCGTGGGACAACTTGTCTGAGCAGTTTGTCATCAACTCTTGCAAGGCCTTCTGCGACGTCTAAAGACTGTGATTAATGCTGAAGGTGTCCATATTGAGTGACCAATTTTGCAATTCTCTTATTTACAAATTTTGTTAAAATATTTTTTTGTTATTATTGAAAATAAAAATGTATTGAAGTATTTCTAATGCAGTCTGTCTATTCCACGTTTTGCTAGCCAACCCTGTACAAAAAAATGTATAAAATATTTCTTGTTTTAACAAGTTCAAAATAAAATATAAATCGATTATGGGGTTAAGCCTGTATTGTTTATCCTTTGTTACATATTATGTGCATCCACACAGACCTATAAAATAGGTCATGTGTATTTTGATAACGATAACGAACAAAGGAGGAGGATCGAGTTTCCTTTTTTATTTTTGTGTCAAGAAAAAAAGGATCTTTCTCTTGTTTTTTTGAGAGTGAGTTTTTTGCCTGTTGTTTTTAAGGGTTCTTCTTGATTTTAAATCGTGTATATTGTACATGAATATTTTTCTTCAGGACACTCACTTTCTAGTTGCATTGTTGTTGCATAGTAACAAGTATTCAAACAATGGGGTATACCTTCACATAACGAAAACAACAATAAGGACTTAGGTAAACTCTTACTCCTCGGTCATCATTATCCAAAAACAAAATTGAATAATACAACAACAACAACAGCGAAACTAATTTGCTCTTTGTCTAAAATCAAAAGAGAAAATTGCTGAAATGGTTTTACCATTATTATTATTATTTTGAAAGTGAGAGCAAATGAGAAGGACCTTTCGTTCTTTTATGTGAGTTTGATTGATTTATAGCCTTGTAAAACTAGCAAAAATATTTTATAAATTGGACATATGTATAATTATTATTCAAGAAGAAAGAAAATAACATTTTTTTTAAAGTGATGGTTAATTCTTTGTTTGGAGGATATACGGGGTGGAGATTTTAAATCAAGTAAATGTAAGGACAATGTTTATTACAATTATGTTACCAAAATTAGTTCAGCAATTCACAAATATTTTGCTCTTACATGAAGGGGTCCATAGGGAAAAAATTTAAAATTGTAGAATGTCATTGGATCTTTCATAAGTATCTATGAAGTTATTTGCGTCCCTGGGCGTTCACTCAGCACGCAGGCACACAATAATGACCGAAAAGCGTTCGTATTCGGAGGATATCTAAATTATTTTGTAATTTTTCTTTTATTGTTGTCTTTAGTAATGTGCTACGAGTAAAACTCGTAAATTACTACTCAAGTTTTATGAAGTAAATAAAAAAAGACACAAAATGCTCGGCTCTTAGGTATAAAAATGTCAAGTGTTACTCGGAGCCCGTCAAATCCTGGAAACTCCTCACATCTTTGAATTGGTAGTTCCATCATAGAGTAATCTAATTAAACTAATTTTTAAATGAATCTTGGAAAATTAATTACGAAAACAATTTTTATATTACAATTTTCAATCATTCTTTAAAAAATATTATTGTGTATTGAGCAAAAGTGTTTGGGTGAGTAATGAGTTTTCCGGCTAGTAACCAATATTCAAGCGAGCAGCGAGTAAAGCTCAAAATTGCTCGATCATTTTTTTTTTAAAACTCGAAAATACTCATGCAGCAAAATTCAACTCGCGACACATCACTAGTTTTTTTTTAGCTAAACTGATGAGAACACTTAAATAAATATAGATCTGAGGATAGGATAGGAAGATATTGAGGTCTAAACATGTTCCGGATTTTAAATCCCCAACTTGTACGTATGTAATAATAACATACACAATATATAGAGGCTGCTTCATGGATACCTCATGTAAAACGATGATTCATTTCTACTCATTGCAGAAAAATATTTTAATTATTATATTTTGGTAGGTAGGATATTTATTTTAATTTAAACCCATAACTATACAATAGGTAATCAAGGCCATAGAATTACTTTCCCTCAATCGTCATTTTCATATACCTACAAGAAACTTAGTATTTAAAGACATTACATGTATTATCTAGGTACATACCTACAATACAAACGGATAATTCCATTTCTTAACTTTTCAAAGAGGCTTAAAAGATGAACTGACTCTCATAACCATGGTATTGTTTGTATCCTTTAAGACTTTTTATTTCCTTAAATACACACATAACAAAAATGTGCAATCGTCAAAGTGGAAACCTCTGCCGTATGGCATTTTTCCAAACAATAATTATGAAGCATCATTATTAAACCTACATAAGGATACTAATTTGAGTTCTGTACCTCAATATGTCTCAAAGTTATGATACATGATGTATTTTTAATGTTTTGTACTATACTGACCTTTATTTCTCAAAATTTAAAAGCTTCTTACTGTGACCATATATAAAGTTACATCAAAATCGATTTTTAACTTTTGCTGTAATCCTGGTGACTAACAAACAATCAGGTGCAAAAGCATAACCTCAGTTCAACTTCGGCGACGGAGGTAACTATTAGAACTACTGTGTTGTTCCTTATTTAATCAGTCCAGTCCGATCTATCTATCTTTTGGACGGTTCTTTAGATTGTTAAGGACTTATGTATAAACAGTGGCACCAGAACCATAGGGGGCCAGGAGACATTGCCCCCACTTCAGAAGAATTTGTGTGTAGTAATAAAAAAACCACCTTACCTCTTCAATCCCAATTTTTTTTCTTTTTTTATTATCTGTCTTTCATAAAATAATCTTATTTGTTCCAACTAGTTTAAAGTTTTTTCCCCCAAATTAGCTATTAATAAAAATTAAAAAATATTGTACCAAAATTGTCAACCCCCCCCTCCATCCAAAATACTAGTCATGACCCACCAAAAAATCCTGCACGTACCCTTGATAACGTCATCATTATTATATCATTTGACCCTCCCACTTGCAAATACCTTCCGGCACCGGTATATACAGGACTCAACTGAACCAAACCGAGACTGAACTGGACGGGACTGCCTTCTTCAGTCCTAAATAAGGACTGATACAACAGTAACTATTAGTTTGAGGGTTGGGCTTAAGTGATTTTTTATAGACCAATATTTCTGTTCAGACTACGATCTCAGACCGTACACTGAAATTTAAGTGTTTTCAATTCGTAGACTAATTTTTGTATACTTACTCAGATAAAATCACCAATTCAATGTATTCAGAAATTATAACTATTCTCGAAATATTAACGAACAGCTTGCAAAAAGAAGGATACAGAAGGCTTAGCTCCCATATGTTTTGTCTTTTTAACTTTTCCTTTCGGTTTTGATAGTTAAAGTTGAGAGTGGATAAAAAAGCTAGTCGTATCGGTTCAAGAGCGATTTTTCCCGGTTCAGTCTTAAGTGATTTTTTCGAATTAGACCAGAATCTATGATCTTAAACAGATATTTTGTTCTAGAGAGCGATCTCATACCGTAGACCGAAATTTAAAACTTTTCAAATCGTGAATCGATTTTTCGAGGTCAATTTTTATGTCTATATACCTATTTTATGTCCTGATTTATGACTTATAAAAATATAATTAATTATGCAACAGTTCATATGTAGATGGATGCTCACAATTTCGAAACACAACTGACGTCATGAACAGTTCATTTTTTTCCCATCTATTGAGTGAATTTACACCAAATTTGAAATGAGACCGATTTTTGTAAGACCCATCCAGATCAAATTTTTCATTGAGAAAGGTCCACTATAAATCGTAACAGTCTCAGATTGAAAGCCAACACTAATATCTATGAACATAATATAATATTTTGTATGTATCCCGTTTGTCTGCTCACTTGCATTAATCTCATATTTGTTGAACGATTTTATTATAAATAATATCCCTTCACAACATGACTTGCATAAACGTCTCTTTATTCATTTCTCTCTCTATTAATGAACCATAAAAATTTTCTCTTATCCTATTCATGCATATATGGTACCTACATAAATAAGTGTGTATATATAGGCATATACAAGGAAAACACAAAGACATCTTTGTGCTTGACTTTCATTCAAACAAAATATAGATGTATTTACATATATATTATGCATGATTTAACAAGGAAAAAACAGTAGGTCATTTTATCACAAAGTCTTATAAAAAATGAATAAAATTAATATAAGACCAAGGACGGTAATTTATTTTTTGGGTCAAGCCTTAGAGTCAAAAAATAAATAAAAAATTGATGGATATTTATTTATAAATTATTAATATCTTTTATAGAAAGAGGGAAGCACACATTTCAATCAATTACCTTCGAATATAAAATACTTACATAGTATACATAATATTAAGTATATGTCTACATATAAACATACTTATATTATGTAGATATGTATAAACCATGTAATTAAGGTATTTAAGACAAACTAAATGGTTGGAAAAAGAAAGAAAAAGGAATGACTGACAGATTCATATATTAAAAGAAACAAAAAAAAAGGAATTTTCTAAAATTATAATCCTGAAATAAATAAATAAATAATGTCGGGGGATAACTGTACATCATACCTATATTATGTATGTATGTGCTCCATCAACCAAAAACAGAAAGAAGACCCAAAATTTGTAGTAACATGAATAAATTACAATAAACTTGATTTTTATGGAATAAAGAGAAGGAAACTCAAAACCGATTTGTGATATGTTTAAATATTATATTTTTTATTCATTATGTCCTCCATCATAAACAATAACAGAGCTTCGACACGCCGAAGAATAGGTTGGCAGCCCTTGACGATGAAGGTCGGGTTCATGGCGTACCACGTACCAATGTGCCGTGGATGATATATGCGGAAGGGATTTTTCTCCAAGACGCCCCAAACTGCAAAGTCCATGGGGTAGAGGTCTGGACTCGAGGAAGTCCACATGAAAGCAGGCCAAAAGTCGGCCATATTGTTACTGCAGGTTTTTTTGTTTTTTTCTGGGCTAAATGGACCTGTAATGGGCTTATTGGGGTTTCAGGCAGACCAAATGGAGATACCAACGGTCTATGTAGCTTTTTGAGGATGACACTGGTGCAGAGGGGATCGCACACGCGTAGCATTATTTGTTGTTGCTCAAACATTTTTACACTTAGAGACAAGGATAAAGAAGGGATCTGTGTATAGAAAAAACTAAGTTTAGAGATTATAAAAAGAAAAAAAGCTATTGTGTATGCTCTGTCTTCTTTTTTGTTTCGTTATTTAATATGCTGTCGCAATGTTTTCCCTCTGAGTAAGTATTCCAGCCTATCTTTGGTGTAAATTGTTTTTAAAATGAATAATAAAAAAAAATTTATGAATTTAAATATATTTATAATATTTCCCCTGTATTAATGATTTTTTAAATATAAATGTGTCATGTGTCCAACATCACATCTATTGTATTCTTAATTCTTAAAATTAAACTATCTGACAAAAGATTTTTTGTTCATCTAACTATGTATTTATATAATACTCTCCAATTTGGTAATGATAAAATTAATTAATTTCCTTTATGGACCGGTATAAATATAAGATCTAAGAAATCATAAATGTTTCCCATATAAAACTTGGGTTAAATGATCCCATATTTTGCCTGTAACAGTTTCTAACTCCCTGTTCTCTTTTTCTTTTCTTTTTCTCAAAAAAAATAATTATCTCCTTCTCAAGTTTTTCAATAAGATTTAAATTTAATTTTTCATGAAAGACTTGCCCTCAAAATCTATTTCATTCTTAATTGACGTTTTAGATAGACACGTTAGTCTCAAATTATCTTCTACCGGTCTTTGCCAATCCATTATTGATAGTGTGTTCATTGCCGTAAGTTTATCTCTGGTTAGTCTTCCGAAAAGGACTTATTTTTCTCGAAATGCTAATTACTCGGAAGGTAGAGCATTTACTTTCCATCTCTTCAATTGTACGACCAATGATTTTGTACTGGTTTTTTTTTTGTTTTTTTTAATCCTACCTTACGTCGAGTCCTTTTCCAGAACATAAAGAATGTCATAACCTTCCAAATGTCTTTGAAGGAAATCAATCCCAATCCACTGTAGTTTTAGTGAGCTGTTGTCCTCTTTCATGTAATTATTCTAGATGGCCCATTTGGAAACAAGAAATCACATCAAACTTGTTCCATCCCTTTAGAAAAATTATTTGACAAAAAAAAAAAAAAAAAGATGGATAACTTGGTAAAATAACAATATTTCATATATGTATAGATTTTAGCGGGGATCTTCTAATTAAAGTTGCATATCTCAATAAATTACTTGTTAATAGATGGTTTTTGTAACTTAATTCATATAATACATGTAAATATATGTATTTTTTATATACAAATCATAAAAATTAGATAACATGAATTGCTAGGATGTTATATTAACATAGATTCGCATTTTACCTTAAAATTAGATCCCCTAGCCAAGATCGCCTACTAAAGATAAACAAACAACTTAATTATTTTGGGTGATGAATATTGTTCGCCTTGAAGTCTTTAGACAATGTGATTCATAGCTCTTAGAAACTGGAGTGATCCGTTAAGCCAGACAAAACATGACAAAAACATTCCATCATTCAAAAAAGATAATACTTATAAAATTATCTGGAATTCATTTCCTACAAAAATGTGGTAAATTAATTATAATAAAGGATCTTACATGGAATCTGATATTTTTTGCATATTTTTTTCAGTACCTTTATATTAGAGCAAGAAATAAATCTATTATTACAACTTCAAAAGTTTTGCCGTTTAATTTTTAATTTTTTTTGATTGATTTTTTCTGTTTAACTTTTCATTTTCTTAAATAATATTTAATAAATAAGCAATACCTATAAGGTTGCATGAATTCTTTCGAAATTAATTATAATTAAGTCCATTATTTGGCTAATTAATTAAGTAATTAATATTTTAAAGTGAATTTAAATATGTTTCATATATAATGTATTTGATTAGTATTCTTTTATTAGATGTAAGTAATTTAATCGACTTACTTATATTTAATTTCTGAATTTTTTCTCCCTCTAAAATATTCAATTCGCGTTGCTCATTGTTATTTAACGTCTTCCTTTATCTTTGTTCAATAATATTTAAGACACAAAATAAAAAGTACAATATTTATGATTTTTTTAGCGAAAATATGATGTAGGTTAAATTTGGTAAATATCTGATAAAATTTCTACCTACGGAAAATAGGAACAAAAAGAACAAGAACTGAAGGACATTTTGCAAAGTATGAATTACAGATTCAAATAGAAGCAGTAAATCTATTAAATTTTACAAATAGATAGATATTTTTTAAAATACGTTGTAATCTTCGTACATTTCATTAACTGCCTCTCATCCTTTGTGTGATTTTTTATGGACTTCTATTACAATAATATATATATATATACTTACTTAATACATAAATACACTTGTAGTTTATCCTTGGAAAAGGTAAATTTCGTGCAAAAAAAAAAAAAAAAGAGAAAAAAATATGTATATTGAAAATTGTAGCAGTCAATGTGTAAAATTTTATTTACCTACATTTAGAAATATTCTGTTTCCTGGTGTAAAATATATATCTACCTATAAAAAGGCTACACGGATCAATAAATCAAAAGTAAACACCACAGAACAGGTTTTACCTAAAGGCATTATAGTAATAGACTAAAGGAATTTTAGTATAAAAATAGACAAGGATTAAAGATCAAATATAAGCAGAGATGGACAAAGGATATAAGTAACTGAACAAGGCAAGAATCACATGTCTCGTGTCAGACCTACGCTGTATGATTCCAGTCAAGCAATTTTGATTGCATTTCTCGAAAAGGGGAACACGTTGTTATTTACCTTTAGTGTGTTCCGCAAACTTTCCATAAACAAAGCCCCTAAACAGGTGGTAGTTAGCAAATTATCCCCAACTATAGAGCTATTATTCAATAGTTGTTGAGAATTGTTCAGAGCTTGACAAAAATTAATTAAAATTTAACCAATCAACGATTAGAAGAAAGAATTGTTGCAATTAACCCGTAGTAAGCCAACGGACCGTCACACCAGTTTTTTTTTTTTTTTTTTGCACTTTTATTACACTTATTAACATTTTTTCTTGTGTATTTCACTCAATTTTTTGAGACTTTTCTTTTCAGGCGTATGTAGGAACTCCTGGGATGGGATCTTTTAATGTTTTACTCGAAAACGATAGCTACAAAATAATTTGAGAGGACTTGAGCAGGGCCCTTACTAGGATTTCCCGGGGGGAGGGGGCTTTTGAGAAATCTTTGGCAATAGTGGCAGATATCGTTTTTAGGAAAAAAACACATTTGACATACAAAACTTTGTTTACCTTTTTTTTGACAACAGTTAATATCGTTAATTAATTGACAAAAAGTGACAAATTTTGCAACAAGATTTTAATGAGATGAACATATCATCATCGGGTTTGACCATGGTTGGTGCTAGGGTGCCAGGATTTTTGTTGGGAGGGGGGGGATGGAAAAATATTTTCAAATTTTCGACTTATATTGTATGTATATGACTCTTATGTTATGTGACTCTTAAAAAAAATAAGATAGGATCTTTTTATTTTTTCCAAAGGGCATTTATTTGTACAATTTAATGTCTCTACAAAAATAATCAAAAATTCCGAGTGACATCCTATTTTTTCTGACTCTGATACTCCATTTGACAATTACATCTTGGTGTTGACCTTGTGATTGATCATTAATTTACAATCACATATTGAGCGAGTTCTGAAGTTAGTAAGATAGACAATGGACATAATATGCCTCTGGTAACTTATAGAATAACTTTAGGGGATGTATTGATCATAAATAATAATCATGGTGAGAAATGTACCTATAAGTCCTGTGTTTGTACATATCCATGTAACATGTGATACCTTAAGCCATTTTCTTCCTTCCATATTATTCTTCATCTTTCCCCTCAGCTAGATCCAATGACCTAGATAAAGTTTCCTTTGCCCTGAATTATCCTTTGTACAAACACACAAAGGTACATTTTACGTAATATCAAGATGTTTTTGTAAATAACTTATTTATCTTCTTGATATTATTATTATTTATTAACTATCTTTCAAACCAAAAAACTGTTTACAAAAACTCATTGTAAGCACATAATAAATAATTGTTTTGATGTATCCAAGTTTTTGGTATTTGAATGTATTTACTTGTATGTAGGTTAAAAAATAATAAAAAAAAAAGGAGAGAGAAGGATCAAGCATGTGTCTTTAAGTACTTTAAGAGCTACCTACAGTGTGTGTAAGCAATTTATTCCAACTTTCTGAAGAACAATACGTACATTCTATATGTATCAGGTATATAACAGAGTTGCCCAGCAAAACGTGGAGTATTAATTAATGTTAATTATTCATTAATATTGGAAGCTTAGCGATTAATTTTTGGTATTCTAGTTGAGCAATCCTTTGTACATAAAAACTATAATCAACAATTTGTCATGTCGTCATCATAAGTGAACAAAAAACCAAGAGATAGCGTACCTCAGATCACTTAGATTCTGAAGTTGTGGTGGCAAGAATTATGTACATTGTAAAAATCTCAAGGAGTCTGGGTTTCAAGGTGGCCAAATGAAGAATGATAGAGAAGGCAGGACGTGGAGGGTACAATTAAAATATATTATATAAATTTATATTGTTGTTTAGATTCTAGTCCAATGTGGCCCCCTTCCTTGCCAGATTTAAGCCCACTGAACGTTGCAGTGTGGGCACTTTAGAGAGCGAAAGCAACAAAACTCCAGACCCAATAGTGGCTGCATGGGAAAACTTGCCTCAAGTGTTTGTCATCAACTCCTGCAAGGCCTTAAGGTGACATGTAAAGGCGGTGATTTATTCTGAAGGTGGCCATATTGAGTGACTAAGTTTGCAAAACCCTCGTAAAATTTTTTTGTTCAAATGATTCTTTTTTGTTTATATTGAAAATAAAAAATTATTGAAGTTTTTCTAAAGCAACCTCTCGAGTTTACGTTTTTTGCCCAACCATGTTTATCTTTTAATATCAATAATTATTTCTTAAAAAGACACCATAGCCTCCAGTTTAGGCCTGAAGACCTTGCAAACCTTGATGACGTAGTAATTGGACATATCAGACCA
Source organism: Lepeophtheirus salmonis (assembly GCF_016086655.4). NCBI lineage: Eukaryota > Metazoa > Arthropoda > Copepoda > Siphonostomatoida > Caligidae > Lepeophtheirus > Lepeophtheirus salmonis. The sequence continues at coordinate 40,634,802 of NC_052131.2, forward strand.
CCCTTTTCAACATGCCCTTCAGGCATTAACATTGTTGTGGAAAACCTTTACATGCCTTCCTCTCAACGAAAACCCTATTCCATAATCCAGTGGCGAGTAGTCCGGTGATGAGAGGGCCACAAGTTTGGAGGCCAGAAATTGGGGATGTTTTCCCTTCACCACTTGAGTTGTTAATGCCTTATGACAGATACTGAGCTTTTTTGCCCTTCGCAGTAGTTGGTATCCAACCAGATCAAAGTAAAGGAGATCGCAGACTTTTTGCTGCTATCTCATTTACAGAGAGATGGGGGCGAAGATGATTTACAATCCGTTCCCTTTTTGTCTCTATTCTGGTTGTTTGTTCACGTATTGTAACCAATATTACAGCCTACAAAAGATGATAAATTTCATCTTAAATACTTTTGAATTGCCCGACATCTATTCCAATTAATAATGGCTTAATGAAGCTGTAATAGGCGCGGTACGTTTGCTTACGTAAACTGAATAATGTTTCTTATGTAAAAGTAAGAATGGAACGTTAGCAAGATGTATATAATATACGCTTACATAAATATTATTGAACTTACAGAGAGGGAACTCAAAACTTGAAGTAGCATCACTTCATTACGAAAAACGTTATTTTATTGGAATCAATAGAATACAACTCCGGAAAATGGATGCCCCTTTTTTGGCTGAGGTGCCAATTTCAACACCTATAAGATTGGGGTGATTTTTCTATTAAAAATGTGCCTATTATTTTTTAAGAATAATAAACTTTGATTTAATATAAGAAAAAAATGATAATACGATGAATGTTTTCATTTACATATATATTTTGAAAATATGGTTATTTTATATTGTACATTACATAACTATTTTCAATAAAAATCCATATAAATTTTTAGAGGATAGACGTTTTACTAAAGTATTTCATGTTTCATCCTTTTTGTTTTTTCCGCAGATTGGTTTTTAGCCGACTTGACATAGTGCTACAACATATAGCATTTTGACAATTTTTTGTATGACACTTTTTGCATTTTCTAATTACTGATGGTGACTATATAAATTCTTGAGATAGTCTAGTTTGATTGCAAATTTTGCAGTTCTCCCATTTCTTCTGATAGTTTCAATATTTTGAAATATATATGGCAGACATATTTTTCACTGTGATTTCTTTATAGAATCCATGCATTTATTGCTATGTTCCAAACAGCAACTAGCCATTGCCTAGTCTAGTACTAGGCATAAAAACAATGACTGTTTTTCATCCAACCTAGAATACTTTTGAAGGGGGTTCGAGACAATGTTTCTTTGAAACATGAGGTTCATATTCTGTACCTCAGAGGAAATCCACTGAATGATTCTTTCCATACATACCTGTGGCATACTCAAGTATAAAGAAGGCTCCTAGTTTTTCCATATTGAATGTCCGTTTTTATGTAATCTCTGTGATTTTTCCAGAATATATCCTTGAATTTTTCGTAGCATACCTTTGTGGATTAGAGTTTTCCATGCACTATATGGAGATTTGGAAATATCCTCTTCCAAAGAGTTCCTAACACCAGGTGTGGCCATAAAAACGTGTACTGTGCTTTTCTTCTTAGAATGAACTTTGTCAATAATTTTCATTTTTTTTTCATCTTGACCTGATATTGTAGGATCCGACCATTTGTTACAGATACATCTGAGAATGGGGAAGACTTTAAAACAGTGGATGCACCAGGAGTTTCCACATTTACCAATGGCGATGTGTAATATTTTCTTCGGAATCAGAGGCAGACACTGTATCCTCAGCCGCTTCTTGAGGAGGTCGTCACTCTTTGTCGCTCGTCAAATTATCTCCAGAATCCCAGAAGCACTCAAGAGATCCAATTTCTTAAGGAGTAAGCTTTCCTCGTATAATGTCAGGAATTGATTTAAAAAATAAAAAGGAATTGATTAAACAAATTAAATAATGATGTACATAAACTTTTTTATAGAGTTCCTAACCGGATAATACCCACAAAAAATAGACAATTTCAGATACAAAAATCAACAAAGATGTCAAAATCGATACCTTGGCCAACGATGGGGCACAATTAGTTTCTGAAACATAATAGGGTCAAACAAAAAAAAAAGACTTTCCATATTTCAAAGTTTGTCAAAAAAGAATAATAGTCAAGAAATATCAATTTACAACTTCTACAAATAAGAATACAGTATTTCATCAAATCACTTAGGTGTCCAAAACGACACCTCGGCTATTCTAGTGTCGAATCCTCATAATTAAAAATAGGGGCGAATAAATTTTAATTAAATGCTACAGCAAGTTTTGGGTACCCACGCTTTATATGATACGTCAACATAAATAAACAATCTTGAACAAAAGTCAAGAAAAGGAGACACTTCGAATTATTTTTGTACTTCATACAGTAGAGTCCAATATTTCATAGACATATTTAGGTTCATTATAAACTTATTAATCAAATTTTTGAGATGAATTAAGATACCTAAGATATTCAGATATAGTTTAGAACCTTCATTTGACTTAAGATATTTATAATTATATTGGCCCTGATATGTCCCTCTCATATAAAATCTATCAAGTCTTCATTATTTTATTGCATAAATAAATTCCATACTCAATATCGAGAAAAAATATTCTTGGTTGCTTCTGTGCTGATGGAATCCATATGTTACTACGAGGGCTACTGTCTTGGGATTCCACTTTTCTAGGATTTCTTAGGGTCTTACATCTAGAAGAAAACCTGCCTTTAAAGATTTAATAATATAAGACTAATTTAATAATATATAATTAAATAAATAAACGTTAAATCTTACATATAGTCTAATCAATCGGCATAAAGTTTTTTTTCAATTTGTTCTTTACAAATGATGCAGTACATGAATCGATAATAAATTATGCCCAACGAAGCACCAACATTTTTCGAAGGAAAGTTTTTACTCCATTTTATCCGATACATATCCCATCTTTTGTGAATTAATTTAAAACTTGAGGATCAAATACAACTTATGTTAAAAATAAAAACAAAAAAACACCATAACTCTACACATATTTTTTTAAATATAAATCAATCCAATACAACACAAAACATATTATCTTTGTGTTGCGATTAAGTACGCAAATTTTACGTTTCTGAGAGCAAGTTTGGTTTGGATCAGTCACATATAAAAATTGCTCTTCATTAGGTTGATTCATAACCTGATAACTAATTCAATAGTTCTGAAACTGCGGCAGGGAGTAGTATTTAAACATATACATCTGTTATTTAGGTAATACAAAGTAATAAAGATGTCTCTTCAAAGGTAAATCTCTTTGGATTACGGGAAAAAATATTAAAGTTTATTAGATGTTGTGCTATTCTAAACACACAACATACAAACGGGCTCCTTTCCAAGTCCAATGGATCAATGAGTTTAAAAATTTTACAGGGGAATTGGATTTTTTAAATTTGTCAATGAAAAATAGTATAACAATCTTTACCTATAAAAAATTTAAAAATTTATCTAAAAAAATATGAGTTTCATAATTTAATAATGTACAAAAGTGCTCAAATTTTTAAATAATTTATCAAACGGTTCACAATGTAAAATGTATGAGTTCCACTGCTCTAATTGTTTTTAGCAATACAATTTAATGAATTGCATATGATGAAGCCGTCATTGTGATTTCAAAAATATTTATGTAATAAGAATATTTCGATGTGAGACCAAGTAAATGTTCTATGATTCACAGTATCTGAGAATGATAAACATGCTATCAATGTTTTTATAGCGATTACATTTCAGTTCATGGTCCAAGAGCGATTCTCGACTGAAATATCAGTGCAAAGGTAGGGGGGGGCATTTATAAAAATGAGCAGATTCAATTTTAGCCCAACTTTTCTAGTGACTACATATCTGGGTAGTAATTTGTTGGGAAAAAAAATCCCCATAGCCATATAAAAAAAAGGACTTTACAATTAAAATGACTTTTTAATTGGTTCAGAAGTTTTAATTTTAAAGTTTTGTTGTTGAACGTCAAAAGGTTTATAGAAGATCATTTTTCTTAAGTCATACATGAATAGAATATAATCCTTATTTTTCATGACGAAGAAAAACAAATTGTAGCCGAAGAACCATCAGACAAACTGTATTAACATTCAAATCGAATCAAATCAGAGCTCAGTTCAAAAAAATTTTGTAAGTGGCTGAACTAATATAAATTACTATTATGTAGATTTTCGATATCAAATGTACAACTAGTTGGACAATGGATAATAAGGGAAACTGTTTATCATTTAAGAGAAGAAATGAAAATTATATCTGGTAAAAATTAATTCAATATTGCCTGGGGTTATCAAACTTCCATACAAATACCATAATGAGTATTTTTAACATTCGTAATGTATATTTTGGATTTTGGATATTTTGCACTGATTAAGTATAAATTAATATTATAATATTACATTTATTCCATCTAATCTAGGAATGTTTTATGTGAAATCCATAAACATAAAGTATATTTCTTTCTCTAAAAACCACCTGTGCGCGAACCTACACTCTTTAAGTTCAAGAGAATAACTTCTCCTGAGAGGGCTGTCAATGAGCTACGGCGATTCCATCTATTATCATTCTTCTTTAATTATCCGGAGCATCTAAGAAAAAAGTGAGTTAGCTTATAGATAATAAAGAGTACTACTAATCATTTTTTGGTGAGTTATAAGGATAAGTCTTAATTGGAATAATTGTAGAATTGAGAATCGAAATCAGAGTAATTCTTTCCTATATCTTGATACGAAGTAGGATTTATTTTCTTTCCCTCCTCCTTTCTTTTTTACCATACCAGCAGGAAAATTTTTGTATAACTATACCCATTAGTATGCCCTATAATGAGATAAATTATTTTAAAAAATCCTCAATTCATGCTATTGTTAGTGTACCAGCAAAGGCGTCTGCAGGATTTTATTTTGAGAGAGGGTTGGCTTTTGGATTTTTTTATAATTTTTTCAAAATTTCCAGTGTTAAATTTAAAAAAAAAATTCAAGCAGTTAATTTTTGGGAAAAAAATTTCAAATATTAAATTCTTTGGAAAAAAATTTAAAAAACCCACAGCTGTTCACAAAAATCTCAAGAATTACATTTTTTGGAAAAAAATTCCAGAAATGAAATTTCAAATATCGAATGTTTTTGGGAAAAAAATTCAAAAATTATAGAGATTCACAAAAAAATTTCAAACATCCACAGCTATTCACAAAAAAGTTAATTTTTGGGAAAAAAAATCCAAAATTTAATTTCATACATACAATTTTTTGGAAAAAAAATTACCCCTATTTATGTGTCAAAAATTTCTTAATTTCTTAATCTCACCCCCTGCGGACGCCCCTTATCATGTTAAGTAATTAATACGTGATGACTCTGCACAAAATTTCTGACCATTCAGTTAACTAGTTAGTTATGTAAGTATAAGTTTGAATGTGTATTATAGAGCAAGGATTCCAACTTGCTAAATATTTCTTTATTTGCAAAAAAGGAGCATCTCATTTCACGGTGAATGATTAATTTTTAGTTCATATTTTGATAACAAATCCTTTTGGATTCGCAATCATTTTTGAAATTTGATAAGTCATCCCTTTTACAGGTATATGTAAATAATAATAAATATTATGTTCAAATGATTAACGAATTTGTGTCCTTTATAAAACACTTCACTATAATTTCAATATGAAGTCGGTTTTTTTTTTTGTGGTGGTGTCGATATTGTATATACAATCTACAATTAAAGCATAAAATATGAATCTATCATAACAATATTTGTGGCAAATTTTGGATAAATATCCTTTTAGAACCACGCATGAACGGCATCAATTACTGTTTAGCTACAATACATAAAATATGTATGTACCTAATCCTATCTGACCCTAATGATGGATGGATGAACAATTCTGTACAGATAGGTTATTTATCGGAGGAAGAAGCACAAATACGTTTGTTTCGTCAATGATCCATTCAGAAAATTATATGTATAGTATCCCTATAATATATATACAATTACAATATGGTCAGCTGTTATTTATTCTTATCCCTTATCACAATCATAGTAATAGCCCCAAAATATCGGCTACATCCTTATATTCTTGCCTATTTGTTGATATATTTGCTATTAAATACCTATATAAGTAAGAATGTAGCCATAGTGATGAACTATTAAAGACGTGTACATGTAGCATCGAGGATAGTATATAGTGCTCCCAGATTTATATATGTACATATTTTTCATCTAAGTAATAACAATGCAGTCGTATTTTTGAAATATTACAGGGATGTACATATTACATATAGCATGGAATATGTAGGACTGATTCTGTTTTGTTTTGTTATTGCTCTCTTGATATTTTTGTGAGGAAAAAAAGAGCAGGAGAAGAAGGCGGAAGCAGGACATATGGTATAACTGAATCAAGAGCCTTTTTAATATCAGCTGCCTATATTATGATTTTGTGGGAAGAAAATGAATTACTGCTATAAAGAGCAGAACTTTCTACATTTAAAATAGCATTTATGCATGAGAATTATTCTAATTATATTTCATACATATATATTTATTTTATTTTGCATTTTTAAAACAATTTATACTAAAGATAGGAAATAATGCTTACCTCAGAGGAAGAACTGAACACCACAACGATATATTAAATAATGAACAGATAAGAAGAAAGGGCACACGCAACAACCGGTTTGGTTTTTTTTCCTTTTTTTAATTTTTAAAAATTTTTCCAACACTACTTATTGCATATTCCTAGCAATCTTAACGGCATCTCAATTAAACCTTTTTTGCTCCAAAAAGAGAAAGAAAGTAAGTTTGAGTGCAAACTCGTAGTTAGTCAATCTTCCCAACTATTGGACTATACTTTATTATTTAATGTGCTTAACAAGATTTAACTCAAATACAATAGATCAAAAAATCAAAACAATAATTTACAATGGTATCCCGACTACTGCATAAAAAGTAGCCTATGGATTTTGTGCCTTTACTTGATGTTGACTATTTTGGGGGTCTAAATAATCAAGTGATATAACAATGAAAATAATTTTTCCCTCAATATTGAGGGACTCAATCATTACTCAACTCGAATTATTAAAATCCATCTCTCTATTACCTAGTTTTATTATATAAATGAACCTAATATCTTTGTACATCTTTTTGCAATCTTATTTCCATACTGTAGATAAAAATGAACTATTACGTTGGAAAGAATAAGATACTTTTCTCTAATTATCCTAATTGTATCATTCCTAATCGATAGCCAAAAAATACTTAAGAAAATCTAGCCATTTTATAGGGATTTTCAGACCCTGTTACTTTGATTTAATTCAAATATCACTGTTTACCATTGGCATTAGTCTATTTTATAAAGTAAAAATATCAACTTTGGGTCCCAAGGATGACGTCTCTTTTAATTATGATGCAAATGATGACGTCATTGAAAATACTCTATTCATAAATATAAATATTCTATATTTTAATAGTATTCATATTGTTGATTTTGTTAAACTCTATTTAAATCATATTTAGTTACAAATACCCTACTAATATAAAAAATAAGTGCAACAGTCGGTAAGAATGGTAACCAATAGTTGGCTAATTACTATTTAATTTTGGCCTTTGAAAATGTCTTACTCCCTATGATTAAAGATGGGATTTTTGTAAGAGCACGAGGACAAGGCGGGAGCGCGACATATGGTATTACTGCATTGAGAACATTGTTAATATCAGCTGCCTGTTATATGGTTTCGAGGGGAGAAATGTAAATAGTAATATAAGGACATTCTACATTTAAAATAACATTAGTAAAGGAAAAATATTATAAATATATATTTCATTATTCCCTTTTAAATCAATTTTCATCAAAGATAGGCGAGAATTCTTCTTTTAGAGAGAGATGTTTAACAAATCGGCCTGCGCCATCGTCTCAACACTATTAACAGCTATATATCAACTGATATTGGCCTTTTTCTTTTACTTTTTTTCTTTGATGAAGAAAAGTTGCATTCAAGTTGAGTTATATGTAAATTAGGAGTGTCTAAAAATTGGGGATCTCAGTACCATAAACATACATTCTATACATCTACCTGAATATGAGTGCTAAAAGGAAGTGATAAAATTTATTTTGTCTTGATTAACATAGACTCACGATTAAAGGATGACCTCAGAAAGGTTTTTCTTCTTCTTTTTTATTTTATTTTTTTGCAAAATTATATTATGTAGTTAGTTAGTTGTAAAAATAAAAAGAAGACGAAAGAAGAACCTTGATTTTTTTTATTTAACAAAAATAATGAAAATGTTATTTTGCAAATAAAGAAATATTGACCAACATATGACGTCATAAGGGGGAGTGATATTTTGTTTTTCTTATACATATCGTCTACATAGAATGTATATGTGTATGTATTTGCAAAAGCCTATTATGTTATGATGACCATTGAAGGATGTATTCAAAACGTTACGTATGTGTTGTTCTATATCACATGTCAGATGTGTAGTTACATTATAAATATATCCATGATGAAGGAGGGATTCCTCGATGCAACTTTCAGAATGAAATTGCCGCTCCAAGCTTTATACCCACGACCTATGTAGATAGGTACTTATAAACTTTTATAAACATACATACATAAATACTTTCGGTTGTCTGTTATTTGATTTCGTTTAGAGGGAAGCCTTCACCTTGAGATAACAATTGATGGGAATGTTGTCACTGTGTGAAGGTGAGGAGGGTTCTTTGGTTCACGGTCAAGGAATGTTGATAATATGTTTGTTCAACATTTTATTGATACGGGATATTTTAGCTAAAAAGCGTTCACTTCTAAGAGGGATAAAAGTTGGAAGAAGAGTGCATACAGTAATGGTCATCAAAAACGTCATTATCTTTATTGTATCAACCAACTTTTCACTAAAAAAGAAACAAGGGAGGGAACGACCCGAAATCTATTCTTCTTCCCGAACATAGAAAGTTGGTTCAATGATTGTTGGGAATGGTTCGCAACTTAACAATATCGAATTCAACCTTCAACTCACGAATTAGAAGAAAAAAACGGAAAAATCGACAGCTGAATACCCTAATAAAAAAAAGGAAAGGGAACCAAGCAGTGATGAAGTATGTCAAACTTTCGATTCAAATCACTGTTATTGGCTATAATCTACATACTTACATAGAAACAATTAAATTTAAATATACATAAGTAATTGGACAAGAGGTTTTGAAACCTTTGTATTTCCTCTTGAAGGTCATAATTAATCAATGAAGACTGATCGCTAAATGCTAAATAAACAAGAATTCATGTTTCATCACCTTTGAAGTCCAATATAAAAACTTTAGGTTTGACCCCATGTAATTAATTTGATATGTAACTATACATACAGAGAAATCTATCTTCTATAATTTTCGTTATTCGAGGGAAATGATACATAGTACGAGGATGGTCTCAACGTGAAGATGACAGCACTCGTGAATCAAAAGTGAGCCTCGTCTATCTGGTATCAGTCAACAATTACTCACCAAAGTTTCAGTCATTTTGGACGTGCAGTCTCAATCAAACAGTCGTTTGAGTGAGTTGATGTGTGTATTTTTGTGAAAATGGACAACATCGAGGTTCGAGCTATCATGAAATATTTGTTTTTGAAAGAGTAGCCTTTAAATATATACAAACAATAGCTGACATATAAAGGCTTGTTGTGTTAAAAAATGAGACATCTCAACTCGGAGTAATTGAGCTAAAAACAAAAAGTGTACTATTTGGACGGATCACAGAGATGGGAGCATCACTTGGAGAAGTGATTAGAGTTACAAGGAGATCCTGTTGAAAAATAGAAATTCAAAAGACAAAAAAATGTCTAGTATCTTTGTTAGGTCAGAAACTTTTCAGAGTACACTCGTAATAATTAGTTAAACTCGAAAAATATGTCCTTAGCTGTACATCACATATATAATATGTCTAGTATGATTGATGATTGGCAATCAACAGGTACATATATATTTCCATATTATGTGTATCTAATTGTCTATATTTTGAAGTTGGTAAGTATCAAATATCCAATCATTGAATGAATGCACGTTATGTATTTAAGCCGTTTATTTTCTTCCGCGTAGGAAGTATGTTACTTGAGGGAATCCGGGGGGAAAACAAGCAAGCATAAGAAGAAGAAGACTTGATAAGGCAAGTAAATGAATTTCAAGGTTACATGATTGGAAAATAAGATAGATAACGATTGTCCATGGATCGTTCTGAGGATATTGCAAATATATATATCAAAAATGAGCACTGTAGACAATATGGTTGGCGGATCAAGTTTACTGGACAATTTTGAGCGGATTGGTACTATTAGATGAATTCATTCAAAAGTTTTTACTATGTTGTACATCATAGTCATGCCGGTTTATTTTTTAGAGGAGGAGAAGCCTTGAATTGTAAGAAGCAAGTAAGTTGTAACTGACTTTTCCCATGTACATACATATGTAGGTATATTATGGTTTGAGCCTTATTGGTCACGCTACTTATATAAGTAGTTCATAGCATGTACATTAGACTGCCCCGTTTTCGGGTTCATATTTTCCTTCCTTTACATAAAGATCTTTTCTGCTGGAAACAATCAAATAACGTACTTTGGTAAAGTTTAACGCCTTGCAGGTCATTTTTAGATCTTTATAGGCCATTTTAGTTTGAAAAAAATGGTATTTTGGGTCCAAATTGGCATAGTATAAATCATATACAAACTTTAATCATATTAAATATACGATATAACAGACAGGGAGTATGGGATTTATCGTACTTTTTAATTACATAATTAATTTATGTAATTAAAATACATAAATCATCACAAATTTAAGCATAGTTATTCAACAAATAAGTGGAAATATTATCGTGTATTTATTGATAAAACTGAAAAAACACAAATCATTGAGTACATCATAAGGTGCACAATGTTTTTAACTAATCAACCTAAAACAAAAAAATATATAAAAAGTAATATTTTTGACTCATAGCATCCTATTTGGAACGTTACAAGAGGCCTAAAAGGGTCCATTTTGACCTGAAATACCTTTTTTTAAACTAAAATGGTGTATACTACGCATAAAATGACTTGAGAGTTCTACAACTACAAGTTATTTGAGCAGGGAAGGGGGATATTCACCTAAAAATAGGACAGTCTAATGTACATTGTACATGGATATTCAAACCATCACAGAAGAAGACATGACGTTATAATGGATTTGCCATAATTATCAATAATACTTGATGATTACTATTTTATCATGTTGTAATAAAAAATTATTTTTAAAATTGTAATGAGAATATAATACATAAAACATATACCTAGTTATATAAATTAGAAATCTAGGATTAGTACAATATGTAATTTTGCACTCCCAAATTATTCAAGAATATCAATTCTCAAAAAACCCTGGCTCTTCTCCTAGGGACACACTTGTTCAGTGGCTCCAAAACCATAGGGACCATACTCTTCCACTTTTTGAAAAATTTAATAGTGATCTATGTATATCCAAAAAATTGTGTCTTGCCTAAAAGAAATTAAAATGGCGAAATTTGAGAATTTTTTTTCATAAGCTTTTTTTATCTTTCACAAAAATATATACCAAACATAACATTATGAATTAATAAATTTTTTTTTGAGGAAATACGAAATTTAATATATCAAAAATGAATATTCTAGTCTAAAAATATCCCTCTCAATTATAGCACACCATCTGTATTTCTTTGAGCCATATATAATTAATCAAAAAAACTATTTCTAAAAATACGTCAAATTTTTTACCATTTTCTAAAACAAAAATTAAATTAATTCCTTCTAATTTTATCCCTTTCAAAAAATTGTAACTCAAACACTGTTCAAAAAAGTTTCTAGTCTCTTTTAAAAAAAATTCTTAAACATCCGGTCAATACTGCCTAAAAGCCTGCAGATGTTCCTGAGGACGTCACCATTATATAATATGCGTTTGCAAGTGAGAGGCACTTGCAAACACATTCTGGGCACACTTAAACGAGACGATAGACGTAGGAAATGATATTTAATTTATGAGTACAGCTTCAATTTTGTCCACTCGATAGAATAACTCCTTCAAAACTAATTTGCCTCTACGATTTGTTTCCAAATTTGAAAACTTTTTAGTTTAATAATGTTTTATATAATACGTTTTTGTTTTTTCAATGACTTTTTTTTCATACATAATGATGATGATTTTTTTTTTCTATAAAATAAGTTTGTTTGATTACGTTTATATTTTGTATTTCTTATTTTAATACATTAATTTCATTTTTGCCCTTTTAAAGTCTAAAAGCAAAGAAACAAAATCCAATTATTACTAGATTTGTGTAAAGGAGGAAATGGTCTCTCGGACGCTCGTACGCAACAACAAAAGTTTGTGGGATTGCCACTTATTGAGATTAAGAAAATCTAAACTATTTTCTTTTTTAAGAAAGACAATTTGTAATCTAGTTGATTTGGTCCGGAGAACGAAACAAGGCTTTAAAGAGTCGGGACTAAGCCTGGTAGGGTTGAAGTTGATCTCGAGACCCACGTCAGAGGTATTTCATAAACAACGTGGTTCTTTTTTCACATAATCTTGAGTCTTTACCCTCACCCGTCTTGAACAACATGTTTTTTGTTTCCCCCTCCAACAAAAGAGATAAAAAATAAAATTCAAATCCCTTTTTTAAAAAGAAAAAGTATACTTTTACTATATTTATAAACTGAGAGTTTTTTTAAAAGCCATTATTGTGGTCTATTTTTAGAAAAGGTTTTATTCTAATTTTTTTTTAAATAAAGGATCCTTTTTGATACCAGCAGTCCACGATGAGAGGTTCTACTCCATTACAACTTTCGTTCTAGTTTTAATTGAAATCAAACATGGATCGTATTTAGAGTCAAATTCTGTACACAATAACTATTTATTTTGTTTTCAAATTATCTGTTTTTCAAAAAAAATAATATAAATATTCTTTTTCAAACTCGAGTTAATCTAGAACGACTTGACAAATACAAGTTTTTTATCTCCGTTGACAGCATTAGAAATTAGGATTTTGACGACTGATGTTATCGTCTAAGACATTGACTAATTAAATATAAGATTTCAAATAGGTAAATTAGTGCGCTCGAATGTTTGATTTGACCTTCTAGAAAGTAAGTATTTATTTGACATTATCTGTCTCATTGAACATGGGCCCCATGGTGTAATGGTTAGCACTCAGGACTTTGAATCCTGCGATCCGAGTTCAAATCTCGGTGGGACCTGACGTACCTTTTTTAAAAAAGAGTTTTTTTTCAATTAATAATATTATACTTATATAAATAAATCAAGAAAAAAAAATTATCATCTGTTTTAAGTTTGTTTTTATTTAAATTTTTAGACTCTGATTAATATTAGAAGTTTGGGTGAATTTGTTTTTCTTATTTAAAAGAAAAAAATGCGTATTTCTTCACGGAAGCCAGTATTCTTATTACTTTTTGTAAATACATTGTGTGCATTATCTTTCTAAACAACATACAGTTCGTATTAATTTAAACTAATTAAATCTGGCAAATCAGAGTTTCATATTTAAAAATGTATGTTATATAAATAAATTTCTATTTCGGTGAATGAGTGCCATTGAATGTCTGATTTTACATTCTAGAAACTAAATATTAAACAAAGGATATATTAATTATCGAGTTGCAATTAAGAAAACAGGTAATGGTTAGCACTCAAGACTTTGAATACTGCGATCCGAATTCATATCTTGTTATGTTATGTTTAAATAAGCGGCTTTAAAAATTAATATCATTGCACTTACTACCTAAAAATAACAAAATAATCAATAACGGACCGGATTCTTACCCTTCCTCCATAAGTAGCAGTGGGGTTTGTTAACGTCTTTCACTACAAATCCCTCACTTGCAAACAAATAAAAATGGAAATATACTTTAGTACAAGAATGATGACGTGAATTTTGGCAAGAATCCATGTCCAAACTCCTCATATATGTAGATAGAGATCCTTTTTGGATTACTTCCTGAATGGTACGAAAAATATACATACATAAGATGATGTAATAGTCGAAAAATATTTAATACATATGTACATAAAAAGAATATAACCATAATTGCATTAGAAGTAGGAACCTTTCTAAGAAATTGGTATGTTTGTGCTCGTATTTTTAGTAACATAACAATTTGTTGATACAATTCAAATTAATGTGGAAAATGCTGGAATAATATATGTAATTATTTGGCTGGTTGTATAATGTACATGTTATTACGTTATTAGTTGTATAGTATGCACTAAATAGATAAATGGATTTAAAAATTCAAAATAAATCGAAAATCATCCTAGTAACACTAACCATTTAATAATGTTTGGGAGGCGAATAGCTAAACTGTCATCTGGAGCAGTACACGGGAGTATTAGAGGTGGAAAAAATGAATTGTTCGTCGGGAAAATTTGAAAACAACATTCTCCGTACCTCAAAGAAAAATCACATCACTGGCCCAGGTTGTCATGACGGTGTTAGATCAACTGCGAGCAGCTATGACAGAAGGAAATAAACTCAAACCCTACTCCATAACTAGTAAGCACATTGATATAAACTAATCCAAACTCCGAGTACAAAAAGGACAATCATAACTTGAGTTGAAACAAATATGACTTGCTGGAATGCTAAACGAAGAGGAACATGGTAGTCCTGACAATTTGAAGATTTTTTTGGAGGAGATCGGCTTAGCCGTCATGAGTACAACGAGGATTGTTTGAAAAGTCCGTGCAAAGTCCGAGAGACGGCAGTACTGGCGCAAATCGAGGTTATATTTAGTTAGTAGAATCTATTGGAAGAACACTCACCAACTTTCAGCCAGATCGGTCCATTTCTTTCTGTTTGGCATTCATTTGAATCGAGGAAGTGGAGAGATTTTCAAAAAATGGACAAAAAGAATTTTCGTTTGTTGATTAAACATTACTTTATGAAAGGCAAACCCCCTCAGGAGACTAAAAAGAAGCTTGATAAAAATCATGGGGACTCTGCACCTTCGATTAAAACAGTTTATAAGTGGTTTCAATTTTTTTGGAGTGGCCATATGAGCACAAATGAAACTGAACGTGCTGGACGCTCTGTTGTGCTTACTACTCTAGAAATCATTGATAAAATCCATCATATTGTGTTGGATGACAGAGGAGGGAAGGTGCGTGAGATTGTTAGTGCTGCAATCATCTCGAGTTAAAATCCAATTTATACTAATTTTGCGACCACAACTACTGAGGTGTGAGCTGATGCATTGTCGTGAGGGAAAAGGACTTTTTAGTGGGTCAATCGTGTACATTTTTCTTGCAGCTCGGTTTTCAAACGGTCCAATAACGATGAATAATATGTACATGTAGTAGTTTTACCCTTTACCAGATGGTTAATGAGGGTTATTCCATGCAAATCTAAAAGATAGTCGCCATAATCTTTCCTCCCGATTCATCGATTCAAACGAATGCCAAACTGAAATAAATATACCGATATGACTAACAGTTGGTCACGCACAAATGATTACTTTATTCTTACATGTTCATTCTTCAATAATTGACGAATATAACACCTTCGAAAAATATAAAAAAACACTGTTGTCGTTGTAACGATTAAAGTCTTGCACTCTTCTAAGATCATATTTTTATAACTCTACAAAACAGTCCTCATTATTACTCTGTGTAACTCCTGAGCACACTTTTTAGGGCCTTTTTTCTTTAAACTGTGTCTTTAAAAAAAATCCGTAAATAATCAAAAATTTCCAATTGAAATCCCAATCTTTCCGACACAAATGCTCCATGGTTGCCCTGTGGGCTCAGCCCTGGGATGAGTGTAGTAACAAGGCATAAGGGAGCACCCAAGGAATTTACCCTTTTAACTGAATTAACAAGATGAATTCTGCAAAGGTAATAAAAGTTAGCTACGTCATTATGGAAAACGATAAGATGCTGATGTCCCGTCTAAGTCTGATCATAAGGCCACGTAAGAATCGGGGGCAAGGCTGTCTTATGGAAACATATCTTAAGAACATGAATATAATTTATTATTATTTTAATAAAAACATTAAACATTTAATAAAAATATTTTTAATTATTGATAAAATTCAATACTTTATACATAATATTAAATCAAATGAATACACATCAGTTTTTAATGAGATTGAGTCCATTTTACCTATAAAATAATGGTTACATTATTAAGATTTTGTAACTACGACTCAGTCCTATTTTAAAGAGATTTTAAGCAATGTTATACAATTTGGGGTTGAGAAAATCCCTTTTTTTTCCAAAAAGTTTAATTTTCTTTGAATAGCTATGGATTTTTGAAATTTTTCTCTAAAAAATTTAATTTTTAAAAATTTTCTCCATAAAATTTAGTTTTTTAAAATTGTTTACAAAAAATTTAATTTTTTGAGAAGCTATAGATTATTTTAATTTTTTTTCCAAAAAATATTTTAATTTATTTCGAAAAAGTATAATTTTTGAAACTTTTTTTCAAAAATATAATTTTTAACATTTTTTTCCAAAAAATTAAGCCCCTCCAAAATATATTCCTACAGACGCACTAATGATCTATGGTTGTGTCGAATAATAGTACCTAATAATATGTATGCTATGCTCTGTCCCATGTAATCAGTAATACATAAATATTTACCTACAAGTCAATTCAAAGGTTAAAAACCTTTAAAAATATAGTGACCCTACTGGTAGTAGATAGTCCATGATGTGATGATTACATCTACCACGGTTTATTTCTCTCCCTCGCTACTTCTTATTCTTTTCGTTTTTGTTATAAATAAAATAATATTATGTGTTTTTTACCGCTAGGGATCTATGACATGATGCATATGACCTTTTGTTCCAGGGTCAATATTCGTGTTACTTACAGATTATGCGGCGGAGAACATTATACAAAATATATACTATACACATAGCAAATCTGTGGTGGTATATATCTTGTTTCTTTGAAGGCTGCTGTTATCAAATTTTTTTAATTTCAATATATTACAACTAGGGTTGTCAACCGTCCCTTGAAAAACGGGGTAAAAAAACACCCGTCCCGTATTGAGCTAAAATAGAAAGTAATTTGACCCAAAATACTGTGAGTTTAAAAAATGGTCAATATATGCGACTGACCATTGAATTTGAGGCACAAATATGTTTTTATAAATCCATTATTTCAGAGTGGATGTTCCACTTTCTATTTATTGTTTTAAATTAATGTATACATTTTTAATTGCTTATTAAATTTCTTTGGAAAAAAATTGAAAAATTAAATTTCTTTGGAAAAATTTTTAAATATTAAATTTTTCAAAAATCCACAACTATTCAAAAAAAATTAATTTTTTTGTAAAATAATTCTAGATATTAAATTTTTTGGAAAAAAATTTCTAATATTATCGTTTTTTGGAAAAAAAAATTAAAAATCCACAGCTGTACATATTGATTTAAGTATTGAATAGTTACGTGTGAGTGTTCTCATGAAAAATACAGAGTAACACTGGGAATTCTTGAGGAGTTACCTTCTATATTACTAAAGGAAAATATGTCTTTTAGCCGACTTCTAATTACTCCAGGCAATGCTGAGTACTAACGTTAGTTAACTTATCAATCCAAATTATATATACCTTCCAAAAGTTTGAGAATAAAATAGCAAAAGCATTCACCATTATAAAATTGTATATTTATTTTCATGTTACTGGTTGTATGTGAGTTTTTAAGAATGATCATCTATCCCTACCATGGTGATCAACTTACTACAGTCATGGGGCAAGTTGAGTATTTTTACATCAGTATGGGGATATTATATAATGCGAAAATGTTATTGATGATAAATATTCGTCAATAAGGAATTTGTTAAAAAATATGATAAAAAACAATTATGAGCACTCTGAACTTTCTTTTAAAAATCTGCTCAACTTATCTCCTCTTGATATAGAAAGTGTTTTCAGAGGATCGTTGATGTCCAGCATCTTGGGGGCCTAAACAAGCAACTTTTGTGAGAATTAAATCATTTTTTCCATTCAGATTAAATATAATATTGAATTAGTTACTGCCGGGTAATTGGATGTCAAAATATGACAGATAGATAAAATGACTTTACTATCCTTACAAAAATGTATCCCTCTAACCTTTATCTATGTTATATATATATATAAATCAGATCCTAATATGTAATAAAAATATAATATTACATCATTATACATTTTTATTATTTCCTTTGTGTAGACAATAAATTAACTACTATATTTGCAAGGATAATATATTTCCCTCCAATTATCCTACTTTTCTCGTCCCTAATGGGTCCAAAACAAGATTACTTGTAAAAAATGAAAACATTTGTTTCAGACTTTGAATAACTATAAATTTGATTTAATTTTAATATCAGTGTTTATTATTGGTATCAAAATGTATTGATTTGGGCGTTAAGTCAAATTTTTTGGCAGATTATCATTTTGATTTTTATAAAAATATTAACTATATACTTAAGGATCATTGGATCATAAAGATATGGTCCTACTTTGGAAGAATTTCATATTAATAAGAAATCAAATATTTATCTCTAGTTCTAAAATAAAAAATAAAAAAACTCTATTTTTTCTCATTTTGTACCCTGTTCCCCATGACGTCGTGTATGCTACCTTGGCATACTATTCAAGCTTAGGTATGGCCCTTGCTTTAATTTTTCTGTATGAATGGGGGAGGGGGGAGGCTGTTCAATTTTGACATACTTATTTTTTTACATAAATGCCAATTGTTTTTTTACAAATAACTTTCTTTTGGAGTAGACCAAATTTGAGTGACTGACCTCTTTTTAGAAAAAAACAATTATTTTGTTATACAAGACGATAACTTTTTTACTTGTTTTGTAAAATATATGATTTTTTTATAGAATTTTGAATATTTTTGAGTATTTATATTTTTTTAACCATTTTTATGGATATAACTCGACATTTGTTTATAGAAAAAAATAAAAACACAGATCAAAGATGGTGTATTGAGTCCAAGCAGTAATGTTGCATCTAAAGATGTATGGATCTACTATATGTCATCAATGCATTCTCAGAAAAATCCATTCAAAAGCGAAAAAAAATATCTAAGAATCTTTGAAAATGGTTAAACTTCTAAATTTTGACAAGAGCAAAAAATAAGCTTTTAGTCAAGGGAGATGTATTATAGTATAGCAAACAACCCCCCAACCCGTACTCACGGTCCTTGGTAAACGTGTTCCAAGTTTAGCCTCCAAATGAGGGAAGATGTGGTTTTAGTCAATACCCCATCTTCCCTAGGTGACCAAGTGGTTTGTTAAACTACCCCTACGTCACCTTAGTTGGCATTTTATTTTTTCATGTAATTACACACATGGTATAATGTTTGCATTGGTTTTATTTGTACATAGGTAGATATATTGCAGTCCCTACCTATGCATGTAATACCTTTACATTTCCCTATAAATAGGGTTGAGACTCGGTGCAAGACAATATATTGTTTCAGTTTGGTCATTACTAATTGTTTTTAGAGCAATTTGATCCAATATTTCAGTTCAGAGCTAGATTTTGGACGGTGAACCAAAATTTAATTACTTTTGAATACTGACTTTTTCGCTCTCAATCTATTAACTCATTTTTCCCCACTCCTGATTTATGAATTGTACAAATATATATATATATCGATCGTTACAATTTTGGCATCCACAACCGACATCATCATCAATTCATCTACCGATATAAACTGTTTTGATGTACAAGAATGGTTCAGGGGCGTCCGCACAGAGAGGAATTTTAACTACTACCCCAAAAAAAAAAAAAAAAAAAAATTGAGGATTTTTTTGGCTAATTACTAGTAAATATAATCCTTTTTTTTCTACAAAAGTTTAATATTTGAAATTTGTTTTAGTTTTCCAAATTTTATTTTCAAAAAATTTAATTTATATGAATAGCTATCGATTTTTTTTCCCGAAAAATTTAATTTATATGAATAGCTATCGATTTTTTTCCAAAAAATTTAATTTTCTGTGAATAACTATTTTTGATTTTTGATTTTGTATATCTTTTTAAATTTTTTTTTTTTTTTTAATTTAAAAAAATTACTAATGATCAAACCGAAACAATATACAGCCTTGGACCGAGTTAATTCAATTAAAAAATCAAGCCCCCCAAAAAAAAAAAAAAAATAATAATTATCCTGCAGACACTCTTTTGACCTTTATCCAGACAAAATCTGCCAGGATCTCAAATTGTAAACACTAAGACTAAGAAGCCTTTATTTCGAAAAATTTCAGATTACTCCATTTTCTTATGTTATACACTTTACATTAAGCTTAGATTTTTCACATTTCAATATGTTTTTAGTTATAATTATCGTTTAATATCCTATTGAGCTTTGCAGCGATTCTAGCGCCCTGCATCTGCAGAAACTAGTCGTGCCGGACATTAAACAGTCCCTATAGAATTGGTCTAGACCAAAGTCTGTATAAGACCGATTCAGATCGATTTTTTGTAAGACATAATATTTCTTTGAAAACCGGTCTCAGACCGGTCGAGGATTTTCAGACCGAGCCCCAACACTAATTCCTAGGTATCTGAGTGATGTATAAAAAATATAGAGACAGTAAAACAAGTTTCAAATGAAAGTCTGTGTATGATGATGAAGTATTTCTATTTATTTATCATTTTTCTTTCTTTCTTTCCATTTTTATCATTTCCCAATTTTTAATTTGAATGGTTCCGGGTTATGTCGCCTTTTTGTTTTTGTATACTTACTAAATAAGTAAGTATGATCCTAACGGAAATTTTTTCTATATATTTGTAGTACTCAATATTATCATTCTATTTGAGACGGACATAGAATTTTTTTACTTCTTCTTTTTTTCAAAGCAAAAAAGTGTAGAAATAAGCAAGACAGAAACACACAAAAGATCATTATTGAACAATGCTTATACCTATCTCTGTTTGTATGATATTCTTCTTCCTATGTGTGTTGTGTTTTTCTTTTTTTTTTTAGTTTTTGTATTTATTTTGAGTAAGTTTTCAAGGCTACACGAAAATATTTCTTAAGAACTTGACCTTGTGTTGCAGGATTCCCCTCAATATAAACGCCATTGCAACACTTTTTGAAATGACCAAACCCCGTTATTTTCTTGTTGAGCTTTCCAAGGCCAAAAGATTTGAGTTCCTTATTTAAATAATAATAAAAAAGGGGGAAATGTACACATTTACAGTGTGGGGACCCAAAACTTGCAGTAGTATACCTCAACTGCGAAAAAACGTGGTTTTATTGTAATCAAGAAAAGACAATTCAAAACCAATTTGTGATACATTTTAGTATTACAATTTCTTCAACTCTAATTACAAATTGTCTCTGGAGTTCATATATATTAAGTATATTCCCTTCTCTTGCTGATACTGATACGCAAACCTATGCGCATTGAGTTTAAGACAATAATTTTGCGTTGTCTGTTGAGCTACGTGATTTCACATTTTTAATTCAATATGTCCTCCATCACAAGCAATAACAACCTCGATACGCCGGTGAACAGATTGACAGGTTTTATAATAAAAGCCCGTGTCCCTGGCTTGTCATATTGTCATAATAGCCTATGTTATTACTAAGTTAAAAATATTAGCAAAATATTCACTTGTTTCAAAGATACTTAAAGTTTTACTAAATTAATTCAAATGGTAAGCTGCTATACTACTTAACTATAATCCCATATTAAGGATGGATATAACTCTGGATTAACACCATTACATACGTCGAAATTCTCAAAAAATCAACTCGACCGAATTCGAACAAATGAGTACATTGCCTAACACGAACTCAAAACTACTATATTGTACATTCAATTGTGTCTTTATGTAAATACATAGTATTTTAAGTAATGAGTTATTTGATTTCTTTAAAAAAGATTTTTAGTTAACAATTCGTATGGACCCTTCTGATCTATTTAATACACACAATGAATCCTATTTTGGAGGTTATGAATCAAATACCAAAGTATGTACAACTTAATTATGTGAAAATAATCATTGCTTCCTTATTGGTAACCCTTTCATTGAGAATAAAAATATTTATTCTCATTTCTTTGATTCATGGTGTAGCAAAAGGTCACTCCTCTTCTACATCTAATATACTTACGAGTAAATAGGTTGTATATTTTAATTACTTTCTCAGGAATCTAGGGTAATTATATTACTTCGAGTCCTGTAATATGTACATACATACATATTTTTTGAAGAAATTATAAATAAAAGAAATAGCTTCTTTTTCTTCAATGAAAATTAAAGGTTATTAGAAGTCATAAAAAACCTTAGGAACAATATATATAGGTATAATATGTAGAACCAGCAATCTCCTTTGGGTTGGCCATATATGATAATGAATTTTATAATATGTTTTATTTAGGCCCAGAGTTATTATTTTTATTTTCAAGAACATTGTATCGGCTTGACCTTCATTTTGTTACATTTTTATGCTTGATGTTTGTAACAGTTTGTTTGGTCCTTCAAAAAGGATTCATGTGACTGTAGGGAGAAATAGGGTTCAGTACGTTGAGACTCAGAGCACATGCAATAGTATTTAATGACAATTGTATCCCCGTTATTTTCTAATTACGAGATTTCATTACACAACCAAACGACAGCTGAAAAACAAAAAAAACTAGTTTACACCATGTCTGTAAGTGTAAAAATGTGAAAGTAATAACAAAAAAGACTACACGTGTGCGATCTTCTCCGCGCCAGGGTCAGTGCCGAGAAGGCTGCAGCGACTGTTGCTGTCTATATCCGACCAACTACTGGCCTCCCTCCATGTGATCTCAACCAGTTTGGGCTGCCTTGGATAGGAATGTCTGCTACACGTTCAATCTAAATTTAGATTCACTACAACCGTAATACGCTGCCATGATCAGAGTCATCATCAGTAGCTCCCAATATGTTCACCGGCGTGTTGAGACCTGTATTGTTTGTGAAGGAGAACATATTGAATAATATTGATGAATATAGTATTTAACCATATCACAAATTGGTTTTGATAGTTTTTTCTTTTTTCCATAAAAATAAGGTTTTATTCATGCTACTGCAAGGATTGGGTTCCAACTCTGTAATCATCTGCTGTGTCTGAATGAAGAAAGCATACATTTTTTCGATGATATTAAGGGAGATGAATCATATATAATTAATTCAATCTATCTCCTACAAAATGTGTTTCTTATTGTATCTTACAACATTTTCTCAAAAATAAAAAACAGAGATAAAGGCCAAAAATGGAAAATGTATCTTTTAGATGACGCCGAATTACTCCGGGCAATGCCAGAAACTACTGCTAGTTTAAAAACAAAATATAAGTACACCTAAATCCAAAAAATATATTTTTTTAAATAAATTGGGTCACAGGTTCTCCTTTTGTCGAATCAAAATATAGTCACCTATCGTTTGAACTATTCAATTTCATTTAATATCTAACAGAAGAGAAATTGTTCACAGCTTAATAAAAACAAAATTGAGTCCAACCAATCAACGTTTAGAACACAAATAAGGGGAAGAGTAGTTCCATTCCTATGTATATTTTCTACTCTTGATCTCTTGGCTCAGATATCTTTGCTCTCAACATTGATTTATTGAACTGGAATTCATTCTTGTTAAGGTGTGAATGACTCTTTATTATTAATTGAAGTACAGCTTTGGAGATAATGCTATAATTGGCTAATTAATAGTTAATTTAGTGTTCTGCTCTTCTCAAAATCTTATTGAAAAAAAGGTTGGAAGATGCAATAAAACTTAATAATAACTTAGGCAGCCATCTTTATTTCCTGATGTATTAACCACTCAATCGTATCATTATTGATGTTGACAATTTAAAATTAATAAGTTATATTCAAAAATAAAATTACAAATACAACCTACACAATATCAAACAGTTAATCAGATTTTATTTCACCTGAATCCATTGATTTTATTATTGCATGCTCTTAATTCCTACTTCTTTTATTCTTGGAAAGTCTCACTGCTTCTCCTCAGTAGTTTAAAGCTTCTCGAGTTGGTATAAATAGAGTAACAATGAACGTAGATTTGTATGTTTCTCTACAAAAATGAAATTATTATTACATCTTGAAGTTAATATTATTATTACCTTAAAAAAAAAAAAGTATGTATATATATATATAGGCATTATAGAATATACATAACATCAATAAAGACAATTATATATTGTAAAATTCCTCCTCATAAATCATTTTTTCCTTAAGTAAAATGGCTAAAGAAGCTAAAGTATGTAACATGAATAGGGCTGTAAATCTTAGGCATTTTTACATGGGAGTTTTCGTTGTTGGTAATTTGAAAAGTGTTTTTTTTTTTTTCTTCTAAAGCTGTTTTTATTATTCTTTCATTGTTGTGGAGATAGCTTCTAATATAAAGTATAACCACAAGTGCCTGTACTCATGAATGACAGAGAGTAACTCTGAGGATTTGTAGTGGAGGCATAAGTAGTGTTTTAAATCGGGTATTTTTTTTAGTTCGTCTGTTTTTTGGATTGAGCAAACTAAAGACTAAATTTTCTTTTCCTTTGTATTTTGTCATTAATATTTAATTTCTGAGGAGTGAACTTCCTTTTCTACTACATACAGCAGCATATCAATGATGTATACAAGTCCAGATAAAATAAAAGACCGAGAGTAATCCTGAAGATTTGTTGTAAAGTTATAATTGTTGGCCCTGCTTGGACTCAGAGTAGAATTGAGGATCGACATCGGAGTAATTTTTTCCTATCTCCCTCTCTTCTTTCCCTTTGTCACAGCTGCTTGTAGTTCTTCTACTAAAACGTTATGACAGTTAAGCTGCTATTCTCAAAAACATTAATCAAATTGTCAGAGTTGCCATGTTGATTTTCGGGTTTTTTTACACACACCCAAAATGTTCCCGATTAGTATCCCTATTGGAATCAGAGTAGAATTGAGGTTTGACATCAGAGTTATTCTTTTCTTTGGCCTTTATGGCCTTGTGGGATACAGAGTGGGATTTATGTTTTTTGCCTTCCTCTCATAGCTGCTCGCAGCTAATCTAATGAAACGTCATGACACCTAAAACATTATACAAATTGTATGGGTTATCGTGTTAATTTTCCATGTATATTTTTTAATGCCGAAAATGCTTACTCATGAAGAGAAAATACTTTTGTAGAGGATTCAACTCATTCTATGCTAATCTATGTAGGGAAAAAAAATTCTATGCAAAAATAGTAATAATATCAACTAGGCCCCTAGTCGAATATTGCATTAGGTGATTTGGAAAGCGAACCAATTATTTTATAGAGAAGTTGTGCCAGGGTTGTCCTTCAGATTCAGTACTTTTCGCAGCATGGATTAAAGATCTTGGAAATAGCATAAGAAATAATTTTGGGGGTTTGGTAGTTGATTTTGGAACGTAACGTCACAGCATATTATTGATATGTATGCCGGGGATTTCACTTTGATATTGGAGGTAAAGTGAGAAAAACAATTAAAAAATAGGATTGAAGTTTTAATGAACTAATTTAAGAAATATGGAAAGAGGTCTGGTTTGAAGATTAAGAACAAGAAGACAGTTATTCTTCCACTGGATAAATGGGATCCCTTTACAGGATTTAGAATAGCTGATTGTTCGATCAAAAAGAGTGTCAATAGTCAAGAGGTCCAGAGGATCATTCGGAAAGGGCACCCTTCTTTTTGTCCTCTTCTACTATTGACATTGTGTGTCAGAATAGTAATAAAAAGTTTTTCTTTAAACATCTCAAAGGCCCAAAAAAGTTGAAATGGAAAACATTATTCTTTATCATAATTATTTCTTCAATAGTGGAAAGTTTTTCTTTCGCTGAAAAGATATGCAATCATCCATCTCACTCCAATTCTATGGCACTTAAGGACGAATTTTCCCTCATACTCTGAAGCCATCACATATAAAATCAGTGATGGATACTTAAATTAGTTGAATTTACCTAAAACCTGGAAGATGAGGATCACGAATTCCATATCTAAAATCAGGGATGCAAAGCAATTTTAATACTTCCTGTAAGGACTGTGCCTACACTGTTATGCATGCGTTTGCAAGTTGCCCGGCACTCCAGATTTTGAGAGATTTGATCTCACTGAACATTGCTGGAGTTACAGAAAAATTATTAAAGCCTACAATTGGTCAAAAACAAAGGCTATGGAGCTTGCCTTATCAAACTATAAAAGCAAAATTGCAGAGTAGTTGGCAGTAGTGAAGCCTATCTGAATCGAAGAAATCAGAGATATTCTGATCACAGCCGCAGCCCGGTATTCTACCTTCTCCGTGAGGATTCCAAGGGTGCATTAGTCTTCATGGAACTATGCTGGGGACATAATACACTTCTACCACTCATTGTCAGATAAAAACTTAAAATTCTTGCCCTGTTTAATGTACAATTATAAGAAATTTAAAGGCTATTCCGGATCTACCGAATAATTATTATTTTATCCTTTAATTTAAAAATTATGTAACTATTGTTCATTCTTTTTATGAAATTTTTAGCAATTTTATGACTTTGTTTTGTTTATTTATTTACTGTTGAATTTTATAGAAGGAACTTTTTGTTGAAAATGGATTGTTAACTAACACCATATATATTAAAAAAAAACATAAAAATGACCTCCATGGAACAAAATTTCTGATTTTGTGGACTAAAGAGAGTTTATTTGAAAAATATTTTAACCCAACATCTATTTACATAAATGATTCAGTATTATTTTTCGCCTTAAAAGATCTAAGAAAATTATAAAATTTAGTTTGTAGGTACATGTCTATAAATTCAAAAAATATTTTTGTTATTTCTGTATTTTTTTCTGAATCAGAGAGTAATAACGTCATATACATAAATCATATTTATATTACTCATAAATTAGTGAAAATCGTTTCGTAGATTGAAACTGAAAAAATTGGTTTCGATTTAAAAATATTTAAAATTCGGTGCACAGTCTGAGATCTCAATTTGTACCGAAATATCAGTCTAAATCAGTCAAGAAAAAATCACTTCCAACCGAATAAAAAATTCCATGTTAAACCAAGTTTCAACACTATAGATACTCATTTGAACCTATTAATTTGATCTTGAGATCTACCAACCTATATGAAAAGCATTGCATAAAATATTTGTTTCTAATGAAAGTATTGGAATGAATATCTCTACGTATTTAAATAAACAGGTTATTTAAACAGAAAATATTTTTCATATGTTACGATAATTCATTATGATTTACAAAACTCTACGACTGACATATGTGGATTATAGAAATAATTATAATTATTATAGTTTGATAATTTCAAAACGTATCATAAATTCCAACGATCAATTAATTATTGTTATACTTATTATATGTAAACATATATATTTCTTTCGTTAATCATTATTTATTTACATTTGAATGTCGTGTACTACTTTTAATTTACATTCATGCATTACATGGACTCTATCATATATCTACTTAATAAATTTACAAAGTGCATAAGGATTCAGAAGACATAAGCCACGTGGTTCCTTTTTTTACACCCCACCCCCCTCTCCCAAAAATAAAAACAAAAATCTTTGACCCTTTTTTAACCTTTTTAAGAAAAGGTCCCTCATATTTCAAAAAACGCAAGGTTCTTTCTTGACCTTTTTTTAAGTATACCAATAAAAATATTATTTTACGTAACTTTTTTTAATGGCCTTTTTGTGGTCTTTTTTAGAAAACACAAACATTTATTTCTATTTCTAAAATGACCTTTTAGAAAAAGGTCCCTCTTTTTTCAAAAATGCAGGACCCTTCTTAGACTTTTTTTTAGAAGACAAACAAAACTATTTTTTTCACTTTACTTTTTAGGGCCTTTTTCTGATCTTTATTTAGAAAACACAGATATTTATTTATATTTATAAAATGACCTTTTTTAAGAGAAGGTCACTCTTCTTTCAAACATGCAGACCTTTCTTTCACCTTCATTAAGAGACTAACATAATGAATATTAATTAACTTTTTCAAGGGCCATCTCGTGGTCCTTTTCAAAAAACACAAATATTTATTTATATTTCTAAAATGTCCTTTTTTAGAAAAAGGTCACTCTTTTTTCAAAAATCCAGGGCCCTTCTTTGACCTTTTTTTAGAAGACAAACAAAAATATTTTCTTCAATTAATTTTTTTAGGACGCTTTTCCGATCTTTTTTTTGAAAACACAGATATTTATTTATATTTATAAAATGACCTTTTTTAGGAGAAGGTCACTCTTTTTCAAACATGGGAGGCCCTTCTTTAAGAAGACAATCAAAATATTCATTTAATTTACTTTTTAAGGGGCATCTTGTGGTCCTTTTTAGAAAATACATATATTTATTCATTTTTGTTCAGAAAAGGTCACTCTTTAAAAAAAAACAAAAACATGTCTCCTGTGACGTCATTTATACAAATTTTTCATAATATTTAGGCCTACCTACGAGAACCCTTCTTCAACGAGAGTAGATGTGTTTTTAGGCCTTACCCTCCAGCCTAAGTGACCAAGTGATATGTAACTACATATTTCAGATAAAATTTCCACTGATTCCTTCATGGAAATCCTTCCTCATGTAATTTTGAACGAATATCTTTCCCATTTAACTCTCATTCCGTGGAGGTGATGTACCTATGGCAATAGATTAACAAATCATTATCATATTAATTGTAACAGATAATATCATAAATATGTATTTTCTATATTATAATATATTTTTGAATTCATTAGGTGAATACTCCTTACACATATTGTAGGTATAAGATTATATATTATGGTATGATGTCGGATGAATGAACTTTTAAGAATGTTTGTACGAGTATGCGAGTCTATTTATTTCTATAATACTTATAGATATGTAAGGATTCTTATGTCTTATTTAATATTGTACCTACAACGTACATAATTCATTGAAATAGCTGACACGAAGCCCTGTCTAAAATATGTGTGGGTACACGACATCCTCAAAGTCAGGCCCATGACTATTTTTTATCAAATTTGTTTATTCTAAAAATGTTTAGCCACATTATTTCTTATTTAAAAAAAGACAAAAAGATCTTAATTTGAACTATTAAAAAAGGAATACGTCAAATACAATTGAATATTCCATGGTGATCAATATATTAGTGGTGTAAGTTTCTACTATTTTAATGCAAATAAAAAAATAACAAGCATACCCTGGAACAAAAGTTATAATGCCAACAGGTATACTTCACATGAATGAATAATAACCATTGAATGTTAATGGATCAAAATGACATGATGGTAACAATTAATAATTGGCAATAAGGAATGACCAAGATTGTAATAAAATAAAAAAATTTATTACGGAGAAATAGAAATTTGTATAATTTGCTTATGCAAGTTGCAAGCTTGTACAAAGCACACATAAAGCATTACCACTCACGTCATAAATTGTATCGTAATGGAAGAAGACGCCTTCTTGGGACCTCAAATTTCATACATTTATCATATACAGCGGACAAATTTCAAATTAATCCTGATTAAACTCCATCAAATGACTTTAAGAATATAAAAAACCTTAACAGATTCATTGAATACTACTTGATTTCAATGATAAATCCTTTTATTTGAATAAAATAAAAGTGATTTTTGCTGAAGAAAATATGTAAATTTCTACTGTGTTTTTTTTTTCTATTTTTTATTTTATGGATAATGGACGATCAAAGTCGGATTATTAAAGAAAAATATTTTATTCTTTCATTGAAATACTTAGATTTTATGTACAGTATAGAAATAAGATTGTATAACGATGTAATAACATATTTGTAATAAATTAGGTAAAAAGTTTTTAAATAGACAGTAAGGCTTAAGTCAATTTATTGGTTGGTACTATTTTGACGTCAAATAGTACACTATTTTCCTTAATATTAATAAAAAATGGATATTTAATGCTTGAACTTGGTAGTTTAGGCTCTGCTTTTTATGCCCACGAGTCATGATCCGTTTATTCCATAATCTTCAAGTTCTCATTAACGCTTTTTACTCGTGAGACATCACTTATAAATTAGAAATCAATCATTTAGAGATATTTTGTTGATTCAAAGCTTGAATAAATTGTGTTAATTATTATTATTTCCCAAAATATATAAGTTAAATTAAAATATCTGCCCAGTGTCTAGCCGGAAAGACTCTCACAATGTTTTCTTGTTCTCAACAGTACGTATGGTTTTGGAAATGGGATATTTACTCAAGATTGGGCAAAAATGCCACACATCAAAGACCACTTAATCCTACTTGAGAAAAAAAAAATAGGATCAGTAGAATTTTGCTCAAAGGTTACTTGGCCTCCGGTATTATCAAACTTAAATCCCATAGACTACTAGATGTGTGTATGGATAAATAACTGTTTTGAGAATAAAATGCAAAAACGGTTGTTACGTGTGCTCTTTTTATTTAATATCTTCATTCTTTATGTTATCATTATTGTGATAATATTTCCATCTAATAAATAATCTTTAGTTTCCCGCAATCCTTTGTGCTATGTAATTACTATTAAAAAATTTAAACTATTTTAACATTAACTCTACTCTAGTGTCATTCGAAATATAGAAGATTTTCATTTCTAGAACAGACACATATAATTTTCACCAAAAACTTAAAATAACAGGCAGCTGAGTATCAAAAATTAGCTTTAATCACTAGTACCATCCTCTCTTCTCACTCACCCAAATTCCCAGCCTCACATATGTTTACATTGTCATTGAGAGAAAAAAAGCTGTACAACCTACGACCAAAATATCACCAACCTGAAGAGCTCTGTGAAGGAGTACTGGGCAAAAATGTCAGCGTCGACCATAAAGTTAGTGTACCAAAGGGTTAGTAAAAGAGTGGAGATAAATATTGGTGCGGAGGGGGGAATTTTTGAAAAATTATATATATATACAATATTATTATCGGTAGTCACTTGCATTGCCCGGAGTCATTAGGGATCGGGTAAAAGACAAATTTTAATTAAATAATATATACCATAGCAAGCCATATGTACAGTGCACCCTGTATACACGTTCGAAGCTATATGCACACACGCCTCCAATATTTCATTAATAAGACAACATTGTTATTTCTTAGATCAAAATATGTTTATAATATATGTACATCATGGACTTGCTCTCATATATTCATACATTCATGAATAAAAACTTTGTCATATCAATATAGATGTAGTTCAACATATTATAAATAAAAAATGGATGTAAAATTAGTATTAAAAAAGTTATTATTATTTTTTATTTTTTTTGACTTAATAAAAGTGTCCGAGCGATATTGAGACAAATTTAGTATGTCTCTAATTAAGTATGTTGTACATTCATTGGTATGAAGATAAGAATATTGGTTTTGATTCATATGATATCCGAATGTGTATTGTGTATACAATGCACATACATACACGTATATATACCGAGTATGTAGACCCAATTCAACTTTAATACAATAGACAAAAAAATAGGCGCCGGTTGTCTTATGAATCTCAATCTATTTTATTTTTTGTCTATAGTTTTAAAATACATATCTACGTAGGTACTTGTGAAATTGGAGTTCTTCTTAGACTGAAGGTCAATAATATCTTGGTGACTCTCATGATGGAGTTATACCTATTTGTATTCTTTTATGAATTGAATCTTCTTTTATATAATATGTTGTGAACAAATTGTACATGTTGCAACCAAAAATGAGATGGGAGGAGGATAATGCAAAGAATTGAATGTGCTATGGATAATCAATATATTAATATTGGAATTTTTGACTATTTGAACATCAATTACTAAAATAAAAGTATCTTTGGCACATTATAAAGATATAATGCCCACATTTGTTCTATAACTCATAAATACATATAAACTATGTAGTTTTATTACATCAAAATAAAATGATACTATCAATTCATAGTGAATAATTAGAATGGCCAATGTTGTAATTAAATATTGAACTTTAAGACGAAGAAATTGCAACATGCATACTATACAGTTTGTTTATGGGATGGCAAGAACGTTTGTAGAGGAAGAAGGCTGGAGGGGCTGTAGTTCTCCATCCTCCCCCATCCCTTCAAAAAAAAAAAGACATTGCACTTTTGTCCTGCTAAAAAAATTATCACATAGTAAGAAAAATTTTCATGGGAAGACAAGGTAAAACAAATTTTGTAAAAATTTGTTTTCCTTAAAAAAAAGTTCAGTTGATCAAATATAGAACCGGGGGAAAAGTTTTAATTTTTGAGTTTTATGGAATCAAGAAGAGACAAATCAAACTAATTTGTATTATGTTTAAATAATATATTCAGTCAGTGAATGCTAAAAAAACAATTTTATAATATTTTCCACGTGGATCCATTTTTCTGCTTCCAAATATTGTCTTACACTCAAATCTATATTCGTGCCGCATTTCCTCTTGTAAAGTGCAAAACGAGCCGCAATAATATCAGAATTAATATGTCCAAGAAGAACATAGCTCACATTGGCTTCATTTAGAATATATGGTTCTAGATTAAATATTCCGGTTGTTGTTTGAGGGGCATCCAAAAACATGTCCCGTGTGAGACTTGTGGTCTTGTCCCCAAGTTCTTCCCATTCACGAAGCCAAGATGAAAAATCCTTAAAAAAAGTAACTGAGCACAATCAGTAGGCTTTTTCCAGTCGTTTCTTCCATAAATGTCAATTTATGAAGATCTATTGTTGATTATCATCCACCATATCAAAAAAAATTTCCTACAAATCTGCTGTGACAAATTAAACTTTTTTCTTATCTTCTTTGTCATAATGGTGTAATCCTCCAATGGTGTATTCGTGAAATTCTTTTGGTCAAAAATTTGTTAGTATCCTTAGATTCAAGTTTATAATGAGAAGAAATCAAACAAAGTTTACAAAGGCAGAATATTTTGAAGGTTTCTAATTTTGGGTAGGTACGGCTCAAATCCACAGTTTTCTTCATAACTCATCTATGGAAAACATAGAAAAATGTCGCTCCATTATGTTTCTAGACACAGTTTCGATACTTTCGGACTTAGTTGCTCAGTAGCCACTACGGACACCTGGGGCGATATATATTTTACCCATGATTATAAACTTAAATAAATCAAGCAAAGTACTTTAAGTTAAAATATCACGCTTCCAACTTAATGCTAGTTTGTAGTGTGATATTTATATATTCATATAGGTACTGTTATTTTATTTTGAATCTCATTGAATCGTTCAGGGATGAGAGGTTGCGAGAGCCTAACTATTCCAAGTTATTAAGATATCATTTATTCAGCTAATTTTTTTATTCAATAAGTCGTCCTTCTCCAAAAGCAATAACAGCCCCGACACATCGGCGAACATGTTAGCAGTTCTTGACGATAAAGGCCGTATCCATAGCGTGCCACACTATTATGATGGCAGCTCGGAGCGAATCCATGTTTAAATTAAAGGTGTGGCAGGCATTCCTCTCCTTTTAGCCCCCAAAGTCCAGGGGGCTGATGTCAGGGCTGAAGGAGGTCCACATGGAGGCAGGCAAGAAGGCAGCCATATATATTGCTGAAGAAAGGGGATTTTCTTCTCGGCTGTATGGTGCTGTAATTGACTTCTTGATGTTGTAGGCAGTGCGGATGGAAATTTCAACGGCATTTGCCGCATTCTCGGCAATGACGCAGGAGATTTGCTCCCCCATTTCAACACTTAGAAGTAGGGGATCAAACATGTGCTGGGTTCCCACTTAGGGAAGTCTACAGGATTACATATCTATATATATATTATTTTATTTTAAGTTTCAAAAACTAAAAATTTTCACTGCTCTCTATACAAGTCGCAATTTGTACACCACATATACATATATGTTTGCACCTCTGATCAAGGCATGGATTAATAATTAATAATAGTGACATATTGAATCAACCAACTCTAGGTATTAACAAACAATTTTTCGGACAGAAAGCTGAACGTTCTTTCTTCTTTGTATGTATGTAGGTATATTTGCAGTAGGTAGGAGATTTAAGGGGGAAATACCGTGCTGAAAATGTAGAATGTGTTTACTACTTGATTGTACCTACAATAAGTACTATATACATACATACGTTCCTAGTTGAACTTCAATCCTTAAGAACAGATCCAAGAGCGCGTATCGAGAAGCGTTTTTACGGTCAAGTTCGCAGGCGCAAACGCTACACTGTTTTTTTGAGTGAAAAAAAGGTACTTTGACGCATTTTTCGTACGAAAAGAAGGTACTTTCTTCTTTCATTCGTGTGTTGTCGCTCAGGGACGGATCACTGTCTCCTCTCCTCTCGATTCCTTCCCAACAAAACTTCTGACAGTTTATACATAATTACTGAACAAAAACTCATCCCTCTTTCTACAAATCTATTTATTATCTACATTAACAAATAGAACTATTAACTTTCCAGTGTGAATCCTTGTGTACATTGATTGCTAATAATCATGCAATTTAGTAAAAAGTTTTTCCCACTATACCTCGTCATAATCCAATAATTGTATTCAAATAAAAACTTCGCTCATTATTCTAATTTTGAAGCATTTGGAATCATATCAACACGATTATCTCTATCTACACAGAGCCCCCAGAGTTGAACTCCGAAATAGGGAAGAAGTGCAAGTGTTAAGTGTAAAATACATCTCTTCATACTTTTGTGGGCATAATGTTAAAGGCTGTGAGGTAAGGCATTTTTCTTTTTTCTCACTATGTAAATATTATGTACTCATTTCTTTTTTCCGTTCTTTGTAACCCATCTATGTATTTTTAATAAGAATCTCAAAAATATCGTCATCATCCTTGAACCATGTGAGAAAAATAAAAAAATTCGTGTCAAAAAAAATTTGGGGTCTGAAAAAAGAAAAAAAAAGGGAATAATTTTTTTTTAATCTCTTTTTATTGTCAGTGGTTTTTTATTTTTATTTAAATAAATAATTATAACATAAAAATAAGTCTGTAGAGCAAGTAAAAGAGTCCATCTTCGAACGAACTAACTAAGTAGTAGAAATATCATCATTATTATGCTATATAGTGTGTATTAAAGAAGTGGTTCAACTGGTTTCAATCATTTCAAGGTTTATCCAATACATCGTATTTAATCTGTAATTTATTTGTGACAGCAGCTTGTTCCATATGCAGTATTTTTAGGAATTCAAATTTAGGTAAAAAAAAAGATTTTGACCATGTTTTCTATAGAGCAAAGCAAAAAAAAAGTTGAGATGTCAAGGTTGGGTGACTGACCCAAAATGTCAAAATAATAATGATAATACGTAAACAAACAATATCTGTCCTCAGTCAAGGTCAAAAGTCCTTTTATCAACATTTATTGTGTTGAGTTTTTTATATATAGGTTTTACATGTCATCAGCTCATAATGATTAGTATGGGTATATTATATATTTAGTTATGGCATATATGTAGTTGTTGTTGTAATTAATAATGCCAGGGGCGTCCCCAGGATTTTTTTCCCACAACGAATGAATCTTTTATAGAAAAAAGTCCTTAATTTTTTTTTATACTTCAATGACCTTTTTTTATCAGGGAAAATCGAAAAACAAAATCTTTTTTTTTATTTTAGAAAAAAAATACTTAAATTAATTTTGGCTACAGCTCATCTGTGGACGCCCCTGAATGCAGTTCCTAAAGAGAGCGGGAGGGGGTCAAAAATAATAAAAACAATATTGAATAAAAATAAAATAAAAAGAGAAAATACCCCCAAAAACGACATATTTCGAACAGTTATAGCCATATTATTCACATTTCTGGGATGGATTGAAATGCCTCAGAGTTGTAGCTACAGTTCAATACCCTTATTTGATTTTTAAAAAAACATGTATTGACCCTGGCATGCTCTTTCAAATAAAATCCATCAATTTTATCATTTTTTTAATGTGATCCATTTTGGTGAATTCAAGTGCAATTTGCAGCACATCCATAGGGCTTATACGAACAATTTGTTCATAGAAATGGACGAATATAATTCGCCCAAGAATACAAATTTATTCCACACTCAATTTTGTCAATTCATAAATTATTATAGCCTACTTTTGTGTTGATGTGACACATATAAATATATATATACATATTTTAAAACCTTTGCTTCTTCTAAGTGAAAGAACTCCTTGTTTTTTCGTCAGCCCTCGTCGACTAGTCGTATTATACTTACAATACATAGTAGGACGTGGAAGTAATATCCTTTAAAAAAATCAAGGTTATGGATTGAGTTGTTTTTTTATATTTTATTTTGTACTTTGGTGTGTTAGTCGTATAGTATAGTACAATTGCACCCAGTACTCGAACGAGAGAATAGGAACGAGAGAATATGGGGGGAGAATTAACAATATGAATCTGATGTGGCGAAAGAAGCTAAAAGATACACATCTTCAAAACTCTTTTCCATCACTTGAAAATTCAACTTTATTTTGGAGCATGGTATATACGAGTAATCATTAATATTAAAAAAACCAATTTTTTTATTTTTCTTTTACGAAAAGAGCGCTTTGAAAATACATATATTATATGTATATGAAAAAATACTCCAAGATGCGTTTTCACTTTCAAGGTCAATACCGCATAATTGTGTACATATATGTTTATTACATTTTTTGTATTTTTTTTTATGAAAAAGAATTGCAAAATAATTATAATTAAATTTCTCTCTCTTTAAATCCTTTATGTATTATGGTAGACATACCTAGAACAGCCAAATGATTAATGAGATATATACCTATATACATATTTAAAAAAGGGACTCCATTTGTATTTTTCAACCAATGATTAAGCTAAACAAAATTCTTTTAAAAAAGTCTCTCCTTTTTTTCTATCCCTTCATATCCGTGAGGCTGATAAAATAATCATTTAAGAAGAAAACTTTCTCAAAAATTCAAATTAAATAGGTGAGGTGATTGTAAAAGTGATGATGATGCTATTTAATACAATATTCTAATTAGCTATGAAAATGACTACGATCCTTAATTTTAAATTTAACTTCTTTTTCTGTTTTTTTTTTCTCGTTTTGTTTTTTTGCAGACTTTTTGTGATACTACAATTAATATTCTGCGTGTTTGTGAGTGATTCCCTCAAAGAGGAAGATGAGTTAGAGCCAACGCTGGTGTTTGGAGAAAGCGTTTCCTCTTATTCTTCCTCATTATCAGATGGACGTGTTGCACGTCGAATCTACGAGCATCCAGACTATTATTTAACTGCTCCAAGGGATGATGAAGATGCCGTCGTTATTGTTCCAAGAGAGTTCTCCAAGGATGTTCTTCCTTCTACTCCAGAGCTCAATTATCTCATGTCAAAGTCCATGGATAAAGTAAAGAAGCTTATATTTGATCTTGAGAAAGAAAAAAGTAAAGTGATGAAGATGAGGATGTGAATCCATTCAAGTAGCAATACCTTTTTTGACCTTTTTTCTTTCTTTTTCTTTTACAGAGGGCATCAAGCCACTTCCTAAGAAGGCAACAAGGAACGTGACTCTCGCGGCTTTACTTATAGAAGAAGTCACACGACAATTAGCCAAGAAGTAAGGAGAATTATTCTTTTTATTCATTACTACTTCTTGTTCAATGCATACATACATATGTAGAGTGAAGAAATAAGTATTTGATCCTTTGGCGATTTTGTAAGTTTATTCACTGGCAAAGAAAAGAACCGTCTATAATTTTAATGGACGGTTTATTTTAACAGTGAGAGACAAAATATTAACAACAAAAAAAGTCTTTGAAGGCTGAAAAATGCTGAGTATAGCCCCAAAAACCAATCCCCATTGTCAACCATGGGAGTAAAAACGTTACATATATTTTGGGGATGTTTATTTGCAAATGGGAAGGATGACTTCACCAAATGTAAGGTAGGATGGACGGAGCCATGTACCCTGTAAATCTTGGACGACAATCTCCTTTTCTTAAGACAGAGCAATGAAAATAAGTCGTGTAATAAGCACTTTAGAAGTCCAATCATCAAAAGCATACGGCACAAAGGAGTGACTCAAGAAGAAGCACATTAATGTCATGGAATGGTCTGGTCAATCTTCGGACGTTCATCCCATTATTTATCAGTGGCAAGCTTACAAAATTGGCAAGGGATAATATATTTATTTATTCCAATGTTTATGCACTATGTATATAGTTTAAAGGCAGTACATATATATTAAGACACAAGCATCCAGTACCCTCAAGAATACTTATTTATCTATAATGGTTTTTATAGAAAGAATTAAATTACCTTTTGTACATTTTTTTTCTTTTTGAATAACCAAACAATTTATAACGAGAAACTCTCTGAGTAACATCACATTTTTTCCAATTGAAATATCCATAGGAGGTTTTACTAGTGTTGTGTGGATTCTTATTCAGGACTGAAAACTGCAGTCCCTTCTAGTTCAGTTCAATCCTGTATATCATTCCTAAAACTTATAAAGTTTGATCCGTAATAAAATCTCTCAACTTTATCTATTCTTTTTTAAAATTAGTTCTAGTAATGAGAGTTCAAAAGACCGGTCCTAAGACTGGACTGCACCGAATAAATAAGGACTGTCACCACACTACGTGTCACCCTTCTATGACGACGGCCCTACATGCATTACTTACTTAGGTATATGCCTTCTGTATGTACATATCTTACATAATTAATCCTTGATTTCAAATTATGTTTAATGATCGTTAATATATATATATATGTGTGTGTATGGTCGTAGGATGTTGGCCAGATGACTAAAACCTCAAAATTTGTCATTGATCGAAGGTGAAAAACAAGACATTGATATATATATATTTATTGTTTTGTTTTGTTATTTCATTTTTCCCTAACTATAAAGGAATGGAAACCTTCAAAACTTTAAACCAATGGATTAGGAGTGTGTTAGTAGCATGCATAGAGTTACTTACAATTCCTTTATATAGATTGCAAAATGTTGAATACATGTACATACTTAGTTAAGGTTAGCTGGGAATTAAGGTATAAGTATGAATGAGAGGTTCAGGCTGTATTTCTCTTGGGAGGGGGAGGCAGAGTACAATGTAAAGAATTCATACGACTCAAATTCATTTTGCATTTTTATTGCACTAGTGAAATATCTATTTTCTTCTTCTTTTCTTCTATCTGTGTAGTATAGAGTATGAAAGCCACAAAGCCATTAAATTTTTTAACTAATAATAATATATTTATCAATCCACACATGAACACATTTTTGTGGTCATGTGTGGATTGTTTCATTTTCTTTTAGTATTATTTAAAAAATGCCGCCATGTTTGTCTTCTGTCTTTCTTTAATAATGGGCAATGTAAGCTATGAATGACAGAAATGAATAAAAATATATATTTTGACACAAATATGTTATTCCTAATTTCTTGTTCCCATTATGTATCTAGCTATGCCTTGGGTCGAGGAGAAGTTTCTTCTCGAGTAGAAAATGTGCGGATTGAGGATACAATGCTCTCTGAACTATGTCCTGATGTTAGAGCCTCATTCTGTTTCCCACAAAAATATCGTACACCAAATGCAGAGTGCAATAATGTCAAAAATCCAATGTGGGGTGTCACAGGTGCTGCCTATCTCCGATTGGTAGAGCCTCAGTATGAGGATGGAGTGGGTACTCCTCGTGAGTCCTCTATTTTGGAAGAAAAAAAACTTCCTGATGCGTCAACTGTCTCATCTAAACTTGTTTGGACACATAACAATCCTCATGAACACATCACTGCCATTGCAGCTACATGGGGAGAATTTGTTGCTCATGATATCAGCTATACTCTCCCTCTATCCGGATTTGAGCAGGTAGCTAATTTACTTCTAATCTATTGATTTGTTTTTGAGTAATCTTCTTAATTTGCTACCTTCATTAAAGTGTTGCGACTCCATGTTTCGAAAAGAAAATGCCATGGAATGCTTCCCCATTGTCAATGATCAAACAGTTTGCCAAGAGTATGTTCGCTCTGCCATTGGTCTCAAGCCTGGTTGTGTTCTGGGACCAAGGGAGCAAATGAACTTTGCCACTGCGTTTTTAGATGGCTCCGGAATTTATGGATCTACTCCCAAGTCTGGTGAAGATAGGAGGAAATTGGAAGGTGGATTGCTTAAAATGGGAGATCCTGAAGGCAATGTTCTTCCTTTGGATAAGAATAATCCCAATTGTCGTCCTAATTTGGATGGGCATGAATGTTTTAAATCAGGGGATGAAAGAGTTAATCACAACGCGGGATTAGCAGTCCTTCATACTTTATTGGCAAAAGTAAGTTGCAATTTCAGACTTGAAAGATGCAAGTTTATATTGTTATTTATATTTCTCTCTCCCTTTCTTGGTTTAACTATTATATTTTGACGTCAATATGGGAGGCAAAATTGAAAAGATGAAATGTTATTTCTAAAAGTGTTTTTTTTTTTTTTTAAATGTTTAATAAGGAAGGAAAAAGTCATTAGGAAATGAATTTACTGAAACATAAATATATATTGTAATATTGTACTCTTAAAGTAATTACACATAATTATTAGTAATCCACCTTCAAAATTGTAATTTAATGGTAATATGTTATAATAAAAATGACTATATTTCATTCAGGAACACAATCGAGTAGCTCGAAGCCTTGAGGGAGTGAACCCTCATTGGGACGAAGAGACACTATACCAAGAGGCTCGACGCATAGTATCAGCAGAAATTCAACACATAACCTACAATGAATTCCTTCCAGCCATTTTGGGTGAAGTCCTAATGAAGACTTTTGACCTTGAGCCAAAATCAAATGGATATAATATGGAATATGATGAAGAACTTCCTGTCACTACTCTTAACTCTGTTGGTAATGCAATCCTTCCATTCGTGCTCTCACTTTTCCCACCTAAATTGAACTTCTTCAATAGTGTAAGTCATCAATTTGACTAACATCTTTTGCTTAACTAATAATTATATTCCTTCTTAAATATACATAGAAGGGAAAGCAAACGGGCCAAGTTCCTTTCAATTCCACCTATTGGGCTCCTTTCCACGCGAAAGATAAAAAACTCATTTCTGAAATACTTCTGGGACTATCACGAACACCAGCCCAAAAGGCTGATCTTGTTATGGCTAGGGACACCAAGATTTGTAAGTACTCGAAAAGAAGGAACCAACCCTTCAAATGTGCATCATTCTATCTTTTAAGATTGAAATAGTTTAAATTATAAAGGTTTTATTTCATATCAGATTTAAATCAGGATCTCGTTGCAAACATTATTCACAGAGGACGTGATCATGGTTTACCTACTTATACGCAAGTCCGAGAGACTTGTGGCCTTTCTCCCGTTCGAAATTTTGAGGAGCTAAGTAACACTGTGGACAAGGAAGTGATAGGACTTTTGGAGACAACCTATGAGGTAAGGTTCACAATTAGATACCTAGAATGAGAAAAGAAGACTCTCTATTTTAATGATTTTGTTACTTATTAGCACGTAAGTGATGTGGATCTCTTCATTGGAGGTCTAGCAGAGCGGCCTCTTTCCGGTGGAGTTGTTGGCCCTACCTTTGGTTGTCTGTTGGGTCAACAGTTTCAAATATTGAAAAAAGGAGATCGCTTTTGGTACGAAAATAACATTCCTCCCTCCGCTTACGGAAAGGATCAACTCTTAGAACTTCGTAAGGTCACACTGGCATCTTTGATTTGTTCCAACTTTAAGGACATTCATGAAGTACAGCCCGAGGTTTTTCTCAACAGTGATCCTTATTTGTGAGTAGGATTTTTTTGTTTCACATATGTTCATAATAGGAATGATGAATTTAGTTCATATGATTAATTCTTTATTTTCCTTGGTTCTGATCGAAATAGGAATTCTCCAGTTCATTGTGATATTTTTCCGCAAATTAACTTTCAACAATGGAAAACTGATAGTCCTGCCCTTCAAGTCCCCGAGGTATATTTCTTTTTTAATACTAATAAGTACTCGTGTCTACAATGTACTTTCAGTATGTATTTATTCAGTACATAGATACTACATGATTAATATTTACATATTTATTTTTACTTTTACAAGTAAATATTACAATAACCATGATATATACTATTATACTTTTTTTTATGTAAAGGCTATTTTAATTCAAACACTTGAAAAAGGAACACAAGGTCTTGTCAAGCGGAGGAAAGAGGAGTACATGCTTTGGGAACATAGTGAGTAATGATCCTATTTGAAAGAAAAGAAAAAAATCATTTAACTGAACACTCTTATATATTATTATTATAGACATGGGAGCAAATCCTCAGTCCTCATTGGGAACAGCATTTGCTTTTAGTCGTCCCAACAAAGTTGCTCTTAAATTGTCGAATACCTCTCTTCTCCTCGAATATACATCCAGAGTCTTTATCAACTCCCTTCAAGAGTAAGTCAGTTTATGTAATATCTACAAAACTTATGTTATTATTCGTTTTTTTCTTGATGGAATTCTACATAATCTATTTTTAAATCTTTTATTGATGTATACTATCTTTGTTTCAAGGATTTCTCTTTATTTATAAATTCTTTATTCATTGTCAAAGATAAAGGCGCTCCTCTGGCCTTAACAAAATAAAATAGTGTAGTGCAATTTTTTTAAAGGTTTTATATATTGTATTGTTGTTAATATTTTTAATTAAATTGAATTTGAAATGTATGTAGTCGAGCTACATATATATTAAAAAAGAAGCTTTTTCATGCTATTTGTACTCTGATAGGCCTGAAAATAATCGAATCAAACGTCAAGTAACTGGAAATAGTGACTCCATTGATGTAAATATTGATGACTTTGCGGATGGTTTAACCAACATTGACGTTACACGGGTGATCCCCACAAATGCTCCACTGGAGGTTTGTCCATTTGATGAAAACAGTCTTCCTTGTGACCACACCCATAAATATAGAACTATGAATGGATGGTGTAATAACCTCAATAATCCTCAGTACGGGAAAAGTGTCACCCCACTTGTTCGATTTCTATCAGCAAAATATGATGACGGTACGTACAAAAGGAATGTTATCTATCGATTTTCAATCGTCTATAATA
The DNA here is from genome assembly GCF_016086655.4 of Lepeophtheirus salmonis. Classification (NCBI taxonomy): domain Eukaryota; kingdom Metazoa; phylum Arthropoda; class Copepoda; order Siphonostomatoida; family Caligidae; genus Lepeophtheirus; species Lepeophtheirus salmonis. Next base: position 40,677,808 of record NC_052131.2, read on the forward strand.
ATGATCATTTATTTCCATTTAGCTATATCTCGTCCAAGGTTCAGGTCTGCTACGGGTAAGAGCCTCCCATCTCCTCGAATGGTGTCTATAGTGGTACATGCTGATGTTTCCCATCTACATGGACGATACACTCTTATGCTCATGCAATTTGGACAATTTTTGGATCATGACATTACGCTCACTCCCGTCAATAAAGTAAGTTTGTTAGTTAATTGAGCGTATTTTTTGACCAAACTATCAATTTTGTGAGTAGGGCTTCCCCGATTCCATTTTGGATTGTCGTGGTTGTGACTCTGCGCGAACTGTTCATCCTGAGTGTTGGCCTATTTCTGTCCCAAAAAATGATCCCTATTTCCCTGCATTAAATACCACTTCTGGAAGAGCACATTGTATTGCATTTACAAGATCCCTACCTGGTCAGCAACGACTTGGCCCACGAGAGCAAGTTAACCAAAATACGGCTTTCATTGATGCATCTATGATTTATGGGAATGACAAATGTGACTCTATTGATTTACGACAAAACATTGATGGTAGGCTGAACACTACACTACCCAGTCATGGAAGAGGCAAACATCTTATGCCCAAGGATAGTTCCAATAAGGAATGTAAAGCGGCTTCAGGATTTTGTTTCAAAGGAGGAGATGCTAGAGCCTCTGAGCAGCCTGGACTTGCTGCCTTACATACTATTTTTCTCAGGGAACATAATCGTCTCGTCACCAAGCTGAAAGTAAGATTCATTGCTCAATTTTTTTTAAACCGTATAAATATTGGCCGATGATAATATTTTAGAGAGTCAATCCTCATTGGAGTGATGACGAACTTTATTATGAGGGAAGGCATATTTTATCAGCTGTGAATCAACACATCACTTATAATGAGTTCCTTCCTCGGATCATTGGTTGGAATTATATGAACTTGTATAATCTTCGAGTTCAAACCCAAGGATATTCTTCAGACTATGAGTCTACCTGTAATCCTGGCATATTCAATGAATTTGCCACAGCTGCCTTCAGATTTGGTCATTCACTCATTCGTCCCATGCTTACCCGTATGTCTGCTGATTGGAAGGAAAAGAAAAAGCATATTCGTCTACGTGATGGATTTTTCAACCCAGATATGTTATATCAAGAAACAATGATTGATGAAGTTATCAGAGGTCTAGTTGCTACGCCTATGGAGAACCAGGATCAGTTTATATCCGGAGAAATAACCAACCATTTGTTTGAAGAAAAAAAAATCCCATTTTCTGGTCTTGATTTAGCTGCACTCAATATTCAAAGGGGGCGTGATCATGGATTGAGACCCTACAATGAATATAGAGTTGCATGTAATCTAAAGAAAGCAAGAACATTTGAGGATTTAGGGAGAGAAATCAATGCAGATGTAATCAAAAGACTGAAACAAGTATGAATAGATTTAAGAAAAAATAATTTTTCTTTATTTAATTAATTTATTTCCATTGTAGGTATATGATAGTGTGGATGATGTGGATTTATTCACAGGTGGGTTGAGTGAGAATCCCCTCCAAGGAGCTCTTGTGGGTCCCACTTTTGCTTGCATCATTGGAATTCAATTTCAGAAAATCAAGAAATGTGATCGTTTTTGGTATGAAAACAATGACGCAAATAATCGATTCTCAGAGGCTCAATTAACAGAGATTCGTAAAATGACTCTTGGCAAGATTATCTGTGAGAATTGTGATATTGTTGGAGATATACAAAAATCAATTTTTGATCAGCCTCATGAGTTCTTGTGAGTAGCAGTACTACCATTGATTCAAAAGTATGAAATATAATTTATACTTATCTTTCAACTCCTTAGGAATCCAAGAGTTCCATGTAGATCCGTTCCAGATATTGACTTAAGTCACTGGAAGGAGGAGGTTACGAATTGTAGAGTAAATGGTTTGGATATCACACTCGGATCTTCAAGAAAGATATCTCCTTGCACGAGTTGTACCTGTACAAAGGAAGGGGTTAGTATATATTAGAAGAACCCATTTAAAAAAATGTTGTATTTAACTAACGTTGACTCCACTTTGATTATTAGGCTCAATGTCAATCCCTTAAAATCAATAATTGTGGCGCACTTATATCAGAATTCGGGGAGGAGGCAGTGCGAAGGGATAACATCTGTAAGACGCAATGTTCTTTCGCTCTCAATTCGAATTTGGTGATTGATGCCGCAGATCAACTTCAAGCCCCTGGATTCACAGGACTCGTGACAAATAATAACATCAACCTGAATAACAATATCAACAATAATAATGTTAATAACAATGCCAATATCAACAACAATAATAATAATAACATAATCACCTCCATCAATAACATACAGAAACCCCGTTTACAGCTACAGCAGCCCCCACCCCAACAATTTAATAGGGTGCCAATTCCACCACTACGACCTCCATTAAGGAATCCTCTCCCAATTATTTTACCCACAGCAGGGGTACGACCCCCTCCTCCCCCTGTTCTGACAACAGTTATTCATAATGCGGCAAATGTAGCAGCAAACTTAGCTCCTCCATTGCCATCAATACCAGCGCCGAGTAGACAGCCTCGGCCATTATTTAGCTTTTTACCTCGACTACCCAATCTTTCTGAATTATTCGGTTTATAAGTATGCTATAAATCCAGGATCACATTACCATTTTACTGCATATTTTTGACGAAGAATAATTATTATTTTTATTATTTTAATTGAAATTGAAACGCATACAGAAAAGAATTCATTTTTTTAAAGATTCACTAATTGTCCTAATAGAAGAATAGATTTTGATGTATTATTATTTTAATGTACCCCCCACTGTTGGCAGTTTTAGTATGGATTATAACGATTGCTAAAACAAATAGAAACCCATTTTATTATCTTTCTCTCTTATGGATATTAATGTATTATTATATCAATCACTTATCAGTATGACTATTTCCTAGCTAATTTCTTAAGTAGAAATTATTTGTTCTATCCATATATAATGTTATTGTTTTGTTTTTAAAATTCCTGATGCTGACCACAATTATTCGTTCAATGAAGGTTCAATAATAATGGGTTTACTTTTTTGTTTGTTCTTATTTTGTAGAACCAACCCAATTTTCATACCACAAAACCGTCCCCTCTTTTTTTTCAAATAAAATTAATTCAATCATAGTTATTTATTTAGTAAAAAGAATTATTTTTGTATCCTACATACATACAAGGTAAAAAAGCACAGATAGAACCCTTATACCTAACTTAGTAGCAATAGTAGTAGTGTATAGCCATTTAAAGACGAATAATTAAGCAAAAGAAAACAAAGAAGAAGAAAAATCCTAATTGGTGATATAAGAATATATTTTTTTTTAATTGTGATACTTATTTCTATAGGCCATTTTCTGTCAGAATCAGCATTTTTCGAATGATTTTTTTTTTTACATACATGTTTTTACATATATTATTTTATATTATGCCAATAAATAAAAGTTCAAAAGAAAGAACGGTGTACTTACTTTATAATGGCATCTCTCAACTTTTCCTCTATATAAAGAGCAAGAAAACTCCAAGACTACGGGATAGATTAAGATAGGTCGGATCCAGTTATTGTTGAATCATTTCACGCAAATATTCGATTAATTTTTGGTTATCCAAACTTTGGGATCCAGATCCGAAATCAAAATTAGACAGATGCTAGTCTCGAATTTTATTAGCATTTTACACGAAGTTTGGACTTACATTTAATAGAATCAGGATTAAACTTACACTTTTGCAGATGCCAAAACTATGAATCATCCAATTTTATTACTATTAGAACATAATTATTAGTTATCATTAAAGTTATTTTTTAGAATAACATTGGGCACATTGTTCCTTTTATTTATCTTACAACCTCGTCTTCGAAAAGAAAAGGGGTCAAACTAGGTTGGTAGTTAGCACCAATTCTTCAAACTATGAACTTATTATTCAATAATAGTTGATAATTGTTCACAGCTTAATAACAAATAATTTGTATCCAACCAATCAATGTTAAGAACACTGATTAGAGAAAAAGAAGAAGAAGAAACATCGAAAACTGACGGGTTATATTTTCGTCTTTGTGCATGAGGTAACATCGTGTGGAATCATAATGCGATGCAACTATTTATGTAGATGTGGCTCCAAGCACTACTCAAGTTAAATAGAGTGTACCTACTTTTGATATCCGGGCCTGGGTCCAAAAACCATCTTATTTCTAAACTAGGAGTGTCAAAAATCATGCTTATAGTAGTCAAAAATATGTTCGACAAAAAAAACTGAAAATGAACGTGTTAACGGTGCATGAGCGTTATTTACTTATCTTAGTTTGTAAACAAAGCGAAAGAGAGTGTCGCCGCCTTGTGGCAATATAATACAACTCTCTGAATGATGGTATTTAGTATGACGTCATTATTGTTGATGTCGACCATTTTGGGAGAGGCATAAATAACAAAGTTTTATGACCTTTTGCGTTAATATTAAGGAAAATAGTCAACTACTGGATGTCAAAATGTAACCAACAAATCAAAGGACTTAAAGCTTATGGTCTATCAAAAATCTTTCCCTCTAATTCCTAGTTTTATTATAAATCTTTCCCAAAAATGTATTGAATATAGTTATTACATTGTTATTCAACCTTATTTACATAGTGTAGATAAAAATTAACTATTACTCGTATAAGGGAAAGTCCACCTTTGAGCCCCCAAAATGGTATCTCCTTCAACTAAGATGCAATTTATTACATCAATAATAACACTGTCCAAGAGCAAAAATGGTAAAAAAACAGTATATGCTCTATTTAATAGAGTTTGATCCCTTGATTCCAAATATGGCCTTATTTTTTCTCTCATAGCCTTCAGAAAAAGGCCAATTTTTTTGTTATTTTTGGCTATTTTTAAGGTTCAAAGCTGTTTTAAGCCCTCGGTGTTGAAGATAGGGATAAATTATATCCATATTATGTTTATTATATTTTAAAGCTGAATGTTAAAAAATTCTAAAACCATTTTTAAAATGTATGTATCATACTTTTAACTCGAGTTACCTTTGTTTAAAGTGGAAAATAGATAGGCACAGAGGCCATGTTTCCTAAACTAAATATAAAGTTAATTTCAAATTTATTCTAATTAAAACTACAGAATTCTACACTATAAATTATTGTGCTTAACAAAATTTAACACAAGTGTTAAATAAACTGTATTTTCTAAAAAATATAAGTAAATATTTTTATAAATAAAAAAAGTAATTAAAAATTTCGAGGATAGGTAAATAAAAATGTCATCTCAAGCTAGTCCACAGAAAGAAAAATACTAGCCCCTCTGTTGGCTTAGATCTTGCTACGGGACTGTTACGAAGTTTGACAGTGACTCTTTTTTATATATGTAAGAAGGCTACAAATTTTAACTTTATTCTTAGGGGTGGGGGGAGGGGATCTTTGGACAAATCTTTAATTTTTTTTTTTGTCAAATTTGCCACTTATAAACACATTCTGTCAAAATTGTCAAAGAGTGACAAAAAACAAAATTTAACAACTTTTTTTTTTTTAACTTTAGAAATAATGAAAATTCTTAACAAGAAGAAGATATAGTTGACGACAACTTTTATTTTCAACAAATTTGACAACAAGCCTGTCAGAAAGGTGTAGCACCCCCCTCACACAATCAAATCCTCGTAATTACGGATGTGTGTCCTTAAAACTATAAACAGTTCTAAGAACGATGAAATTTCGTTTCACGTTCTGATAAATCGGTCTAGAATGAATCACTTAATATTGGATGAAGAAAAAATATGATTATATGAATATATCAGCACTAGCTGAGATATATGATAAAACAACTTGTAATAATGATAGATGTTATCAACAGTTTATAAATATGCTCGTAAGGATCCAGGAAAGTTTTATTGAAGACCTTTTTGGGACTAAATAAAGACTGGGATATTTACTTGTGTCTTAACAAAAATTGGAATTGTTGGGAACGTGATCACAATGAATAATGAATTTTAATCTAAAGAATAAAAAGAAGTAATATGTATCTACAAATCTGTGTTATTAATTTATTTCATAGCCAACAAATGAAATTCTGGTTTGCACAATATTCAAAATTTATTTAAGTCCCAATGGGTGGGATACTATCCAAAAAATTAAAATTCTCATGAGGCTAATTATTTTTTGCCCGACTATATTTTGTACTCTATATCGATAAAGCAAAGTTAAATTGTCTGTCTGTATCTATGTAGGTGTGTACTCCTTCATTCATATTTGATTTATATAATCACAATATATTCATATTAATGAAGCTTGCAGGAGAGTAGATCATTTTCATATTTTATGCAACACTATAAAATATGAATTGAAGACTCTTTTGCATCTAAAATTCATATTAAAAAAAAGGAAGTACATTATACAAAATAAAAATATGACTAAATCTTAGTCAGATAGCGAGCTAGAGACTAAAGTACTCCCTGATTCATCACGTCATATTATTTTTTTTCTCAAACTATAATTATTATTTTTTCATTCTTGAGGAGAGAACATCTAAGTATTGATTAGCTACATGTAGTATGTAACTAAAGTTCTCTAGACTAAATTACTACCTAGTTCATCCCCTCATATTAAAAAACATTCTCAACTTTTATTCCTATCCTTTTACTCTTTATGAGAGAACATTTAAGCATTGAGTAACTACGTGTGAGTGTGATCATAAACAACGGTGAAAACACTGACGATTTCTTCTATATTATTAAAGCAATGTTTGTATGTTCGTCGACATCCAATAACTCCAGGAATTTTGGGTACTATTGCTATTATTAGATAATAGTCAATTGCTGTATCATAGACAACCTGTTTCGAAAAGTTTATGCTCAAGTAATTTTCCTGTCTTAAGACATAAAATGACAAGTTCAATTTGTAAACAAATTATGTGCACCATAATATTTTCCCCTGATGCACAAAGAGGAATCTTATATATTCTTATGGCTCTAAGAGTTGAGTGAATGAGGAAGCAAAGATATATATATAGGACAACATAATCTGCACATAATTACTTAATAATAGATATGTAGATTTAACGTATATCTTTACTAATTACCACTTTAATCTATACCGAAAGAACGTATTTTAATATTATATATTATATTTAGTAATAACAAATCACAAATTAAACGTTTCCTTGATATCATTTCAAATGAAGTCCAAACAATATAAGGATACAATTGCGGAAAAAAGAACTCTAGGGAATTTCTACACTTTTCTTATGCAATTCAGGGGCGTAGTAAAAGTTTCCATGTTGGGGGGGGGGGTAAAAATAAAAGCATAAATTCCCCTATATCAATACGGCTGAAATTACCCCCATGTAGAACTTCACTTCTGATCCGAGTCCAACAAGGACACACATATAACTCCTCAACAAATCAACTTCGTCTTTCACGTACTAGTGATTACTTTATTGTTCTCTCCTAAAGAATAATGATTACAGCTTTGGAAAATAAAAATAATGTTCCGGATGCAATAATAAAAAGTCGCTCCCGCCTTATGGGAAATATTTTATGCACCTCTAGGGAGCTCTAAGTATATTTTTCCCCGTTCACAGTTTAGAATAACTTAAATCCACTAAGTAATGATAGGGGTATTGGAAAATGAAAAAAACCTGTTCAGATTGCAAACTAGACAAGGCTTTCCAAGAGATTTTATACACCTTAAACGATTTTTATACGATTTTGTGGAAATGAACATCCGAATAAGCCCAACCAATATTTTAGATTGCCCTATACACGTAACATGATCATCGACATGTTTTAACACAGAATAAGTGTCTGAATGTGACCAAGAAGTGCAGTCAGTGATTCCTGCACATGATTATTTTGTTGTCGTTTTTTTCAGTAAAAGAATCAAAAACTCAACCAAGGTTGACTAGTTTTAGAAATAAAACCTATGATTTCAGGCAGAATTATGATAGTTTTAAGAGGATTAAGAATTATAAGCTTAAATAGAGCTGCAATCTTTTGAAATTGATGTTGACATTCTCTCAGGCAATCGCTCCGAACATGAGGGATTTATGAATGAAACAGTGCTTTAAAATAAAATCAGCGAACCAATTTATGATTGCATTATTCTCCAAAGAGCTATAGGAAGGTGTTTATAGACAATTTATATAGATGCTCGAAGCAAAGAGATTGTCTGCATGTTAAAGTGATACCAGATATTGTTATTTTTTTAGATTGAGAAATATGCTTTAATTGTAAGGGAAAGAAATTGAAAATAGTAGATTACTTGAAATGCTACTTTTATAATTAATTTGAACCCCAATATTCAAAATCAATTAATTTGGTCTTGAATATTATGCAGCCTCATAATAATTACTAGAAACTACAAAAGAAAGTATATCGAGTCCATTTTAAGATGATAATAATGTATAACGTATGATCTAGAACGCGTGCCATAATTTTTGAATTTCTAAAATGTAGTTATTATTTTTCAAAGCAATTATAATTGTTCTTTAATTTTTCCAAAGAGAGAACATCTAATGAGAAAGTAATAACTAGTGCAGAAAAGGCAAATAGTAACACTGATAATTTGTCTTTGATGACTCAGAGTAGAATTGGGGATTGACATCTGAGTCATGAATGCCTATTAATATGTCCTTCCTATATACTGAGTAGGATTTGAGTTTGGTTCATTCATCTCACGGCTGCTTGATTTAATAAAACGTCATAGCAGCTAAGTTGCTGCTTTCTTCCCAAAAATTATTCAAATTTTCGAGAATTACCACATTTATTTTCGGTTTCTTTTATTTTCACATACCGATAGGTCCTACCTTGTATAATTATAATAATACTTCAATGATTTTGAACGGTTTTTTAAAACGATTAAATATGGCAAAGAGACATCATAAAATGTATAATTAAATATCTTACTATTAATATTATGTTAAATTGGTGGAAAATAGCTCGAGACTTCCTGTAATTTGACATTTATTTTTGCATCGATATTTTCTTTAATCGACATTTAGATAACATAAAATTTACACTTTATTTTATTTGTCAACTCTCGATGTTTTTTCTTTTTTTCCTCTAATCAGCGTTCTGAATGTAGATTGGTTGAATTTGAAATTGCTATTGTTAAGCCGTGAACAATTTGATACAATTAGATATGTAAAAATCATTTCATATTTGATAAGAGTTGGCTAAATACCAACTGATTTTGGGCAATTTTGTTTATTTTGTTTCTTTGTGGAGGAAAGGTTACGAGACACAATAATGTTAATAAGGTGTAAACGATAAGAATAAGAAATTAACATTGAGAAACAACAGATACTGATACTTGCTGATACTTTATAATTTTCCACTTATAGAGAGTAATCATAAATGATGAAAATTCAGTGGAGAATGGGCATGTTAAAAAAGAAAGCAAAAATCAATATGGTACCCTGACAATTAGAAGAATGTTTCGGAGGAGAGAAATAATAATATCAATGACTTTTGATTAGATCAGCTACAATCAGCTGTGACAAGAGAGGAAGGAGAAAAGGATATAAACAAGGACATTTGGACGAATTAATCCAATGTTGACCTCAATTCTACTCTGAGTAGAAAAAGGACTTACAATTATAACTCCCCAAGAGAATTCTCAGGGCTACTCTACGTCCATAATGAGCACACACAAATGTTCAATCAGGTTTTGAATATAGGAGAAGAGAAAGTTCACTACTTTGGAGTTAAATAATAACGACACCAGCTGAGGGAAAGAAAATTTATTTTTCAGACTACAAATTCCAAAAGAAAATAGGCCGCTAAAAAATACACATGATTAACATAACTAGCTATAAATCAAGAATAATAGAAAAAAAGAAATTGCATAGGTTGAACATGACGCATTTTATCTGGTTTTGGGATTTAATTTTATATTTAATACTGTTCTTTGAACCAAATGTGGTTTGTAAGAGTATAATAGAAGCAAAACACAAATTAAAATAAATATAAGTAAAAAAAGAAAATTCGCATTTTTTAAAAACAATATAAGTTATATCTAGTATAAAATTAATTTCCATATTAATTAAGGTTTAAAATATTGATATTTAGCATATATTAGCAAATATTGTATTTATGTATCAAGATATGATCTGTATTGTATGATTGTACATAATTCTCTCTCAATCCATAATTCTCTCTCAATCTTTTTTCCAAAGAGAAAGGCCCAAAATCAGTTAGTAGTTATCTAATTCTTACCAACTTTTGGCCTACTTTCAGTAATAGTAGTGAGTTGTTTACAGCTTAACATGTGACAAGTCTTCCATTTTTTAGATTTGGAGAGGATCATCTACTTCATTTGATGTAGTTTTACCTCTTGATTTCAATGATGCCAATATTTCTAATATTTACTCGATAGCAAAAGAGTAAAAAAGAGTAATTTGAACTTTGCGACAGAAATGTTGTCCCACTGTTCTCTGTCGTTATAATTTTATCGTTTACTCTAGTTATTGTAGATGGCGCTTTGTATATACTGATTTTTATGCTCATTTTTATATAACAAATGTTTAACTGAAAAACAATCTTAAAATAAAAGGATAAAAAAACGACTATAATTATTCTGTAGCTTTTAAATTTCTTATGATTGTTTATAAAACAGCGCAAGAATTTAAGTTTTATCTGACAATGATTGGTGGCAGTGTATTATGTCCCCAGCATAGCTTCATAAAGACTGATACGCCATTGCAATTTTAACGGAGGAGGCAATACTATAAAACCACTGCTCCTTCTTTGTTATAAATTTTTTTGATTACTTTCTAGCTTTGTCTTGTTTATTTACTTACCGTCGATTTTTTTTCCTTTATCGGTCTAGGGAAGTTACATGCTCAAAAACTATATAAATAAACAATATGGTTTATAATTAAATCCCTAAACTTAAAAAAATGACTACTATAAACCTGGTGAACAGATAATTTACATTATTACATGCATTTTCTCTAGAAAATTGATTATGTATGTCCATAGGTATAAAGCAAACATTAAAAGAATCCTAAAAATTCATATTAAAATAGCAATAATAATAATTTTTTTTAAAGCAGCCATAGTTTCAATGGCAATAAAAAAAGACAACTTTTGAGGCGTAGAACTTTTTAAACTATCTTTGGATGCGTATAAGGCGATTTAGACACTTCCAGTTGTTATTCGAACTTGAAGGGTAGTAGCGAATAAGATCTCTCGCTTATTTCCACGGTAGACCATCCAAATCAGCAATTTTGATGGTGAATGTTGAGTACCTTGCAGCGGTCTCAATAAAAAATAGCTCTCAGTTCTTCCTTTCTGACTGGTACCCTTCAATTAACATCCCAGCTATTCTACTTTTACAGCTCGAGAGAGCAAACTCCAAGGCACGTGTCTTTGTTGGAGCTTTGGCGGCATTTGATGTGACCCAGAATAATAGCAGAGGAGTTACAAACTTATCTCGTAGTCCCAAAATGTTAAGAGAAATAAATTCATGCATCATACAAAGAGCATGTATTACTGTATTAAATAATTTTCCACAATCTTTGCAAGGAGCGTTAAAAAATAGACATCCTGTGGAGAATTGAGATTGCGAAGTAAAACTTTTTCCATCATTAATTTTCGCAATTGAGCTCATATGTAATTCTCTTTTTCCATGATATCGGTATGTTTAAAACTTTAAAAACTTGTTGTATATGTATCTAACATATTCCTTAAAATTAGATGGGAATGACATTCTCAAATGCCATGGAATGGACCTAATATGAAATTCTGTGGTTCCATGGGTGGGTAAAAATTTTTAACACAGTTGAGCATTGAGTTGTTGCCTAAATCGTTCATCGTAACAATATTATTTGATAAAGCCAACCATTCCAATTTTCTGAGTTCTACATGGTTTTTAAAATAAAACTTCCTATTGCAATTTTACCTCACCACGTCAATGGTCGAGAACGATGAAAAAGATGGTGTTCCTTCCGTAAAATCCTTTGAATTGCTGCAATTTCTTCGACTTTGTTTAAGATAATCAATTTTAAACTAGAATGTTTATTTAAATATATATGTATATAATTGTATGTAACTTATCTAAATGAGTACAGTCTTTCTAAAATCTACTTCTAAATTTATTATTACTAGCATAACCGCGTACACTCGGTGTTGCTGGGGACAAGGAGGGAGCGGGAAATAACATTGACAATGGTCAATGTTATTTATTCTTCAATTTTAGATCCTTATGTGGGGGCGAGCATTATAATCTGTATACTATATGAGATGTATTATTATCAATTTAGAAAAAATGTATTATGAACTTCAAATAACATACCAACATATATGCATGAAAAAAATTGTCTAGATAGCATGTCCATCTTTTGTTTTTGTCAAAAAAATTGTGAAACCAAAATTTGCAAATACTATTTTATACTAATTTTGCAACAAAAGAGTAGTTAATAGTTTTTTGTCATTTTAAAGAGAAACACACATCTACCAAATTTTTTTCGTATTTGCAAAAAAATCAAGTTATTCAGAATAATGTCAAAAAATACCCCTCGATAACTGGTTCATTTTTGCAAATATTCCAAAAATAGTGTAATAAAATGTTCCAGCAAATAATAATAATTTAATGTAATGTTTAGATAAAAAATGTTATGTCTTTTGTGGTATTTCTTCTTAAAAATTGAAAACTGACGTTTGATGAAAAAAAAGAAAAATTATTCAGATAATCACGGATATTTTAGTTATACATCCATTTTTATGTGCCAAATTTATAATCAAAACGAATTTTCTGACAAATTTCTACAAAGTTTATTTTATCTACGAATCCAATATTCATTGAAAATCCTTCTTTCTTTTTTTTTTTTGCACCTAAAAAAAGGAAACTACAATTTTCACCGATTTCTTTTTTTGCCCATAACTTTTTGATATTGAATAAGTTTAGGAAACGTACTTATTCGTATATTTATTTTTGAGACGCCAATCACTTTTTGATTTATAACTCAACCCCATATCTAGTCTCCCTGAGCTAAAAAAAAATAATTGAGGTATGGGTATAGAATAAGCCCTCTTTTCGTGACCCCACAAAAATCGGTACGCCCGTCTTAGCCTGACCAGGTTTAAAATAGTCGCCCATACATAGTTTCAGCCTCCTATGCCTAACGGTGTGGGCACCCATAAAGGACACACACAAAAACTCTATTATATATATACAGATAATTATAATTGGATCTTAGATGATAAAGATACAGTGATTCTCATCGTGAGCATTTTGGGCATGTTAAAAAAAAAAGAAGCCGAAAATTAACAAGAATATACAATTATAACTCAGCAAAAAAATTTAAGAGCATTGAAATAAAACTCTAATTATACTTCATAAAAACATTTATGATCAAAATGAAATTTAATTTTAGTTTTAATAAATATATATTTAATATTTAGATTAATTTATACATACAAGGGGGGGGGGGCATAAGTTTTAAACTTTTTTAAATTTTATATATTGAGTGATAGATTGATCGTAGAGAAAAGCACTATAAGTAAATATTTTAGAAAATTTATTAAATTTTATTCCATATTTTATAAATGATTGAATATAACTACCTCCTATAAAGACTACCTCCCTTGGACTTGATTAAAATGCTTCTCAAGCTGCACGCACCATAGATTTGAGAAGTTTTGCCCATTCCATCTGAATTGAGGCAATAATAGCTAGTATTATTATAATTTATATTAATGAATTATGAATACTATTCCTTATTATATAAACACTCAACACTTAATCTATCATTATTTTTACATCATTGTTCGAGGGTGCAGCCCTTGAAATCCAACTCCCGTAACCAATGGTCAATGGAATTGGATACTATAAAAATTATGTATGTTTTATCGAGTGAAGAGTTAGTTCTTTTGTTCTTTCCATTCTTGATATAATTTTATTGGGGATTTTGTAACTTGTATTTGACCTTCTGTTATGCAAAATATAAAATATTATGTATTTCTGTAAAATATTGTTTGAATTTTTTAGTGCTCAATTAACCTTTAGTCAATATTTTTCCATCTACCTTATACTTAGTATATAATATAGGTATAAATAAGAAAATAAAGGAAATAATGAAGACCAAATTAATACTATTGATTTGACATCTTTTTTAAGAATTCCCCAACTTCAACTTTTCTTAAAAATGGACAAGATGTATTCAGCTCAGTCCTAATTTTGAGGATACTTAAAGTTGTAATCAATAAGTCAATTTTCAAAGTTTTTTTTGTTTTTTTTTTGTGCAATGGAACTTGGAGCACTACAAACTCTGCGTATAAGGTAGCTGCAGCCGTTTTGTATCTAATATAATTTCCTGGGTCTGAATTTTCAAGTGACGTCTCTTGTTTTAAGTGATTGTTACAAAACTGGGCCTGTATAAAAAAGAACCGAAACTGTTGAAATCAAACAACCGAAACTGGGACCGATAGAACCTGAACCGGACACAACCTTATTTTTTAATTATAATAAATTTCGTGTATTGAGCTCGTAGAAAGGGATAGGATTTGGAATTATGATGAGTAAAAATGATAAATATCTAAGCTGATAATATATAATTAATTATTTTCAAATAATTGAAACCACGGAAACAGTGAATTAATTATAATATCGCAACCTCCTCTCTAATGAGGAAAAATGCGAAGGTACTAAATGCTTACAAGGTATTAGGTCTAAGTTCACACCATAGAGAATATAACAACGAGAATGGTAATAATCAAAAAACATTATCTATCTGTATAGTAATCCCTCTAATTTAAAAGTATAAAGTATTGCATGATCACTTAATGTACTCTTTCCTTATAATAATAAATTTGATTGATTATCTGCCCCCGACAATAGCTGACATGAAATGCTTCGACGACAGCGCCCTTAAGCAATCTATAGGTATCTATGGCCTACAGGTCACACTTGGATAAAAATAGAAAATAATAAGTTATTTATTAAGTACTGACAAACATCAAAATATCTTCAGGGTATATATAAAATTCACGTTGTTGGTACATTACATATTATTTGATCACTTTACTTCAAAATAAAACGAACAAATAAACTATTAAGAATAAAGAGACTAAAAATCATTTTAATTAAACGGACATTCGGAATAATTTTCAAGGTTTTAGAGTATTAAATGGAGTTCCTCATCATTAAGGTTGGTAAAACAATTCAAACGATGATCTATACTGAAATTGTATGGATATAATAAATAATACCATGTCGACGTAATACACTGTCGTTTTTTAATATACGTACATCAAAAAAAAAAAAAGTATTAAACAGAGTATTCATGGTATAAACATTTTATATACATAAAACATTTTAGAGAATGGCTGTAGATACCAAATTGTGCATACATATTTTTTAAAGCATTGATTCTTATAATTTGAATCTTGATTTGAATATAATCTACCAAATGAAAAATATTTGTATTTCGCTTCATTTTAAATAAAAGCAAATTGAAATACAAAAAATAATCTACGTTAAATTTCTGTATCCCATCTGACAAAAAAAGAACATTAACGGGACAATGCAATGGTTCAAATAAATCATCGAACTTCCATATCCATACAATCATTACTATTTAAAATACTGTAAAGACTATTCATATCCTCTGGCTTGACTTTGTGCTCTGTAAATTTGTATTTAAGTCTTTTACAATTCTGTACAAAGTCTAATTTTTCATAGTTGATCGGACTCATCTCTCCGCATGAAAATCTAGAGTCATGCACTGGAGGATGAAGCCCAATGCGGGATGCAACATGAGCTGTGGTGAAAACATCTTCAATTGCAAAAAAACCTTGTTCTAAGGGATGCGTAGTACAAATCACGAATTAATCCTTGACCAGGTAACATGTATCCTGCACCAGCCACAAATAGAGGATGTGCATGTGGTAAAGATTGAAATTTGGAAGAAGAGGGAATTGGTTGAGGAGCTGTTTCTGGATTATTTTTTATACAACCTAAATAATATTTTTCAATCGAAAAAAAATAAACATTGAACTTCTTCAAATATTGTTGAATTTCACTTACCAACAATGTGTTTATCAAAATGAAGATCCTTCTGTAAGGCTGTATGAAGAGTTGGAATGCTAATAAACATATCATCATCCGTTTTTAGTACAAATTTTGCTTGGGGACAATAAATCGATGTCCATTTGAGGCCCATGACTGTCTTTAGAGTCAAATTGTAGTAAGTATCCTATCAAATTAATTATAATAATGTAAGAAAAACGGTTTTAATAGAGGGGGGGAAACGACGAATCAACTCTTTAACATAGCTGAGGTACGATTTAATTATTTTCAAAGCTTCACTTATCATTCGTTGATCTGCTCTAAGAAGCATGTTATGTTTGATATGTATTTTATTCAAGAATAAGACATTTTAACCTATTTACCTACATAATACGAGTATATATAACTGTAAATTGTATACACTACTATGATTCTCTTAAAATTCTCAGATTATAATATATGTACATTTCATATACTTTATACCAACCTTAAAATCCTCCTGAATGATATCATTGTTTTTGTTGTTTTCTACATATATATCGGATTGTTTATTTGTGACATGTCCTAATAAAAACACAACCTTAATATTTCGTGGTTCTCTCCACTTCTTCGATCCCCATGAATTACGAATTGCATCACGTCGATCCAAGTGATGATAAGCAGAAGAAACCATGACTAATAAATCTACATTCTCATTCTTGGAGCAAATTGTTGGTGAATCCAGGAGAAATTGAAAAACGTGTGGATTTAGATGTGGTTTTTTATCTTCGTCCCATATCGGTGAACCCGACCACCAATCATCCTCTAAAAAATTCTTCATAAGGTACTTTTTATTGATAAAAAGGATCCAAAAGATACATCCCACTAAAACTGTGAAGAAACAGTAGGATTTTCGTCCTCGGCCAGCAATGTATTTGTTAGTGAATATGAGGCGCCTCTTCCTATAGCTTCCTCGATTAAAGCATCGGAGAGTTGTTTCAAAGATATGAAACATGACACTCCTCAATGTTGGACTACATAAAAAGTAAGAGTACACGTTGAAGGAAGAAGGTACAAATGGTTTCGTATATTATGTAAATTCTTTGACAGAAGCTTTTCTTATACATACACGCGCGCAGGGAATGCCTTTAACTTGTACTAAATGTAACAAAACCTGATTTGTATTGTTAATGTCATAATGTACATATGATATACAAACATATGTAATAATATTTCATATCATAAAATGGCAAAATAAATGAAAGATCAATAATCATAAAACTCTTTTAGTGCAATATTCCTTTAAGTATTCAATGAGAACAAATCAAAATGAAAGTTGATCGTGACCTTGAATTCAAAAAGGTGCCATTATTTAAAAACATATTAAAAAAAAGTTATTTTCTTCTTTTTGAAGTGGATCCGTCCCCCCTTCTTCTTTTATTTATAGGATTTCTTGGATCATAGATGTCGAACCAATCATCGTTCTTGGTAGAAGCATCCTTAGCTAGAACAGGATTGTCACTTTTGAACATTAATTTGTGCGACATCCAGCCTGAGTCGTCATCTTCATTCTTCAGCTCAGGCTCTTCCTCCTCTGTTGCTTGGGCTAGTTTTGTCTTAAATTGTTCCAAGAGCTGCATAGTCAGTTTTTCTCGATCCACAGTTTTCTTTTTAGGTAAATTAGATTGGATTTCTTTGAATTTCTTTTGTTGAAGATGAAAGTCCTTGAGTATTTCATTTTTCTTCTCTTCTTCTGTTTCCTGATCTTCATCTAAATTTGAATCACCGTCGAGGTTGTCTTTTAAAGGCCCTTTGTCAGTTCTCATTGACTTTTTAAGTTCCTTGATCTCCTTTTGAATCTCCTCCTTCCTCCTTCGTTTCTCTTTCACTTCCTCGTCCTCACTCTCTCCCTCAGAGGAAGAACTTTTAATTTCAATAACTTTTTTAATGGATTTCCTTTTTAATTTATCACGTATGCTTATTAAAGTATCCTCATTTGTTTCCTCTAACTTCCTTTCTGGTGACTCTGCATCTTCATTTTCCAATTTAATGGAAGATTTTAATAGTTTTGGATCCTCAAGTAAGTCATGAGATGACTTTCCAGAGGGTTTGCTTACTTCTTTTTTCAAGGTTTCTTCAAGATCATCTTCTTCTTCCTCAGCTTCATCTCCAAATGAGAGGAGTTTAAAGTCTTTAGCTGCCTTCATTTTACTTTCTGGAGCTTTTTTTTTCCTTCTTTTTGTCATCCCTTGACGAAAAGTTTTTGCGGGGAGCAACATCAGGGAATGGATTATGAATTACTCGAGTCTTGTATATTTTGTGGGGTCGAACTGGAGTTTCATCTTCGACCTCTCCTTCTTGCAGCTTCATAGCATTATAAATGGTATCACCAGCGATCTTACCAAAAATGGTATGCTTATTTTGTAACTCAGGGGTTTGACCCATAGTAAAAAAAAACTGACTTCCATTCGTATCCTTTTTGTCTGAATTGGCCATTGCAACGAGACCCCTTCGAACAAATCGCAGCCTACTATGAAATTCATCCTTGAATGCTCCTCCTTCAAACACAGATTCACCACCATTTCCAGTATTGGTCGGATCTCCGCCTTGAACAATAAAGTCTCTGATTACCCTAAAAAAATTTTGTTTTGTTATAATAATTTTCGAGACAGAGTTGTATAAAGTTTCTAGATGCTTTCGGACACTCTTTAGCCCATAGTTCTATTTCAATGTCCCCAACAGATGTTTCAAGTAGGACTTTTCCTTGAGTTGGGGGCTCTTGTACGTATATATTACTCATATCTGAAATAATATAAAAGATTTAAAATGAACTTAATATCACTTTAAAGAAAACAAAACTTCAAAAGAATGTATTTTAATTAGAGGAAACTACAAAAGAAAGGACTAAATTCATTTTATTTCCTTGATTATTTCATCTGCATCTAGCTTTACAGCTTCTGATTCATGGCTAGACTTGACAGTTTCTTCTTGAATCCATTGAAAGTATTTTCTTTTAATAGGATTTATTTCAGATTTAAGAACGAGTTCAATGTTTTCCTTGTTTGCCTTTGATTTGAAATATACCTCTTTAAACTCATTAGCCGTCATGTGAGGTTCTTTCGATAAATTAATGGAAGTATCTAATAGTGCCGTTTCTCTATATGGACTAGGCTCGTTTATATTAGCTTCGTCAAATATTAATTGATCGTTTTTAAACAAATTTGGTAAAATATGAACATCTCCTTCATCTTCTTTTTTCTCTCGTTCTAAAGTCCTGGTTTTATGTTTATATTCGGATATAATTGAGCCAAAAGGTCCTTTTTTTATCTTCCTGGGTAGAGGAGCAAATCTTTCAATGTTATTTGCAATCACTTGGCTTGTCACATCTGTAGGTAAAAGTTTGGCGTTTGGCTGTTGGAAGGAGCCATTGTTGGAAAGTATTTGTGCTTTCAATTCACTCCGAATGGGTAACTGATCTTTTTTCAAGAGTTTCCAATTCAGAAATACTTCCTTGTCATGCTCATCTACTCGGTCTGGGTGAATAAAACCTCCGGACTTGAGAACTTTTTTGATGACGATTTCATCTGCGGAGGTGAAGCTCTCAGAGAGTGCTTTAGGTGTCCAAGTATTGGGATCCATTTTATTCAAATATCGAATGGTTTCTTTTTCAATCCATGTAAGTAAATTGGGATCCTTTGGCTTTGGGAATAACTTTTTCATTTCCATAATGTGTTTTATCTCATTTTTACCCAATAATTGCTGAAAAAATAATTGTTGTAGGGGATTAGTCAGTGAGAGTGGATCAAGGGTTTAAAGTTTAAATATACCTTGTAATGCTTGTCCACAGATCTTTGTCGCTTTTCACTCACTTCATCTCCCAAACGTTCAATCTCTTCCTCCTCTGGACCCTGGAGTAGTCTTCCTGTCTCAAAACCAGGATCCTTCTCATTCAATTCCATAAACTTTAAGGAATTGGCGACTCCAATGTTGGTTTTGAAAGGGTTGGATGAATCTATACGTTCGTAGTGGCTCTCCAATCGGCGGCGGTTAAGCTTTTTTAGAGCTTTATAGTCCTTTTTACTCCCTGAAACTGCCTCGGAGGCATGAAAGTATCTCATTAGAATTGAAAATCGGGGGAAAGGCTGCATTGTCTTTCCATTAACTTCACTAAATTTGATGCCCAACCCAATATATGAGACTCAAACTCAAATTTAGTAAATAATCAATTTCAAATAAATCTGAAATAACATAAAAAAACTCAAACTCCAAAGCTATTTAATTAATAAAATAACAAAATATATGACGTCATATTTGTAATCATAATAAGAGCAAGAATTGTATTTTTACAAGGACTACCAGAAAAAAAGAACTAGAGACAGAAAAAAGGTTATATAAAGAAAAGATATATTTTAATTTAACTGATGAAATTGTTAATGTTTTTTGGACCTTGGAAACTCGTATATTGTTGTTCTTATCCTTAAATGCTGTAGAAGATTGCGTACCAAGACTGGAAAGCTTAGTCGATTGAAATGAGGATGGGATTCTTCTTCAGAGTCCTCATATAAAGGAGGGATTCAATAAGTCAATAATTTCTTCTAGTAGTCCTTGGTTTATACTACATGATCTGGATTACTTAATATCAATAAAGTTATAATAATGTGGTTGCGTGGCCTGTGTCTATGCAGATGTTAAGTAATCCATGGTTAATGAGAAACACAGCTTAGCATAATTAATTTCTTTTCAAATCTGGACTGAAGCACAAGTCCATAAAGTAGATGTCTCTGGTCTCACATGTTTACTCATAAAAAATAGTAATAAACAAATAACTGTACGAAATTCTCAGCTCATGTACTGGTCTCTAAGAAAGTGACAGAGATAAGCTGCGTTTGATTACTTATAGTCCTAATCCAAATTACTCGTGGATCAAGAACTGAGTCATGGATTTCCTGAGATCCATGCCCAAAATAGAACTCCATGCCCATTTGAGTGGATCTGTGCCCATAGGGTTTTTAAACGATCTCATCTCTGATGCCGTCAAAGCTGAGGTGGACTACACCTATGACTATTTCCCAAAGGTCCATTCTGTTCTCTCCTCCAGAGGTCCTCTTGAAAAAGCGATCCAAAAGGTATTTTCCGACTTTCGAGATGACGGAGTCGTGTATTTAGAGCTACGCTCCTCGCCCCGAGTTGGCTTAGACTACTCCAAAGAGGATTACATACGTCTACTTGTGCAGATCATTCAAAAGGAGGCTCAAGATTTTTCCCCAATGATGGTCAAATTTTTGATCAGCATTGATAGATCCAAAGGCCTGAAGGGTCATTAATGAGACATGAGCTATTAGCGCCTATTGCAAACGCATTCCTCGTTGACATTTTTTTAGAAATTCTAATAATCAGTAATCAAGGAGTCAAAGAGGACGGCACTTTCAATAGTGACGCAATATTATTTTACATTTATAGAGGCTCATGAAAATATAGAGCTTTTCCTGAAAACATCTCTTGAGTTCCCTCAAATCATTGTGGGGCTTGACGTGGGTGGAGATCCAACTAAAGGAGATATTAAGTCCTTATTATCCCTCATCAAGGCGAAGAAACAAACCAGGGATTTTAAAGTGACCATTCATTGTGGTGAAGAACCCAATAGTTCAGAAATAAAAGACATCATCAACTTTAAGCCAGACAGAATAGGTCATGGAATAAATGTATCTCCGTCTGACGCAAAGGATATTCCTTGGGAGGTGTGTCTAACTTCAAATATTAAAACCGGTGGTTTTCAATCCTATGAAGATCATGTGTTAAAGTCTCTATATGAAAATAATATACCGTTTAGTATTTGTACGGATGACAGTGGTTTCTTTGATACAATACTCTCTACTGAATATAGTCACATGAAAAGAAGTGTGATCCCTCAGATTACCAATAAGGACATTTTTTGCATAGCTCAAAAATCTATTGATTATATCTTTAGTGATGACTTGGTAAAAAACCAATTGAAGCAATTATTTTCTGATTGGGAAAATAAAAATGAAAAATATTTCTAAAAACAGACCTAAACTTTTTTTTCTTTCACATTTTTATTTATTTTTTTGATAGAAGAGATGTCGTATGATGAAGCAAAACTAACGTGCATATCTACCTTAGAAGGACATAAATTTCGAATTTGGCACTGTGCATGGAGCCCCAAAGGAACACTGCTTGCGTCCTGTGGTGAGGACAAAACTATTCATATTTGGGGTCCTGAGGATCATGCATCTACTAAAGGGCCCTGGGCTCTGAGATCCGTTTTAACTGATGGTCATGATAGGTCAATAAGACATGTGGCGTGGTCTCCATGTGGGAATTACCTTGCCTCCTCTTCATTTGATGGGACTACTGTCATTTGGAGTCGAAAAGATAAAGTAGACTTTGAGTCCTTAACAACATTAGAAGGACATGAAAGCGAAGTAAAATGCTCGGCTTGGTCTCCTTCTGGATCTTTCTTAGCTTCTTGTTCTAGAGATAAGACAACTTTGATCTGGGGTATCGACTTCGATGAGGATGAAAGCGATGCTTTTTCCTGCAATGAGGTACTACAGGCTCATTCTCAGGATATTAAGCGTGTTGTTTGGCATCCAAATTTAGATGTGTTAGTATCCTGTTCATATGACGATAAAATTAAAATCTACAAAGAGGATGGCTTTGACTGGATCGTGAATGCTACTCTTACTTCACATACATCGACAGTTTGGAGTGTTGACTTTAATAGTGATGGTTCTCGTTTGGCGTCCGTATCAGAGGATAAAACACTTAAAATTTGGAATAAATTTGACTCTGGTAATGATTTGAAGATTGGGTTTGATAATGACGAACCTACATGGAAATGTGTTTGTACCATTGATGGTGATCATCAGAGGTGTATATCTGTACTCGAAGAATTTCATTTATATCATACATTTTTTTATATTTTTTATAGGGGGATTTATGATGTGTCATGGAATAAGTTAACAGATTTAATTGCCACAGCATGTGCCGATAATGGAGTACGTATATATAAAGAATCTACATCTGAAAATAGTAATGAATCTCCCAATTTTGAGCTCATTCATTGCAATCGGGAGGCTCATAATCAAGATGTAAACGCTATATCGTGGAATCCAGCTCATCCGGAACTCCTAGCAACAGCTTCAGATGATAGCATCATTAAGATTTGGTGTTTTTCGTAATACTAGAATATTCATACATGTTCTACATTTTATATTAAAATATAAATTCTTTATACAAGAAGTCTGCCCCTGATTTTATTCAAATTTTAATTAGTGTCTATGCGTATGTACATATCTTTTTAATTCAAGCCTACCTGGATAAGTAAATATTTTGATGGACTTTTAATTGTAAAGGAGATGTCGTTTCGGATTTACGTGTTAAGACAAGTTATCCCTTTGTATGAGTACACTATACTAGGGAAAAATTGGTATACATTTGATCCTCAGTTGTTGTTTGAGGGTTGGACTTTTACTCTACGATAAATTTTAATTTGAGTCGCTTTTATTTTTTAAGTTAAATATTGTTAAAATGACGAATGATATGGAATTGGTGAATAAGATTTTTTCTGAACCTAACTTGGATAACTTACAAAAGGATCTAAGGGCCCTAGATCCTCATCTTAAGGAATCCCTGAGAATGTTAGAATCAATGACTAAAAGTTCGTCGGGTTGCTGGTCAGATAATAGTAGTAGCTCCAGTTCAGATAATGGAAGACTCTTTAATAGAGGAGGAAGAAATCCCTGGGCTGGACCTATAATGAGACCCTACTCTTCAGTTACAAAAGGTTCTAATTTGAGAGGGGATGCCCCCGTGTTTATGCCTTCCTCTTATGCTGCTGCAGTTTCTAAAGTCCCAAGGTATAGTCATTCACATAATGATTTGTTATATCAAACTCCCTCTAAATAAAGAGTTATTTAATATTTTTATTTCAGTAGAATGCCCTCTCTCGAATCGACTCCAAGATTTGTTGTTCCAATTGTCAGAAAGACGAGACCACCATTTTCAAACAACAATGATAAGCCAATTCCTGACATAACTGCAAACAATTTACCCCGTCCTCCCATCAGGATGACACCAGCAACTCTCAAAAAATTTTCTACTCCAGAAATAGTTTTGCCCGTATTTCAAGCATCCTTTCAAATATCAGCAAAGTCCATTAATACTACCTTATATAATACTCACGCTTCTTTTAGGAAGCACTGCGAATTTTGTAAAAATAATGGATGTAGAATAGATCAGTACCAAAGTCATTGTCTGAGGAATCCCCTTACGGGTCGAGTTATATGCCCCGTTCTAAGAGAATACGTATGTGAAGTATGTAAGAGTACAGGGGATGATGCTCACATTGAGAGCAATTGTCCATTAAATTTGATTGCAAAGGATAATCCTACTTTAGTAAAGTTGACACTCCACAATGGACTTTCAGAGGCCAAAACCCGATAAGTTATTTTATGAAAATTACATGTATATTTTTTTTATCTTATTCTATGAATTGTATTTATTTATCTTATAGATTTTACTCCTATGCAAATCTGTATGATTAGTCTATTTCCCCAGAGAATAGTTGTTTTAAGTAAATATTATTAATTAATTTAGCGACACTATGGATGAATCGCTAGTTTGAACTATGATTTTTTTTAAATATTAATTTTATGTTCATGTTATCATTATAATTATGACTTTGTATTTGAGATTGTTATAAATAAAGAAACCTTTATGATTAAATTAATCGTTTCTAGTGTATCAATATTTAGAATTTATCAACTAATTGAAGGAGATGTTGTTTGTCTGATTCTCCTTCTTGTTCTTGACCAAGATTTCCAGCATATTCTCTGACGATATTTCTAATTGTTTTTACATTAGCGTTTCTCTGATTCAATATTTGGTGAACTCTGGCCTTAATGTTTGAGGTGGAAGCTCCTGAGTTGCAACATATTTCCATGATAATATAGTCCACAAGCTGAAGAGTAAATAATCCTCCCTCCAGTCGTCGTAAATAAGTTTCATCTTCGTCAAGATCCTCTTTTTGACGCAAAAGAAGCCTTTCCGTCGCATCTACTTTCTCAAGATACTTGAAATGCATTTCGAGGAGACGATCCACTTTTTCGAAGTCATTTTCAGTAAATTTTGCAAGAAGTCTCTGTCTCTGAGTCCCCGTCCTTATATTCCGTAGTAATGATGATACAATTGACACTGTGCGCTCTTCGTGTTCATCCGCTGTCACACCTTTACGCTTAGACTTTTTGGGAGTTTTCATAAAAAGAGGAAATATAGTTCGAAGACCTAAAACGTCGACTAATTTATTGCAACAGTCCTTGCCTTGATGGCCACTTAAAGCATGTGTGAGAACCTTGAGTGCACCGTTCCGGGAGGATTTCTTCTCACGAAGCATGAGATTCATAAGTTGTAGTCCTTCTCCCTTCAAAAACCTATCCCTATTAG
Organism: Lepeophtheirus salmonis; assembly: GCF_016086655.4. NCBI lineage: Eukaryota > Metazoa > Arthropoda > Copepoda > Siphonostomatoida > Caligidae > Lepeophtheirus > Lepeophtheirus salmonis. The sequence continues at coordinate 40,703,261 of NC_052131.2, forward strand.
GAGCATGAAGTAGTAGTGAACACAGACAGTCGAAGACATTCTCTAACATTTCATTTTCTTCTACAGAATTAGGTTCATGTCTCTTGTAGAAGGCGAGTTGTTGAAGCATCGAATCAATGGCTCCATTCATTTCACCAAACGTAGCACGATTCTTTTCTTCATGTTGTAGTAAAATAGATAAAATTTCTGATGCGTACAGTTTATTTGCATCAAATTCTATTCTTACTTTCAGTCGTTTTGTGAGCCAAACTAAAATGCCTGCATCTACCGCCTCTCTACACATTTGTGGCCTAAATTCAATAAGATTTTCAATAATTGCTAGTGTATTGTGAATTCCATCGTTATCATCATCAGATAAGGTGGAGAGACGCTCAAGGTTTTGTACTAAGAGGGGAGCAATTTGATTGTTTGAGAGCGTTTGAATTAGAGCATCCGCACCATCTTGGGATTCATGTAGGGTATCAATATCCGTTAATTCCTGGATTAAATCTATAACTGCAATGGAAATATCAGAATTTTCATGACTTAAGAGGCCTAACAATGAAGGAATGATTTGAAGATTCACCAAGGCTGGATAAAGATAAGGAGCTGTTGCAATAATTCTCAGATCCTGAACGGAATCGTGAAGATTAACTTCTGAGTCCATAAATTTTTCTGGAGAATCGGGATATTTTATCCTAAGCTCTTGATTCTTCAGTGTTTTTTTCTCGAATGTTAGTACAATTTTTTTGAGTTTAGACTCATTCAATTCATCATCAAGACCTCTATCCTCATCCTCCATTACTTCATCATCATCGTCATCATTTTCAACTGAGGGATTTTTGCGGGATTGCTGTTCAACTTCAGCCTCAAGTACTGCCAATCTTTCTTCCTCCAATCTTTTCTTTGCTGCACTTTTTGCTTTTAGTTTCTTTGCAGCCCTCATTTCGTATGTTTCATCAGGATTATCTTCATACTCATCTTCCACAGTGTTCAATGGTCGTTTAGGAGCCATTTTAGGCTTAAAATTCAGCAATTCATTCACATCCATGATCTATAAAAATAAATACAAATTAAACTAAAAACTGTATTTAACAGATAAAATGTATGGAAGAAGATAGTTAAGAATTTCTTTTTTTAAACTTATGAACAATGGTATTTATTTAAATAAATCAATATATATTTGAATAAAAATAAGGGTATCTCTATATAATGTCAATCGAGTATAGAGATGTTTATCTTGATTCGCATATAATTATAATGAATACTTATGATAATAAAATTATTTTCTTAGGGAGGCTAAAATAACAGTAAGTATGTGGTTTAATTATTCAGAGTTTTGAAAAAAGAAACACTCGAAACAAAACTCTTGACTAAAAATTATAATTGAGGCTAAATAATATGTATGAAGGAAATGTTATCATTCAGGAATGCATCTTTCTTTTGACATATGTAGACTTCCAATTAGGAAGCATATTATAGAAAAAAAATCTCTACAATGAAGAACAGGCTCTAATACATAAAAAGTTCTGGAAAAATTTTCTCGTATGGTGCAGGATCTTTCATGATGGAATAAATGTCATGATCTGACTTCTTTGCTTCAGAAAACAAGGAAACCCGATTAAGTATGTTTTGCAAAGCATCATGTAATGGCGGAGAGTCTTCCGTGGCGAATTCGAGAATATTATCAAATGAATCATTTAAAAATCTTTCTTTCAACTCCTTTTGAATTTTTTCTTCTTCTTCCTTCTCTTTACTTGTAGGACCTTCTAAGACCTTTCTGAACGCAGCCACTGACACTTCCTCATTGAATGGTTTTTTCTCAATTCCAGGACTGGATGATGTTGAATCCACGTCTAATCCTGATGATATTAAAGATACTGTTGAAACTCGACGGCTCTGTGCATCACCTATCGTATTTTCATGCCAAAGATAGTTATGAGGCGAATTCTGACGCCTTGGAAGTGAATCCATCTTTTGAAGATTCTTTCCCGCATTTGTTAATGCTTCTTTAATTGTTTCTTCCTTAATGAGAAGGGATTCGTCAGGAGTGTTGGGATCGAGGCCGGGATGGTAATCTTCAGTAAAAGGAGGGAGCATGTGAATTGCTCGACGCTCTCTTGCGTCAATTAATCTATCTACATAGGCATCTAGTTCTGCAATATTCACTGTACTTGCAAGTAAAGCAAGGAGTGATATAGCAAGTGCATGAAGAGCAAATCGATTTTCCGAGCTAAGGGCCAAATTTATCGAAGCAATGTTTTGAATGCAAACAATAAGATCCAAAAGATAAACAGTTCCATCATCAGAATTGGATGTTTCCATTACAAGAAGAGCAACTGTGGTATACATATACTCCAAAACTTCATTTGAATTACTTTCTTCAAGAACTTTTTTAAATGTATTGTAAACGTGGAATAGTGTTTTTTTGGGTGAACATTTGATCTGCACGATTGAATTTATGTGAAAGACCGTTTAAACCAAGATTGGCTGGTCTTAAAGATGGCTTAGACAATTTCTCTAAGTTATCATGTCTATCAACGAGAGTTTGCAAAATTTGAAGAACCATAAGACGGACTTCTTGATCAGGAGAAGATAAAATTCGCAGCAAGGGTGATAAAAATTGGGGACTAAAAGTAGTAGTGAAATACTTGGAAGTATATTTTTCAGCCACACAGTAGAGGGCCTTCAACATAATTTGTAGCAATTGCTGATCAGATGCATTTGCTTCATGTGATGGTACTTTTGAAAGAATGAAGGTCATGATTTCTACCATTTGGAAATCTGGAAGACGGGAAACATACTCTCCTAAAGCCGTGAGTAAAGCATGATGGTATTGCTGGACATAGAATGCACCTCCTCCTCCAGTATTCCCGTTGGTCTGTTTCTTGAGATGTTTTAAAAGAGCATTGATGATTTCTAATACACTTGGGCCCACAGTGGAGTCACCAACACCAATGCCAATTATTTTAGCAAGGACAGATGCTATTTGGCTTTTCTTTTTGGCAGCACTTGTTGTATCTAGATGGCCCATCAATCGATCAATCACAATATAAGATAAGTCTGGCTGAATGGAGTACATTATCGCCTCAAATACCTGAACAGCACGAGTTTGATTGTGCTCTTCCCAGAGTCGATGGTTATCCACATGCACTAAAACAGGGAGAAGAACAGATTTAATGGTAGAGAAGGAAGTTGCTTTGACCAGTTCTCTCAATAATTGATCTGCCATTTTGGAAGGGGTTTGCGACTCTAATAGTGCAGCCGAAGAGGAATCCTCCTCTTTATTTGTGTGAATATTATAGAGGAGAGAGGGAATGATTTTATCCATGTGCTTAGGATCCCATATATTTTCAGCTAAATCTTCATTAACAGTTTTACGAATGACTCCATTTAAGCCCAAGAGTCCCGAAGTTCTAAGACGCTCTTGGAACTCAACGTTTTCGGCGTGACACATTTGAGAGAAGCGATCCACAAAAAAGTCATAGGTGCGATGATAGGAAGGGGTGTCCTCTTCTATCTGAGAAAACTTGAGGAAGCTTTCCGATGCAAGGATTTCCAGCTCAGGCTCTGGAGACTCCAACAGTCTTTGGACCGTCTGAAAGAAAAACAAGAATCGTGAGAGATCCGCACATCACAATGCAGCAGAAATCAGACCTTCAAGAAGCTCTCAACGTATAAATTCAGGGATTGTGCATGGCAAGACTTGAGCAGTGCATCCATGGCCTCCATTCCGATCAGTACAAACCCCTGGCGCTGCCGGGAGATATCTCGCCCAATGCGATAGGCCAGGTACTCGCCGATACGGTCCAACTTCTCGGGGCTCGTAGCCGCATAGTACGTCAACGTCTCCATTTTGGATTTCACAAGCCCATCCTCTGCCACGGGAGGAAAGATGTCGTCCACCAGACGCTTGAATCGGGGCTTCAAGGGAGAACAACAACCACAGAACCCAGACATCCTTCCACAACTCACGCACTCATACCTACCTATCCGCGTAACACAAGTCAAGAGCCTCAACCAAACAAACTTGTTAATTAACTTAACAAATTACTTAATAACACACATAAAAAGAAAGAAAGAAGTATTTAGTGTTTCTCTTTCTACTTCCAAGTAGCAGCTATGTTCATTCCATCAAGATTCTCTCTTTCTCCACTAGAGGGGGCCTCTAGTCCCATCACAATTCACAACATTGATGTTGATTATCATCGTGTCAACTGTTGTGTACCCCCGCCCTATAATATCATGGACGTCTCGAGCACCTGATAAGTCGTTATCTTTATTATATCACGCAACCTTATCTTCGAAAAGAAACCCAAAAAAGGCCCGAAATCATCTAGTAGTTAGCCAAATAAGTCAATCATACCACCGCTATTTATATCTTATATACTCACAGACTATCACTGTCATATTATTTCTTCAACATTTTTAAAATAAGTAAAATATTACTTAGTAATATATGATTAAAAAAGTAGTTATGATAAGTTATTATATTATTTCTATGAATAAATAGCCAAAATCTCTTCATATAAATAATAAAATAGCCAATATATATATTAGATAAACGACGAGGGATCAACAAGAAATTGTATTCCTATGAAATAGCCATGACGTATCATGAAGTTATTCAACCTTTGGGGGTCACTTATTTACACAACCCTAAATTAATAATATACTTATTATGAGTTCTAATACTATCTGGAGGAACACAAGCTACAATCACGCAACCTGTTGTAGCGAAAAACATCATTTTTCATGATAAATTCCACTTGGTGAACTCATAGTCATATGAACTTTGCGCTATTATAGAACAATAATATTTGTCATAGTTGTAATTTTATATTGACATCACGTGTTATATAAAGAAACTCTTTCATTCTGGGGTAATATTTTAAATCCTTAAAATTGTTTTTGAAAAAAATTATGGATTGATTTAGGTTATCCACTCGAAATCAAACTATGTTAAAGGGTTTTCTAACGTAAACATTCAAAAAATTATTAAATTTATCATCTTGTTCATGTTTGTACAAGATCATTATGTAATAGGTTTTATTAAATAATTATTTAATATGAAATATTATTCTTCCATTGATATTTTAATACTAATGTGATTAATTCATAAGGTCGGTATAGCCGAGTGTATTTGCACAATGATTCAAATGGATTTGGAGTTGCATAATTCAAATGTTTGGATTCAGAACCAAGACCACAAAATATTAACTATAAAATTAAGAATAATTGGTTCTTAGATGTGTGTAGTTTTAATCAAAAAAATTGATGTTGATTTATTATCCTAAGGACTGAGAATTTAAATTTATTTGCTAGAGTATGATTATAACAGATTCTTGAGTTTAGATTTATAATATTTAGATATCCATGCTCCAAATCTACAGCTATTTTAAAATTTGCGACTCGAAATTATAGATGAATATACATATTTTCTGTGTTACAAACTGAGTTTGTGAGTAAATACATGTGACTTTCCTGAACCCGACACACTCATCAGTCATAATTTTACTTCATAGGAATTAGATGTACCTAGTCACATTATTTTTATCCTTTTGAGCACAGGAATGGGGATATTGGAAATCGATACAGTTTGACTGATGTTTCCAGTTGGTTCTATTTCGGCACCAAATATAATAATCTTGTTTATCCCAATAAATTAATTACTTTAATTTATGGACAAATTAATACGGGGAATATTTCATATTATTTGAATAAAAGCTTATTCTAATTCCAAATCCATTCAACTCCGTGCGTAAGTACATGCGACTTTACTAAATCCCGGCTCAATTGAATGTAATTACTTAAAATCACATTATTTTGATCCTTCCAAACTCATGAATTAAGAATCGACACAGTCTCAATGAAGTTTTCTATCCCTTTCTGTTCGGCAAATAACATATAAATACATTATCATCGTTATGAATTAATTACATTATTATTCAAAGTTCAATGAAAAATATAATATTTAATTTTTTTTCAATGAAACATACTATATAATCTTGTAAAAACCCGATTTGAAGTTGACACTTTATTTAAGAATGGCAAATTCTGTTCAATTATTTTTTGACAATTTACTTTAGAAAACTTTTTAACAAATATCTACTTTAACTTTGATTTTGAGCTGTGAAAGTGAAGGGAGTCCATTATTTTCACCACAAAAACAATTTTTTGGGGATTTGAAATGCTACCCAAAATTGGAAGAGTTAAATAAAATAGCACGTGATGTAAATATTGAACTACAACATCTATTACTGTTTTATAATTAGACTAAGCTCATATGAGTTTACGAAAAAGTTGAAGATTTGAACACGGTTTTACTGCCAAAAGTGTGAAACAAATATTTAGAGTAGAAAATAAACATTGAAAATTGTTTAATAAGTATTTTCTAGAGTAAAAATGTTTGCAAATTATTATTTTTATAGTTTCAATCCTGTATTTCGTGTTGTTTAGCCAAGAAATTTGAATTTGTGACCAATTTTCCCCAAAATGACAATTTTTGCCGTGACAAAAATTTTGAAATCCCAATTTAATAGAACAATAGAATCTACAATGTACATTAAAAAACCATTATTTATGTTCAAATTATATATAACGTCCAGCCCTTTAAAATAAAACTGTTTGTTTAGTTATTTCTTCCATAACTTTTGTGCTATTACCGTTTAAAAAATAGGTCTCGAGTGACAAACGGAATCAAAAATTCACACTTTAAGATAAATTCCTGCCTTTTGGTAGACATATCTACTGATAAAAAAGGACTAAAGGGTGGATTGAAATATCATTTTATTGGAAGTTAAATAAGCTTTAAATTAAAATCTAATTTATACTATTTTTTGTACAGAAACATTTAAAAAAATAAAATATTACACCTACTTCCTAATTTTATTGATGCATGAAAAAAATAGCGTCAGTCATTAAAATGGATGGTATATAAAAACATTTGGAGCTAGATACTTGAAAATTTGTTCGTTTGTACCTGAAATTGTATATTTTAGGCTGATGTGCTTATTTTTTTCCTACCAGCTGCAATATTTCCAAATTTTATTTTATTTTTACGATTTACGCATGTAAAATTTTATGTATAGTTTCTCATTAAAAGAGGGCTCATCCAAAATACGAAATGAGTGATATTCGTGAAAACTTAATTGACTATGCCCAATTACTTTTTTTTATGAAAATCAATTTGAATCAAAGTACTTAATACATTAAGATTTTTTTATTTACGAGGCAACAGAAGATCTGAATAAAACACTTTTTATAAAGTAAATCCTTCATTAAACAAAACAAATGAAAATTTAAGATTTACAATATAAGTTAGTAATTTTCCTGGAACTTGCACTATGAGGATTCGACCTTTTTTTACCCGAGTGTATGTATGCTACTATTAGCCTCATTTATGAGATCTTTACTAGATATATGAACTATTCAAATCCAACTTGAGCAAAATGATGTTGTTTTTTACACTTCATTCCAATAGAAAGATAGGAATCTCCCGTTTCTAATAAATTGACAAATAGCTTGATCTTCGCCAGAAAATTCAACACCAAGAGTCATTGATTTCTCAGAAATCAAAAGGTCGTGCATTCGCGATCTTTAGTTTTGAAAAACTTAATGATGGAAGAGGCTATGTATCCGGATATAAAAAACAATAGATTGGGTTGAGATTTTTCCATATAAAAATTGTAATTAGAAAATAAATATATGTATTTGGAACAATTGGATCAGTGCTTACAAATTATATTATGTTTTTATTTGCACATTTATGCTTATTACTTGATTTTCATTTAATATTCTTAAGTTTCTAGTATAAATTCATTTCTTTATTTATTAAAAATATATAGGTATGTAATATTAATATAATGCTATATTTTCTCTGAATTAAAACAAATCTATTGAAAAATGTTCATAAATGACTTGATATATCCCTTCAATGCTACAATATATCTACATTATACTTCTTTCATCTTCTTCTTCTTTTTCTTCTATCCCTACGAAGGTATAGACGTATGGTATGAAAATAAGATTCAATATAGACTTTATATAGTCCCAGCTTATAGTGTTGGGCTGACGCCATCTCGAGTCCATAACAACCTTCACATAAAAACTTCGCAGTTCTAGCTATTTTAATATTCTGTATGGACTATGATTGAAATCCATCCAACAACTTCTTTTTTCTCCTAACTCTTTCATAATCAAACCACATCCACTCATTCTTAGACGAGTTACGGCCTTCAAAAGATCTTGAACCGCCTCTCTTGAGTTTCTTAGAAAGAGTATAAAAGTCATTGTATTTCTTGGTGAATTTTTCCCCCCAAAAGTAGCCAAAAAACTGAAACACAGCTGAAGTGACGTAAAATTCTAATCATACCAATCAAAGAGAATCTCTTTTTTGATATTCTCCAATAATGACTCACAAAGCCTTGACTTGGATTTACCACTTTGTAATTGCCAATTGGACTCGACTCCTATTACTAACTAATCCATAATTCAAGCCTTTTTCAGTCTCAAGGGTTCCTCAGAAATAGTAACAGCGATATGGGTCGACGAAAATCCAAGCGTTCTGCAGGGCCAAAGAAGAAAAACATAATGCCACTGGATGTGCTCTTCAATTGTCCCTTTTGCAATCACGAAAAGTCCTGTGAAGTGAAAATGGATAAACCTCGAAACACGGGTCGAGTCCAGTGCACCATTTGTATGGAAATGTTTCAAGCGACCATTAATTTCCTTTCCGAGCCTCTAGATGTATACAATGAATGGATTGACGCTTGCGAAGCAGCTAATTGACATTTCAACTAACTACTTACAAAATGACCAAACTATTTCAATCATAGAATCTATTATTTAATATTTTATTTATAATATAAATCAGCATTATTGGATACTATACTTGGATTGGAATTCTTTTCGTGGATCTCTCTTTATACTATAACAATTATAATAATATATAATTATACATATATATATGCGGACACTATTTAATGCCCTTTTTTTCCATTTCTTTCTCTCTATATATATTTTAAGTAGATATTTTATTATAAATATGTATGGATTAACAAGTCAGAAAATTACCTCCATAATACTTAAATATATACTGTTAAAGTGCCATGTCATGTCTTGAGGCATACTAATTACTAATTCATGTTCATGCAAAAACAGACCATGATTTCGATTCCTTTCTATGTCTCTTTCCCTCATTTTTAAATCCATACATCCATCAATGTACAAAATTTAGTTACTTTTTATTTACTGTCTTTCCCGTTTTATGGCCTGATTTAAGTACTATTAATATACAACTTTATGGAAAAATGTTCATAGCTTTTTTTCTTCATGATCTGATTACAATATAGATGATGGGATTCATTCTCAGAAGGATTTATTCAAAGGATACAATCCTTACATCTTTTGTAGGTATATATTCTTATATTTTTATGGTTTTGTCTCATTTTTGAGAAACAATAGATTTCCCCTATAACGTTGATTCTTCATTATTATTTTTTAAAGAAATAAAAAGGGATTTTTGATTAAATTCAGGTGAAATACATATAACAATTTTTTTTTGAAATATCTTTGATTTTTATTCATTGTTTGAAAGCATATTAGATATGATAACAAGTAAGAAATCTCCATAGGGACTGACGTACATTTTTTAAAGATTTGAGTAATAGGAATGTGACGAGATATAACTTATTTGTAATCAGTGTGTTATATTTTATTTTATAGGTATTACTATGATTTATCTTAGTCGCAGACAGTTCTCCATTTTTTTAGGAATAAACGGGAATAAATATAGATCTGGGATGTTACAATAAATATTGTACATAAAGAGAAAATTTTGTATTTTTTCCCCTAAAAAATTACCTCTTTTTAAATTAAATTGAATGTTTTACGGTCCATCGGAGTTGTTATTTCGAGGCACAGTTCTTTGAACAAAAATTGATAAGTTCATCAGATGATTCATCAAACAATATTATCAAGGAGATAAGATTTATTTATATTGTATTTGCCTAAGATCAATCTGTATTCATTTTATTACAAATTTATTTATCTTAAAATATATGCTTTCAACGAAAAGTAAAGTTTACTTTAAATCTAATAATTATATTTGATGAGAGTGAAATATTTTAGATCGAAGAGTCATGAAGGTATTTGTCCTCGTTATTCTTTTGGAATGATTAAATATGTGTTTGATCCTCTGAGAACGAGGTTATGGGTAAACATAGGTCATTTATACGCATATTGAAATTGATTCATTTTAATGGAATAAAGTTCCAGCCCAATCTCCTAGTATATCCATATCCAGACTTTCTAGTTTGAATGAATACTTCATAACTCTTGATTAAGAATTTGATGTCAATAAAATAAATGGTTTATGAATTATGAAGAGCTAGAATGGAAAATAATGAAGATTCATTATTGTGTTTTAATAGATGGTTCATTGAGACAGACTAAAAGTAAACTGTCTAACGAAAAATGTTCTTTCTTTTTTTTCTTAAAGAGAAAACCTTAATTTTCCACTTCATAATATTTTACAAAACTAGAAAATGGGGTTGCTTAAAATCTATTTTATGTAACTCATGTTATTTCGTTGTCAATTTTCATTAAGACTGACGCTGTAAGTTTTTGAAAAAATAGTTGACATAACCCCTCCCCCTTCTCTTTACCACTGACCTAGGTCAATAATGCAAGTTTTAACAAAGCAGCAGCCATTTCTTTAATATCTACTTCAGAAGTATATTGAACATTTATTTAGGAACTTGAAATCTGATGTGTATTATCACAATTCCGTTTCTCCCTCTCTCAATCTTCTTACTATCGTAAGTAGTTTTATAGTACTGTGATAGTTGTAATACCCTAACAGGCTAGATTCTGCAGGGTAGTGTGACAATGTAATAAAGACTTACTCATACTAATTCTCCTCTACACCTTCCATTCTATCTTTCATTGTTACCGTCACAACAAAATTCTCTTGTAATTCGATAATTTAATGAATATAAAACCTTAGAATATAGATTTTAAATCATTGGGCTTTAACGTATAGAGAAGAAACCCTCACAACAAATAAAAACAAAAAGATAAAAAATATCTTTAAGGATATTGCAAGGTTTACAGAACTACTATTATTCGATTAATTATTAGTATTTCTATTAATCTTGGGACATTGCAAGTTTTTAAGTTAAAAAAGGTTTCGTGAGCACAAAAACATCATAATGTTTGAAGGTATTTTTCATTACCATAGAGCTCGAAAACCAAATTAATAAAATAATGGATTTAAATTAATTTTTTGTCATTGATAAAAATATGATATAATAGATTATAAGTAGACTTAGTATTTGTGTGCGATTGCTCAATTGCTCAAAAAAAATGTTCATTTTGAATCTTTTTTTTTTTTTTTTTTGAATAAATTATGATAAATATAAACAAAAATAGTTACTTTAAATTATCTTTATAAAACTGTATTTTTCTTTAAATAAAAATTACTCAATTTTTATATTTTGAGTGCTCATTTTTCAAAATTTTAGTACTCTTTTTGCCCTAAAAAATCGCTCAAAGATCTTAAGTCAAATGATAAATTTTAATATCTTCAAAGTTAAAGTTAACAACAATTTTTGTGTGCACATAAGCATGAAAAGATCCGATGGACTTGTAAGATCTTTTTGTACTTAGAAAATCTATATTTAACTTAAAAATTTGCTTATTTAAATACGTTTTTGAAATATGGAACCTATTGTATTAAGTTTTAATCTAAGCTCTATGACTACATATCTATCTAGGGTGCACCTATCCTGACTTATCAAAAAAATAATCGTACTTATAACTTAATGAGGCTTTTATTTATATAGGCAAAAGAGTAATATAATTCCCTTCGAAGTTTAGAATAGTAAATCTAGGTACAGTACGGGATACAGAAAATTATATAGTATGCTTGAGACGGTAAGAAAGATTGATACCTGCTGCTCTGAAGATAATTACTATATGATGTATGTATTTATTATCTCAAATATTAAATTACACAACTCATCAGTTTGGTAAAAATTCTAGATGGACTGCTTAGACCAAAGCAAAGAACATTAAACTAACAATATTTTGATCTCCGCTTGAAAATAAGGAAATTTCATTGATCATAAGCAAAAAATATAAATAAATGCTATAGTAAAAATTACCGTTTTCCTCATTGAAGGCTCAGTGAAGACTTCAATAGTTATAATTGAATGTAGATTTATTTATTTAAATCTAAAATCTACATTCTACCAAATTGCATTCGGTAAAATGTTTTTGACATCGAATTTGTAAAATAGTTACTCAGCACTTCAGTCATCTAAAGTAAAAACTATATTTGAATATTTTTTTATTAACATAACATTGTCCCACTTATGCTTGTTCTCCAAAATGATGATTGTTTAATCTTCATTTTTCCAAAATTAAACCTTTAATAACTTCATAAGTAATACGGTATTGAAGGTACTCTATAAAAAATTGAGGGTAAGTATTTCTTCTTTAGCGTAAACAAGGCCGGACTTAGATAACTGCTACCTATGCAGCCCATTGGGTTCTGTCTTCCAAAGACCTAACTTGTTATCCTTATGATTTTGCAGATTGGGATTTGGGCTCCTATGCAATCCGTTTCATAGGGGCCATGTAAAAGTTAAGACCGCCCTAAATTTAAAGTTGTCTTTCTTTTATTATTTTAAAGGTTTTTTTTTCATTTACTTATTTTCTTTATATTGAAAAATGAGACTTAATCCTTTGTCTGCACAAAAAAAATATCAAAGAATCAATTTTGGACTACATAAGGAAATTTCTAATTTTGTGTTTTTTAACATATAAGCAAATTACCATTAAAACCTGGGTACAATTTTTTTTTACATAATGTAATTCAATAAATTGTTAGATTGGTAAAATTGTAACTTTGATTCGTAAGAGAGGATTCAAAATTAAATTAATGATAAATATTTCATATATTATGTATTTCCTCGTGAATATAAGGAGTTTAATAACAATGGATGACATTCAATTATATTCAATCATATTACAGTTATTGACATTTTTCAGAGGGAGAGAATATAATAATTTATAATTTAAAAATTTATCTTAGAGTGCATTAACGCGATAACTATTATATTGTGGTGCACCATTGTACACAAAATTTTGATCTTGTCTGTTTTTCAAACTCCTTGAGGTGCATCTTGAACATAATTTGAGAAGCTTGATGTATGACAAGTATCTGTATCCATATATTATGTATGTGGCCAGAAACACTCCTCTAAAACATAATAAAGAGCAAGAAATACAATCATACCATCATGAAATGGGGCTTTCTAGAATTTTCAATCTGATGTATTGTACCGACTGCTGGACAAGACAGGTAGATTTGACAAAACACGCAACCACTCATAGTCTATGACGTCACTATTGTTTAAATTTTCAATTTAATGTATCGTACTGACTGCTCAGTAAGAAAAACAGATTTTGACAAAACACCCAACTTCTCATTTACTATGACGTCAAATATTAAAAGCGTGGTGGAAGTCAAACATCAGTCATATTCTTATTAACCTTGATAAAGAGTACAACACGATTACTTTCTCAGGCATTTTATTATTTGTACAAAAGTAAATATTTTATGACAACACATTTAGAGTTATTAATTAACTTATTTGAGAAATACACCTCGGTCATTAGGATATTAAATTAATAATATAGAAAAATATAAATTACATATTTCAAAAATCACTCCAATGTATGTACAGTAACTTAAAAAATTTCCTTCAAATGCCCATAAATCTTGTACACAATTCTTATTTGTTTTTCTTATAATTATTTCAAAATACTGATATAAGACCAGGAAACGTCTTTTACTTTGTTTAAAACTTAAAACCAACAAAATTCAATGTGAATCACTTCAAAAATAGATATGCATATACATTTTTAAGGCATTGATTCTACTTTTTGAAAAAATAAATATTTATTGTCTAAAAAAAAGTTAAGGAAAAATTGATGATTATCTGTATGAATTATTTTAAAAAATTGCATGATTTTTGAATAAATAAGATTTTGTATGTCTATATATACATATATATAGATGTGTATAAATAAATGAAATGAGTTAAATTTTGCTATTAATCCAGGACACGTAATTAGCAATATTTGTATACACTCCGGGTAGTTTGGGTTTTGCGCAAGAGATACCCCATGAGACAAGACCAATTAAAGTAGATTTATCATCCTGAAAATAATAATAATGATTTATTAATACATACTAGGGTGAATACCATCATAATACGGTCAACTAAAAGATAATGCTTCTACATTGTGTCTAAACAGACTTGTGGTCATAATAAGAATTATAATATTTAGAGACTCGAGTAAGTTTATTTTATCCATGTACACAAGCATTATATTTTGAGTTGGCGATACTGTGATAGTTATAAATGGTAATTGATTAATTAAACATTATAACATATTACTAAAACGGAACTTCAATCAAAGTATACATATGTCACAAAACCTTAAAAATTGACTTTGTTGGATGGTTGTTTTATAAATTATGTACTTTTTATAATTGTGTATTACGTACTCCGTATACAGATAAAAAATATAATGTAGCCATCGAGAAAGTCTTGTCAATGTCATTGTTGATAGGCGTAGACAAGGTCATCGCATATGATATGTAGAAAAAGAGGTGGGATCTTAGGGATAAACTGTTGACTCTGCTTTAACATTTTTTATTTAACATATAAAATTTCTTTTGTGGATTTAAAGTGTGTATAGAAAAAAAATGAACTGATCATCCTTTTAAATCGTTGACCATGAAAAAAAAAAAAAAAAAAAAGAATACGACTCTATGTTATTATACATATGTATATATATCAATGTGAACAAGGTCAAATCCTTTTGACATTCACTCCTATTTAATTTAAATACATAACATATGTGCATTCCATTCTACTACATATTAAACACAGATTTTAATCATTATAATCCACATTCATTTGTCAAATGATGTTAGTAATTATATTCTAGTATTACACAAGTTACCCAAGTGTAGTAAATACTATAATAGGTATATAAAACTAATTAATTCATCCCATGATTTTAGAATGTTTTTATTTAAATAAAGCTATAAAAAGATTTCCTTTGTATATTGTTGTAATACACTTGAAAGTGCCAGGGATGGATCCTTTATGCAGGCTTGTGAACGGAACACAAAATTGAACGGTGTTCCATGGAACTTGCGTTCAATGAACGGAACGCTGAACGGAATATTTTTTTACATTGAACACTAAAAATGAGAGGCCACAAATCGTGTTTCCAAAAATCGGAAAAATTATCCTACAGCCATTGCTAGGTGGTCCTGGCCTTGTACTCCGGAGCGGAGTCCTGTTGGAACAAATAGTTTCCTGCTTGGGGGGTTGGACTTCATCCAGGGTAAAACTATCTCCTCGAGGACATCCTGGTACTCCTTGACCCCGATTTTTAGGCCTTCCTGGAATTAATACGTGGGCATCCTCTTCCCGTCTGATGCCATAATTACCAGCATCATCGAGGAGGCTGGGAACTTAGTCTGGTTTCCCGGCGGAACCCAATCGATCCAGTAAGTAAGGTAGAGGTTGTTCCAGGAGTTTTTCGACGAGTCCACGGTCCAGTTTTTCTTGTCTTGGTGCTGTGCTGGGCGCGAATCAAATAGGCCATACTTCGCATTTTGACCTCCATTTCGACAATGAATGGACCGATTTTAGTCAGTTGTAACTCATTTGAACGTAAATATTTACCAAATTATTGTGTTAAAAAATCTTGAATCCTAGTTCTCAAATGAGGGCTCCCCGACAATATCAAAGTGGAATTCGCAATTTGATATCGTACAGTGTATGTATATGGTACTACCTTATTATTGTAATATGGAACGAAACGCCAAAATAGCGGAACGCTTACAAGCCTGCTATTATGCAATATATTATTTGGCAATGGATTTACATATGATATAATAATATATATGGTAAGTCGACTTAAAATAGTCTTGATCAAAAATCATGGAAGGAGAAAATCCCCAAATATTTTTGTACTTCATATATACTTTCATTCCAATATTTGATATATATGTATATTTGAGTGGGTTATAGGCTTTTTATTCTAATTTATGGGATGATTTAAGATATCAAAGAACCTTTATTGGATTTAAGAGACTAATATTGGCCCAAATATGGCCCTTTTCAAATAAATCTATCAACTTATCATTCTTTTATTGTGACGATCAATTTTGGCCACTTTAAGTGCAATTTGTACCACCTTCAAAAGTTTAATAAGAATAATTTATTCATAAAAATTGACGATAATTCTTCGAAGAATACAAATGTAATCCACATTCAATTTTGGTAAAAAATACTCTAGCTTGAATTTGTGGGCACATATGTAATACACGCTAGATCAAAATTATATTATAATGGAAGAGGGCCCAACTTTTTGCAGTTTCTACCTGAATATTTGTTATTATATTTTCGAAAGCTATTAATATTATTCTTTCATTCTTGAGGAGAAAACATATAGGTATAAATTATAAATTGTAACCACAAAACACTGAGGAGTTATACTTAGTAGTCCATTAAAAATTTTAAAATTCAACAAGATATAATTTATTAATTAACAATATAATTTCAACAAAAATAATACTATAAATAGATGGGTGTTTGAGCTCTCTTAATCATGAATCTAGCGGCTGTTATCGGCAATGATGATTTCAATGTGGTGGCGGTAGGCCTGCCACCACTGCAGATGTAGTCTTCTGTCATAGCGTCCCAGTACTCGTTGACTGTGGCTTTGAGGGCCTCGGTGTTTGGATGAAAGACACTGCAGAGCTTTCCCTCGACATGCACCCAAAAGGTGTAGTCGAGGGGATTGCCATCAGAGATCTAGGGGGCCAAAAGTGTAAAAAAATAATTCAAAAGAACTCAAAAGACTCATTCAAAAGAGTCTTGCAACTGCGGAGATGGGTTTATTTAATTGTTGGTGTCAAAAATGGCCTCTCCGCCATCACAAGGCCCTTTCCAAAAACTTTTTGGACTTGCCGACGGTATAGAAGATGGTCCTTAAGACACCCAACTGCTTGGAGTGCGGGAATGAAAATTCATCGATCACGTTCAAGTTTCATTCTCTCGACTTATACGTAAGCTCAAGTTTGTTTTAATTAGTAACTAATTGTTTATGCTTTTATATATCGAAATATAAACTAATTTCAATCATTCAAACTTTATTAGTGATTGAATTAGTAAGTATTCAGATTTCAAAGGACCACACGGCATGTGTAAGTCCTTGTTGTACTGGAAGTATACATTGGAGCTATTCCTGCCTATATCATTGCTAGATACAGTGCAGGACATGTGTTTATTTTTTTCATTTTATAGCAGCTTGAAGCTAATTTAATGCAACGTCATGAAAACTAATCTGCTCTCCTCCAAAACATTCTTCAAATTGTCTGGGAGACCTTGTTAATTTTCAATTTCTTTTTTTTTAAACATGGCGGTGGATAGTATTATTTTCATCCATAGTGGTATCTTTATTAATCTAAAAACATTTCTTCCAAAAAGAAAGAAAAAGCCCTAAAATTCTTGTCAATTATTATCAGCAGTAGAACTATATTTCAATTAATAGTAAGGAATTTTTCTCAATTTAATATATTCGATTTAAACCAATCAACGTTCAGAACACTAACAAAGAATAGAAAAATTCATAGTTCTAAAACAAAATGTAATCTACATTTTTATGCTAATTCACGTCGGTGCCTTTATTATTTTTTGGAACTTTTATTCCAAAAATAAACAGAAAAAATTACCTCCAAATCAGTTGTTAGCTATTAGCCAATCCTTTCCACCCAAATATTCAATAACTGTTAGAAATTGCTCACAACCTAACAACGGAGGTACTGATGTGTGGAATTATTATTAGGAAAATTAGTGTATATCTTGCCATTTTTGCGGTTTTTCGTGCCCATCTTGTTCTTTATGGCAAGTAATCCACCACTCCAAAACCTCTCATCACATCAACAACTTAAAAGTCTTCAAGAAACACAAGATTCAAGGAGATGAAAGAGAATTAAACGGTTTAATTTATCATTTAATTGTCAATACGTAAATATTAACAATATTTTTAAATAATTTGTTGCTTTATTGCCTCATTTCTATTCTTTAGATTTTGTGACATAGTTATCTATTCATCCTTTGGTGGTCACTAAGAAGTTATAAGTACACTTCCTGTAATGATGGGTTTGATGTTCTCTAACTAACAATATATTTTGTTTTGCATAAATTTACAGAATATAATATACATTTATAAAGTTATTTATAGGGAAGTTATATATTAATAATATACAACAATCCCTCTTGCTTCATGTGTAAATAAATAAATAATTTTAGTTAAAGATATATTCTAAACGATACTCTTTTCATTGGGCTGGAATAGATATTTACTTTGAACTCTTGATCCAGCGACAGATATAAGTGCTCCACTGTCATATGTAGCTATTATATTTTTGAAGTAATTTCCATGGACATTCAATTCATCGATGGATAATTTATTCAGTTCAAATTTTTGAATATATTTGATGATTGAAATAGAATTTTCTTTTAGACACCTGCATACTCTTGCATAGTGGCCTTTCTTACCACGAAGTAACTTCCTCTCGAAGTAAAAGTATTTCAACCAAATTTAAGACTATTTCTCCCTTAGACTTAGATTGTCGTGACAGATTTTTCTTTATCTAAATGGTTTTACGTCCCCATGTAAGGAATGAACATCTACAGCCTCCTGCAAAAATGATTATAGTTTGCATTTAATTTACACACATGCTATTTACGATTTGTTATATCCAGCTTGTATATTGATATTCGTAACCAAAGTTTTATAATATGACAATTAATATTTAATACTATTTGTATCATACAATAAATTATAACTAACATTAAGACATTTTCTTGATAATATTATTTAGATTAAATAGTACCAAGTAAAGCTATATTTTGGTGAAGGAAAGCTTCTATATCTAGTAAATTTTCAGATAAGTTGTAATGTTAAAAAAAATCATAATCTTATAAGTATGTTCGAAATTACCCATCGGCCATCAAGTATGATTTATTAATGAAGGTTTGTTTATGTCCGAAAGAAAACAGAGGAACCAGAAAGTTGAAGTTGTATTTGCAGGCGCGCTTGCACAAAACACGATTTCCACAACACTAGACTTATACCATAACGCGTGTACTACTGATGTTTGTCTTCCACCACGCTTTTTAATATTGACGTCATAGTGTATGAGTGATTCTGCGTTCAGTGAAAATCTGTTTTTCTTACCCAGCAGTCGGTATGATACATCAAATTGAAAATTTTAGCAAAAGTGACGTCATAGACTATGATTGGTATCGTGTTTTGTCAAAATATGCCTGTCTTACCCCGCAGTTGGTATAATACAACAAATAGAAAATTATAGAAAGCCTGATTACATAATGGTCTAACCTTGTATTTCTATTAGCCTTGGGATAACCCCATTTTTCTCCAAAAAGAGAAATAAAAAAGACCCAAAATCAGTTATTACTTAGTGAAATCTTGTTGAAGTATTATTCATTTCATTTTATTATAGGTTCACAGTTTAACATGAGGTAATTCGTGTTCAAACAATTAATGTTCAGGACAAAGATAAAGGACATGACAAGAAGTAAAAAATCGATAGGTGACAAAAAAGAAGAAGAATACAGTTAGGGGAAATCACTGTGTAGTGGTATAACTCCACGAATACATTAAATCGATTTGCATGTTAAAAATGAATTAATTCAATTAGTCTTGTCTTTCGCATATTTTGAATACATATTCAACAAAGATTTAGAACAAACGCTTACTCTAACATGCTATTTGTAAATATTAATAGAAGGTTATAAAATCACCTATTACAGTCAAATGATCTCTTCTACCTTGGTATATTATCTCCAAATAACTCAATGAGTAAGAATGACAACCCTATGAGGATAAAATGTATATTTTTAAAGCACCAATATCCTAATATTTTACGGATCAGTATTCCTTATTTATTTAACCTCAACAAAAGCAGCCCAGAATGTATGTTAAGTGTATACCAATTAAATTGCTCATTTGACAAATTCTCCATGATGCTCTGAACCTAACCCACGCTCTTTACACATATATTCTAATGTAGGAGTTAGTTTCTAATCTTTTCAAGGTTCATAAACATACATAGGTAGAACGTATAACATGGATCAGAATGGAGTTGGCAAAATAAGAAGGATTTCGACTGTAGAAATAAACTTCGGGAATTATGGGTTTCAAGTATTTTTATTTTTTTTACAGAACTGAGAAGGCGAGAGTAGTTGTACTTCGGACTAAGATATACCCAGAATTATATCTGGTTAAGCTGTGAACGACTCGTGTTGAAAGAGACCGCAGGGGGGGCCGGGGGGGAGGGAATATGAACTAATTTATTTACAAAGTTAATCATAAGCAGAGTTGACATTTTTGTAAGGGAAAGAAGAGGGCGAGGAGGAGAAGGGAGAGTTATTGGATACCTTTCTACATTTAAAATAACATTTCTGTAGGAAAAACATCCTAGTTATGTTTAAATTCATATATATTCATTTTATAATACATTTTTAAATCAATTTACACAAAATAACCGTTGTTCCTTTTTTGATTTTTAAAGCTAGTTTCTTCATTACAAACATATCAACTCTACTCATATGTCATAACTTATACGTAGGAACTCAACCTAAAAGCGCAAGACTTGAAATTAATGGTTAATAGTCACAAATATATAGCATATAAATAAAAATAGATGTGGGGTCTGCAAGGGGCTTGAGCCCTCTTTCTTCTCGTTATTATCTAAAAAAAGGAAAAAAAATCTTCAATAAAGAAAAGGTGATCAAATTCAAGGCAGGCTCAAAAATATTAACTTCAAAAATGATTAACGTATATATTTTATTTAAACATCTATAATATGTTGTGCATCAACATAAAATAAATCTACAACATAAATCAAGAAATGGTGAAAACCCCAATTTATTTTTTACTCTACATATACATTTAGCACCGGCGCCGGAATGTATTCAAGTGGAGAGTCCAAATTGAATAAGCCTCAGAAGAGTTGGCAGGATATTTTTATTTAGGGGGGGGTCGGCTTTTTTGACAATTTTGACAGAAAAGCTTTTTTTTCATAAAAATCAAATTTGACAATTAAACTTTTAAAAAGAGACTAAATTTAAACGAATAAGATTTTTTTTTAAAAGGGAAATTAATTTTTGTTTTTCTCGAAAGTTATGACATTTAAATTTTTTAGACAAGATTAAATTTTTTTCACTCTGATAATTATGAAAAATCACGCAAAAGTGTCTGGGGGGGGGAGAAAGGGCCCCTATTGTCCCGGCGCCACCAACAACCGACCCAATATTTCATAGACATATTTAAATCAATTACAGGTTTTATATTTAAATTTTGAGAAGAGTGGAAATACCCATGGGTTTTTTGATATAGTTTAGAATCTTTATTTGATTTAAGTAACTAGTCTGACTTTTTTTTTTTTTTTTTTTTTTGTCAATTATTCATTCTTTTATTGCGACGATCAATTTTGGCTACTTTAATTGTCATTTGTGACTTACCTAAAGGATAAATAAGAATAATTGATTGATACGAATTTGTCGATCATTCGTCAAAGAATACAAATGTAATTCACATTCACTTTCGGGAAAAATATTTTTAGCTTGCTTTTGTGTTGACGGGCCACGCATCAATGTATATATACCTAAATATGAATAATTAATTATTTATTAATCCCATACACATCTTGTCCTTCGGAATGGATCGTGAGAGAAGGAGTAAAACAGGAAGAGGTTTTAAAATCCTTGAAGTGAAAGTTGTACCCCTCACTTTATTCAAATCAACCATAATAGATGTACTTCTTGTTGCTTACTTGAGGGCCAATGTAATAACGATAATAATGATATTTGTCCATGTCCTTGATGAAGTCAAGGTCCGAACTATTACATATATTACGAAGATTGAGGATTATTCAAGAAAAGAAAGAAAAGAGTAGGAAACATGCGTTTACACTCTACATTTATGTTTCAATGAATGAGACCGTTTATGTAGAGACCTTCCTCCTTACTATAATAGGTTCTTGTAACGTAGTTTTACGTGCGAACCAACAGCGAAACATATCTACATAATATGTACGTATGCAAGTATGAATTATGCACAGGGAACGATAAAAAGCAGTTTTCCTTCGAAGGTGTATTTACTTAACTTTGCCATTCAGGAACAAATCACATTTCCGTTCGTTATTATTTCTTTTTTCAATCCCGAGTTATTCAGATGCAGTGCCCTTGTTTTTTTTTCAAGGATATATAAAATCTAATTCTTAAAAAAAAAAAAAAACTTTTGTGCATTCAGAGAAGAATGATGGCCTATTTTTTTAAATATGATTTCATATACGTATATTAATAAAAAAAGTACTCTTTTCTAAAAAAAAAAAACACGTCATTTTGACATTAAGAAAGGTCGATACTTTATTTTCCAAAAAGGTCATCATCTCATAGTAGAGTTAGATAAAAAAGTTATATCAATCGGAAAATTTGATAAAAATATTATATAACTTTCCCCTAACAAAAAACCCCGGTTTTAGAATGGATATTTTAGTTATTTTCCATACTTTTTTTTACTAAAGATATAAAGCAAATATCCATGCACTTCCCGAGTTTGGCTAGTCATTTGGCATAGAGATGGACATTTCGTAGAACACGAGGAGAAGGCGGAAGCGATACTTGTGATACTGCTTATTTAAGAACCATGTTAACATCAAAAGGATGTTTCCTAGAAAGTGGAAGCGTTTTTTTGTAGTTGACATTATGAACAGGCTGCCCTTGTTGGAATTAGAGTAAATTGAGTCGCGGCATTTGAGTAATTGCAGCCTATATGTCCTTGGTATATAGGAATTGAGATTTGTGTTTATTTCTTTCTTCTCACGGCTACAAAATTCATTATAATCTAAGTAAATCAAACTTATTTATAATCTAAGGATTATATTGAGTGTTCGTAAAGTTTTTGTTCCTAAATAGTAATAAAATTATTGGTATTAAGTACTATTATTTTATGATATTGGAAAGCTTATAAGTTTATAGCACAAATTTCAAACGTGCCCTATAGTCTATACAATCTCAATTCCCGATTATCTCTAAAGTCTAAATTATTATGTTGGGTAGAACATAGACACTAGCTATGCAAATTCATTTCTGGATCTTGTGAATAGTCAAATTCATCAGAGTAAAGAGTAACGTTGCAGTGAGAAGTTGTTTGTATTAATGTTCCTCGGTTACGACTGCATAAATTATGTTCAGACACTTATGAATGTATTAGCAACAGATATATTTTGATCCATTTCATTTGTTGTTCATCTTATTAAATATCTTATATTCTCAATATTTGTTTAATACCTACATAAAACGAGTAATTATCTATAATAAATTAGATTTAAATTTATAGTCTTTAGACTCAAATGACTTAATAGTACTTAAATAGTCTATAAAATATATTATTAAAAAATTGTTTGTTAGATTTGGAGTCGTGGAGTTGAATTCGGAGTAGAGCATTTTATTTACAGACTCCGCAGCCCTTTCTCTAGGTATACCTCTTAACCCTAGTAGATAGCTATCACAATATAGTTCCACTGAGAGTCGATATTTTAATTATTTTTTTCCGAAATTATCTCTTGAGCAAAACTATCTTTAATATTAATTTGAATCCCATAATGACAATAGTAGAAAAACTTTGGCAATTTCTTGACTAATTTTATTCCTGACGTATACTATCTCATTTTTTTTTTTAATTAAAGGATCTAACTCATTCGTTCGCTTTTTTTATTGCAAGGATTATTGCTGGACCCTTAGCTACAAGGACTTTATTTTTCAAGCCAGGAAATAAATAATATGTACATACAGATAGGCCTAACTTATTTTATAGTTTATACCTTTGTTAATAGAAATACAAGATTATACTAGAACGCTTTTTCGACTGATGTTTGACTTCCACCACGTTTTTTAATAGTGCCGTCAAAGAGTATAACTTTTACCAAGGGTATCTATATATTACTCTCTTTGAGTGTTACTGTTATAGTACTGTTGTTATACCTATGACGTCAAATCTGTAAGTCTTGCCCAACAGTCGTTACGGTACATCAAATTGAAAATTCTAGTAAGCCCGATTACATGAGGGTATAACCTTGTATTTCTATTAATCTTGGGTTATATAATTTATGCATATTCATAGAATCAATGGATTTGATACATTGCTATCTTTATTTGTCTCAGAAAATATAAAAAATTAAACAAGGCCATTATTGTTTTTGTTTGCTTTGATTATTTGCAGATTGAATTCAAAAGTAATCCTTTAAGCAACTCAATCTTTTTTTAAATAAAATATTGAGTAATATACACTACAGACTAACATATTACTTATCGATAAAATACACATTTTTTTTAAATTGAGTTTCTGATCATTTGAAAATATGAACAGTTCTTTCTTTCGAATTCGATATAACTTTAGTTTCCGAGATTTTTAAAAGAGGCATTGTTAAAACGTGAGTCATATTATGATAACTAATATGGATAAAAATAATATGTGGCTTGTGAGTCATGTCTACTTCATGTCTATACAGAATAAAATATATGGGAATATAACAAAGGAATTAATTTAAAGTACAGTCAAGTCAAATCTGGATAAAAGAAATTCGGATGCAATAAAATACGCTGATAGCCAAGTTCTCTCACATACCAATTTTTTAATACATAAAATACTTTGCATAGAAGAACAAGAAGTAAAAAATCCGGATGAAATCAATTTTTCTTCTCTTTTTTGTTATCAACATTATAGGAATTCATGATAAGGAAGAATCTCCATGAGGATTTTTCCTTTTTATGGGTACAAATCGTAAGCCTGCACCAACATTTTTGCTCTGTAAGTTTCGTTTTAAATACATTTCGCATTGATTTTCAAACAATACAGATAAATATCCTGAGTGCTTCCGAAAAATACTTTTGCTGAAAGATAGGCTAATTATCTGTCAAAAACAGGGTCTAATCAAACACTGATTGCCTCGAAATAGGGAACTTTAAAATTACTTATTAACATATGTAAGTATCGAAAAATTATGATTTTGGATATACTTTGCATATAAGAAGATCCGGATATAGTATACTTTTCATTTCAAAAATGGCAGTTTTCTTTTTCCGGATTTAACTGTGTCTCTCAGTTCCGGCATCTATGGTTGAATTAATTTTTATGATCCTGGCTCCTTCGTTAAACTTATAATTTCTGTTTTAGTTTTAGTTATTTGAGTCTAAGTTGTTATTCTTTTGGTACTATTGAATATACAGAAATAAATAGAAGATGAAAGATGTTTATTTTGACTGATATGATGATGGTTTAATATGAAGGGATATTTCCTTCAAAAAATTTACATTGAAAATAATGTCTTCTTCCTTTGAAAATGCCTTCAACCTACGCAATTTTGTACCGTAATTTACCCTAAGATTAAAGCGTACACAATTTCATGTCTACTACCAAGGTTAAATCTGAAATTTCTATTTTTTTCCCCTAAACTAAACTAGAATTTCCTGTACTTTCCTGAATGAAATATTCAATATTTTTAAGATTTATTGACCTAATGCTCCGCATTATCTTCTTCTTTAATTAATTAATTATTATGTAATCAATTATGTATGTACGTATGCAAATGAATGTGATCTTACCTTCATTGTAACTAAAGGGCCCCCAGAGTCACCCTGACACGAATCCTTTCCTCCACTTTCATAGCCAGCACAAATGAATTCATTTTTGTAAATAATTTCCTTCCGTTTATTGGACTTAAACCACTCTTGACACGTCTTTGGAGAAAGAACTTTAACAGTTACTTCTTGAAGCACACTGGGTGTAGTGATTTGTCCATGTGCAGTTCGGCCCCATCCAATAACAACTGCTTTATTACCTTCAAAGTCATCCTGAATACTGGGTAAGCAAACAGGGATAATGTGTTCTTTATAGACTACATCCTGAGTGAGTCGAAGTAGTGCAATGTCGTTTTGAAATGTTGCACTCTTGTATTCTGGATGCTCCTCCTTTCTCTCAATAGCATAGTCTTCATGAGGAAATTTCTCTGACTGAGATCGGACGTTCCATTCTCCCAAGCGGACATGCATGGCAGAAATAGATGTCGAATGAACACAATGTGCAGCAGTCATAACCCAACGCTCTCCAATCAGAGCGCCTCCACAGCTTATTCGTTTACTCAGGAAGCTTTGCTTCACAATAGCTGCTTGCCATGGATGACTTCCAAAGGTAGTATCCTTGCCTCCAACAATACGAGACTCTCGATCATACACTACACCACATTTGGCATCAGAAATAGCTCCTAGGTTCGGATCTATTTTATCAATTTGATCTCGATCAACACAGCAAGTCCAAATCATCCCTCCGTTGCATAAATCCATGGACTTTTTCCCTCCAATTACACAGCTCAAACTCAGTCCACAATCATACTGTTTTCCACGATACCAGCAGTGATTGGGAATAAGAGTAAGCCCCGCTGGTTGCTTGTCAAAACCTCCAATAAGAGAGTTTCCAACCTCACTCACGATAGAAGTTATACCGTTCGTCACATCCTCCAATATACCTTTTTTCTCTGCAACAAGGAGAGTTGAATTCCCATAAAGTTCCGAATCTGTAGAATCTCCAGTCTCAAGAACCTTGGATTGAGCAAAATGAAGAGGGGTAACAGTTGTTGTAGTAGTGATTGTAGTTGTTGTCGTGGTTGTAGTTGTTGTCGTGGCTGTAGTTGTTGTCGTGGTTGTAGTTGTTGTAGCAGTTGACGTTTCACCTGAATATGCAACATTTATAAAGTTAAAAAAGCCTTTGAATATATTCTGACGAAGATTTGTAAAGCCACTATAGTCCAATCGTATTTGTGCCTGGCTTTCATTGAAACCAAGGAGGCAAATAGATAAAAAGAGAAAAGTCACATATCTTTTAACTTTTAACATATTAAAGCCATATAATTTTGAACCCAAGTGGAGTTAAGTAGATAAAGAGTCAGTTACTGTTAACTGTTGAAGGGAAATCAGTCTCTGAAATAATAAGATTTTTCATAAGTAAATTTATGTTTGATGTTGCTACATTTTATATTCATTATTTATATGCCGGCTCAATCCTCCTGAGCCACATGACCTTAAAAAATGAAAGTGAGCTCTTGTAGTAGGCGTTCATTAAGTAATATAACCACAAACACACAAAAAAAGGAAGTTGTAGAAACGTTATTATTAATTGATTCTAAAGGTAGCCGGTACGGTGGTCCCCCATTACTTTTATTCACAAGTATGATATTCTAAATAAAATGCCTTTGATTCAAGGTCAGGGTTAATGTGACCTAATATAAACATTTACAGAGTAGAAGTTGTATTGCAAAAATATCCTCAGACTCAAGGTCATGTCTTGATTTCTCCTCATAAGGTATGTATTTAGTAAGTAAATATTATAAAAGCCTTACATTTTTTTGGACGCACGTTGTTACTATTGATAGTTCTACTACTGGCTCAGATGATCTGGAGAAGAAGAAGTAATGCTCATTTCAATGAAGGAAGGTTCACTGAATTGAAGACTAGATTCAACTCTTCATTGTCACTAAGGAATCTCTCATGAATGTATGATCTGTGTGGTTTTGACTCTTTTCATAAATGTATCCCTATGTGGATGGATCCTTTGATTCCTTCACAATTAAAAGGGAGAATGGAACACTTGGGAACAATCAAAAAAGACTGAATTCATGTTTTTTGTGAACTTCAATATTACAGAATAAAAATAAAAATAACAATAATGGAATAATGATTTTTACGTAGGAACTTGAATTGTTTTTTTTTTATTTAGGACTTTTCCCCGCACACTTCACTTAAATATTAAAACTATTATGTACTACATACGGCTCGCCTTTTGCGCGTATGGTTGCACTCGCAGTAGTCGTAGTAATGGTAGTAATAGTCGACCGACTTCCTCCAGAGGGTTCACACTCCATAGGACCCCTGATGATGATGGCTTCAATTAAATCTATGTACATATTATAATGATGTCTCAATGAAAGTGAAAAGGTTTACATGCATAAATAATTATTTATTTATGTGTACAGAATGACAAGGAACTTTTCTTGATCGTTATAATAACAATTTTAATCAGGCCCTCTTTTAGATTTTTCTACAGCCAGGGATCACGTCTCCTATTTTCCTCACTTTAACTCTACTGGGTGCTCCATAATGAGAAACCCATCAAAGAAATTAAATTAAACACATATTTTGCCTTTGCTCTAAACAACTTGGCGGGAACGCCTCGTTAATGACTTGCAGCTAATACACACAACATCTTCCCGAATATTTACCCACATGGCCTACGTAGTTACTATCAGGTAGTGCTTGCTGAGAATAGAAACTGCATTAGCCTCCCTGTTGATCATACCAAGGGTGCAGTGGTGTAATCAGCCTGAAACGCAATTATCATTTGCTGGTAAATATTTAAAATATACCTATAAATATAAGTAATTAGGTATTTAACGGTGTTGATCATTTTTGGGGTTAAGGCATCCCCCCCTCCCCAATGATGAAAGCCATCTATGTTCCTCCCAAGATTTTTAAGATTGATGAAGAAGAAGTGTGTTCTTCTTCTTCATTTGCATTCATTGCAAAAAGAAACAAAAAAATCTGACTGTTCACTGTTGCAATATTTCTGAGCTGGATAACAAAATCTTTAAACATAATACTTTTGATTTAATTTAAAGGTAATGGAACCGTAATTCCGAACCACCTTGAAAATTAAAACACTTTTAGTCCATATTGCTTTCGTTTCTGCTAGCTAAAATGAGACTGATAATGAAAGTGAATCCCTTTGAACAATCTAGGAGTATCTCAATTTAATCACATGTTTCTCTATATTTTGATGGATTTCGAGAATATATTAAAGTCCGTGTATAGAATAGAGGCACATTCTTTTTATAAACGTCAAGGGTGCCACCAAATTTGTTGGCACCGAATTTATCCTAAAGCTCTTAATTATTTGATCTACAAACCCAAGCAGCTCTAGATGGTCACCTCCAGGGGGCGTAGATAGGATTTTAACTGAGGAGATTGGGTATAAATAGAATTAAATCTTCTAAACATCAATGTTAAAAAGAACAAAATAATTTGAATATAGGGAGACCAATGGTCATTTTTTCACCGGACATGTTTTTTTTTTATATTACGCGCAAGGACTTATTTATAAGTTCATGAAATGCCCACAGTTTTGTGGGACCAATAGTTGAAGATTAAATTAAAATAAAAGTAAAATTTTTAATTTAAAAAAACCAAAATAATTTATATGAGATAGATTTATTATAAAAGAAGAAGATTCAAAACATATTTTCCAAAAAAAAAAAAAAGCAAAACAAGAATCAAATGTGTTAATATTAATAATTCTAAAATTTTATTGAGTTCAAAATATAGTTTAAAAAAACATAAAATCGACCAGGTCGTTCTCTTTTTTTGGAAATCAAAAATATTGTTACCCTTTTTTAAAATAAGTTGATTGTTATTCATTTAATATTAATTTGATTTCTATGCTAAATATATGTGAGAGGAGAGACAAATTTTTAGTTATATATTAAGGTTAAGAGGTAATAACTTAATTAACTTTTAGAAATATAAAGCATACCAATTTTGAGGGTGATAATTTTGGGTCTTACATCCTCTGAAGGAGTGGCAGGGTGGGTCATGACTCATGAGTGAAAGTGAATTGATTTTCCCTATCAAATGTGAAAAATTAAGAAATGTTGACATCGAATATTATTTTCTAAAGACATAGTATATTCTAAAAAAAGTCATACCATGAAATACAGACGATTTATAAAAAACGCGTTTAAAAAATATATACATCCATTTTACTGTTAAATCCGGATAAAGTAAGCTGCTTTCTTTCATATTAAAAGTGCACAATATCCAGATTTTTCTTGTATACAGAGTAAGGGGAGAATAAGGGAGGGGTGTCTGAAAAGTTGCCGACCTCAACGTGAAGATAGCACCACTCGTAAACAAAAGCTCGTCACATCTATTGGCAGTTACTCACCAAAGTTTCAGCCATTTTGGATACGTAATTGGCTTGGAACAGTCGTTTAATTGAGTTGATGTGAGTGTTTTTTGTTGCTTTTTTAATATCTGAATTTTTATTTTTCAACATAGTCTCCTTGTTGTAAACTTCTCTTAGCGAAGTTACAGACGGAACGGGTTACAGAGATGCGAGTATCGCTGGGAGATATATTCTTGACAGATTATTGAGGACTTTGAGTTTATCTTTCAGGGAAAGTGTTTTTCGGGGGCACTTAGGATATACATCTGTATTGAATGAAAAATGGAGAGACGATCTAAAATATTTTTTCTAAAAAAAGAAAGATCTGAAATTCCTGTAACAAAGAGCAGACAAAATTTTAAAATAATTTCCTCTGTGAAAATCGACCCACTATTCTTATGAACATGGAAAACTGAACTTATCACGATGCTATCTTAAATAAAAATGTACACTGTATTTTTGACCAGTCGTTGATTTTTCTAGAACTCTTACCTGCTATTTGTGTTAAGAACGTTGATTGGTTGAACTTGAATAATTTTCGTTAGACTGTGATCCATTTCCAATGATTGAAGAATAGTCTCACAGTTGGAAAATGAGGATTCTTTTTATTATCTCTTTCTCTTCTTACTACATCGCACTCTAAATAAGTAGCCCTTAAACACTAAAAGAAGCTAGATTGCATTTTGCCCAAAATGCAATATCAATCACATTTGTATTTTTCAACCATTTATCTTATATTAATGATTTTTTTCTTCTAATTAATTCTTTGGAGACACTACAAATTAATCTGATAGGTAGCAAAAAAATCAACGTCATAAAAAAAAAGATTGATTCTATTGGGAAGACCATATCTGGACTAAATTTAGTTGTATAAATCAAATGAATATTTTGAACTATAGTAAACATTATGGGTTATTTTACCTCATTCAATAAATTTGAATTTACAGCCCATAAATGACCCAAATATTTCTTTGAAATTGGGATATTCTTCATTTTTTTTATATTTATTCAAGATTTTTTTATGTTGACGCACTATACATATGAAAATGTCATCATTTAAAAAAAAAATAAACAGTATCATAACCTATAGCCCAATTTTGGGCACTGCAAATCATTTTCACCAAACGTCATCATCGTCGTCTTTTGTCAACTCCTCCAGTCCTTCTTTCCCCCTTCTTAAGTCCGACGTCGTTCATTCCGTCTGGACAATGAAGTCTAAATAATATCTTAATCATACATAATACATGCTAATTGAATAATATTTTGTACTTCCAAATAATTGAGAATATTACTATTAATGATGCCTTACCTAACATAAATACTTCATTTGTTTCTATATTATGTATTTAACATTTGTGCCATACTTTTTTAGTGGGGTCTTTCATAGATAAATTAATACTATTTAGTTGCTTATATGAAAATTGTATCCAGGATACTCTGTTCAATAGAGTAGTAAGTATTTCCGGATGTTGATGCATGAAAAAAAAAAAAAAAAATATCATACCACTATGAAATAAAAATTTTATTATTCCTCAACAGACAAAAGGAGGATACTTATATACACAGAATAAATAGCCAATAGGAAGACACTGACTAGATATCATTTTCTAGTTCAACAGTCTACTTGACCTTCAAACATTACTATTGATAAAATGGGTTTAAAAATATCCTTCTTCATCCAGTATGCAACAATACTAATATATGTAAGCTAATAGATCGGGTCTATCTTATAAACTTTATGACAGGTAGTTTAAAGTTAACTCTTTGATTTGTAAAATATAGTTGAACCCTTGGAATCCCAAGGTAGATACCTATGTAATAATTTCGCAACGAAGTTGAACGGAGTTGATGATTTTGCCTCTGTTTGTTTGTTAGTCACCAGGATTACGTCCAAAGTTACAAATCGTTTTTGATCTAACTTGGTACGTACGAAGTTAATATATGGTCCAACTAAGAGCCCATTAAATTTTAAGAGGTCAAGTTAACACAAAACGTACATTAATAATGCATAATCAACCATAACTTTGATACAAATTGAGATACAAAACTCAACTTGGTTTTAGACGGAGGTTTTGCACACTACGAGCTCTAGTTAACTATGTTAACAAACTCCCGATTCCTAAGGGGATTACTCATAGTTTGGGGACCATTCAAGGAGGTCAAACATATATGATGTAAAAATTGGGTGCATTATGATGCATTTTGGAGCAACAGAAAATCTGAAAGCGGACATGCCCCTGTTCCTAACTATTCGATAGATCTTTTATTTCTGACATCATCGACTGGTGGATAAGAGGCACAAAAGAAGCAGAAAAGGTAAACAAATCAATGTCTTGGATTTCCCAATTATTTCATCCTTTAATATTCAATGGCAATGTGTAAATTATTGGGATTTGCTGTGGTAAAGTAATCAAACTCGACTTTTACTTAGGAGGAAACCACTTCCTTATTCCAATGATTACAAATTACATGTATGTATATAAATATATTTAGTAGGTGTACTTAAGTATGGGAAGATGATTCAAATATTCGTGGAATTGGATTACAACGTTTAGGGATACCTTGGAAAATGTTATGTACATGAAAGTATCCATACATCTGTAGTAAATATTATTTCATCATCGTTCTTTGTATTTGCAATCTAATCAGTTTATCTCAGTCAGTCAAAAAATACCATTAATTATATTTCCTTATATAAAGAAAATGAGGATTCAAAAAACATATTGATTCTCCCTCAGGAAATACTTTGTTTTTTTTTATTTCCAGATATAACTATGTATGTTATTTAAAAAAAAATATATATACTATTATAAATTGTTCTCATCCTAAGAGATTTCTATGTACGCATTTGGTTTCTTCATAACAACAGCTAGATCCTCAGCTGGGTCATCAACCTCGGATATTGTTTACAGCCATAATATTATAATACCTTATAATAAATACACCAAGTTATTTCTAAAAAAAATAGGATATTTGTATAAATTGACCATTTCCTGTTTGTTCGAATCATTTAAACAAATTCTATTAGAGATATTACACAAATCCCCCTCCCTAAAAAAATATTGAATTTAATTTTCTTGAATGACATGATACTTTATTTATAAAAATAAAATACCATCTGGTTCCAATTCTTATCAAAATGGTTACCGCGAGCAAAGTCAGGATTCCTCTTCATCATACACAGGATTAGAAAAATGTCAACTATAAGAAGACTTATTAGTTAAAAAATCTCTCTATGTCAATAAGTAATCACGTAGGAGTAATTAATTCAAAGGTTGAGAAATTTCCATGTATGATGACAAATACTGTCCTTGTTCTCCGTCATTTTATTTATGTTGCGTACTCTTCTTTCATAACGTTTTTAGAAGTAGGTACACAGCATGTAAATATTAAATACTAGTGTTAAGACTCTAATCCGCGACCGACCTTTTTACCTTTTCGGTCTTGGGTGATTTTTTCAAGACCAAAAAGCAATTTTTCTATTTTCTATAAGAAGTTACATTTTTCAAATTTTCTTTCTAAAAGAAAACCTGATATTTTTAAGACCATATTTTACTACGTGACTGGTCGTCCAGACCGAATTATTAAAATTATAACTATATCTAAAAGAAGAAACAAAAAACTTTTAGGAAAATATATATTCTTTTTTCGAAGAGACTGAATTTGACGGAATGGCGAAAAAAAAAAAAAAAAAAGTTGAAACAAAGATAATACATTTTAAATTTTGATAAAAAACAATAATTTCATATGGTGTTGACAATTGTGTTTTGAAACCCTAATTTATTCGGTCCAGTATTAGGACTGGTCCTTGGAATTTTTCCTAAAATGTCGATGGTTTATTAATCCAAATAATATATATGAATATTATTGAAATATTTTGTAGAAAATATATTATATAGTGCTAGCAAAGGGTTACCCAGTGTTGCTCGGGCCAAGAACGGAGAGGGAAATCCCATTGACAATGGTAAAAATAATTGAAAAAAATTTGAAAAATTGTTCAGAAAAAACTTCTGTACACTAATAATTATATTATTAACGTTTCGTTAGTGTCGAGAAAAGATCCAGAAAAATCTAAATCTAACTTTCTCACTATGGTAATGACTAATAAGGATGGAGCTAGAAATTTACTATATTATATACTCCCTATACTAATAACGATAAGATGAATGTTTTTCGTTGTTGTCGAGAAAGATACTGATAGTTCTAATTCTCTTAGTAAATCACAAAATATCGTAGTAGTACCCCCCTCAAATACTCATTCTATTGGATCCATTGTACTATTATTATGAATTTAAAAAAATATATAAATTTGTAATTTTATCAATTTCAAATAACATACAAACATATGCATAAAAAAAATTGTCTAAGTGAGAAGTCCATCTATTATTTTTGTGAAAAATTGACAAATCGAAATTTGCGAAGAAAATTGCAAAAACAAAATAGTATTTATTGCCATTGTAAAGAGAAACACAAAACTACCAAAAAAAAATTCCCACCTATAAAAGCAAAAAAATCATGGATAATAATGTTGTTGAAAAAATAACCCTGCATAACTGGTTAATTTTTGCAAGCATTGCAAAAATTAGGTATTAAAATGTTCTGTAAATTAAAAACATTAGAGTGTATTGCTAGAGTCTAAAATTCTATTTATAAAATTCATTGTTTTGTACCATTTATTTAAAAAAAAATTGAAAATTGACGGTTGATTATAATAATGAGAAGAAAAAAATAAAAATAGGAAAATAAAAAAATAAAAATTATTAAGAAAATGACAGATATTTCAGTTAAAGAAAATTTTTATGTCATATTTATATGCAAACGAATTTCTACAACTTTCCATTGAAATCCACTTTTTTTTTTGCACCTGAAAAGAAAAACGAAACTCCAATTTCAGCCTCCTATGTCCAACGGTGTGGGCACCTAAAACGAACATACACACGCACACAAACTCTTTTATACAAAGGGTTTTTCTTTAAGATCGCTTTGACTTTTTTTATAAATAAAACCCAAACAGATAGAGATTTTGCGAATTTATTTTTCAGTACAAATTGTAAACATATGCATTTATGTATGTTAATCAATTTCTCTAGCATGACCACCACATGCACGTTTACATAAGTTCAATCGCTGCACCCAATTTCCCCCTATTTTTTCCAATAAATGGGACCGGACTAGATCGTGGTCCTAAATAAGGAACAACACAACACTAGTTGACGCTAAAAAAAAGTATGGGACTACATGCCTAGTATTGTATCAGTCCGGTCCCACATGTTCATTAAAGAGGATAAAATCGATCCCTCGTGAGGTCATTGAGGGTGTATTTACTTTTCTTAATAACTCTGTAATAGAATAAACTATACAACTAAGTAAAAATAAAATATCTCCAGCCCACCCCTGGCGTCCTAGGATTTCTTGATCAAAACCCAGCACTTGTAAATACATAGCTAATAATAATAGATTTGATGTGCTCCGTTAAGCTACTCATATCTCTCTCCATATTTTACATAATGTATGTACTGACACCCTTAAATGCCTAACTGTGCTCCTAGATAATGGCAGTATCAAGACATATTTGAATCCGTAAAGTGATAGAATAAGAAGACAATAAAATTTTCCTTGTAAAAATTAAATATTGACCTTGATTTTTATATCCTGTTTCTATAAACTAAATCATTGATTTATTGTACAATCAATATAATACTAATAAAGATATGGGGATTTACTCCTTCATGGAAAGGATTAGTTTTTTGGTTAAATATATAATAAAATGATGAAATACGACATTGAGTATCACTAAATTTCTTCTTTCTTTCTTCCAAGATGGCAAGTTGATTAACTCTATGTAGTTTGTGATCATTTACCAATGACATTTAAAACTGTCCAGTGAAAGTGTACCCTTACTTTTAATCGCATCATTTCAGGTGTTTCAACATTAAAATAAATTCCTTCAATCAATAGGTACGTAGTTTAAATGAGTTTGTATATTTAATTGCTATTATCTTGTTCTTGAGGGCAATAACTAATTAGGATTATTATTTTTGTTTAAAGGAAGAAGAGTCATAGGAGATTTAAGAATCATAATTCACTAGACAGATGAATAGGAATACACAAAAAGAACCACCCCAAATATAATTATAATAAAAATAAAACCTCCATACAAATAAATGTAATTCTAAATATTATTTTTTCTTTCTTCTAAATTATATCCTTTTATAGAGATAAAGATAAGCAAGCGTTTTCGGGGGATTCTCTGAGAGGGCAACCTTATTGTCATTGAAAATGACCCATTGGCTATCATCTTTACGAATGTGACAGACATAATGACCAACAAGATGAGAAGTACCCATATGAGAAATACAAGCTTGAAGACTATATTTGGAAGGACCGTCAGTAAGGGGTTTCTTTGAAGGAGCAGGATTATTCGCCTCATTCATTTCATCAGGGTGAGAAAAAATCCATTCCACCGCTCTTTCCACATTCCCATCCGTCTTCTTGAGAACATGCTTTGCTTGAGTAGCTGAGAAACCCATTGACATGACCGTAGCAATACTTTCCTCTGATGGAACAAATTCATTTGAAGCAGAACCATCTCCTTCCTCCTTCATGGGCTCATTAAAATCAGAGTCCTCCATGTGTTCCATAACCCAGTTCATTGCTGCTTCAACGCCAGAATTTTTCGTGTATATAACAGCCTTTTTGCATCCTTCAAATGAAAAACCCATTGATGCGAGTTGGGAAACAATTGCATCATCAGGTACGATGGTATTTTTATTTTCTCGAGAGGATGGGGAATCTTCCAGTTCCACCTCACCTGGTTGCAAACCTCCTTTAGCCTTCAGACATGACAAATCAATTTCATCAGGCATCAAGACTTCAACATTGAGTTTGTAAGGCTGATGAGTGACAGGATCGGCGTCAAATTTCTTCATCTGAATAAACAAGTAGTCAGGAAAGGTTTTAAGTCGCATTGTTTTTTTAGCAAATGTCGACTCTCCATTAAGGGCAGAGGAATGAAAATCAAGAACCACTTCCTCGGTACTGAAGGTCTTCACACAACTATCAAAAGTAATAACAGGACGTACAATTTCTTCCTTAAAATCAGGACCTCCGGCCTTCTTTCTAGCCAGATATGCATCTACGTCTGGTTGATTAATTGAGGCTTCCATCGGTATAGGGAATGGAAGATAGTCTTCGATTCTATTTATATATTTGACACGCCCCGTAGCACCACATTCAATGCGGTCCTCCACTTCAAATTGTAGACAATGACCTGGGAATTCTAAATTAGATTTTCGCTCCAAGACTGTTAATAAATGCAAAAAGAACATTTGAGCATCTTGTTGCTGTGATCCTGAGAAATCGGGATGGCTCTTTCCAATAATGTCTTTGAAAATAGTAGGACGAATTCCAGGCTGAGAGTCATCAGCATCAAGCTCATTGATATTAGATTCTGCGGGTTTACGTGAGTACTTTCCACTGATCATACCATGAGTCAATCGACAGAGCTGAAAATCTAAATTGTCAACAAAACTTGAATCGAATTTAATTTTTTCAAATTCATTGTCTTTAGCATTTTCATAGATCTTAACAATACTAGGTATGCTCATGAGCATTTGAACAACACTATTGAGGTAGCAAGTATTACCCAGGCTTTGTAATCCTGTAAAACCTGGTCCAAAGACGGGCGTCAGCTTAGACCCAGATTCAGTTAATGTAGCCCATTCCCCTATACGTTGATTCATATCGATTTCCATTTCAACCATGGATTTATCAGTCTTGTCCAACAACTCGACTTTAAGGCCAAAGTGCGCTAAATGCTCTTTCAAATTAGGATTCAACACCATATTGTCTTCAGGATAACTATAAACATCAGCCTTTCCATCTTTAGTAACAGTACCCAGTTTAACAGCCTAAAGAAGAATGGATTTATAATGGGTTGAGTCGAACAAAATGTTAAAGACATTACCAATGGGTATTTGGTTTCTTGATAATATTCAACAGCATGATTATTCCCTCCACTTCCATCAAAATTCTTTCGACCACAAAGTGTAGCACCCGAAGTTAAATTGAGCCAAAGATTACAAGTCAAATCACATTTTTCACATTTCCATCCTTGATGAGGTAACTGCACAGGGGAATCGCACTGTTTGAGATCATTGGCAAATTTAGAGACATTCAAGACTTCCCCGTCCCATCGATTACCTTCCCTCTCCAACTCGCGTTGCTTAAAGGCAGAGTTCCCACAAACAATCCCGTTCACAGACATTTGAATAGCGAGTGGTAAGTTAGGATCTGTGGCTGGAAACTCGTGGAGTTCACCATCCTTAATGAGTACAACCGTATTTGTTTCTTCCAACAAAGTATCCGGAGTGAATCCTCCGGGCTCGCCAATGGCCAGTCGTGACACCTTTGTGGCCGTTGGACCTTTATCTTTCTTGCTTTTCGTGCGTCGAAGCCTCAGAAACAAAGATAATCCAGTTTTCTTAATATAGTCATGGACGTAGTCTTCACCAAATCCGAGAAATCGATTTAAACAGATAAACAATCCTCCTGGAGATTCCTATCATATCATCAAAATAAAGACACGATCAACATCAAACATGACCAGCACTTACAGGGGTATCGAAGCTAAAGAAGCATTCGTCCTTGTAGATACGATCACTCGGGGTAGGTGTGCGGACTTTGTCTAAACTCTTTTCCAGGATTTCCATTTCTCCTTACTCAGACCTTAGACCAGAATTCCAAGTTCTCTCAAAATTATTGCCTTTCGGTTTTTTGATTCCTTTTTCCTTTAATATTTTTCCCCTTTTTCCCCTTTTTTCTTTTCTTTCTTTTTTTAGCTTCAGCTTCCAATAAAATAAAATAACTAATAAGTCATCTCCTGGCCGGCTCTCTAGCTAGAGGCTTTACTCCATAAAATATAAGCTGTTAAGTTTCAATTGACTATATTTACTTTATAAATATGAGAAAATAACTTTGCACTTTCGTCAAAATAAGCGAACACCGAAAATGATATAGTTCCATATTTATTTCAATGTTCACCGAATTATTTCTGTTGGGTTACGGCTTACGAACTGTTTAAAAACTATTGTGAAGTTCTTTTTTCCCCCTTACGTTCGTATAAATAGATTAGTTGCATACATAATTCTATGATAATATAATGTAATGCTCACCAACACCCTTAGTCATCTTTCATAAGTATAAGTTGTAGCCCATTGGCTTAATAGTTTATCTTGTCGTAGCAGAAGTACCTTTAGTTTGACTTCAAGTCACATAACTATAAGGTGTTTCTTCTTTTTTTTTAAAGGAATCAAATTCGTCTTATTGGGTATTATACATTTTTGCTTATTCATGGCTTAAAAGTTTTCCTTTGTTTTATCAAATGATATATTATTTTTAGGGAAGTAAATTCCTTTTCTCAAGCTTTGTTCACTCGATTACACAGTTTTATGATATTCGAGCCTATTAATAAGTGCTTAAATAAATTATGCATTGTAACGACAAAGCAGAAGTATTTATTATCCTTAAATGACGTATCATTTGAGGCACATTTTTGCATTTGGGCCTTTTGATTAATCAATAGCTCCATGTATTTTATAGAAAATATCATATTATTGATCGTATATGCTTTTGAAGGTCATTAAGGAGAATTGGCTAATCAAAAATACGACTCAATCAAATACATACTATTGTCAGTATTGGTAATAAAGGCTCTCTGCTGTATGCTTAGCAGCCTTTTTCGTTTCACTCATAATCA
Source organism: Lepeophtheirus salmonis (assembly GCF_016086655.4). NCBI lineage: Eukaryota > Metazoa > Arthropoda > Copepoda > Siphonostomatoida > Caligidae > Lepeophtheirus > Lepeophtheirus salmonis. Next base: position 40,743,177 of record NC_052131.2, read on the forward strand.
AGTGCTAAAAATGTCGAGGGACCATCATGTCAAATGTCGTTATCCCAATGACTACATCTATAGAGATGAATCTGGGAAATCAAGGTCTATTGTAAGACTTAAAGTGCCTAATATCGATTGTTCATGGGATGATGAATTTGATATTTACGATCCAATAACATTTACGGCTCCTTTTGTCTTAAAAGCTGCATGGGCAGATCCTCCATTAGAAGATAGAACTCCTAAATGGAACTCCATTGATGGTAAAGTAGACCGACGAAGTGGGGAAGGTAAATACCGAGTAAGTTAATAAATTATAATATGTATTTGTAACAACCTATATTTCTATTATATCAAACGCTTGTCATCACCTAAAAACATGATAAGCTAATTTATTAAATCTCAGGAAAGGTTAATTAAAGAAAGCTATTATATGTTATATGTACACATTTCAAGGATTTCATTATTCACATAGTATAGTCTTAACGAAAAATAAGAATAATTAAATATTTTTTACTTAATTTTTCTTTAAATATTATTATCACAACTCTAAGATAATTCCTTTATAATGGACATAATATACATACAAGAGTATAATTAATTTCAAATGTACAACATTTTTTGTAATCATTATATTTGTAATTAGATTCAAGGCAATATATGTTTAAATATAAAGGGACGTACTGGTCTTCGTGGAAGAGGAGTACTTGGCAAATGGGGCCCCAATCATGCAGCAGATCCCATTGTTACACGGTGGAAAAGGAAAGAAGGCTCTAATGAAATTGAAATTCATCCAAATTCTGGTAAAAAAGTTTTACAGTTTGTTGGCATTAAAAGAAAGGATACAGGAGAGTGGGCACTGCCAGGAGGTATATAAATTACCTTATAAAAAGATGTAATTATTTAACTAAAGATTTGTGTATGTTATTTTATAGGTATGGTTGATCCTGGAGAAAAAGTGAGTATAACTGTTAGAAGAGAATTCATGGAAGAAGCTATGAACTCTACTCAGGGAACACCTGAAGAAAATGCTCAGAAAGAAAAAATGGTTGAGAGGTTTTTCTCCAAAGGAGTGGAAATTTACCGAGGTATTTATTTTGGTTGAACGCATATTAGTTTTAATTATAATTTGTTAATTGAAGGATACGTGGATGATCCAAGAAATACGGATAATGCATGGATGGAGACTACTGCATTTTTATTCCATGATGAAGATGGAAAAGAGATTGCGGAATTTGATTTAAAAGCTGGTGATGATGCCGTTGATCTCAAATGGATTGATATCTCTGGAAGTATTGAGCTTTATGCATCCCATTCTGATTTGATTAGGCGCGTAGTTAAACTTAAAGATGCTCATTGGTAAAAATTAAATGTAAAAATGGGGTGTCTACTTCCAAAAAAAATTATTTGTGATAATTGCTTTATGTAAAAATAAATATGTAAATATCTCTTAAAAGATGTCAATTAATATATAATAATATAATGGACGCAGTTATTTCTTCTTTATTGGAGAGGGAGGTATAATCCTTAGGACCGGTATTGTCTTCAGTCCGGGTATTTTGTCATAATTATGCTTATTGCCTTCCAAATGCCTTAAAACTTTTCTTAAATCACTAGTGTAGAGTACACGAGGTCCTTCAATTAAAATGTCATGAATTCTTCGATCCTTGATATTAGCATCAATAATAAAATGCTTCAAAAGATAGATGAGAGTATAACATACATTTATAATTGTATCTTTTCTAAATTCATTCGCAAATAAAATGTCCCATATGAGACTTGAACCTGTCTCTGAGCAACAACCAACAAATCCCTCCGATAACCATTTTCTAAAATATAGTTTCAAGTCCGTGAATATTTTTGCTTCCAATGCGTTTACAAGACGATAACCATTTTCCTGATATTTCAGCCAAAAGTTTTTGCAATCTTTTTCATCTTTCAATATCACTTCTTTTGGGAAGACATCTGGGTCTAAATGATGCATTGGAATCGTTCTTAAAGAATATTTAATATGTTTAAAATAACTTCTGTCATATTTTATGAGTAAAGTTTCTACTTCTTCTGCTATCCTGAATATCATTTCCCTTCCAAATACGACATAATCAAGTAGTCTGTGAAAATAAAAGGCCGCCAGTGGCTCTGATGTATACGGTTTCGGAAAATAATTACACCCTTTTATGAGCCAATATACATGGGCTGTTGAGAAATCACCATTTGTTAATTTCAAAATTATGAGGACTTTAACATAATGATAGAGTCTTTCATCTGTGATGTGAATATGTTTTAGTTTGTTCTTTTCATAAGTAAGAATAACTTCCTCGTCAATCTCTCGACGTCCGTCTTTCCAATCTAACACGGATGAAATGCCCTCCTTATCCATATTAACTTGTAAGGCCTTATAAAAATCACTATAATGACTATATAACTCTATATTTTTGCGTCTAAATGTAGTTCTTGAATGGAGGTCAAACATTTCAAAGAAATTTAATCGAATTTCTTGAGGAAGTAAGACTATTTTTTTACGCGTTTCATTTGCCAACATCTTTTGAGCCTCGTAACCCGTGGAAAGTAGGTCTTTAATGGAGGCACAAATAATTTCTTGGCCCTCTTCACCACTTGTAAATATTTTCTTCTCCAAATCCTCCAAAAAAAATTGAGATATTTTGGAATCTAGGAAATGTAAGGATTTAGATCTTGATTTCCTTGCTTCTTCCTTGTATTTCTTTATTCTTTTTCTCAAAGAATCCTCAATCATTTTGACGAGATTACTTTCATTTCTTCTATTTGTACTTGTATATGTCATACCAGGATAATGTTCTTCTATAAACGTGGGACCAAAAAACGATATCAGAGATTTTTTATCCTCCTGGCTCTCTAAATCCCCGAGGAGTTCTTCAACAAATTCCTCATTCACGACATGAGTCTCCATAGAGTACAATTCCAAGATGTTTTGGCATTTTCCCAGACTGTCGTTCATCCATATCTGTTTAGTAAACAAGTGTTCGTCACGGTTTGTCATTTCTGCCTTTATGTAACAACTAATTCTTTATTATTCTACCATAATCTATTATTATTTATATGTTTCCAAGTGTGTAAAGTACGTTACGCATGGGCTTAAATTTAAGAAACCATGGAGACTCAAAACAAGCCGTGTGTATTTATTATCTCCACGTGCAAATATTTAATTTAATTAATCCATTTGGTTAACATCGATTGTAACCGTAATTATGTAATACCTAGTCATTACTGTTCATAATATAATTTTAGGATATAAGTAGTAGGGGGACTGGGATAAGTTGAGCAGATTTTATTAGCACGTTCACAGTGCTCATATTTTTTTGTTTTTTATCCTTTTTTCCCCCCAGAAATTCATTAAAACATTAATTGACGAATATGTCTGGCCTGTTAGAATCAATATCCCCATTTTCGCTCTATCAAATATCTCCGTACTTATGTAAAAATGTTCAACTTTCCCAATGACTGAGATAAGTTGATCACCATGGTGTGTAAGATTCTTGAAAAATATATATAATCAAATATATAAATATAATAAATAAATAATTTTAAAATTGTGAATACTTTAGCTATTTTATTCTTTAATTATTGGAAGGTATAGATAAATTAGATTTATCTTTTATTGTTTCATTGTTCCGAGTTAAACGAAAAAGTGAGCTGGTTTTCAAGTCTTGCTGATCCCCCTACTGGCAATAACACAAGGAAATGAAGTTATATTCATCTTTATTGTTTCTGGAACTTAGCATCGTCATTAATGTGAAGGATGAAGGATGTTTTTCTGTTATCCGGCTTAACTTTAAGTGATCAACTTACCCTACCCATGGCAAGGTAACTTGAAATACAATTATTTCAATAACATACATTCGGCCAGCCTTTTTTTCGAATTGTTGTACAGTAATGGAAAATAATACTATCCACAGGTATGTTAAAAAAATAAACAGAAAAATAAAGTGGTACCCCTGACAATTGAAGAATGTTTTTGGGAAGAGTAGCTTAGCTGTCATAACGTATACTAAATTAGCTGTCAACAGCCCTGAGAGGGTAGAAAAAAAAGTAATCACAAATCCTACTCTGCATCTAATAAAAACGGTGACAATAATTAATTCGGAGTAGTTCCTAAACTCAAGTCTTACTCCAACAAGGACTTTTTATCATAACCATAATTATAAGTTCCTAACTATTGTTGTAAACATTATGAATGGTTACAATATTAATCCATTATCTCACTCTGTTTTTATCCAGGTTTAATTAATGACTTACCAAATGTTCCAATTTGAAGAAAAGGGTCCAGTCCTAGATCATTTGTGTCCTTAAGTCGTAAAACTATCAATAAACTTATGAGAAGAGTAGAATATATGGATCCTTGATATTACAATATTAAATTGCCGTGTCCTCTAAATATTGAAATCATATTAGCTTCTTTATTAGAAATTATTCTTACCAAGAATCGGATTCAATATTATGTAGGACGTCAAGGAAAAATTCCATCGAACTTCATCAAACCCAAAAAAAAGACAACTCAAATTGTTTAAATGTATAATTGTCATGGATATTACCGAAGTTTGATAAAAATGATGTTAAATTTAAAAATAAAAACCTATGTTAATTTTATAGTATGTCTTCCTTAATATAAAATAAAATTTATAAACATTTCCATTTGTATATAATATAAAGTGTATATTATAGGTAGTTTAATTTTTTTCAGTGTATTTATTCTGAATTGCATTGTATCTACAGTTTCAGTATTACATTCTTTTCTTATGAAGAATTCTAACATGTTTTAAATATAATATGAAGCATAACAAGAAAAAAATACTATAACAATTCTATTTTGTTTTTTAATATTAAAAAATATTAGTTTTTAATTTTCATGGTATAATTTTAATTCCTTTTTCACCGATAAAGAAGGAGAAAAAGTAAAGAATTATGGCCTTTGCGGTTTTGGAATCCAAGCCTTTAGAAAATTCGCATTTAACAGTATAAGAAATCTTTATTGACGATAATAATTTGAAGCTTTATTGAAAAAATATAATTGAATGAAGTCCTGATGCTTAATTTTATGCCAGTTATGAACAAGATACATATCTCCTGCAATATCTCACTCCATATTGATGAAATTTTATACTGGTAATACCAGTTCTCGCTACACCATCACAAAGTAATTAGAGTTCCTAAGTAAAGTTGTGTCCTCAATGATTAGGAAAGAACTTGAAGGATATGATACTCTCCTTGTCTTGGACTGAAACTATGATCCATCACTGCAGTATTGATTGGTACACTGTACGATCATTGATAGATTACCCTTATTTAATAAATAGGTTTTTGTATAAAATCAGCCAAAAACCTTCAGCAAAATTTCCAAATGATGTTGAATGTCACTTGTGTTGCTCATGGTCCAGACAGAATAGCAACCCTCTCTCCAAATTACTTCGAAAATACCACGTAAAGTAAATTTATGGTTTATTAATTCTAGTCATCGAAAACTATTGATTACTACGTCAAGCACTTCAATTCAAACCCAATGGTATGTAGGAAAAAAAGTGATGCATTCAATAAATCAACAGTAATAACGTTATCCATTTACGTTATATAATACCTTTTTTATAGTGAAACTTGTACGAAGAACTTAAATATGTACTGATGAATGATGCCTCTGTAATATTCGTCGACGTTATCATGATTAAAGCCTACAAAGTATACAATATAAGAAACCAAATATATTCGTAATTTTCATTAATTATCTTGCATATTCATTTAAATCCTCTTCATATTCCATAAATAAATATTCCTTCTAAATACATAAAAAACGGTGTCGGTCATGTATAGGGATTGTGAGGAGAACAGGCGTGGGTTTCTGAGCATTTTCAGCTTCAAGAACAGGAAACTTAAAACTGATAAAGTTCTTGAAATATATGTTTTTTGGGATGCTGATTCAGAAGATCGAATAAAAATTAAAAAAATTCAAATTCGTAGCATGTTTTAGGAGATACTATTGGAGTTATTTGAATATTTGAGCATGAGTCCAAAGTCTCTCTAGCAATTTTCTGTCTTATATCAAAATTTGAACTCTTAACTTTCTCTGCGCAAAAAATTGAAAGCCTAGACGTGTCTAAAAGGGTTCTTTTGCCGAATAATGAAGGCAAGGTTTTTTGGGACGTGCGTATTTAAACTACAGAAACTTTGTAAAAGACATAAAAAAATAAAACTGTTTTTTTTTTCTTGAATTTGAAATCCAAATTAGAAATCTGCATAAAAAGTTGCCACAGAAAACTTTTTTCAGGGAAAAATATTAAAAAAAAAAAAGAAGATTTCCAGATTTAACACCATGCTCGCAAAGTAAGATAATTAATCTGAGCGTGCGTCGTATTTACCAGGATTAGCGCCGAGAGACTACCCGCTGGGGTCAGAACATAATTAGTGACGTTTTTCACAAGAAGAAAAACTTTCCCATTTTACTAAAGATCAATAGTTGAGCTTTTCATGGAAAGGGAATGATACAAAACAGTACCACCACCACCACCAACACCCAATTTTAATTTTTTAAATACAAATTCTGAATCAGCGCCCAAAAAAACATAGAATAACAAGTTTTCATAGAAATGCACCATGTTAGAAATTCCCGTGATAGTCATATAGTAAATACTAAATATAAATAAGGAAAAGATTTAAAATCTATTAGATCCAATATTCAAAGCTGTATTTAAATCCACTTTTTCAATATTCAGGTAAAGTTCGAGTCCTCATACTCTGGTTATATGAGAAAATAAGTTATGTCAGAATCCACCTGTAGTCTCGTCTAAGGTGGGAAAAATATTAAACTTTGAATGTGTACTCGCGAATAATGCCATGCATCGTTTTGTACATTTTTTCTTAAGAATTGAAAATTGAAAATTGATAAAAAAGAAAGGATAAAAATGAAAAGTATTGTTAAGAAAATAAGAGATATTCCAGTTAAACATCAATTTTATTTGCAAACGAATCTCCAGAGAAATTTTACAAATTTTATTTTATTTACTAATCCAATATTCCATTACAAGTTAATTTTTTGGCATCTGAAAATCAAACGAAACTGTAATATTCACAAATATCCTTTTTTTGCAAATATTTTTTTTTTGATTTTGAATAAATTTAGGAAACGTTTTTCTCATCTATATTTTTTTGATATGGCAGTCACTTTTTGATTTATAACTCAATTTTTATCTAGTCTCTTTGAGCTCCATAAAACAATTTTTGTGTTTTGTGTATAAAATTAGCTCTCCTTAGCCTAACCAGCTTCAAATGAGGCATCCATCCAAAGCTTCAAGCTCTTAGGCTTATCGGTGTTGGCACCCATAAAGCACATACACACTCTATATTATATACATATATAGATTAGTTTTTCAAGATATAAAAATCATTTCATTTGAAAAGCTTTAGTTAACAAAAACTTAAGTGCAATAATTTAAAAAAATATTAGATTATGTATATGGGAAGCTTTGTATTTATTAGTTTGATTGGTTTTGGTTTTTATGTGTTTAGAAGGTAATTATTTAACTCACGGCATTACCTCGCTAACACAAAGTTACCCTATATATTTTGTTGTCAGCTGTCGATTCCTCTTGTCACTTGCTACGTCATGGCTATTTCATAATTTATTCTTTTTGATAAATAAGTGAAGTAATAAGTTATTCTATAGTTATGCTCCGTTTCCAAAAGAACAGGAATACAATTTCTTGTTGATTCCTCGTCGTTTAAAATATATATATTGACCAATTTAGTATTTCTATGAAGAAAGTTTGGCTATCCCCCAAATCTCTAATGTATAACTTCACTTTTAATAAAAATAATTTTGCAGTATTATAGTACAGTATCGAATAAAATACTATGTAGATTCTAATAATATGTAGTTCATTATAAAAATGATAGTTTGCAAGTATAAAAGAGATAAATTGCAGTTGGTATGATTGACTTATTTAAATAACTACCAGATGATTTTAGTCATTTTGTTCTATTTCTTTTTGGACGAAAGGTTGCGTGATACACAAAGATGAGCTGTTTGGTCAAATAAATTACAATTTTGAGAGATTAAAGAAGGAAAACAGTTGGTAGATTTTCCTTATTTTCTTTCTTCTTTTTTCCTTCATTATTTATTAATATTTTTTCCATAACATGTCCTCTCATAAAGATAGTTGCCGCTTACCTTAGTAATATTGAAAATAATAAATTTTATTAGTCAAATGCCTTATTGCCCCTCCACCTAGATTGCATTTAATTGGATCTCCATTTATCCATTTTCCATTGGAGTTCAAAATTCTCCATTTGGATATCTTATCAACACGCCTTCTGATCCTCTCTTCATGTTCTGTTCAAGGGATCTCGTCTCTGTGTAAAATCCCTAAAAAGACAGTATATTCCACTAAAAGCCATGATTTTCACAGTTGTAAGTTAAGTTGTATCTGGATTAACGAACAACGAAGAACAACTGCTTGAATGATTTCAAAGGGGGGACTTAGCTTCAAATGGTGTGCAAGGTGTTTGTTTAAAGTCCCTTTCTTTGTGTAAACACATGAGTATGCTCCATGGATTCGAACATGTAGATGTGGAATTTATTTAAGATAATTTTAAGTATTTTTAGTGTATTTGAAGTATGATAGGATGAAGACGGACTTTATTTCTAATTAGCTTTTGATTACTCATTGTATGACATAGTATATTAGGGACTTTAAGGGAATAAATTTAGGATATCTTAATGTTAATAAATCTATAATATAGAAATATGAAGGTTATTTTTATGAGTTTCAAGAATTAAACAAAGTATTCCTGAATTTGAAAATTTCGACTACTTTTTAAAGTAACTGTTCTAGTGTAATTTAAAGTATAGAAGATTGTCATTTCTATTGTAGAATCACGTGATATTCTATCCTCCAAAACCGTAACTTAAATCAATTTTAATATGTTTCACTCCTGCTTTTTACACGCACTCGCTCAATATCCATCCCTAGTGATACAATAAAGGTAACGAAGTGAACTATAATGTTAAATGATGCTTTTATACAAACGTAAAATTACTGCTGGGCTCTCTGCTCGGCCGTCTCGGGACTCGCTCACCATTCTCCAGGTGGACGTCAAGGTGCATGATAGACAGGTACCACTTGTGTATTAGGATGCCAAAAATCCTCCAGACGGCTTCGCTGGTGCTGACATACCCACCCGTCAAGTAGGTGGTAATTTCATCAAGTCGCAGATCTGGCTTTTGCTGCTGACTCTGTCTCTTCAGAGTGAAAACAACCTTGTCATTGCCCTTGTTGATGTACTTGAGGACGTACTTTATAGACTTTACTAACTTGTACCATTCGATATTATTGCAGCAGTTGAAAATTCTTATGAACAGCCTGTTGTAGGGCATTACCCACATGTTGGCAATCTTCTGTTGGATAGTCCCTTTCTTCAGGGTCATAGTGTTGCTACCAAAACATAGGGCCCTCACCAGTGAAGGACAACAGTAAGATGGTGAGCTAACCAAGATCTTGGAGGTTGCCAGAGCAATCACATTTTAGGGTGTCCTTCAGGTGTGAGTATGTGTCCATTCTGAGCATCTTCTGGTGGAACCAAATGTAGTTGAGACACCCTTGCTCGATCTTTGAGTATTTACCCACCAAGAATTGGTTGAAGAACTAGCGGAACTTGAGTAGGTAGTTGGTATTGGGTGGCAATCCTCACCATTATGCAGAACGCGTAAAAATATTTTGCTGAGATGTTTTTGCCGTTTTTGTATTTTACGTCCATATTGTAGGCGTTTGCCCGTCCCAAACATGGGGCAGGTACAGAAGGTCGTCATAACCCCAGTGAGTCTCTGAGATGTGCGTGAGTTTCATGTTCCATTTCTTCAGGACGATGTCCCACTTGGCAAACTCCTGGCCAAACATCAAGACAACCACCTCGTCGCAGGTGTGGAGGGAGGGGGGCGTTTTAGCGCTGCATTTGCTTATCCTGCGTTTTCTGGTCGTTGCAAGTCTCTTTGTGCTGCGAAAGACGGTTTTTATATTTGGGTACAACATAAGCGCCCTACTCGACCCCTGCAAAAATCATCGAGACCCCCATCTTAGCCTGACCAGTTTCAAAAGGGGGATCCATGCCAAATTTCAGCCTTCTAGGTTCATCGGTGTGTGCACGCATAAAGGACATACAGACACACACAAAATAATTAATATTTTATATGACCTTCATTATAATATTGATTAGTAATAATCCATTAAAAGCGTACCTATAAATTTGTATTTCTATATGATAGCAAAAAAATTCTTCTTATAAATAATAAAATGGCAATATATATATTATAAACGACGAGGGATGAAAGAATTGTATTCCTGTTTCTTTGGAAACGGAACATAAGTATAGAATAACTTATTTTATTTATCAAAAATAATACATTATGAAATAGCCATGACGTATGAAGCGAGAGGAGGGAATCGACAACAAACCACAAAATACATAGGTTATTTTTGTGTTAGCTAGGTAATGTCGTTAAATATGAATCTAAATATCTTGGAGAAAGGGAGGTCAAAGCCACTAAAACCAGATGATAATATCATGCATGGACAACTTCTTGGAGGGAGACAACTAAAAATAAATAAATAAGTGGAAGAAGCGAGTACAGATCATTTTACTCCACTACTCTACTTACCCCTGTTTCCCCTACTTTTGTAATCTACTGATTTGGAGATTTGAGAAAAAAAATAAATGACAACATTTGAAACTCAATACCTTTTATTATTCTATTGTTTTATACATATTTTAATAAGACTATTCAATTAGACAAGTTTTTTATAATTCTACAGAATTGCTACTCTTAGTATTTTCTCTCACTGTGACATCATCGTCTGAGGTATATGACGCATCCGCTTCCTCTTCCATTATGGAATCATTATCTTCTTCAGCCTCTCTTGATGAGCTTTTTTCGTTAAATATGACAGGAACTAATTTTTGCGTACTTAATCTCAGATTATCTCCATCAGAGTTATTTGTATTCAGATTAGTTTGCACGCTCCCTTCTTCTGAATTATGTTCCTTGCTGATTTGATCATCGTCCTCATCCATATTTTCGCTAGTTGACAAAATATTTTGGCTTAATTGATCATCTTTTGTCAATTCACTAATATCAACTTCATTTGAAGACCTTTCTTCAAAACTAAGATCCTTGTCCCCATCTTGTGCATCATTTTCCGACTCTTCCTGAAGCGAATCTCCATAACCATTGGCATTCTGTTCTTCATTCTCAAATTTATTTTCACTTGCCGATAATTTATCGGAGTTAGTCAGAGAAGGGTGTGGTTTTCCTTCTTGAATAGGATTATCTATATCACTTCTTGGAGTTGCCACAGGTTGATCGTTATAGGTCAAATCATCTTTCTCACTTCTTGAATTCCCTTCAACTGAGGTAGGGGTTTCTCCAGAGAAACGTTCATTAAATTCATCCTCGTGTGTCGATGTTGAGGCTGGATTTTCATTAGTATTGGATATCTCATTATCCTTAGGAGGGTTATTGAAGCTATTCTGAATATTTTCTTCATTTTTGAACTCTTCTTCTTGGCCATTCTCGACAACATCATCATCAGAGGACTTTCTTGTATGAGTTCCATGGTCATTGTTGGGCAAATCAGAGCTATCATGATGATGCACTTCTTTTATTGTGTCATTCACTCCTTTAGATACATCTACCTCTTGGCCTTGATCCTGATTTTGGCGACTATTACTTGTATAGCCATTTCCTTCTTCATTTTTCCTATTGAAAAAAATAGAAAGGATACAAAAATAAGATTTCATATTTAAGTAAGTATATACATACCATATACTAAAAGCAAATTTCCAAATTTAGTATGATTTAATTATACATTCCCATTGCAACCGAAATTATAAGAAACAATGAGGTTGAAATCGAGTTTTTTTCTGATAGTTTCAACTCTTCACTAAAGAGATTCTAATGTCTTAGAGTCTCTTTTATTTTAATAGGACTGAGCAATATGAACAAAATTTTGATATTTATATTAGGTATATCAATATGATAGTCAAATAATGAATAAAAACTCATTTAGACTAATTTATCACGCCTAAACCTTCAACAAAAAATATACAGTCCAAAATCAGTTTGTAATAGTAAAACAATTCATTCCAACTATATAATTATTAATTACTATTCAATATTTGTTCCAGCTTAACTGGAACTAATTCAATCCAACGTTTAGGACTATAGAGAATTTTATCTCTATGAACAAAGAACATTAATAAGGGGAAAAATATGAAGAAAAATATACAACTGACAACAAAGGGAAATTCCTAAAAAATATTGAATTATTATTCAAAAATTCTAAGGAATGGTCCGCAGCCTAACAACTGCTAATTTGAACTAAACGAAACAACATTCATAACACTGATTATGAGAAATGAAGCAGGAACATCTATAGCTGACAACACAAAACAATGTTATTATTTTTGTTTATGAGGTGTTAACGTTGTGTGGTTATTATTATTATTTTTAGGAATTGTTATTGGATATAATTTGAAGGACTTTCTATATTTTAATTTAATGAAATGCTATGGGACCTTTATAACTCTTCTCCTAAAATGCTTCAAATTATCAGAGTGACCACGTTAATTTTCGATTTTTTCGGAGAGGACCTCAGACAACTCTCCAGGATCAGGTAGGAAAACCTCCGTGTCCGTTAACCTCCTGAAGTTGCCTTTCAAGAAAAAGCTAAATTTCTCCATTGCTGACATGGCCAAAAAGATGAACAAGTCCTCATCAGCTGTGCATAGGGCTCTAAAAAAGCAGTAGGAAAGTCTCTGCGGCGTATTCCACGACCTCTGTTGAGAGAACAACAGATAAAAGTACGTGTGGAGCGTGCCAAATAGATCTTGAACCACCTCAAGGGAACCTGTGGACTCATTGAAATCTTTTCTGATGAGAAGTCCTTTACTGTTGACCCTGTTTTCAAAGGGCAAAATGATCGAGTAGTGACATATGGGAATGTAGTAGAGGAACATCAATGATGTTAGGCCTGGTTGAATCCATCCGGAAGGCACCATAATTCCGTGTGGTTCCCTTTAGGGTACTTGCTGAGTTCTGGATATCAAATTTATCAATTCCATCGTTGGCAATTCTCGCCAAGTGTGTTCCAACAAGATGGGGCACCGACCCATACCGCAAAGAAAACCTAATAGTGGCTCCAGAAATCTGGTACAATCAGATATCTGTAGCCATTGGATTCTATAGACCTGGAATCATCGTGTAGTATTTTTATGAGAGTAACATAAGAGCAGTGATTGTTTGAAAAAAAGAAAAAAAAAAGATTCAAGGTAATTTGTTTTTCCATTCCTTCGAAAGGGGAAATAAGGAAAAACAAGCTAAGCTGCATGCGTGATTATTCCATTTTTCTAGAATTTCATGGTGTGGTATAGGGATATAGAGTCATACTGATGTCCAAAAGTAGATACTATCTTAAACTTTAACGGGTATAAGTGATTGTGACTTCTACTTACTTCTTTTGATTACTATGTTGGCCATATTTTTCTGTAATGTAAGACAAAAAGTTATCTCCATCAGTTTCAATAGGATGTCCTTTGTCATTGCAATGTCCACAGTCGCAATATGATTTCTCTTTTGATCTACCTTTACAGGGCTCTTTTCCCACCTAATATATAAAAAACATTGACACTTATAGCCCAAGAAATAATAACGCGTTTGCTCACGAGTTTGGGGTCAAAACATTCCCTTTTCCTTATTCTTTTACCTTTTCCACAAGTCACCGGACATTCTGACCAAGGTTCCCACTCTGTCCAACCCAATTCTACACAATTAGCCTGACATTTTCTAGTATCTTCTGATTTTCCATGACATTTGCTCTCCTTTTTGGTTGGTATGCAGTCCCTCGATCGTTTTTTAATGTATTCGCCTCCACAAATTCCCTTACAATAACTCCATTGCGACCACTGGCTCCATACTGCCGATCCAATTGCTTCTGGGCATTTTGGAACTTGAGAACAATCCAAATCGACACTTTTCTCTTGAGTGGCACCTTTCGTTTCACATTCCTTTCCATTGTACTTTGCTCGTTTCTTAACAAATCGTATCTTTTTGGCAGGATAATTTTTTGAATTTGGAGGCAGGGAATCCCCATGGTAACAAGATAGACATTCTCCCATAAAATTCCAAGGACTCCAATCACAATCGACTATCAGAGTTATAAGAAATACAATGTTTTAATATACATAAGAACTACTAAACAATAATTGATTGGACCCACTAGGACAATAAGGTATGCATTTCTTTGATTTTTGCATCTCACAATGAGGACAGTTTTCTGACTCTAAATAGGCCCCTTTATCACAATTGGAGCCTCCATAATTGGCTTGCACAGCAACGTGACGCCTTCTTTCTCGATATCCATAGCCAATAGGACCACAAGTTACTGAACATTTGGTCCAATGACCCCAGTTTGACCAAATACAATGAACTTCAAAGAATAGCTATTCGAATAATGAAATCAATGACTGATATCCTTACTTGGACACGGTTCTAATTTTGGACACTTTCCAGTTTGTTTTTTGTCTCCATAGCAGTCTTTTCCTCCATGACTCGGGATTGGCTTTGCACAATATCTCCGGCGAATCCGTTTTCCTTTTTTCCCGCAAAGAATATTACAATCTTCCCAGTTTAGCCAGTCTGTCCATCCCCCATCAATAGTACATTTCTGCGGAAAGCATCTTTCATCAATGAAATGTGATCCTCCAAGACAATGCATTCTTGTTCCTAGTTGTCTTTTGCTATATAGATCTATACAATTTCTCGTTCTTCTTTTCACACCGTAGCCACAACTTGAACTACATTTAGACCACAAAGACCATTTGGCCCAAATTGCGACTAAAAAATAATTCTTAATCAGTTTAAAAAAGAAGAATAAATTAATAATATAAATATCGGGGCATTCCATGTGCTACAAATCTACAACTCATGTCTCAGAATTTGATCATTTTTGTCGTGTATCTTAAATTTACAATGAAAACAAGATTACTAAAGTTTCAGGTATGAGGAGTAAACATGTTTTATTGACACCAGAATTTGTGAAATGGTTTTTTCGCTTCAAAATTTGTGCTGTTGTTTCTTCGTCCCCTCTTTTTCCACTTTCAAAATTTTGAGACCAGTTTGTCCTTTGACTGTGAGTAACATACGAACAGAATCAGTGAATGACTCTTAACATTTTCCCGATTATTGAATTATATTTGTATTATTTACGAAGAAAATGTAACTTATTAGTCATGAGACATTATAATTTTAAATGGATATTTAACGAAATATAATGTTAAACGAATAAATAAAGAAAGATACAAATATAATTCAATAATCAAGCAAATTTTGAGCTCATGTACTGTAAAAAACTTACAAAAAGGGTCATACATCAGAAAATTAGCATACAATTTGAAAATTTAATCTATTAAAGACATATTGATATCAAAATTTTATAAATATTGATTCAATATTGAAGATCCCATATTATCATCACCTGGACAAGGGAGTTGTCTTGGACACGGCTCAATCTGAAAGTATTTGTTATAATCCTCAGGACAGCTTCTTCCTTTATATAGTCCTTCATCACATGTCCTAGTTCTTCTCCTTTCTCCCAACCCACAAGTAGTTGAGCAAGGACTCCAAGATCTCCATTCACTTAAAATAGCATCTTCTATAGGTGTATACATATAAATATATCAATCTGTTAATTTGAATAACATACTGGCCTCACCTGCACAAGGAAGTTCATTGCACGTCTCAATTCGTTCTCTAAAAGCTCTTAGTTGCTTACCATAGCAAGAATGTTTATGTTTGTTATCCTTACAATGTCGTTTGGACTTTCTATACCCACTGTTACACGACTTGGAACATTTACTCCATTCCCCCCAAGCTCCCCAAGACGCAGGTGCGTTTTTGACACAGCAAAATCGGACCTTGTAGTCACTACAATTTTGCTTGGTATAATGGTTATTTACATTAGAACAGAGGAGGCCATAGCTAAGAAGATAGTAAAAGGAAATAATAGACTTGACATTGAATAGAGAGCAATATTTGTTTAATCAATACTCCTAGGTCATTAACAAAGGAGCCTTCATTACTGGACTATGTTACATTCAATACTCCACAAAACTAAATTATAAAGCAACTTATTGACCTTGAATTCCTTTTCAGTTCTCAAATCTTGATGACTTAATTGAAAGCTAAATATATATATTGTATGCATATATACGTTACTGATTATTACGTTGGAGTAACTTTCGTCAATTTCTCTCCTGTTTCATAGAATGGAATGTCGTCCTTACGTCTACGTGCATCAATAAACATTGAGTTAAATATAGGAGGTCCACAAACATGTTTTTTATATCCAGTTTTTGACAAGGACGCTCTGTCTTCTTGCTCATGCTCCTTAGGATAGCTGTTTGAAAGAAAAGGCCTCCACTCACAGTCGTCAAAAATGGTTTTTACTTTGGGAGTTACAACTTTGAAAGGTTTTGAGTGATTATGGTACCCGTGTTGGATAGTCTCCCCAAAAAGGTTTCGACAGCAATGTCTTTATAAAGACAAAGGCTTTTCTAGTTTACAAAAATACTCCAAATAAATCTACTAATTCTTACCTAACCTTGTAATCCCTACATTTGACATCATCATACGGCCAAAAATATGGAGGTTCTGGCTTTTTCGTTTGTCTTATGTTCTTACAAATTATTTGTTCTCCATTATAAGAGTGAGAACTACTTCCTACTAAATCAATAACTTGATCAGATGGAACATTTCCTCCTTCCACAGTCCGAATATCCATATTTCCTTGTATGTTCTGAACGCTACACATTCTGGTTGATCCCGTTTTTGTAAATGTTTGAGTATAAAGGATATTTGTACGAGCCTGTTCTACGTCTCCCACTCCACAAGGATAATCGATATCAAACCATTCTGTATTAATACAACCTGGGGAAAAAATCATTATGCAATACAATCTGAACCTAAAGACCAAATGATACCTACTCCCCCTTGAAAAGAATCCCTCACATTCCCCAATCCCGATCCATCCAGAAATTGTATGATGGCTGAGATTAGAGAGTAGACTACATATATTTTCATAGGTTGTTGAATGATTATCATTAACCCAGCAAACTTTGGTGTTACAGTACTCATCCTCTCTACACGTATGACAGCTGGTTTCTTTTTCTTTCCAAGGATTCTTCCATCCAAGACCATCAACTACAATATAAATTGACTTTAATAAAAATGATGTAAATATGTTTTTGAATGCCCTACTTGCATCTGCACAATCGCCTTTTTGAATCTGAAAAATTCTTCTTATATGATCTTGATTACTTATCTCAAGATGATGGATAAAGTCACAGAGAGACTTGAAACGCCAAGGGATTCCGTCAAGTAGAACACAAATGGGATAGCCACATCCCTCACTTTGACCCTTTTGTCTTTCATACTTCCATCTCTTTACCATCTCGTCTAGAGGTCTCAGTTTTTCTTTAAAATATCATTTGCATGAGTTTATATTATCAGAAACTTCACATAGAGCAGGGCTTCTCAAACTGTGGAGCATCTCCAGGAGTGCTAATGATTTCGCACAAGACCTCAATCAATGTAAAAAATAAAACACTGTCTCCAGAGTACCCTCCTAAAACCGGTCCTTTTGTTCTTTCAGAATATATATATATCCATATAAAATTTGAATCTCATGTCTCCTTCAAACCCAACTCTGGAGGAGGTATTTCAAAAATATCGTAAATCAAAGTAATGATAGACAATTATTGTAATACATCATTAAAAAGCTATCAGTTACCTTAACAAAACTTATGTTATGTATTTTTTTTTTTTTACTTTTATTATTAAAAAAAAAAATAGTTTTTTATTTTAAAATTTTCAAGGTATCTGGGCTCCGATTTTTAAAATTTTTTAACCTCTTAAAGGTAGAATTCTTATA
Source organism: Lepeophtheirus salmonis (assembly GCF_016086655.4). NCBI lineage: Eukaryota > Metazoa > Arthropoda > Copepoda > Siphonostomatoida > Caligidae > Lepeophtheirus > Lepeophtheirus salmonis. The sequence goes on from NC_052131.2 coordinate 40,761,161, forward strand.
ATTAAAATAACAATAGAAACTGTAGAGTGGAAGACTCATAGAATTAAGAATAATGGTGTGACTAAGGCCCCCAAAATGATGAAAAATAGCATTGCCCATGTACCAAAGATGCTACCTGAGAGAGGTGCAGTTCCAAAAGTTTGAGAAGCACTGACCTAGAGAAATAATTATGCATATATGTAAATACTTGAATCATAATGAAAAATTCTTTCCTCATCTCCAGGCTGAGTTTCGAGATCATAAACACCCTGAGTATCATCTAAATATATAATGGATAAAAATAGTGAATAAACAAACGTGTGACTCCTAATGCTACTTTTTTTCACCTCCATATGCCGGAGGTGCCTTCTCTCCAGCACTCCAACGGTCGTGTTCTTCCTCTTGTACATCTTTTGGACCTTCAGTAATTGTTTTCCCATTATGAGAATGATGGGCATGGGAAGCATGATGGGGAGAGTGGTGCTTATTTTGTGAATGAGCTTGATGCTCCTGTTCTCTTTTCTGAGAAAACGTATCTTCTTCATCTCCTACTAAGTCGTGTGAAAATGCTCCTTCTTCTTCGGAGGGTCGACGATGGTGATGCCCGTTCCCACTATGATGAACAGCTAGCTGCGCTGGAATTTCATTTACAAATATTTCGTTCATTTCTACAGAGGAACTGCATATTTATTATTTTACATAGATTGAGAGGGATGGACTCAAATACCACTTAATCCAGATCCTAGACCATATAGGATCATTAATGACACTAATAATGAGATCTTATCCATCAAGATTCCCCAAATTGTTTTTTATTTGATTTAAATTAGTCTTCTCTTGCTCTAACACCATTCATGCTCAGAGATCATTTTCTTAAGAAAAGAAAGAAAAACAAAATCACACAAATTATTCATTAAAATCTTCGGAATGAAATACTATATCACGGTGATTTATCATTGCGTATTTTCTTTCTTGAATACAATTTGAATTAGGTAAGTACATGTGTGTAGAATGTACTCTAGATCAATGAACATAGTCTGTGTTTAATTCTATGAAAAATATATATTATATTGTTTTGTATTTATTTACAAGAATTTATTACATATGTAAATGTCCATCTTTTTACATCTGATATAATATATACAACAATAATAACAAGATCAGACAATGAAAGGAATCTATATTTTTTAAGGATATAAAATCATGATTATAATACTACAAGGTTTGATGTAATAAAGCTTCAAGCCTTGGTGTGTGCTGCAAATCAATTTAAAATATGATACAATATAAAGATAATAATACACAATATATTTTTAACTTTTCCTTTTCGATTACAAGTGTAGTCTGTGTTGTGTCAGTCCTTATTTATCTGGTCAAGTCCAGTCTTAGTACCGGTTCTTCGTATTGTCAGCACTATAACTTTTTTTTTAATAGGGTGACGTCATCAAAGATTGAACTATAAATGCTTTAGGACTGAAATGGACCGAGACGAGACTGAACTGGACGTCCGGGACGGGTGTCTTCAGTCGTAAATCGGGACCAAAATGTTGTAGATAAATATGTAGTTTTATTCCATGTATTTATTTCATTTTTGATATACAGGCACACACATATCAATCACTTCTTGATATGCATTTGATTAATGTCCTGTTGAGAGCGAGTGGAAAGAAGGGAATACGGATATAATCATCATCATCATGTATGTAATTATATATCTATAAGTATATGTATAAGTAATATTATAAAGCAACTAGGATTTCTTTCTGTATGAATTTCTATGGAATAAAAAGAACGAAGAGGTGAATAATGCCTCGATACGCGGTTAACACACAAAATGGTTTTGTTTTTTGTTTTGAGCATTCAATCAATAGCAATAATATCAAATATGTATGACGTATGTATGTAGTAGTAGACCTAATAAGAAAAGTGGACTAGTTTATTCCCTCTCGTCTCTGAGTAAGGTAAACTATCTGTTTCCACTCTCCCTTCCGTGCGGAGGCGAAGTCTCTCCATCAGAGTCCGCGGGAAACGTGACATAGTAAGGAGTGTTAGGGTATAAGGGTTGAAATGTACCCGGATAGGAAGGATGATGATGATGAGATCCTCGGGATACAACAGTCCCCGCACTTAGATAACTATGAGGTCCAATGGTTCCGAAATTATTACTGTTATTTCCGTTTTGGAGGGAAGAGGGAGGACCCTGATTGGATGGAGGTAGCATTTTTTGACTATTAATAGTGCCTCCACCCCATGTGAGAGCTAATTGATGTGGAGGAGGGACTGGGGTGGATGGATAGGAAAGGTAACCACCGTTTGATGAACCATAACCGACAACTGGTTTCAAGCATGTACATTTTCCTTGGGAACGAAGAGCAAGGGGTCCTCCTAAAGGACCACCACGATATTGTGAGTCTGTCAAGCGTAAACGGACAATACAAATGATGACAATGATGATTGTTATGAAGGCCACCACTCCACCAACTATTCCAATGATGAGAGCATCCATGTTGTAAGGGTTAGTTCCGGCTGTTTTATGTTGAGGTTTTCTTGCTGCAGTAGGTCTACGAGTAGATGAGGAGATGGGCTTACGAAGAAGCAAATCATCTCCTGTTATTATGTCTGGCTCTGGAGTGGAAGTAAACTTCTGAGAGACATATTCTACTTCCGTTGTTGTTGTCGTCGTTCGTCCTTCACAAGAAAGCTCATATTCAGGTAAATCAACCAACAGTTTGTCTTCCAAATAATCAGGTCCTGTGCATTTAACATTACGAATATCTTTAGTCTTCAACCAATTCTGTAGGGCCTTAGTATTACAATCACAAAATATAGGATTAGATTCCAAGCCTTTTAGCTTCACATCTCGATAACTCAATTCCTCAAGTAAAGTAGGACTTAAGCTCTTTAAGTCAGAGTTTTGAACGTCAAGAGTAAAATCGATTGAAGAGGGTACAGGAAGGAATAAGGCTGTGGGGATATTTGAAATCCCGGTGTCAATCAAGCTTAGGTCAAACTTTTCCGAGCTCACGCCTTCGAGTGCTCGAGTTGCAATATTTTTTATCTTTTTTCCTCGAATTCCAAGAGAATTTAATCTGGGAGTTAAAATATTATGCATTTGATCGCCCACAAGTTCGTCCTTAATTTCTAGGTTAATAGACTCCAAAGCTTGAAAATGATCTAATACACCTTTGGTGTCCAAGAATGGAATTTTTTTATAGCTATATAAATCTAGTTCCTTCAACTCTTTTAAATCCTTAAAAGCATCTCCTTCAATTCTATTACAGAGGCTTAAATTTGACATTTTGAGTGATCTTAAACCATCCAAATACTTAAAATCTCCCTTGATGATAAACTTTACAGGATTACTTGATATGTCCAAGTATTTGAGATTAGTCAATAAAGGCCATGCTGAGGAAAGTCCATAACTGAGGTCAGGGATTTCATTGTGAGAAATGTCAATCACTTCAAGTGAGGGCTTATTCAAATTATCTTCATTCAACTCGGATATAAAATTATGACTCAGATTTAAGGAAGACAAAAAAAGGTGTTTCTAAACTTGGAACGACGGTTACGCCGGTACCAGCCATATTTAAGCTTCGCACGGTTTTGGGCTCATTTAGAACATTATAAACGGAGTCTTCTGATAAAGGATTAAATGACAAATCAATTTCCTTGATATTAACAAGGATATTAGCATCTGAAGGAATTTCGGAAATTAGATTATTTGACACTTTGAGAATATCCAGGAAAAAGTATTGACTCTGGAGGACATCTACAGGGATTCTTAAGAACTTGTTATGACTCAAATCTAAACTCTGAAGCTTTACAACCTTTGGGCGATCAAAAATTCCATTTGGCATGGAGCTCAAATTGTTGTGAGATAAGTCCAAAAGTAATCGAATCGTTCCTTTAAATGTATCCCCTTCTAAATTGGAAATACGGTTATGACTCAGATCCAGAAACTGTAGTTGAGAGGAGTTCTGAAAAGCGGTTTCCGACACAGATTCAACTTCATTGTGTTCAAGATTAAGTACTTTAAGTGAAAGGAAATTAGCAAATTCCGAATCATCAATGTTTTTGAGCAGGTTATGTCGGAGATTAAGCGTTTTGAGATTGGGTAAATCCTTCATAAATTGTGTGGGGAAAAAACTAAACAAATTATTAGAGAAATCGACCCTTTCCAGCAGTTGGTGGAATCTAAAGGATTCTGGATATAAGTAAGTAAGCTCATTATGGGAAATGTCCAAAGTGTGAAGATCAGTATCGTTGGGATACATATTGAAAAAATAGTCATCTTTATAGGAACTCAGTTGATTGTGACTCAAATCAATAGTCTTGAGTCGAGGAATAGAATCGAATGCACCTTTCTTAATCATGGAAATCTTGTTTGAGCTTATATCCAACATTTCTAGGATAGGCAATTCCTTAAATGTTCCAGTATTGATTTCTGATAAAGCATTTGAACTTAAATTGATTTCATTCAATAGAGGATTGATAAGGACTCCGGGCTCTAAATCAGATAATTCATTTCCACTTATATCCAATTTGATAAGATTATCAATGCCTTCAAGAGTTTTTGCATTCAAATTTGTGATTTTGTTATATCGTAATATGAGCACATTAAGATCTCTTAAATTCTTGAAACGTCCTTCAATATCTTCGAGATAATTACTTCCTAAATTTATATATTTAAGCGCAGAGAAATTGAGAGGACCCAAAATCTCAATGCCATTATGAGCCAAATTCAAATACTCAAGAAGATCTTCCAGGCCTTGGAATGCAGTTCCTTCAAGTGATTTAATAAAGTTATACTCCAAATTAAGTATTTTAAGCGAACTAAGAGAAGCAAAAGTGTTTGGGGAGATTTGTGATATCATATTGTAGGAGAGATTTAATTCTTCCAAGTCTTGAATGGGGATGAAATCCTCTGATGAAATGGAATCAATTGTGTTATGATGGGCCTTGAAGCGTTTCAGATTTGGCAAGCGCTCCAATGCGTTAGACGGGAGTTGGGATATTTTATTATCACTCAAGTCCAAGTACTCTAAGGATGTAAGACCTTCAAACGCATCATCTTCCACCTAGGGAGGAATTTATATCAATATATTATTATTATCATATATAAATAAAAATTAAATAATTAAAAAATATGAACGTACTTTACGAAGAGAATTAACACTCAAATCCAGACCTTTTAGATTGCCAATGCCCAAGAATGTGCCAGGAATAATTTCATGTATATTGTTACGACTTAGATCCAGGTATTCAAGAGAGGATAAAGCCTCAAAATTAGCTTCTTTGATACTCTAAACAGATTTAAAAAAAAAAAAGAAATGAATACATACAATTTGTAATATATAACTATTTCAGCCAATAACTCACTTTTATAAGATTGGATCCAAGATTAAGAAATCTGAGAGTCTTCAATGGTACAAGCGCTTGCATGGGCACTGTTGATAGGAAATTAGAAGAGAGGTCCAATTCAACCAAGCCCGTCAATTCTACATTACATTTGTAAAGAGAAAAATTAATAGATGCATCACTACAACCCTTTTTTCAGAGATTGTAAAATAATATATTATATGACAAACCCTTAAATTCATCTGAAACAATGGAACTTAATTTATTCCGTGTGAGAATGAGCCGAACAAGACGTGTTACATTCGCAAATGTGGTAGGGCGAATAACTCGAATCAAATTATTTGTTAAATTTAGAGATAAGAGCTTTGGTTGAGTGATGAAATCCCCCGAGCTTAACTCCGCTGAAAAGATATATTGTTTAATAATTAAAAAATGATAGGAATACATTATATAAAAGGATAGCAACCCAAAGATCCCACTACCTATTGCATGCATTTAGTTATGCCCCCCCTCTGCCTAACCAACTGTTTTCCCTTAGAGAATGTACATATTATATACTTTAAAATCACGTTTATTGATGATGCGAATTTCTAAAAATAATAAGAAGTATAAAAGTGGTTCCGCATAATATTCATTTCAGAGAGAAAGGTTGAGTGATTCAAATTACTTACTGATTTGATTGTCTTGAAGAAAGAGATTTTGAAGGGATTTCGGTCCTCGAAGAGCACCTGTTGGGACTTTTTTGAGCTTATTGCCATTTATCTTCAAATCCTATAAAATAAAGAGAGAAACAATTAATACAAATCTATTCATCGACGTAAATGATATTATGTATATACCGAAAGAACTAGTAGTAAAATTAATTTACCGCAAACTAGGGGTATAATGTTAATTTTTTTATTTCATTTAACACTAGGAAGGTAAAGTCATTAGTTATGTCATGGAAATTACCCCCAAAATTTTCTAAAATACCCCATTTGGGGTATTTTACCCCTATTCCCCGACACTGATGTAGATATACAGTTATAACTTATTATATGAGAATCCTTTTCAACAGTCAACACAAAAGCAAGCTAGAATTATTTTTCTCGAAAGTGAGCTTGGATAACGTTCGTATTCTTCGACGCATAATGATCGTCGATTTCTATACACAAATTGTTCTTATTACCCCTGTAGACTCGCCGCAAATTACACTGAAAGTAGCCAAAATTGATTGTCAAGAATGAGCAATTGATTGATTCTATTTGAAAGGGTGCTATTGGCCACAATATAAGTCAGTCTCTTTAATCAAATATATCGTTGAAATAATGGCGTGTATGCATATTATATATGAAGTTAAGAAATAAATTGGGATTTTTTCCTATTCTTTATATTTGTTCAAGATTGTTTTTATGTTTACGCAACACACATGTTCGGGCATCGTTCCAAAATTGTTAATAGAGGGTCATCATACATATACTATATTGGTCATACCATATGCCTCTTTCCTCATCATCGCACTCAGTAAAAGTGCATTGTAATACTTTTTTTTTCTCTCTCTTTATACTATTACTTAATTTTCCTTAAAGAAACTGGACACTCAAAAGTGAAACTACACTCAACCTGCCAAGAAAGTTCTTTGCTTTTGTTCATTCTTTTTGCAAGGAAGTGTGCATAATATACATGTATAATATGTACTATATAAAACAGGATACATTCGTCTTCTATGTAGAGATGAATACAAGGCGGATTTTACCGAGCCCAAGCTTAAAATACCCAAGCCAATAATAATACAAAATGACTATAATATAAATGCAGAAAGAGAAATTTTTCCTATTCAAAATACTGTAAAAGATTATACCGATTGCTTCCCAAAGTTACTCATTCCATTTCCCAATGAGGATGTACAGGAAGAAATTAAAAATAAGGATTGGGCACTCCATAAATCATGCCAAATTTTCCTCATTATGGGAATTGAGAACTCTTATATCAGAGGCGTCCGCAAGGAGCTAGGATGGAGGGGATTGAGCATCACTTAATGGATTTTTTTTTGCCGTTCCCATCCAAAAATTATTAAATTTTGTGTAGTTTTTCTTTTCTAAAAAATGGTCAAATTTGCATTTTAAAATATTTCAAAAAAGTCCCTATTAAGAAATAAAATCCTGCAAATGACCCTATAAGAACCTCTAAGATGCTACAATTTTCCATCCTTTGGTCACATACAAACCAAAATACTTAGAGCGGAACTAACTAAAATTAATAAACACTTTTAACAAGAATTGTTTGATGCATGATATCATTACTAAGCTATAGTGGATACATTTTTTACAACGAAATAATTCAAAATAAATCCAAGATATAAATATTTACTATTATTTTTTTTAAATAAAGGAATTTTTCATTGATTCAATAAAAATATATATCTACTTATGGATTTGCATAACGTTTATTCTGGAGGTCAAAATAATTCCGTAATATAAAGATAATTGAATTTCATCGTTATTTAATTTATTCGGGCAGTTTACTATGGAAGTCAAATATAATATAGAATGTATATAACTAGCTATTTAAAAGATATTTTTTAAATGAATATGTAGAACGTACGAGTACATCAACGAGCTTATCATTTTTCGGGAAATATTCGGATCCGGTTAGTTAATAATAAATACTGTAAAATTTAAGTATTTATTATTATATTTTAAGAAGAAATATATCATGAAACACTTAAATACGGAACTTCCTGTAGACGTAAAACCCCTAGTACATAGATTAGAGTGTATCAATGGCCCCATAATTTTTTAATTGTTGATGGACTTTCTTACCTATAACATTAAATCTGGCACATGGTAATATAAGCATAAACAGGGGCGTCCGCAGGATTATATTTTTGGAGAGGCTTAATTTTTGTTATTTATAAATTTAAAAAAATGAAAAAACAAAGTTTTAGAACTAAAATTTCAAAAACAAAATTTTAAATGTTAAAAAGTTTATAAATCCAAAGCTATTCACAAAAACCTTTTTTTTAATGAAAAAACAAGTCAAAAATTAATAGCTGTTTACATAAAATTAAACTATTTCAAATATTAAATTTTTTTCAAAAAATCACAGCTGTTGACATAAAGTTAAATTTTTTAGAAAAAAATTTCAAATATTAAGCTTTTAATATATTTATATTAATTTTTTTTTGGATAAAAATTTCAAAAATCTACAGCTGTTAACAAAAAATTAATTTTTTTTATTAAAAATAATGTCAAAAAAAAAATTTGAAATTTGAAATTTTATTTTTGACGGAGGTAGTCCTGGGTAGCCTTGAGCGCTTATTTTACAGTACTCGAAGCCATAATATAACAATCCTTCCCTTACATATTATTTTCCTTTAGACTAGTCATTTCCTAGTATTTACTTAAAGTTCTTGATATGAATAACACAAATATAAACATATTATGCAAGAAGGTTCCAGGAAAATAATATTCAAGATAAGGACTTTTACATTATGTGGCCCTGAGTATATTTCTATACTTATTCGTTGTCCACCTCAGATTTGTTTAGTTTTTTTTTTGCGTACATGATTATATCATAGAGTGTCATATTTGAAAGAATAGGTAAGAGAATCCAAGTACATAAGGGCGTTTGAAGCACCCTAACATATATACAGGGTGATAAGATCAAATTGACGCTTGCGTACCCCGTCGATTTTGTTATTTTGGAGCTGCCTGAAATTATCTTGTTTTCTCCGTCAAAAACATTGTTGTATCATCAAACTTTAGTGAAGTTTTGGGGATCATGGCGAGAGTTGCTCCAGATATAAAGAAGATTGCATTTACAGAAGAGGAACGGCATTGCGCCGATATGATGATTTTCATCCTAAACAGCATAGATATTTCAAATTTGGAGGTCTCAATTGTAAATGGCATCCCAATGCAGAGGACGCAAAAGGATCCTTTTGAGGCTCATGAACTTAGATGATCTGTCACAAGCTGTAAAAAAACATTACTATGACTTCATTGTGATGGAAATATGTCCCCCAGCAGTGCGGATCTTAATCCGTTGGATTATTTTGTCTGGGGTTGCGTTGAATCTAAAACAAATTGAACATATAATACCATCACCCTCTGATCGCGTCTATCGGGGAGAAAATGACGAACATACCTAGGAGCTACCTCGTCAACGCCTTCTCCTCCTTCCGGGTCTAAATCTAGACTGTGATTGATTCTGGAGGTGGATACATCACATAAGGTTTTCTTCAACATTCATATGTACAATTCAAGCAAATTTCCTAGTAAAGCTGCCGAAAAATGTGCCCTCAGTGACAGTTAAAAGATTTTTGAAGAATATATATCTTAGTACCCAGTACATTCATAAAAACGAATCGGTTGAACTAAAATATTATTGTTTTCGATGTTGTCGTTATTGTTTTTTTGGGAGAGAGTGGCATTGTGGCAATCCTTTTACATAAATATTATACCTTAGAAAATAAAAAGGAGTCATCGTTCTAACTGACCAAAACAGTCTAACTGTTTTATTGTATATATATCATATGCATGATTATGTTGAATTGTTTATTTATATGATGGTGGTGAGGAAAACCATGTGAAAGGAAGTGGAGAAACCAGATTTATAATTAGTATTTGTATCATTATTTCGTACCACCTTTATATTTTATGCATTTACATTCATTACGAATACACATATGTAGGATGTATACAAAACAAACCAGGGGGAATAGATTCATAGGTAGACGTGTAAATCCTAAGCATTTTTTTTGGTGCGAGTTCCGTTGTTGATAATCTGAAGAGTATTTCTCCAGGAGGGGGGGTACTAGCTTTCATCAATGGGGGCAACACGATTATATAAAAATGGTTATTTTATTGTATCTTGTGTACAAGTTGAACTTGTATAAACAAATTGTACAAATTGCAAAGTTTTTTGTCTTCAAATACATTATTTAATTACAATATCGATCATTCTAATTACAATATATTCATTTTCATTTTGATCTGTTCAAATTACATGGTTATTATGTGCAATTGAACTTTATGATGTGCCAAGGAATACTTATATTTTAGTATTTTTTTTATATTAAAATAGTCAAAAATGACACCATTGATATTTGATCGATCATCCATAGAATATTCAATAATTGGATTATCCTCATCCAATGTATTGTAAATCCTACATTAAAAATTCAGCACGTCATGACAGCTATGTGGCTCTCTTCTCAAACATTATTCAAATTGTCAGGCTCACCATGTTCATATACAGAAAATGCTGACAATTTACAACGCTATTCATAATCGTCAGAACTGGGGGCATTACTGTCTACAGAACAATATCAATGAAAAGTTGCATGATTATTGTGTCATATATGTGATGTCTTCTTAGAAAACTCCGCCAAATTAAATATGCTTCCGGCCCACAATAAAATTAAATTATGCCAATTAAATTATGCATCTTTTTGATAAAATAACTATTCTTATCAAAACTTCTGAATGAATAGTAATTTTAATAGAAATAAAACAAGTAAAAAAATCATTGGGTATTCAAATACCAAAGTTCAGTTTATTCAGTGCATGGGCAATGAGCTATTAAATATGATTTTCCAAACAGTGTAAAAGAAAACTTTAAATGTATACAATCATTATTAAATAAAAATGAAACTTTTTTGAAATAAAAAAATTGTTTTATTTCCTTTTGGAAAGAGGAAAATATGTTGTCCCACACTGTATACATAGTTATGTAGCCAAACAGAATAAACAGTGAGAGAAAGTAAAAAATAAAAAACGGTGAAGAAGAAGAGCCTCAAGTTTCCTACTTCAATAAATATTTGTACCCATTAATGAATATAAATAAAGACTTGTTAAATAATAGTCCTAAATAGAACGAATGTAAATAATAATTTCACAAGAACCAAGCATATGTACATTGTATGTACAATGTACATATTTATATAGACATATTTAAGTAGTTATTTATGAAGAGATCTGCACCTTCATGATCATCATTTATATAATCCTAATTATGAATTAATAAAAATAATAAGAGCAATTCTATGGCCCACCCACAGGTCTCCTCTTGCTAATATAATCATTGCAAAATATGTATGTACTAGTGATGATTTTCGCTCTGAAAATCCTGGACCCGTCCGAGAGCGTTATCATGTTTAGTTGAGACACTTTTAAAAAAATCCTGTCTAGATCGGTTCTAAAGAAAAATGTAGTCCGGATTGGTCTTATAAAATAATAATAATAATCATTTAAACTTCGGTCTAGGTCGATTCTATAGATAAATTGTTGATGACTTTACTTCCATTTTAAAATTCTGAATTGATCTACAATGACGTTATAAAAAGTTACATATGCTGCATAAATCATATTTGCACAACTCATAAATGAGAAAATTTGGTCCACAATTTAAAATGCTTAAATAAATTTTGGTCTATGTTCTAAAATAGCGGTCTGGACCGAAATATCGGTCCAAATATGCATATTAAAAATCAATTAAGATCGAAATGGGGGAAAAATCGGTCTTGGACTGAGTCTCAAAACTAGTAACTACATATTGAGTTGTACTTTTTTAAATGATGAAGTGAACCAAGTGAATGTTAATTACCCATTGTCTCTTCCCCCTCCCAAACAAATGACACTTTGATACACTTTGAACAACATAATCCAAATGCAATTTTCTTCAGAACATTGTTCCCACGTCCACCATAATAAAACCGTATATTGTCCACCATTTTAAACCAAGTATATAAGGTGATAAGTACCTACTAGTGTTGGGTTTTGGTATGGGAATCTGGCCCCGGTCTGATACCATTATTAATATTTTATTATTTGTTCCGACTTCCGTATGCACCGGTCTCATTGTCAAATTCCGCCCTCTACAAAAAAATAGGTCTTCATCGGGTCCCACGTCATTTTTATATTTAATTATTTCATATTTTAGGCCTGGACCCAACAGATCAGTCTAGAAAAATTACCATAAGTCCGAACTTAAAAAAATAATTATTGATCTTGGACCTAGTCTCAACACTATTTGTGGATTTATAAGTTTACGTAGAACTACCTCGCTCAGGATCCTTAATTTATGCATATCTATCTAAGTTTATTTGTACTAGTTTTGAGACCTGGTACGACACCAAATTAATGTTTCAGCATGGTTTAAAGTGTTTTTGAAGGCCAATCTTTTATGAAATTTAAATCGTAGACGAAATTTATTGTTCGAAAAGAAATGATTTTACTTTGTTTAAAATTTTTATATTCTAAAAAAATATTTTTTTTAGTGTGAGACCGATGAAGAACTAGTTTTATATCTACATAGATTCAGTTTAACTACAATACCAGACGGAATTAATTTGATCTGATATTAGGGAATAAATAAATATACTTCACCGTAAACTTCTATTTCTCTTATTCAATATTATTAATAAAAAATGATATATTTACAATCATACAATTTGATTGGAGGAATCATTGAGCAGTCACATGTAATATATATTCTCCCCAACAAAAATTGTCTTCGCTATATTCAAGTAAAGAAAGATGCAATGCTGGATATAGTTTAACATGTTTACACAGCTATATGCCAACGTATTGTGCCTTAGTTGACTCTTATTTGAACTTTTTTTTTTGTATATGTTCGGCATTCAATTGTCAAACTATGGTAATAGTTTTTTGCTCATAATTTGAATACCATCAAGAAGAAGATATCAATACACTAGGTACCTTTCTAAAGCTTAAAATATTTTTGCTGGCTATATGCATGGATTTCTAAAGACATGGAATAATCATGCAGAGTTTGTATTCCCATATGAGGCCAATCTAAAAGGAGTGATTGGTTGAAAAATGAGTCAATATCCTATTTTACTCCATTCCCTAAGAGGAGAAATGAAGAAAAACAAGGTTAGCTACTTGAGAGATTATTTCATGTGTCTATAATTCCATACTATATACTAGCGTTGAAAAATGAAATGTTATTAAAGATCGTACAAAAATAAATATATATGTACATACATAAAAGTACTCTCAAATTTTGTTTTTCCTCATCCTCGTACGTTCTTAAGAGGCTCCACATAAACCAATAAAAAACAAAATATTTCCGCCATTTGACTGTTTTAGATGATCATATATGTTTGTGCTACAAGAGGGCAAGGATGAAGTCTCTTTACGAATTATACTTGAACACAATACGAGAACTTCTACTTCTCAAGGGTCCATTTGGAAAATGATGACAATGCAAATATAGTTTTAATCATCATCTTAAAAAAATGTAGAAATAATTCTTCGACTTAAAAAGAACCGCATTGTTTCTTTCAAAAAATGGCTAGATGAAGAAGTAGGAAAAGGAGTGCACAGGTTCTTTTTTTTTTTTTTCTTAGCCAAGCACACGAATAATAATAATAAAAAAGAAATAAAATGGAAAGTGAGTCCGTCCAACATTTCGCCTGCGCTAGAGAAAGTAAGACCGGACACGTAGTATATAACTTATAAAAATAAATATTAATGTAATAACCACGACTAGGACCATCAACAACCAACCAAAAGTAACCTTACATATATATGTGTTTATGTACATTTAATATATGTGTATAATATTCTATTTGAATAAGAAATTATCAATAACAATGTGTCAAAATGAGAAATAATGATAATTTACCGCCAGTTTTTGAATTAATATAATGATTCTTTGACAAGCATTAAATTGATTTGAATGTACTTCATATTACATCCTAATAAGCACAAAAGGAGGAAAAGAAAATGGATTAGTTTGTTCTATGGGCATCTTTACAGAGTTGACTACTTTATGTAGAAAAAACATAAAATATCATTCATCTGGGTTTGATTCTCCTTATCTCATTACGAAGTTTTTTCAAAATGTATGTACCTAGTATAATGTTTATTTTCATGGTAGGATGGGACTGGAGAATAGTGAGACTACCACGAGTACACGAAGAAAGATGGGTGCTAACGCGATTATTGTTAAGAAGGACTTAAAAGGAAATAATAAGTATATACATGCGCGTACTTTTAAAAGATTTGAAGAACAAAATACTGACTGATAAATGACTTGAGTTTTTACTCAATGGTTATTCACGAAACAGAAACGTATTCAACTATGTACATATATCATAATCTAGGCATATACATAATCATGGTGAATCCCCTTATCACGACTGATTTATCAAGAGGATTGCAAATCCCTTTCATTCTTCATTAGTTGAATACCCATTGTATGCACGTACAAATAATAAGATATCAAATCCAAAATTTCTAATTAAAAAACTCTGAATTATGAACTTGTACATTATTTACGCCGTTTTCTAAACAGGAACAAACTTCAATCAAGCATTAGTAACAACTCTATAAATCAGAAATTACTATGAACACTCCTATGCTTCAATACTTGCTCAGTCAACCAGGACATGAGTAAAAAAAAAAGAACATTGTATATTATACACATATATATGTATGAAAGTAATGCCCTCCACGGCCCAGGATCATCATAAATAGTATGTGAACGTAAACTTTCTTACCTTTAAATTCTTACATCCACGAAAGAGTCCATCATCAATATCCACAAGGGAATTGGAGCTCAAATCCAGTTCCCGAAGGGCTCCCAAATTTTGAAACTCACTCGATGAATAAACGGGATTCAAATTATATCCCAGCAAATTATTACCAAGTCTAAGAACCTCCAAACTATCTTCAATCCCATCAAAGAGTCTTTCTGTGAGTCGACGGATTTGATTATGCGAGAAGTCCAAGTGTTTGAGGGGAATGTCAGAGGCTGTAAAGAGTTGATTTCCCAAGTTTTGTAGACCCGCGTTCTTTTGCGTAAACTCTTGAATGTAGAATCGATACGGAAGAATGGGAAACTCGGGGAAAACGCTCTCATCACAATTGATTACGGTAGCATTCACTTCATTCAGACCACAAAGGCATGGAATATTAAGTTGAGCATGGAACTCTGCGCATGGGATCATGGGTGTGAGGGATTTGGAATGGGCAAGGCCCAAGCATAGGCACACTATCAGTAAAGTTCTATTCATTTTTCTATTGTATCTATGAAAATATGTCCCTTGAATGTATGATTTTAATGGAAGATGCTGTTTTGTAAATTAGCGGCTGTTCGTTGGAGTATTGTTTTCTTCTTGCCAATGTTACTGCTGTTGCTTTGGTTTGAACTTTTTTTCACATTTTGATTCTAAAGACAAAGAGGAGATAAAAGTGTAAAATGGAGTTGTATGTAACTTTATAGAAATGTTGTTGTCAAAATGGGTCAACCTTGGGGGGAGGGATATCTATCAAATTTATATGTATTGAAAAGATTATAATGGTGGACATTAAGGTAGAAGAAGATAGATGAAGGACAGAGAGGTAAGGAGGGAAGAAAAAAGGGAGGGGATTTCAAACATTCCTGACCTTGAGAGTATGTAACGGATTTCACTTTTAGATATATATATGTGTAGCTGTTACATTTGTTTCTTCCTATTTCATACACCTATGCACAATATGTATATGTTTCAAAGATGAAAATGCAACATCGACTCCTTCAATTGTTAAAATAACTGTCCATTGATATTGAAATGGGCTTACATTATAATATATGTTGTCTACAAGTTTCTAAATTATATAAGCAAATTGTAAAATTTGTAACCATAGTATGAGATGAAGAATTTAGAGTTTTAGCAACAGGGGCGTCCGCAAGATTATATAAATATTTTTGGAAATTTTATTCAAAAATCCACAATTATTCGTAAAAAATTTCAAAAATCCATAATTTTTTTGCAAAAAAATTTCATAAATATAATTTTCAATATAAACTTTTTTTTTTAAATTTCCAAATCCATAACTATTCTCAAAAAATTTCAACAAGGTAATTTCATATATAAAATAAATAATATATAATAAAAAAATGTCAAATATAAAATCTTCTAGTAAACACCCAAAAATTCCTTAATTTGGGTAGGGCTACAGCCCTTCCAGCCTAACCCCTACGAACGCACCTGAGCAATGTATGTAATACAATAATGGATTTATTAATTATGCAATTTTTGACATTTTAAAAATATATTGATATATATTCTTTGGCATTTTATACAGTTCAAAAGCTCATGGTTAAATTGCTTGTAATACAGAATAAGCAAGTCACTTGAATAGATTAAAATCTAAGGATAGCATCAATTAATAGTTGGTGATTCGAATCACCAATGTCGTTGTTAAACCAAGTTTAGAAATTATAACCTGTACAATTTGCTTATATGTGCAAGTTATATCTTGTACATAAATCGCAACTTGTATACGACGAATATATATATATGTATATTAAAGGACATGCAAAAGATGAAATATTATGTATAGATAGGACATTTGTAAAAACCTGTTTCTATTGCTCAAATATTCACCTCAATAAGGTAATGTTTCCCTGGACATATTTATATAGCCAGGATACAGATTTTATTTCAAAAAAGGCTAGGCCCTACTAATTTCTCCAATATGCCTACATAAATATCTCCCTCTACATACTAAAAAGTACTGCAGTATTCATCATACTATGGCAATTAAAGCCAGTGCATTTCTAAGTATTTATATATACAAAGATATGAAAAAAAATTAAAACACCAACACAGTAGGTATTTCATTACTCTAAGCCTATTATGTAGATGGATATATCTGTATATAAATTAGGGTTGTATCGATCCTTAATATGAGACTTAAAATGAATCTCGTCCAATTTCTTTATCGATCCTTGAAAAACGTTCCAAATTTTAAAACGATCTCGAGAAGGTATCTTTTACTCTAATATTTTAGTAAAGTACCATAGTTTATCAACTGAATTAGATTGGTAAAACTATACGGCCCTTTCACGCACGTGAATAATTTGGACCATTATTCGGAATCATTTAGGTCTAATTGAAGTATTAATTACTCTTATAAAAATTGGTCAGGATTGATTGGTAATGCCATTTAGCAAATACTATGTGATGGGGCGGCAATTGTGTCGGATTCGGGTGGGTCCTTAAGATTTAGGACGAGACAGGAGGGAGCATCAAAATTTTAAACCGATTGATTAGTATACCTATATGTATAGTGCTGTGTTAGATCTTATTTATTCGGTCCAGTTCAGTTTTAGAACCAGGCATAACAGTCCTTGGGACTATTGGTCTTTCGGACTAGCATTACAATGTAGAACTGATTTAAAGATAAAGAAATATGGTTGAGTGGCGTTATCAAGGACCGAATTTTATAAGTTTTAGGAGTGAAATGAACCGGACTGAGACTGTATTTGATCACTCTAAAAAAACTAAACAGGCTCCACTCCCATCTGTCCAGTCCTAATAAAATGTGTCCGTCCTAGGAGAGGTTCTTTTCGGTTTTTTTATGAAAACTACAAAAGCTAAAATGATGTAGTTACTAACTATGTCCTTTCAGGTGTTCAACATAACCTCTTTCAGGAGACAAGATACCTGAATTTTTATAGTAGTTGGTCTACCTATCTTATATTATTTTCTTTCTTTTTATATCATTAAATCCTAGCTATCAGAGAAGAATAGTTATAAAGATATCTAGGACTGTAGCACAAAAAAACCAACGTATCGATCCTTAGGACCGTTAAATCATAAAAAGGATTGGACAAATAAAATAAAAAGACTGAAAGGGGGGGGGGGTTGACTTATTAAGCAATCTACCGACACACACAACACTATATTATATATAATAAGGCTTAAAAAGCATATAATATGTACATATAAAGGACCCGAGGACATTTTCTCCCTCCCGGATTCCCTATTTAGCTTCTCTCCTCATAAATTATTATCATTAATTATTTTTGCATTTATTATCTGTGCAAAAATGATTTTTCTTTCTTTTAATAATAATAATAATAATAATTCAAGTTCTGTCGGGAGAACAGGTAAAACATCTTATGTGGAGAGTAGAGAAATACACTAATAATTAACATCAGTTAAACCTATGTATGTATATTGTACATCAGATTGGACGACGTACCGGTTTTTAGCAAAAATTCAAAGGACATTTTTTACCCTAAAAAATAATACATTTTGGAACTTTCTCTCTCTCCTTCTTTTTCTTCAGGTAAAAGAGAAGAAGAAGATATAGATAAAATATGTATTATTAAATAAATTGAATAATGAATCTAATAAAATAGAAGGTTTTAAAAGAAAATAACATAAATTCTTCCCCCTGCTTGTTTTCTTCTCAATAGAAAATAAGTAATAAAAATTTAATATTTTTATATTTTCTTTTGCGGTAATTGACCAAATAACTTTATTTAATTATTTTTTTTGCAATATTCAATTTCCACCAATCAAATAGCACACACAATGACATGATTCAATCAATGGATTCTCACCTATAAAGACGAAGAATGCACAAGGATATCTCTTCGATCAAACGTTGCTAGTAGAATATTCTGAATCAACTACTACAGGAGGATTGTCTATGCTCCAGGAGATGCGACTCTCATGAAGCAACACTGTTATTATTAAGAGTCACTCTTTGATTCAGCAAGACTGTTTAGACTTTAACAATCCGACTCCGTGATTTCCGATCCTGGATAATCTATCAATTTTTATTTTATTTGATTAAGATATTTCGCTCTATCCCTGACACAGATTCCTTCACACGGTGAACTGAAATTCAACTGGCTACATAGAAATGGTTCCTGAGGATGGTTAGGAGAGCGTTTTGTATGATGGTGGTGGTACACTCCAGGAGGAGTAGCAGTACAACCACTACACTTGCACGTACAATCTCTTTTCACAGACCCGCGTCTTTTCCGGCTAGGGTTTTTTTTTTTTTTTGCACTTGGGAGTGAACTACATGTGGATTCCGCTTATTTCTCTCTCGTTTCCTTCCTTCCTTTCCTAAGGAGAAATTTCTTGGTTGGTATTATAATACTTATTAAGAATAAGAATAAATCTTCTTACTTCTTTTTTTACCTGTGCTCTAAGAAGAGCTCGAAAAGAATACTGTATTTTGTATTCATTTTTTGCTTTCGGCCTTATTAGAATTCGACGAATAGTTTCTTCTTAAATGAATGGATGTCGTGCCCATTGCTTCCTTTACCTGCTCACCACTCGTCAATCAACCCCCTCTTTTGTTGAAATAGTCAGGAAATCCCAGGATCTTGAAAGCGCCGTCTATGTAAAAGGAGGGAAAATACAAAGATGCTATAAAACCAACAAACGACACTTGTAGCATCTTTTTAAAAGAGGTCCCAAGGCATCAATATAGGAAATAAGTTTTATTAGGGGTCACTCTGTCACTTTATAATGACCACACCTCGTATTTTATGTGTGTGTACATATGTACATACCTACGAAATTGACCTGTATGATTTATTATGTTTTGAAAAATGATGGCGTCCTTCCCCCCCCATACCTATGGGACTTTTCTTGAAAACATTTAAAATATTTTTGTTGTTTTGTAGAAGTTCCAACCTTAATACATATTATACTTCTACAATGCTATGTATGCGACATTCCCTCCCTAAAGGAATTGCAATAGACTCTTCGTAAGAAAATAAGTAAATGGCAGGGGAGTGGACGGTGGAACATTTTATAGTAACATCCGGCACCTTGAGCCTTTTGTATATCGGTAGATATAGGAGTTTTATTTAAAATTTTTGTTCTATATAATAAAACACTTATCCTGACGTCATAAAATTGCATAATAAGCAGAAAGGGAATCCATTTTGTAGCAATAGTTTGTGTTTTTTTGGTCCTTATTTAAGGCTGAAGAAGACCACAATCCCGTCCAGTTCAGTCCCTGCATATCTTTCCTAGAAAGTAATAAAGTTTGATCCTTGATGACGTCACTTAAATTTATTTATTCGTCTTAAATAAGTACTTTCAGTCCTAAGGACCTGTCCTTAGACAGGACTGGATCGAATAAAGAAGGACCATCAGAACACTAGGCATAATTGTTGATATATGTACTTATTATATTTTTAAAAAAAAGTAAACTTTTCATGCAATGGCTTTAAAAATGAATTGGAACTAGGGCTTTATTCCTATGAAATTTGGTTTCTCATGCCTCCCAAAATGGCTGACTTGGGTGTTAAAAAGGGTTTTACCAAAATTTAATAATTTTAGGATCTAACTCCTAGGTTTCTTATAGCGTGAAGGGGCATACGGTGAATATTAATATGAGGAGGCTTTTGTTTTCCCGAGTGGCCTTATTTAATGGCTTATCTATGGCACCCTCTTTTTTAATCAAACTAACATGACCTCAAATTTTAAACACCAAGAGGAAGTCGAATTTATGTCAAAAAATACAAACTTCTTTGTGGAAACATTTTCTGGAGAAATAACACTTTGCTTTGAGCTTGGACTTTTCTAATTACCTCCGCCAACGAAGTTGAACCGAGTTTATGTTTTTGCTCCTGTTTGTTTGTTAGTTTGTTTTTTAGTCACCAGGGTTATGGTAAAAGTTAAAAATCCATTTTGATGGAACTTTGTAGGAAGATTATGTATAGTCATAATAATATGAGACCATTAAATTTTGAGTGGTTAAGGTAACACAAAACGAAAAAAATGCATAATCAACCATAACTTTGGAACAAATTGAGATACATAACTCAAATTAATTTTAGAAGGAATGTTTGCACTCTACCGAGTGCCCATTCTCAATCGGCATAACACAAAACCTCCTTGCTCAGTCATAGTTATCGTTTAAAATCCTATTGAGATACTAGCACCGTGCATCTACAAACAAGTCGTGTCGGAGGTTGAAGAGTCTCTATTGGCAGTAATTGTAATTAATGGAGGCCTCCCCATTTTGTATGATGTTACATTGTTGCACTCTGAATGAAATTGTGGTTGAACTTTCTCAAGTCTTGACCTTGTTCTCGACAACAGCTCATTATTACCTACTTATGTAATTCTGTTATTAAAAATAAATAAACCAATTAAATATAATTATCCTCTTCTTCATTATGTATAATTCGTGGATGATACTAATCACGTGACATAATTCAAAAATGGACCTATGCCCTAAAATATTAATAATGAAGGTTTTAATAAATATTAGAATATTTAATAATGGTAACCTCTATTGACCTTTGAAGAGCTTCGTATATTAGATTTTGTATAACTAAAGTACATATATATACAATCAAAATGATGCAATCCATGGCAGCAGAAGTTTCTTTTCTTTATGCCCCTCGTGGGTTTTGTCATATACCTACATATATCACGTGTAAACTCACAGACATACGTGGTGCGTAGTTTAAATCTGGACACTTATAGAAGAGAGGTGTGAGAAAAACACAGGAAATAAATTGATAATTCTTCTCATCAGCTGACAGACCCCCCTCTACAATTTTTTTTTTGATACAATCAATCAATAAATGGCTTAACAAAGATACAAAATAAGGTTCTATTTCGTGCAGAACACACATCAACAGAGATCCGAAACTTGACTTAGGCAAACAGTCAGACTATTTAAACGTCAAAAAGATTACTGATAGTATTGACACCGAGAGGAAACCTGCACCCTGGTGACTGGCAAGCATCCAGCATTGGTAATGATTTGTTGCATACAATAGACTGGTGATACCATTCATCTGGTTCAAAAAAAGGTGCAGGCTCAACGTTACTGATTATGTTGACATGTTGAGGACTAAGTTGATTCCTGGGATGAGTGACTGGAATGGGGTTGCCAGCCGTACCTTGAAAAATGGAATGCCCCATATTTAAAAAAAAAATCACCCGTCCCGTATTGAGCTGAAACACTTTGTCCCGTAATAATGTGAGTATTAAGAAATGGTCTGTAAAATGCCGCTGGAAAATGAATTTGAGGCACAAATATGTTTACAATTTTTCTATAGATCCACTATTTCAGGATGGATGTTCTACTTTATTTATATTGTTTTAAATTAATGTATACAGTTTTATGTAAGCAAAACAGGTTTCTGTTTAAGAAAGTTGCTTGTTTTATTCAGTTGATTTTGTTTATAATTAAAGTGAATTTGCTGGATAATAATATGTTTTGCATGTGCCAATGTCAATCAAAAAATTCATCTAATCCAATTTAGGGTCAATTAGTAAAAAAATGGCAAAATCGAAAAAAATTAGTTGAAAAAAACGGAATCGTGGCGTATTTAAAAAAAAAACTTTCTTCACCCTGCAAATGAGGTGTTCCTTATTCATTTTTAAGCGAATGGGCAACCCTAGACTAGATCCAGACAGGAATGTGGTACTTCAACAAGATGGTGCACAGATACACACATTTAAGGTTGAACAGTCCTTTTTTACAGCAATAATTCAATTCAAGCCGAAAACAATCTGACCCATTTTCCTTCTCTCCACATGTTGAGGTCAAGACCTGCCCTACAAATACACCAGATCTTGATGCATTTAAGACTTCTGTTGATGAGCATTGGAATTCCATGAAACCTAATTACACTATTATCACCTGCCAGAGCTTCAGCAGCGCATCAAGGTCATAATCAAAGTCGATTGAAGATTAAAAATGGCAATACATGTGCCAACATCTGTAAAAAGTTTAGTTAATGTAGCTCTTTTAGTGTTCAAAAATTAAACTTATGAAAATTCCAGATTCAAAACGTCTAGTTTTCAATTACGCACCACGTAGATAGGTATGTATTGATATTTATAAAACGGGAACAGGACACCTACCCCCTAGACAACTACATACCCCCTTCCTTTTATATCACCGTTATTGAGAAGTACGGCTCGTAAACGATAGAGAGCCTAAGTCATAAATGAATGTTAATAATCAGGAGGCACAAAAATGTTCTAACAATATTTTCACGTAAGAATAAAATCATTTTACTATGGATCTGAGGTAGGCTTGGTCAAAATATATAAAAGGACTTTCGGTAGAACTTTTCTATTAAAGTATATACAAAATACGTAGTGTGCATCTCTACTTAATTAGTTTGGAAGTTTCCAGATCCCAGACGAAATAATAATATAGTTTAAGCAAACTATGCTGACAAGTGAAGACGTCAAGGGAAATCCGATACATCATTAAACGTAATAAATAATTACGTTTATGTAATTGTTAAAAGTTTGAATGTTTGGTTGAATGCTTGTTATTTATCTTAATAGGAGGTAAAATGCTATGGAGTCGATAGCTTGAGGAGTGGAATCCTCGGCGGCGATTAAATCGACAATAGGTGCTCGCTCGGTGATAAAATGACAGGGAGTAGAAGTCCACCCTAAGTCTCCTCGCTGTATACGGAGTGGGATTTGTGCTTATTCTTTTCTTCTCACTGGTGCTTGCACCTGATCTTGTAAGCTAAGCTGCTCTCCTACAAGTCATTCATCAAATTCTCTGGATTACAAAGTTCATTTTGGGTTCCTTTTACACCCAAACTCCACAGTATTGTATATATATTTTTATTCAGCTAAAATCAGTCTAAAAAGTAACCTGTCATAAATATGTATCTTTAAAAATACAGTATATTCTGGTTTTCTTAAAATGTTAGAAAAAGCTATAAAATAAGAAAATATGGGTCTGTTAGTTACGTCACTTTTGCAGTAATCTCACAATATGCAACATTTCTGATGGTGTAGAGCTCTATTACAAATTTGAAAGAATTTAACATTAGATGTTTCTAAGTATTTGAAGATTAAGCTTAATCGGTCGTAAATTTTTTATGACCTTTATCAATTTCTCTCTCTCCTTGAGATTCGATAGGAACTTATATATTCTTCATTTTTTTCATAATCTTGAGGATCTTTTTTATATCTAGGGCAACGATCTGGTGTTCTCCCTTAAATTAAATATAAAGTTTACTAAAATTTAAAAAGTAAACACCTCTTAGTTTAACTTTATTTGAACTTATCAATTCATAGTGTGTTAACGGGAGTAAGTATATTAAGTTATAGAAAAGAAGAAGTTAATGTTTTGACGACTAATGTCGTATATATACGCAGAAATACGCTGTTCCTTTCCTTCTCTTGTGTAATCCATTTTAGTCTTAGTTGCTCCTCTCCATTTTCCCTCTGCAATGAAAGATAGGAAACTCTTGGTTAACTAGTTAAGTTACTCTCTCAACTGTAATAATATTCTTAATTTAATAGAAGCTTTACAAGATTTAATTCAAGTTCAATCAATCAACATTCGGATCAGTTATCACTTCGTCACTAGTGTTGGGATTCGGTCTGGAAATCCTAGACCGGTCTGAAACCGTTTTAATTTTGGTAAGGCTGAACTATTTCAGTTATGTTCGGTCTGGACTCGTCTCGTAGTAAAATTTGGTTTAGATTGTCCACACAAAAAAAAATGATTTATAAAAAAATCATTTAAGACAGAACCTAAAAATTCATTCGGCCTCACGCCAAGTCTGACTAAAATTTTAATTATTATTCTTTTTTTTTTTTAAATTCAAATCTTCTTGAATGAAGCAAACATTCCTTTATTTGAGGTGGGGATACAGACCCTTCAGCCCCCTCTTTTCGGACGTCCCTGTTTTTAAAAGATACAAAATAATTAGACGCCTGACGAAAAATACTTTGGAGTTGTTGATGTTTCAAAGATACAATTTTACTACCTATTTAAATATGTCCGATAAGATTTACTGTTAATAATAAAATAATTCATATGGAAATTGTTGTTTGTTCAATCAAGTATAAGGGTGGCCTGATTTACATGCCTATTTACATAAGTATTGACCATATATACATACGTATGTTAAGTATTGACGTACTATGCTAAGTTTTTCTCTTGCTCTAATTCCGGTATGTTTTTTTTTTTAAATTGGATCACAAAACGGTTTCCTCACAAAATACCTAATTTGGAATCTCATCTATATATAAAGAAATGTCTGTATACGAATGTAGATCTTTTTTTTTTGTTGAAGGGATGGATCCTATATGCATCGAGGCATGGGTAATATGGAATATATATTTGGTATTCCCTCTTATTATGTAAGACAAATTTTCTTAATTTATTTGCAACTGCATATTAAAATATATGTCAGGATTTTTCTATCTACAAAAAAAAAAAAAAAAAAAACTCTCTATGAATAAGGAGTTATACATAGGCTTGTAAATCCTAAGTATTTTTAACCGTGCAGTTTTTCTTTTTTTGGTAGGCAACTTGAACAGTGTTTTTTATTTTCTGAAGCGCTTTTCATTGTTCTTTCATTTTTGAGGAGTATAAAATGCAACCACAAGTGTGTGTACTCCTGAATGACGGAAATTAACGCACAGGATGTGTTGCGGAGTTATGAGTGTAAATTCCAGTCGGGCACAGAGTAGAATGGAGGATCGACATCAAAGTAGTTCTTTCCTACAGAGGGGTACCCCAAACTTGCAGTAGCAGCACTAAATTACGAAAAATGTGATTTATATGGAATCGAGAAAAAAAAACAACAAGTCAACTCAAAACCAATTCGGGATATGTTTAAATACTATGTTTAGGTATATTTTTTACTTAATATGTCCTCCTTTTCAAGCAATAACAGCTTTGCTACCCCACTGAACAGATTAACAGCTCTTGACGATGAAGGTCGTGTCCATGGCGTACCAGTCCGTCATGATGGGTGCTCTGAGCGAATTCAAATTAGGATGAGAGGTGCAAAAGACAACATACTCTAATCGGGAAAGTCCAGGGGGTTCGGCAAGGGTGGAGGAGGACCACGTGGAGGCAAGCCAGAAATCAGCCATATTGCTGTTACAGAAGTTTTGGTCCTTCTTGGTCGTATGTGCTACAATGGATGTCTTGATGTTGTAGGTAGTCCGGGTAGAGATGCCACCAGGCTTTATATATTACAAATATATATGGTATCTATATCTCTCATATACCACGGCGTTACCTTATTAACAAAAAATTATACTGTGTATCTGGTTATCAGCTTTCGATGTTTCTATTCCATTAATCCGTGTTCTGTAAGTTGATTGGCCGAATTAGAGTTATTTCTTGTTAAATTTTTCATAATTCATCACAACTATTGAATTATAATCCCTTAGTTTGGAAGAATTTACCCAGAATTGGCTAGCTAACAACTGATGTTGGACCTTTTCTTCTATTTCTTTTTGTATGAAAGTTTGCGGGTCATAATAAAGGTAAGGATTCAATTCATTTTTAGAAGTCTAATTCTTACTAATTGACTTATATAAATATTTATGAATGACGAGTACAAAATGTGGTTTTAAAGCAAAATGTTTAGGAGGTTTTTTTTTTTTTTGTTTTTTTGAAAATTCATTCATAAAGGCAAAACCAAGGGTTGACCCTGAAAAAAATGAGATTGTACAATTACTACAGAATCTTTTGTACACGCAAATGGAATTGAAGACAATGTAATCACATGTCCATATACAAATGTATATGTATTAGAGCTAATTCAAATCAGGGATCATGCAAAATCCATCAATATGATTATGCCTAGTTAAAATCTGTTAAATCATGTTTCTGTTGTTTTTTATATTCCCTTTATAATACACGGTATTATTATTACATTAACATGAAACAATGTGTTTTTGTCAGCTGTTGCTTTGTTATGTACGTTGATTTGTTGAATGGGATTAAATCTGGTTAATTTCCGAACATATTTTACTAGTAAATAAAGAAATTCTCAAGAGTTGGCCATAACGATGGCACTATATAACATACAAATAATTTTGGATAATTTGTCTTTCTCTTTTTGTGGGAGGAAAGGTTGAGTATACATACACAATATTAAACACTCCTTCTCTATTTTGTAGTATCATTGGGGTAAAATGGGATTGCCATTTACGGATTTTCATTGACTTCAAAGTTCATCTTGAAATGAACATTTAAAAAAAAGTATAAAAAAACTATTAAAAACCCTGGATTTCAAGGAAAATATTAATAGTTTGCACTGGGTGTGGCTCTATGATAATTGGCATTTTACTTGAGTTGATTTAAAAAAAAAGAAGCTTCTTCAAATATTACGTCGGTACTGGTTCGTTGTTCATCTACAATCCTTATAAAGATGCCTCCTCATACCTTCTCGCCAAAAAAAAAAAAAAAGTATTAATTTAACTAGTAGATGGCTAATGGGGCATGAACATTGTACATATATTCGTTTTGTAAACAAAATTACAGAGACTGACCCCGTCTTGTGGAAAAAATAATACAACTCTCTAAATAATAATATTATTTGATATAAAATATAGGACACGGCGTTACCTCGCTAACACAAAAATACCCTATATATTTTGTTGTTAGCTGTAGATTCCCTCCTATCACTTGATACGTCATGGATACTCCATAAATTATTCTTTTTGATAAATAAACAAAGTAATAATAATGTAATTCTATACTTATGTTCCGTTTCCAAAAGAACAGGAACAATTTTTTGTTGATCTCTCGTCGTTTATAATATATATATATTGACCATTTTAGTATTTCTATGAAGAAAGTTTGGCTATCCCCCACACAAACAAATCTATTACTACTATTTTAATAAAATATAACTAACAAATATATGTTACTCGTATAGAGGACGCTGTTACATTTTTTCCCAGCACTTGCCATTTCTTTTAAACATCTAGTTCTCATGGGAACAATTTCAAACTAATATATTTTGAAGAATATAGTTAGTTTGGTTTAGTTCATTATTTATTCAATCCAGTCCCACTTGTAGGTCCTTAAAGAATGACGTCAATGAGGGTATTTTCCCTCATTTTAATTATTCCGTCATATAATGAAATAAATTATATAACCAAGTAACAATAAAATATGTTCGTTTATTTTGTAATATAATGAAAAATACAATATTTTTGGCAAGATAGGTGCAATAACCTTAGTACATATTCCAAGGCAAGACTAAACTTGCCTAAGGACTGAAGACTGTACTGGATGGAACTACAGTCTTCAGTCCTAAATAAAGACTGACACAACACTGCTTACAATTATAAGTCGGCTCTAATTTGCTAACTACTACCAAGGGACTTTGTCACTTTTTTCCTTTCTCTTTTTGTTAGGAAAGGTTCAGAGATGCAATATAGAAAACGACGCAATAATATACTGAAAAAATCTACAACTGACAAAAATATATGCTTGATGTTGAGTTTTGGAGTTTACCATTGTAGACAAACGACATACATACATATATTATAGTAACGCCCTCTGTTAAGAAAAAAATGTTTACTAATTATCCTACAAATTATTTACGTATGTCCATTGCCATATTCCGAATTTATTTATATTTTTTTAAATATTTTATCAATTATTATTTGACTTCATAATATGTAAAATATACACAAGGTTGACATTCAGTGTGCAAATTTAAGGCAATTTACAAGGTTTTATTACAATTACATGAAAAATATATTTGAAGACACCTTTGGTAAGGGCTATATAATAACCCCTCTGTTATTGGAAATTAGCATGGACTTGCTAAACAAAAAAACAAGGGGTTCAAGTCAAGAAGAGATTTTTTTCAATGGGCTTCCTAATTCTTTTTCTAATCACGTAGCCTTCATTTTTCTTCTTTCCTACAAAATTTGCAGTTATACTAAAAATCATTAATAATATCTATAATTATTTATCTTTATTAATATTACAAGAGGTATGAAGAATTATAATTTTGTTGTCTACCCCAAAAAAGAGTGAGAGTTAGTCGGCATTACAGATCTGGGATTGAAAAATCATTGTTTTAAATGGATATTTACTCCAAATCTGATGGTTAAACAATGGATGTAGCAATTGAGTTAAATATTATTTACACAATAGGTAAGGCCTAATTACAGGATTTTTTTTCAAAAAATAAAAAATAGAAACTCTTTGAAAAATTGCAAAAAAATTCGATGATACTTATTTTATAAATTGCCTTTTAAAAATATGATGTCATGCCCCATGAATGAATGAAAAGAGGAAAGGAAAGAAGAACCACTATTTCTAGGGTTGTCAATCCTAAGCATTTTTAGCGTGCGAGTTCTTTATTTATTGGCAAACTGAACAGTGATTTTATTTTCTAATATAATTATTTGTCTTTCATTTTTTGAGGAGAAAACATAGGGGCTAGAAAAAGTAGTTCATTAAAATACTCATAATTGATCAGGACGATGTTGTAAATAGAAAATTTTATTTCATAATATTTTTACTATGACAATGCACATTAATCATGGATCTGGTCACCATCAGCCTCAATGACAGCCTACAACCACCTCCGGAACCCCTTGCATACATTGGGAACGTAGTCCTTTTTCATGATCCTCCAATTCTGGTTAACGGAGGTTTTCAGGGCGTCAATATCATTTTTCTTGTTGTAGACGGGGTCAACGGTAAATTTATTTTTATCAGGGAAAAAAATTATCCGGTTGTTGTTGTGCTTCAGATCATTCAAGAGTTGTTGACATCGCTGAAGACGGAGTTATTTTTGACATTGGTACAGGAGTTACCTCTCTATTTTTCTAAGTGACCTTCTTCGAGCCTTTTGGATGGCCTTGCCACAGTAGACCGATGCACCTTCTTTTTCTGGGTGTACTCTGACATATTCATCGTTGGGGTGGCCTTCAAGGCATCTGTGACGTCTTCAGACTTCACTTTGGCTAGGTCTTCCACTCTTGGTTTGTTCTTAAGGTTGTCGCCATCAGCCAAACGAGTTCTTATCCGAGAAACTGTGGCCTTGCTAACGTTTAATGCCTTCATGATGTCCGAGGTGGTTCTCCCGGCGAAGATTAAATTACCTATGATATCTCTTCTTGCCTCCTTCGCAATAGCCTTATAATCTAAGCTATTCAAAAATAATCGAAACTTTAAGATTTAATCAACAACACCTATTCAAAACTGTATTTTTAGAAAGTTTCAATATTTTTTCGACATTTGGTAAATTATTATTTAACTCCAGAGAAGTGAAGTTCCTTTCGTACACCGTTCAGTTATTTTCAAACTTCATTGAACATTCGTGTGTACTCATAATAAGAGTCCAAAAATTCCTGAGACACACATTCCCAAAAAAATGTATTTAGTCATAGTTGAATACAAACTATAGTACCACTGCCTCTGTGGCACACTGGTTGATAACTTCTAGTCTAGTCTACATACAACATAATATGTAAATAAATAATTATTTTGCTTAATCATTAGCTATTGTTTGTGTAGAAGCCCATTTGGGTGTTGTTCCAAAGTAGAGATTAACCAAGGAACCATGAGGAATTAATTGACCACGAAGTTATTTATACACATGAAAAAGAAGACGGAAGTTGAAGTCAAGACATTGCAATCATTTAAGTGGTTTGCAAAGAATATGCAACAACAAGAACAAAAACATCAAAATGGACATCTTTGTTGGGCATTCCCACACATCAACACATTGACATTGAGCCCTCTCTCTCTCCAAGGAGAGTCTTGAGAATCTGATTTGACACTCTCTCACATTCCATGAGAAAGGATGATATGTAACAAAATTAAGAACCTTCATCGATAATCATTTGTGTGTTTTTCACTCATGAAAGGAAGGATAAATAATAATGATAATGGATTCGTCAATCCATCAGATTTCAAGAAAGAAAAAAAATGGATTCTTTCATTCATGGAAAATACAATTAGACACACTGTGCATATATATTGTATTGTATTATACTGGGTGGTCCATTGAAATCTGAACACATACTAATTCAATAATTAATGAAGATTCCCTGATTGGAATTAAATCATTTTTCCATATATTAAAGCAGTAAAAATTATGTACAAAACAAACTGGAGCTCTCTAACTTATGTACAAGTAGAGGAAATTACATTTGAACGGGATTGACGAATTTCCAAATACGTGGAGCGTCTCCAGAACCACGTCTACGCCATTAAAAAGACCAAAACGTTGAAGAGGAAGAAAGGATCTGTCAAGAAGGCAAACTGGAGACGGAGAAATGAATGAAAATACCCCTGGCCAATCCCCTCAAATCCATGAGGGCCATGCAAAAGATCTCAGGATTTCACACCTAACATTGCCACTAAGGGTGGCTACATTAATGATTAAGAGAACTCAGGCACAATTATATTTATAGTATTCATTTTGTTGAAATTATATTGTTAATTGATAAATTATATCTTGTTGAAGTTGAGAATTAAAGGTGTTCAGATTAAATGGACTACTCGGTATGCATTAGAATAATTAATTTGGGATTTTTTTTTCAAATTAATTCCCTGTCAAGCTAATGATCCAAATAAAACCAAAAATTACATAAAGTTGATTAAAATTTAAAAAATAAAATAAAAATTATATTTTTGGATCCCCAATTCATACATTTATTTTCTAAATTTCGTAGTTTCAGATAAAAATAATGCCCTGGTCCAAATTTAGGGAGTCCTCATTCTCGTTCGCCCTTGGTTTCTACACATAATGCATATATCTAAAACAAATTATAGAAATAAAATAATATTACTATATTCTAAGAAATGCTTTCAATAGGTGGGTCACTAACCAAAAATGGCACATGGATCTCTTATTAGTAAGTTGTGAAGAGCGGATCAACAATGTATATACTAAAATATATTGTAATCCCCCTTTGCGGAATATTTTACGGTATAAAAATATTACAAAGTTATCATATGTTAAAAAGGTAGGTCATTACTTATAAAAGAAAACCCTGAGGATTTGCTGTTGAGTTATAATTGTAAGTCCTTGTTGGGCTCAGAGTAGAATTGTAGATCGACATCTTAGTAATTATTGTACATGTCTTCGTATATTTCGTTGTCTCATCTCCCTCGTGTAGCTGATCTAATGAAATGTCATGACAGCTAAGCTGCTCTCCTCCCAAACATTCTTCAAATTGTCAGACTTACCATGATGATTTTCGGTTTCTTTTTTAACGTAACCAAAATTATCCCGATTTGCATCACTGGTCATTTGTATATCAAACTATATATATTATATTAGCTAATATATTTAAAGTAGTCCTTTTATGTGTGAAGGTTTTTGCTCAAATCACATAAAAAATCAAATTTTATTCAAATTTTACATCCAAAAATAAGTCAGTATAAAGATTGTAAAACGTAATTACTCTAATCTATATACACTATGCAAGCTACAATTCATGCTATCTTCAATATTCTTAATGACAATGGTGTAATATATGGTACATATTGTGAAAAATATGTACAATACAAAAACTGGCACTGAACGAGGATTTTGAAGGAAAAAATAATAATTCATTTGACATAAAAGAATAAACCTATGTACTTGGGTACTTTGTTATTTAAAAAACATTTTCTAATAATAACAAGAGAAGACAAAAATGTCACATCCAGAGTGCCGTTAGTACTAAGTATGTATGCACATACACACAGATCTTGAGCCTGCCCCCCCGTCTGATGAGTCAGTCATTCAAATCCATCAAACTATTTATAAAAAAAAATGCAGTTTGAATATATACCATATGCCATATTTCAACCACCACTACCCCTCCTCCTCTGTTTCTTCATTATGAATATTGTATGTGCCTCTGTTTAGTTATGAATTTGCAAAATGACTAAGTGATTTCGTAAAATTAAAAAAAATAACATTTTGAATGACTGTATTTACAATAAATTCAAAATTATTCTAGGAGTCATTAATTAATTTCCACTAGTTTTGAGATACGGTCCATGACTAAATTTTTCTTTTGGTTCGGTCTTCAAAGATTTTTTTCAAGATAATATTTTTTAGATCTATATTTCATATTTTTTGGTCCCCAGACCGCTGATTTATCTCAGACCTTCCTATGACGTTATTGTTCCGATGTTCTCAATTTTGAAACACACATCATCAATAGAATCGTTCAGGACTGAATTTTGAATAACATCAATCTAAACCGATTTGTTTGCAAGGCCGATCCAGACAGAATTTTTCTTTGGAACCGATCTAGAGCAAACTTTTATAGTGGACCAAATTAGTTTGGTCCATTAAAAATCCTAATGGTCTCAGACCGGTCTATGACTTTCAAACCAAACCAAACACTAGCTTCTACACCTTTATGTGTAAGGAACAAACGTACTACGTGGCCATATGTTCCGTCTATCTGTGTACCATTGTAAATGTGAATACCTACCTTAAAGTTATTTCATTCATTCTTTCAAATAATGTACGTCACTATTTAATAACTAATATAATACCGATTAATTTGGAAAAAGACAATGACTTCTGCTGCTTTTTCCCGAGATAATGGTTAAAACCCGTATTTTAGAGCTTTAGGTTAATTTTTACGAACAAAATATTTTGTAATAGTGCAGTGAGTTTTTCATTGTTTTTGCCGTATCCAATATCATTTGATTATTTTACTATCAACTGATATAATTTTATCAAAACTCGAAACTATCTCACGTCAGTGAGGAAATTTTTTAGATATTGTAGCCCTCAGTACAAAGGATACAGTTGTCCAAGTTTTACAATTTTCTTAGTACTGTTTATTCTTTTATATTGGTTTATATATTTACAATTTAGAGCAAACATGTTTGTTTTAGCCAGAGCAAGACACTGACGAGTTTTTTTTTTTTTTAAATGAATGCCTTTGATCTATAAAATGGATTTACGATGCGAAACAAATTTACAAGAGGCGTTCGTAGAAGTCTGGTAGTGTTTTGGGGATCCCCATAGAAATGCTGGATTTTCATTACTTAAATGGGGGAAATCAATTTGATGTCATTTATATTTAATGTAGATAAATTCTTAATCTTTTGACCAGTCTATTTTTGTTTAAACACATTGCTTTGTTAATTGCTTGAAAATAAGTCAGCTCAAAATAGCCTTCAAAACCACGGATGAAATATAATGGATAAAAAAAAAAGGTATACTGGACGTTAATTAATTTATATATCTAGTGTTTTGTAAGGTTTTTAATTAATTTTTTGATGCAAAGTATATAAATTTGAACCGGTCCTAAGATTGGACTGTACTGGATCAACACAACAATAGTGGAAAAAATCCCCGGTCCCTCCACCGGATTATATTGGGGAAAGGTATTTGTATTTTTTTTTCCAAAAAGTACAGAATTAAATTTTTTTTGAGAAAAAAAAATCAAGCATTAAATTTTTTGAATAAAAGTTTCAAAAATTCACAGCTATTCACAAAAAACTATTTTTTTTGGAAAAAAAATTAATTTAAAGTGTAACATGTTCTTGAAATTTTTTTCTAAAATATACAGCTATTCACAAAAAATTAAATTTTTGAAAAAAAAAAATCAAAAATTTACGGCATTTCGTAAAACGATACATTTTCTAGTAAAAAGCGAACATTCCTTCATTGGAGAGGGGGTTCAGCCCCTCCAGCCCATCCCCTACGGACGTCATGCTCTCCTACATAAAATATTGTCTGAGGTAAGCAACAACATTGTCCAATAATCCTTGTGACAGCAGAGTTTGTACATACTACATTGGTCTATCCTCATTCTTTTTGAAATGTATGGATGGATGAAGGGATGGGTGAGAAAGACCATCACGTTTATTAACAACAGTTATTGACTAATTGATCTACCTGATATTTTACAATTATGTAAACACCTTTACATCCTTTCTGATGGATCTTGAATTTTTATTATTTGAAATTATCCATCATTTTGAGTGATACCCACGTCCCTTGATTACATACATACAATATTATTCAAGGTTGAAATTGCCATATACTTCTATACATATTGTATTCACATTACGTAAGAAAAGGTGTATATTTATATTATCAATTAAATGCATTTTTGTTTTGTTTGACTATAATTAATTAATTACTTTCCCACATAAATCCTTCATTTATGGAATTGAATCCCAATAAAGCATTCATAGATCACATTGCAAATCCTGTGAGAAGAACCTCCTTTTCGCTAATCAAAGAAGTGTTTCTCTACATGACCATACCATTAGATTGGTTTGTATTTTAAGATTGAGGGAATTATGCATAAATATATCAAAGTCCTATCAATCCACCATGGGGAGGGTTGAATCTTCAATGCTGTTCTGACGTTTTAACTACATCTCCCCTCTCAGATCCCTCATATATGGGATTAAATCAGAATGAATTATCCGGAATCCTGGGATTAAATCACAAGTTGTTGTTTAGTATACTTTTGAAATTTACAATTCAACATTATCTGACCATTTGATTGCCTTATATTTTAAGATAGAGGCAGCTACTATTTGTATTTATATTTATGTCATGTTGACTCATCATGCACTATGGGTAATTCTGCCATACCTTCCTTTTTTACAAAAATAATTTATCCACTCAGATCGCTCATATATGGCAAATGGGCATAAATCAGAATAAGTTCATATGTGGAGCCTTAGAATCAGGTACGTCACTAGGTTATTTCTTTGTTTGTCAGGGGGTGGATAGGGGATAAACGTTTTTTAGAAATACTTATTTTTCTATACCCATTTTTTGTTGAAATGACCTTTTTATTTATATAGAAAATACTATTTTTAAAACATTTTCTATCCATTTATTAAATAATAGTAGTAATACATGGCATAAGTGGCGTGTCGTCGAACAGACAAACTTTACTAGTAAAATATAGAATATTACTCCCAAGAAATCCTCGGTGTATATCTCCATTTTTCTTAAGCACACTCCCACGTAGTGACTCAATACTTAGATGTTCTCTCTAGTGTAGTGTCATGCCTTATTTAGGAATGAGGACTGCGGTCCAGTCCACTCTCACTTTCCAGTCCTAAAATAAGGTAAAATTGATATCTCCGTTGAGGACATTTTTCATTATACAATTCTCTTAATACATATCTCCCATATTTATTTAGGTGAATAAAACCCATCGACATTTTTAGAAGAAAGTCCAAGGACCAATAGAACTGGTCTTACGACAAGACTGTACTAAAAAATAAGGACCGACAGAACAGTAGTTCTCCACTCAAGAATGAATCAATATTAATAAGAGTTTACTTTAGTCTCAAGAGATTATATTACTCTATATATATATACTTTTATTATGACGTGCACGCACGATTTTATTAATATTTCTTAGATTAAGTATCTTCACTCAACAATCTTTATACACAGTATATAGACACATAAATACAGATGGACATTGCTTTATTAATATAGATTCTACACTTTTCACGACACCTGCTGCCATCAAATTTTCATTTACATTCCACTTTTTCTGCCTGATAATTCCATGAGTGTCGCACACCCTCAGACACTGCCTTGGATCAAATACCATTTTTTCTTTTTTGCTCATTTGAAAAAACACCTTTTCACCAGTCAAAGCAGGGGATCCTCACTATCATATAATTTGATTGATTTATACATATATATTTTAGAACAAAAGTATCTAGGTGATCCAATATATACGAATAACATTTGCCAAATAAGTAATCTTTTACAACTCATAAGCATGCTTTTCAATCTTGAAAAAATTTGTGATCTTAAATCCCTTTTTTTGAAAATAACTCTGGATTCATATTATTTTTATAAATAAAAAAAATACACGTTAGAAATATAATATATATGTATGGAAAAAAGATACCATGACGTGGTATTGCATTTAATTAAAATAATTAAAAGAATTTTTTTTTTTAATGGAAAAAATTTAATTTGATTTAAAATATTTTCACAAAATTTTATTTACAATATATATTTTTATATTATAATTTTTGCATTTTAATTTATAAAAATATTCAGTCTCTTTTACCTATTAATATATTTACTAAAATATATAAAATATTGTGAAACTCCAAAAGATTTTAAGGAGGGAAAAAAGGAATTACGTCATATTAAATATTAAAATGGATGTAAATTATTATCCAGAACCTTACTTTATTGTATAAAGACAGACTGAAACAGCAAATGCGAAGAAATATTTATGTATGTATGAATACAGGGGTAGAAACGACAAAGTAAGTACATTGTACTTGTCTGTAAATATTTTATTTACACATGGTGAAAGTCTTTGTTTTATCATTGTGAATGTCCTTGGAAAATTGTGACATACCATTTTTTTATGTTTGTTAATTATAGGGATTATTTCTTTTTCTCTTGATGTAATGGAAACCATTACGTATAAATAAGAAGGGTCTTGGAAAAAAGTATACGCTATTCTAAATTTTTTCATCAGTTCACAACCAATTACATAATGAACATAGTCCTTCAATTAACACAACATAGATGAACGGCTAAGTGTATAACTCAACAGAGAGGTAGGTCATTTTGGTATAAAAATACATAATTTTTAACTGCCAAATTAAGAAAGTTAAAAAATACTTGCACTTACCAACGTCTGGAATTAACTTTAGTAGAACACATTTTATAAATGTGTTCTACTTTGTTTTATTATAATTCTAGGAGGAGTACCTGGTATTTCTCGGAGTTAATAGGTGTCGACTAACAGATAAAGTTTACTTTAATAATATTAAGGGGTGTACGGAAAACTACCCTCGAGAAAATTACCCGTGGAAGATTGCCCTGGAGAAAATTGCCAGAATGGAAAATTGCCCATATTTTGTTCAAACTTCATGATGAATAATAACAAATTATAAATTGGCTTAATGTTATTTATGAAAAATATCTAAACAAGCTTAGGGCCTCTTAAAATATGGTTGAATACTCTCCACCCTCAGATTGGCTAGTGTCCCGGAGGTAGTATGGGATTGTTAAAAACCACAGCAATAAATCCAATGAACCCCTAACACTACAAACTAGTTCAAAGCCTTCGGGTTGGCTGGGATCCCTAGGGTTGTGTGGGATTGTTAAAACCCACCCCAAAGCATCACATATATCCAAGCAACCCCTTTGACTTGAGGGTACCCAAACTGACTTCGAGTAATCAAACTTTTATAGATCATATATCCCATGGATATCCCGGATCTTAAAAAAGCTTATCGTATTCTTAAATACTTAATCCTAACTATATAACAAAAGATGTTATCAATATCGAACACAGCAACTCTAATTAGTGACTGCTTATACCACAAGTTGCGTTATCTCACTAACAAAAAAATGTCAACTATATTTGGTTGTCGGTAGTCGATGTTTCTTACCCTCTAATCTGTGTTCTGAACATTGATTGTTTTTATTTGCATTAGTTCTTATTAAACTGTGACAATTCCCAACAATTATTGAATGATAACTTCATAGTACGAAAAATTGGCTAATTACAAACTAATTGTGCCCATATTTATGTTTCTTTTCGGATCTGTTGCGAGATGCAATAAAGGCAACGACGTGTCCAATGTTATTACAATAGTAATAGTAAAAATTATGTTCTAATAGAAAGGTTGTCCAGTCTTGTAGTTCTAGCGGTCCTGGTTCTTGAACTGCTAGAACTGTAATCGACAAAGTTTAACCAAGGCCGGGCCGGGACCGCTATATATTGCTTATTGGTCTCGGTTCTTGTGCATTTTAAACTGAGGCCCCCTTTATACACTGCGCACTCTGTGTATCTAATGCCCTGTTTGTATGGAATATCATTTCCTGCCCCCGAATTTTCTACTGACGCTCATTGTTTTAAGTGTCTGTTACCAAACTGATCATGAGTTAAAAATAAACGAGACCGAAATTGTTGAAATGAAAGAACCGAGGCTGATAAAACAACTGAACCTGAACCATACAAGACCTTGTCTAATAGTTATAATATTGGGTTACTTATTGTTTCTACATTTGTAGTCAGTAAAAAATGTAATCAAATCTGGATCACATTTAATATAGATCCGAACTTTGGGTAAAAACTCATTGAATTCGAGTCAAGTACCCCTCTAATTTTGGTTTTTGATCTAGATCTGAAAGTTTGAGTAGCCGAAATTTACTCGAATATTTACGTCTAAAGATCCAAATAAAATCAATTGTGGATCCGTCTTATCTTTATTCAAGAACAAACTGATAATGATAGGAGCTGGAAAAAAAATTACAAGGTTTTTTTTCATGCTGCCAACAACAAAAAAAAAACTTTTACACTAAAAAATTCTTAGGATTTACAATCCTTAATAAATGGAAGACTCTTTTCTTTTCTTTTTTTAACATGACTCACCAAGCGATAGGGCTACATTTTATTTCTTCAATAAAGTAGAACCACTCAAAAATGAGGTACTGGCAAACATCAAGACAGACTTTGTTTTAATAATATAAATATTACTGAGTCAGGTAATTTCTTTTTAGTATAATTAAATTATATGTTTCTATGTATAGTACTCAGAATTTATACTTTTTTTTTTGAAGTTTTAACCCTACATTCTATAAACTGTAAAAAGTGTGTATTACTTCAAACAACACCCTTTTAATTGCCTTAACATGCTATCCAGATCCGGATATATTTAGTTAGACCATTCTACTTCCACTTGCCCCTTATCTCGTCAATGGCCTTCTTGACACCTTCCACAACCTAGTTTGTCATCATTGTCTTCGCCTTGCTCCTAACCCACGTTTGAGAGTTTGGTAGATTATGGTCCAAAATAGTTTTAAAAGCCCAAATTTCAGTTGTTTTTTTACCTTGTTAGAAAAAACCAGGGGATTTAGGAAATATTATTTATGAGCTGATTCCTAAAGTTTATTTACCAGAGTACTGAATAATAAAGGAAAACTCGATCACAAGGCAATTGAAAAACCCCGCAAGAATTATGTTCGAGTTCAGTCTTAGGGGGACACTCTAGTCTACCGTTGAGAAAATCTTTAATTGTGAGGAATCATTGTGACACAGGAACAACTTTTGTTACAAGAAGAAACAAAAATAATGGAATCGTTGTAAAACCGTGATTTTTTATTCACTTAATCTAAATGTATCATAGTATTTAATTCCATTAAAAGAGACTACCTAGGAAATAGAAGGAAGGAGAAAGCAGAATAAGAACGGAGACTCATTCCCGGAAGAAGTCTCTTTATAAAACATGAGTTATCACTTTTTTCTTCATATAAATGTAAGTGTACCTACAACTAAAAATATACCTTTTCACAAATGGGACATTCATTCTCTTTCTCTCTCACTCATACTAACTATGTACACAATGTATACGTATAATATGACTCTGTTAGAAAAAGAACCAAGTACCAGGTTATTAAGGGTAATTACAAAGAAATATAAAATAAAGAAATTATTTTTTTTTCTAAATAATTTTAAACCATTTTGAAATAGGATGAAATGAGAGATATCGTTATCGTGTATATATACATATATATGGGTTCCATGATAAATTTTCAGGAGAAAACTGATTTAACTTTAATTTCCTAAGTGATAATAAAAAACTGTATAGTGGAAAATTCATGGAATTAGAAATAATGTGGGGGTTTATAATAATTAGGACTTGATTTGACTTCGTTATGAAGTTTATATATCACACCAACACTCCTAATTCTATAGTTTTTCTACCCTTCAGTTTAAAAAAAATAACCTTAACATTGTTAAAATTTAAAAAAACAATCCAAGACCAAATATTTTCAAAATATATCCGTTATTTTTTAATTTAAGATATTTCGCAAATGAAATATTTATCAAAATCCTAATGTCTTCTTCTTTAAGGCCTCAGAACTCAGAGTCGGATCAAGTTACAGAGCCAAAATTTCATCCGGAAGTTGGTTTTCTGTCAACAATACTATATACCAAATTTTAGTTAGACCCGTTTCCTTGTGAACATTTCTTATAGAATATGGGTAATTCCAATGGTCAAATGAAAATTCGGATCTGTAACTTAATCAATCTCTGAGTTCTGATCTCCATAATGAATTTGATCAAAGATTGTTTTGAAGACCCTTACGTTTTGGATTCTAGTTTTTAATCTACTAAATTAATGAATGCAGATATTAAATTATTTGAACGCTATTGAATTATGCAAAAATATACATTCCAAAATTTTATTTTATTCTATTATAAAGTAGTTTGGTTGACCTTGGCCATCTTTTATGACTTTAAATATCTCAAATTTAATATCTTCTTATTTTAATAAAAATTGTATCAGATCAAATCAAATCTATATCTATGTAATGACGTAGCTCCATTGACAACACGCCTGGGAGGAATTAATCTCTTAATCTCAAAGTGCGTGGGTTGTCGCAGTATCGTTCCTAGGGAAGGACATCTTCTTTATGTAAATGGACTTCAAAGAAGATTCCAAGGTCGGATAGAGTAAATGTAATACTACATACAATGTCCACTTATACTTCATCTCTACAATTCCATCTGACCAATTAAAGAAAAATTTAAAAAATCAATATCTCACTTTAAAAAAAAAAAGATTATGATGTTTGGCTATGATCTAGGACGATATGAGAGGTTTTATTTGATCATAAATATATATGATAAAATTCACATTTAATGGTTTTTAGAGATGTAATGCTAATAAAGTTTAGTTAAACCATTAGCTTTGGCTAAGAAATTAATTCTAACAATAAGTATTTATGGAAAGAAAAATTATACATAAATTGATTTAAAATCAGAAGACTTGCTCAACTTTATAAGCTTCATGCCTTTAAAAACTATTGTATTTAAAAATTTTATTATTTAATTTTATTTATATAAATTAATTAAATTTCTCATACCTACCAAATCAATCTTTTTTTTTTAGAAGTGAGATATGGATTTGGTCTTATTCCGATAATTTTTATTATTAAAATCAGAGGATATAATGTTTGAGATATTTAAGTTAAAAAAATATGTTCAAGGTCAAGTATTTTGGTGCATAGCTCAATTGCTCTCAAATTTAGTATTTGCATTCATGAATTAAGTGGATTACAAACTATAATCCAAAGCTCAAGGATCCTCAGGACGATTTTTGATCAAATTCGTCAAAAAAAGGAGCTCAGAACTCATAATTGGATTGAGTTAAAAATATAAAAGTTAATTTTTAGTTTTCTAATAATAGGTTATTTGATGTACTACATCTTTTTTTCAAATCAGATGAAAAAAAAGAGTTAATTTTCCATGGAATGACCCATATCCATACCCATATGCTATACAATTGGAAACAAAAAATCAAGATATTACAAGGCTCTGAAAGTAGCCATTATGCATACTATGGTAATGTATTTGTACGGTTAAGTCTTATATATGACGTGAATCTTATTTTTCTTATATACTAAAATAATACAAAAATACTAATATTTAAATAAGTTATTTTTAAAACAATATTCACATGTTGGTTATAATATATTTTCCTGTACTAAGAGAGCTTGCTTCCCTCCTTCTCAGATAGTTAAGTGCGTAATATGAATAAAACTAAGGTTGTACTGTCCTAATACGGTACTTATAGTAGGAATTCTCCCTTTTATCAGTCCTTCATAAATGTCCCAAGTTTTAAAGGGTCCTCCAAAAAGCATCATTTCCCTATGTAAAATTACAGAAAAATATCTCACTCTAGCAATTGAATTAGTTTAGTATAAATTTTGTCATAATTCTTAATTTAGACTAGTTAAAATATTTGTTATTCTTTAAAATATTGGATCCTACGTAGTGACAATTGATTGATGGGCACGTCATTCCTGATAACTATGTTGACGAGATTTAAAAATTATTGTTTATGCCCGGTTCGGACACGTCCATCTAATTTAGGACAGGACATCAATATTTTAAGATATCGACATCCCTAACATATATATACTCCACAAACGTCTAAATACATACCTATTATAAATAATTCCTTTAAGGGAGTTGTCTCTGGAAAAAAGTCACATTTATTCATTTTAAAAACCGTCTCATCCGTCATTTTCAAAACCAAGACTTCCAATTATATCTATGTACGTACATAATAGACGCTCGATCAATATTTAGTCCAAAAGAAAATGGCAATGGACCCATGAAGAGAACCATCCTGTTATGCATCAAATTATTTTTTGTATATCTTATACATATATGTTATATTTATATACAATAAAAGAGAAGACCATAACCAGTTTTTTTTTTTTTTTGACGATATCAAAACCCTTCTTTTATCGACCTTCTCCACATAGGTAGGAAATTCCAAAGTTTATATACCTT
Source organism: Lepeophtheirus salmonis (assembly GCF_016086655.4). NCBI lineage: Eukaryota > Metazoa > Arthropoda > Copepoda > Siphonostomatoida > Caligidae > Lepeophtheirus > Lepeophtheirus salmonis. The sequence continues at coordinate 40,804,317 of NC_052131.2, forward strand.
TCCTTCCAAAATGGTTCAACTATTATTTTAATAGCTGTAGCAATATTGAATATATCTCTCAACCTGTCTTCCAAAAAGTGAAAGACCAGAAATTAGCCGATGACAGCACTATTAACAAAAACTATTTGACTAGTTTCTATTTAACTTAATAAGAAGTAATGTTTGAGCCCTACTATTTAACAATCCTCAAATTAATAAGTGTTAGGAGTCCACAACGGACATATAGAAATACCATTGTGTATACGTTATTCACGTGATAACTTCAAATACATAAATTTTGCAAACAATCATGGATCTAAAAAACCTAAAAAAAAACCCAACATGTGTAAGATATAATTGTCCACATTATATTCATATGATGGATTCAACATGAATCCACAATAAAATAAGTTATAACTCATGATGGCTCAGATACGTGGTGATCCCGACATTTTGAAGAATATTTGGGAAGAAAGCAACTTGGCTTTGTACCATATGCAGGGGCAATAGCAAAATTATATTTGGTAGTGGGGGGAGGGCTTAGTTTTAGTATTAAAAAATTAAATTTTATCGAAGAAACTTCAAAAATCTATAGTTATTAACAAAAAATTTAAAATATTACTTTTGTGGAATATTTTTTTAAAAATGCGCGGGTGTTTTTGTTTTTTTTAATACAATTTTTTTTAATAAGTTCCCTAGTTATTCATAAAAATTTTAATTTTTGGAAAGGATTTAAAATTTTAAAATATTAAATTTGTGATTATTTTTTTTAAATCCACAGCTGTTCTCAAAAAAAATTTTTTTTTTTAATTTCAAATATTAATTTTTTTAAACATTTCTAAAATCCACAGCTGTTCAGAAAAAAAGTAAATTTATTAGACCATTGTTAATATCAGCTGCTTGTTGTATAATTTTAAGGCGAGAAAATGAATTACTGCTATAAATACAGGAACCATCTTCATTTAATATAGCATTAATACAGGGAAAATATTATAAGATTATATTTATTTTCACATCAATGTACACCGAAGAAGAACTCTTCTTTTAAAGGGAGATGTTAACATCCCCTTGACCTATTAAATAATACGATAAAAGAAGAAAGAGCACACGCAGCTACTGTTTTTCCTTTTTTTAATTGTTATACTTAGTTTTTTTCTTTACACAAATCCCTTCTTAACTTAGAAGTTAAAAGTTACTTCCTCAAGAATTTAAAGGATAATTATAATTGCTCAACAACAAAAATATGAAACCTTGTCAGATTGCCAACACTGTTCGCTAAAAAAATCCTTAGGATATACAACCTTATTATTATTATTATAATGACCTATTGCCAATAACACTATGTAAGGTTTTGATACAATAAGATATAGTATATATTACTGTAATTCTCCGACATATAACATGATTCAATACACTCCTGTTCTGTTTCAATACAACATACTTGGAAAACTAAGGACTACTAAGTACGGTATGTATACGGATGGACGAATATGAATGGGATACATAGTTTTACGTGTATATACGAGTATGTATAATGTATATCTATAATTTTTTTCGCAACCTGAATCATAGCTTAAGGGTACAAATTAATGTATATATATACCTATGTATATCAAAATCCGGTTTGGAACGAAATCAACTCAAAGAACATAATACATTAAATGTGAAAAAGAGAAAATTATATTCTCTTGAGCACTCATATTTTGCTTTGCTTTGCTAAATCCTACAAACTATATTTATTAATATATTTTTCTATATTATGCCATATATCATTCTACAATTTATTTTTGAGAGTTTCTTATCATACTAAGGTAGTAACAAGTATAGATTCATAAATATGTACGAAATTTATTCGAGTAGGAAATGATTTTTTTTTTTTTTTTTTTCATTTTTGAGGAGGTTTTGCAATTTTTTTAAACTTTTTAAATGGATTTTTATGGAGGATATATATTGTTCACATCCATGTATACATGCGTGATGTATCAAATACCTGTCTAAAAAGCTTAATATCCCTATTATTAAGCGAATTTTAATATTTAAAAATTAGCAAAGGCAAATATTTATAACGTGCCGATAATTATATGACAATGCAAGTGTTCTTGTTTTATTACGGATGTATCGTTCCCAAAATTTTAAAGAAACTTGGGAATCTGATGCCAAAGCCGTCTTATAGAACAACATTTGATGAACTGCGTCAGATTTTGATTTGGATCCCAAAACATGCCGTAGCGTTTAATTACAATTTTAACCCTGTTATTTTTAATTGCAAGATTGTATTGCACAACCAAACGACAGCTGAAACAAAAAATAAAACAGTTTTGTTTTTATCCCATGTCTTTAAGTGTAAAATTTTGGAGCAACAGCAAAAAAAAGACAACGCTTGAGCGACCTACTCTGGACCGGTGTCTGTGCCAAGAAGAGTGGAGATACCATCCGCATTTCTCTCATATATTGAAGAAGAACCAAAACTTCTAAGCAAAAATATACATGACTTCTAGTCTACCTTCATGTGGCCCTCCCTCAGCCTTGACTTCAACTAACTAGACTTTGTATCTTGGGACATCTTACAGAAGAATGTCTGCCGCACCTTTCATCCGAATTTGGATTTGCTATGAGCTGCCATCATGACGTTGTGGTACCCCATGGTCACAGCCTTACTCGCCAAGAGCTGTCAATCTGTTTCCGGCGTATCAAACCTATTATTGCTTGTGAAGGAGGACATTTTGAATAATAAATATATCTAAATATATTATTTCAACTATCTCAAATATGTTTAGAGTTGTCTTTTCTTGATTCCATAAAAATCACGTTTTTCGTAATTTAGTCATGCTACTACAGGGTTTTGGTCCCCACTCTGTACCAGTGCCGTTATTATAAATCAATTATCTATAACCTTAACAAACCTAATTCAGGCTTTAATTACGCCAAAACTAAGAATGATGGTCAACTATTATTTTGAAATAAAGAATACTTAAATTTTGTCTAAACTAATTCAAATGGTAAACTATAATATCAGTGAAAATGATGTGTTTTAAAATTTGACACATAATCAATGGACGAGACTAGACTGGACAAGACATAGAACGGACCAATTTTAGGTCTCACATTAAGGACAAACTCAACCCTGCGTTATAGTATCCGCCTTAGTGATGTATCTAATATCTAAAAATCCTGACTTAAAGGATGCGAATGTTGAAGCGAGTTTAACATTTAAAATTTGCAGATACAAATATATCTAAATATACAGACTATTTATGGATCTGAATTCGAATATTCCATACATCACTACTGTACGTATATACATATGGGAAGGAGAGCAGAAAGAGGAAGGACATAAAAAAAACATTAATGAGGATATTAATCATTATTAATAAGCTTGAAACCACTTTAAAAAAATTATTCAATGAATGAACAACTCTTTTATTGGGAGTAAAATCAATCATTCACATACGAAAACAAAAAAATCATAATATATTTTTGGTTAGTTCAAAATCGATATTACATAGATTAAAATAGTATAAGTGCACACGATGTATAATTTTGCCCCTACGTCATACCTAGCTCAGTCAAAGAAGATGTCAAGTGTACACACTTTTTAGAAATTTATGACATGATCATCACTGATTTTGATATTTTTGTTCAGGCTTTTTATCCCAAAAAAGTACAATATGTCTGAAATATTAGATATTTTGCAAGCAAATAGGCACTTTTAGGAGTCCCTCAAAGTTTAGTTTTTTACGATTGATCCTCAAACTTCAGTGGAATATAACTCCGCTCAGAGTGAATCAATTTCTAAAATGTTTGCTTCAAAATACTTACAAGATCATGTGCTTTAACTTAATTTTTATTAAACAAAATAACATTACTACAAAAAAAAAAATACCATGAAAATATTATTGCAAAGTATTAAAAATAGAGCCCCCAGCCAAGTTGTAAGTTTAAGATGTCATTTTTTAAATAGAAGTTTGACCTACTTATACTCTATGACTATGTAAGAAATTAGACTGGAATCTCAATGAAATTATCTTCATTTAGGCATATAATTTGAAATGGTCATATTTGCCATAAGAGTTAATTCCTTATTTTTCTTAGAATTGTTTTTTTTTTTTAATTACTGAAGGTGAATCACTTGACATTGAAGACTTTTCTAAAAATTACATCTTTGTTATCCAGAATGCTACACTGAGTTGTGGTCAGTATTCTAAAAAAGACAATATATTACCAGTTCTTCTAAAACGAAAAAAATGATAATTTTTATAATAACTCATGTACAACTACAATTGTTACGATTGACAGTACATTTTTCCAGTGCCAACTAATTATATAGTATTTGAAGGCCACATTCGGAAATTTAAAATAATATATAACTTTTTTAGCCGACTATTATTATATATTAACACTAAAAGCATTTTTAAACTTGGAAGGTAACAAAATGAACTTTCATATCAGTAAAATGTGTATTTTTTTGCCAGTAGTTATGGTAAAAGACCAGCAAACAGAGTCTAAGGCCAGGGTTGTTTGCAGGGGAGGGCTGTAGGGGCATTATCCCCCCTAAATTAAGGAATTTTTATTCCTACTAGAAAATTTGAAATTAAAAAAAAAAAATTGAATATTTGAATTTATATTAATTTTCTTCCAAAAAATTTAAATGCCAGTGAATATTTATAGATTTGGAAATTTTTCTCCAGAAAAATTAACATTTGAAATTTAGTTTTAGAAATGTTTCCAAAAAAATCATTCTAGATTTTTCAATTTTTCCACAGAAATTTAATTTTTGAATATTGCTCTAGATGCTTGAAATTTTTTGGAAAAAAATTAATATTTTTAAAATTTAATTTTAGAATTTTTTTTCCCAAAAAATTTCATTTTTTGTGAAAAATAGATTTAGATTTTTCAAATTTTTTTATCCAATAAAATTAAATTTTTTGAGAATGCTCCGGATGTTTGAAATTTTTTTCCTTAATTTTTCGATTTTTTTTCAGAAAAATCTCTTTTTTTGCAAAATTTTAATTTTATAAATTAAAAAAAAAAACAAGCCCCCTCAAAATATAAGGCTACAGAAGCCTCTGAGAGTAAATAAAGTTTTGTTTTTGAACACAGGCATATTAATAAACTGAACATGAATTTTTATAGAGGAGGTGGAACATTGCAACCATTACTGAGTACCTGACAATTTAAAAAAATAAGAAATTATTGACCTGCTCTAGATTACTCACATATTACGTAACAGTGGGATATAATGACCAATGGGTACTTTCTTGTACAACCAATCTGAACAGATGAAACAATTAAGTTATTTACCCTAAAAAAACTGGAAATATGTACATATGTACTTTGAATATTTATGAAATGTTATTGTCCGTTAATCCAGGGACTGGCCTTGCAAAACATTACAAAATCAGTGGTGAGGACTCACATGAAACACTCAAAGTAGTGTTTTTGTACAAAGAATAAAAATGTGTGAGATAGTCAGATGTAGGTTGTTGTTTTTTTAAATAGAATATTTATATTGAAATCAATATTATATTAAAATTGATCTGTTAAAAAAGGAAGAATTGAAAATATAGAAAATATCTATGAAATAACTAGTAATCCAAATACAGTGATAATAATCTGTAATATGATTGATTTAAATGAAAATTTGAAAGTAATGTTATTTATAAAAGGAAAATAGAAAAATAATCATTTCCAAACTTTGCATGGTCTCATTTAAGTAATTGAGCTAAACTTATAATACTGGTAGCTCTATATTGATAAAATAATGAAAGATTTCATTTTGTAATATCTAAAAAATAAGCTAAAAGGATGAACAAATATATATCCGACATGATTATGAATATTTGAAGATGCCAAGGGTTAGGAAGGAAAGAACAAAAATGGAATAAATATTTTTTCAAGAAAAACAAGGAATTTACTATTATGTCAAATATAACCTGGGTAGAAAGTAATCATTTGTGCTCTTAGTGTTGATGAAAGACTAATAGTAAAACTGAGGATAATTTTGGGCGTATTGTTGGAGTAGAATTGAGGAATTGACGTAGGAGTAATTCCTGCTTATGTCCTTGGTAGATTTGTGTTTATTTCTTTCTCCACATAGCTACTCGCAGCTAATCTATTATAACGTAATGACAGCTAAGCTCCTCACCTCCAAAATATTCTTCAAATCGTGATATTTATCATGTCATTTTTTGGTTTCTTTTATTTTTACACACTGGCAGCTCATATTTTATACAACTCTAAGTATGATCACCTAATCTTTCGAGTTATTTTGATAATCAACTCCTCGAAAGATTTAAAAAATAGATTAAAGTTATCTTTTTTTAAAGAAGTTATGAGTTTGTTTCCTATGAAAGAACTATGAGTCTATTTTTATTATTGGTTATGACCATTTCTTGTATCATCCATAAAACTTTTTTCTTATTCAAGAGGTTGTGATCAAAGTTGTGTTATTCCTTATTTATTTGGTTTAGTCATGTTTTTTCCTAGAACCGGTCCTATAAGTCCTTGGGAGTGTCAGTACTGAAGCTGATTAAAAAAATAAGAAATAAAGTTGAAGGACGTCATAAAGGACCGAACTTTATGAGCTTTAGGACACACTTAGGCTTTAGAGTATACGTATGGATAAAAAAAATTCAAAGTTTAATACTCCACTAGGACATTTAACCACTCTATTGGTTTCATAATTCAATCATCTTTAAAAATGAAAATAATAAATATTCTCGAAAATAATAAATACTGGCTTGGACTTTACCTGCTCTACTTTACGTTTTTACTGGAAAAATGATTCAAAAGGAAGGAAAATATCTAAGGTTATGAAATTTGTATTTGTATGTAAAGATTTAATTAAGAAATATACACATATTTAGCAAAGATGATATCGTTGTAATGTAAAATATTATTAAATAAGAATAATCAAGAATGTAATATATAAAAAAATGATTTGAATGGATAAAGTATTTTTGGACAGGGGCAATATTTTTGTAATATTGGAGTCAGTTTTTTTTTTTGTTTTTTTTTGCTTTAACTGATATCTTTATTGATGCTTTAGCTATCAGTTAATTTAATTTGATAAAAACTACAAACTAATTCATTAAGTATAAATTTGAGATATTGTCACGCTCATTACAAAGAGGACAGTTGCTAAATGAACCACATTTTTAATTTTTTTTATTAATTTATATAATTACACTTCCATCTAAGAATATTTTAGCCAAAATAGGGTTCTCAAGAGGTTTTTAAGGGATAATTTATCCCTTTTATAATATATAGTAACATAATTTAGAGTTGAAAATAATTTATCAAGATAGAATTCCCGATTATTGTGAAAGAAAAACAAACAAATGTGACGTCATGTTATACACCTTTAGTCAGGTGATCCCTTTAATGAATCAATCTCTTTAATAATGTATCTAGTCGTCTCTATGTGTTTCTTTCTCTTCTTCCATGATGTATGATTTTTGAATCCCTTTCCAATCATTCTGGCAGGTACAAACACACGTTTCGTTCTAATTTTATTCGTTTTTTGCCTTCTTCTTCGAATTAACTTTCCGTTATAAAGTTATTAGGGAAGACCTTCAAGAGGAAATATAAAGAAATGGTGTAATTAAAAGTATGAAAACGAAAGATAATAAGACAAAGTTCCTCAGGTTTCCGGAGTTTTATATTTGAAAATTACTTTATATATATAATGTATATGTATAAACATTTTGCATTCGAAATAACAATAAAAGTTGAATTTTACTTAAATACTGCTACCACTAAATATATTTAACAATAATAATAACAGTAATGCCATTTAGACTTTATTTACGTGCAAATATTCATAAGAAAGTAGAAAGTTATACAGATTAGGCAAAAAATAAAATAAACGGAACATTTGAATGAGCTCCTATCGTTATTTTATTTGTATTAATAGAAATAAATAAAATGGATTATAATGATTGGATATCTAGATTCTATGTAGGTTCTAAAGAGATACTTATATTGATTTATCAACTAGAGTTGGGATCCGGTCTGAGAGCATTACGATTTTTAGTAGACGGAAGTAATTTGGTGCTTTGCAGAAGTTCAGTCTTGTCTGGGCTCAAAAAAAAATTAGGTCTGGATCGATTTCTTTTAAATTTCGGTTTAGACAGATTCGATAGACGAATTGTTGACGACGTCAGTTTTTCTTCAAAATGGTGAATATCTACCTACAAAATGAAGTGAAATGTGTAGAATAATTCATATTTGTACAGCTTATAAATCAGGAGTGGGTAGAAAATCAGTCAATTGATTGAGACCCAAAAAAATTAGTCCACGATTAATTTTTTGTCTACAGTCTAAAATTGCGTTCTGAAACGAAATATCTGTCGAAATAGGTAAGTCTAGAGGTCACTTATGACCAAACCGTAAAAAAAAAATCGGTCTTGGACAGAGTCTCAAGGCTAGTGAATACAGATATGGAGAGTAGAATCGTTTTTCAAAGTCCTTAGAATGAGTAACAGTTTTAGATTATGCGGGAACCAACGAAAGAAATATGTACGGGATCTTTTATTCCAAGTCAGGAACTAATTTTAAAATATAGGTAGTAATTGCTATGAAAAACAATTATCATGTTTGTTTGTTATTTTTGGAAATTAAATCTGATTTTGATTTTTTGTGGTGATAAACTTTTTTTGATAATATGAAATTACAAATGTCCCCTTTAATGATTACTCTTTTCCAGCACTGCACACGTCCACAACATCTCCTACAGTAAAACTGCCTTTGATTAAAATCCCTGTACCTATATATGTGTACATTAAGCTAAACAAGCAAACAAGTTTTTGTCCTTAGATTGAGATGTGGTTTTCCTGGCTGTTTGTACCTTACGAAACTTGAAAATTACCTTTGTTATCCAAAAGTTCTGGTTTTATGTTGTACCAAGAGCCAAATTTTATATACTATCAATAAACTTTTGTAGCCTAATAAATATGGAAAAGTAATTTTCCAAGAATCCTAAATAATTTTTTTAAAATGAATTTTTTTAGGTGCTTTTTAATATTATTATAAAGTCTCTACTTTACAACTAGCTATGGTTTTTACCAAGTTAATAGAAATACAAGATTATACCACAAGGTGTGTACTACTTACGCTTGACTTCCACCGTACTTTTTAATAGTGACGTCATAGAAAAGGGTTGGTTGTGTGTTTTATCGAAATCCATCAGTCTTACTCAGGAGTGGGTACGACACATCAAATTGAAAATTCTAGCAATAGTGATGTCATAGAATATGATTGATTGTGCATTTTGTCAAGATCTGTCTGTCTTACAAGGAATGGGTACGATACATCAAATTGAAAATTCTAGCAATAGTGGCGTCATAGAATATGATTGGTTGCGTGTTTTACAAGCCCGATTACATGATGGTCTAACCTTGTATTTCTATTAACCTTGAGTTCTTACATTTTTAATCAAATAAGATAATTTATTAAACTTATAAAGAAAGTGTTAATTTGTTGTTATCTTTATAAATTAATAAATCAAGTTAAAGTAGAAAAAAGGTCCATAGATCGAGACCGAAAAAAATGGATTATTTTGCATTTTGGAATATTTACTTAAGAAGGAATTGACTGCTTTGCAAATTTCCCCATGGATTGAATCTCAATTTGGCGAGGTACTCTACTGCTGATAAAATCATTTTAGTCCAAAACAATCCAGAGTTTTTAAAAGTGTTCTATTATTTTAAATGTTACTTTAAAAATTTTCGTTTTAATTTGCTGGAGTTTCCTTTCTTATCAGTGTATTTAAGAAATTACTACAAAGGTAACTATAATGGGCAATCGGGGTAGAGCACAAACCTCAGTTTATAGCTATTTTTGAAAAAAAAAATTGTGACCTTCACCTCTAAATATATGTAATATATATTATCTTCCTTCAAAGTTTTACCAACATTGAAAATTCCGTAATCCTGCATACAAGCAGACATACGTAAGCGATTATATTATTTTCGTTCAGCTTCGTTGGTTAAGGTAATTATACGAGTGTATACTTGCAACCATAGGTATACGATACAGGAGGGTAGAGGCAGGGGGAATTGAATCCTCCCAATTAAGACAAAAGTAGCAATATTCGGTTTTTATATTGAAGTTGTCCATTTTTATAAGCAATAGTAATATATCGACTTTTGACAGAATTTTTATTTTCAAAAATTTAGAATTTTTTTAATTTTCTAGGTTGTGAGGCTAGCCAACCTCTTATTTTTTGACCGCATTTCGGTTCTAATATTTTTTTAAATTTTGAATCATTTTTTTTTTGTAGGTCAGTTTTTGAGACATTTTAGAGTGTTGTTAAAGTACTTTGAGCCAGTTTATTGACCGCAAATCCCTTAAAGGTCAAAGAATCTCATCTCCTTTACCAATCCCTGCAACCCATTTCTCCACTCAAAATATAGATATTGCCTCTTCATAATTGATATTGATATACTTTATTCAACTACAAGTTAGTGCTAAAATTCGGCATGAAAAAATGTATCTGTCTAGGTAGAGATAGGACGGGTCTTGGTACCGGATCCTAAGTACCCATGTACGGTGTAGGTAAACTTACATTATCTGGAAAATCCAGGATCCAAACCAACTTCGGAAAATCGAACTTTTTTTTTTTTTTTTAAATAAATGAAAAAATCAATTGCTGTTCATAAAAAAGAAGAAAATCGAACTTTACCGGATTTAAAAAAGGATATAGTATTAGTTAATCAAATTAGGACGGGTCTTCGATTTGGATCTGAAGTACTAGAGTACGGTATAGTTAAATTTGTATTAACTAAGATCCGAACAGGCTTCAGGTACTCGAACTTTTTTGGACCTTAAAAAAGAGATGAGGGATTTTTTGGATCTTAAAAAGCTTATAGTACTGCTCAATATTTGGTCATGGATTTAAAAAAATGTTATTTTCTAAATTTAACGTAGTATTTCTATTTATTTTGATTAGTGCTTGCAGTGACATCACATAAAAAGTTGCTACACATGGTTATTCAAATGTTGTTCAAAAAATAATTATAATAATAATTAATAATGATATTCGAATCGTAATAAGATTGAGTTATCCTTTTTTATGGTATCAGTAATCAATAAGAATGTTACTTTAATTCGGATCCTAAAAATATTATTTAAACTATTTACTCATAAATTTTTTTAAATATCACACTTTATAAATGTTTTAAATGCAGTTAAACGGACAATCATTTAACTAAAATTATCGTTAGAAAATTATTATCCTATTTAAATATTTTTGTACTATAATAAGAAATTCCAGACTATAAATAAAACACCGCAGTTCAACATAAATTATTCATCGAAGGGCATTTTGTAGAGAATAAGGAGAGGGGGACTAGATGTGGTTCCTTTGAATTAAAAACAATATTATATTTAATTAATTTTGTCATAATTAGCACCTTACAGGCGCGTCCACAGGGGGTGAGCTGAAGGGGATGTAGCCCCCCCCCCGAAAAAAATAGATATTTGCTTATAGCTAGATTTTTTTAAACGTTTATTTAATTTTTTTTTCCAAAAATTTAATATTTCAAATTTTTTTTTTTCCAAAAAAAATTAAATTTTGTAAATAGCTGTGAATTTTTGGATTTTAATAAAAAAAACTTCCCCAAAATATAATCCTACGGACACCTCTAATTTGTTATATAATGTTAAGCAGAGAATAATCATCAATCCATTATACTACACCCTAATTTTTATAATTGCCTGGAAGACGTCTTTATCTAAGGATAGCGCCTGAGAACTTTCTGCGCCAATAGATAGGTATGTATATTAAAGTAACTGACTATGTAAGCTATAATACTTTGTTGAGCATTCTAGTATTTTTAATGACAAAGGTTACAAAATATCCACAATGTTCAGAAGATTAATAAACCACTAATAAATCGTTGGGATCCATGTAAAACAATACGGATTCTAAATACAGCTGTTTCTCTTCAGTATCATGTTTGGTACATATATTTAGTTTATTTAATTAATACCTTAATCAACAACAACTAAATAGGTATACCTCCAACAAGGCGCTTCATTTAGTTTATTATACACTCTGTGACATAATTAAAAACGCTCAATAGAAAAATACATTTTTTAACTTTGAGTATGTTTTTGAGGCATTTGTTTCTTCTTTATGACAAAGCATCACATGCCATCATAAATGGCTTGTAGGTATATAAAATATATATAATTGAACTCATTTATTTATTATTAAAAGATGAAATTTTATCTTTAATTCATTCCATGGTTGAAAATATAGGTATATAGTTGTAAGGTTTCTCATTTCCCGGTAAATTGCCGTTCAGCAAGATCCCGGGAATAAAAGGTTAAAAATATTATATATAATAAATACTCTAAAATATATTTTTTGTATTTTAGTAGAATATTTTTATCATTATCTATCATTAATTTTGCACGGTTTTTTTAGGAGCCAATGGCCAGGCTTTTTTTGATTTTGTAACACTGATTCGACACGTAAAAAATAAACATTATGTGATGAACATGCTAGCTTTTCGTGGATTATTTATAAAACCCCAAGAAATCCTGGGAAAACGGGATCCCGAGAAAGAGACACTTGTTCATTGTACCTGCCTACTGTTCAAACGAAGGTATACATTTACAGAAAAAGGAAATTTGAAAAATTTATGATGTTGAAAAATGTTTATTGCCTTTTTATACCTAACATAATATAACGAAAAATATTAAGTTATATTGAGTCTACTGCTACTTTTAATAAAAATAAAAGATATAGTGATAAGTAATTTATTTCTCTTAAGATATTATTTAAGAATATATATGTACAGGGTGCACTCCAGAAAATGAGGGGTCAAACGATGGAATATTGAACTGTTAACAATTTTTTTGATATATTTGAATGAAATTATGGAATATTTTACACAGCCTACTAATTAAATTTCAAAATTCAATAAATGAGCCTTGCCTCAATCACATCTTCAATATGGCCTCGGAAACTATTACATGGTTTCTGCTAGGTATGAGTTCCTCCTTCGTATATTCACATTTTTACTCAGGACACAAAATTATTCCAATACCTCAATATAATTTCTATAATAAGCTAATGCTTCCTTTTAATGTAAGGCTTATAGCCAATGTCTTTCAAAGATCTTCGAATTGGGCCCTAGGACAAATTTATATCCCATGAGTGTTCTTTGATTGAAATTTTGGGATTTGCACTAGAACTATAGGCAGGAGCGTCAGTAGGGGGTAGGCTGTAGACCCCCCCCCCTTCATGAAGGAATTTTGCTTTTTTACTAAATATTTTAATATTTAACAAAAAAATGTAACATAATTTTTCAAAAAAAAATATTTTTCTGTGACTGGCTATTGGTTTTTTTTCTTTATAATTTGAATATTTTTTTCCAAAAATTATAGATTTGAAATTGAACTTTTGATAAAAAAATTCCAAAAATTTTAATTTCTTGTAAACAGCTGTGGATTTTTGAATTTTTTGTTCCAAACAGTTAAAAATTTAAATTTAATTTCTGATTTTTTTGTGAAAAAAATTTTATTTCCTGTAAACAGTCGTAGATTTTTTAATTTTCTTTTCGAAAATTTTAATATTAAAATTGAATTTTTTAATTTTTCTACAAAAAAATTTAATTTAAAAAAAAAATCGACAAAAATTAAATTTTGGATTTAAAAAAAATCCAAAAACCAAGCCCCTCCCCCTAAATATAATCCTGCTGATGGTCCTGATAGGGGTCATTGCACCAACCTCTCTCCCGCTTTTGAGGAATTTGTGTAGCTCTAAAAAAACTCGTTATCTAAATAATTTTCATTGTCATTATAGATATTGAGAAACTTATTAATAATTTATTTTTCTCAAGGTGATGGATTAGTCTGTAGCTCCTTGTTTAAACTAGTATTCGAAAATAATGGCGTATACTAAGAATAATTTTTTGTGAGCAAATATAAGTATATTTTTTATAAAGTAATATTATATTAACCAGTTGTATTTAGTTTGCCGCAAGACAGCACCACTATCTGTCACTTTGTATACAACAACACTCGTTCACCATTCTCCAATTATTTTTTTAAATGTGTCTTTTATAAATAAAAAAAACTCATTTACTCTAAAAGTTTTCAAATGAGTTTTTTGTCTCAAATTTGATATTTATGTAAAAAGCAAAAATATAATTTGAAAATAGTCCAAAAAGCACCCCTTAAAAATCCTAATCCTGCCCTGCCACCCAACATTAAAAAAATCCAGTGGACACCCCTGATAACGTGATCATTATATGTATAATAATCAACTACATTATGGCGCCGGTAATCGGTAAAATGATTGTAGTAAAAAGTTTACGGAGAAAAACGTTGGGGTAATATCCTTCCTTCTTAATATCGTTGTGTTCATACATTATCAACAGTGAGACAAAAACGTTGTAAGTAATATCGACGTGAAGCAATATCATCGTAAGCAATATGATTTTGAGTAATTGCATTGCAAGACAATATTATCGTGCGCAATTTCGTTGCTAGAACATGAAACAAGTTTAATTTATCCACCTGTGCTTCCTTATGCATAAAGGAACACTTATAATATCCCAAATACACCCCTACCCTCAGGTTGTACAGGCGAAGTGCTGGTCCCAAAGGTAGTTTAAACTTCACTGCCGCCGAATATATTATAAATTTCAAGGAAATTGCACACGATAATATTGTCTTGCAATGAAATTACTCACAATGATATTGCTTCATGATGATATTACCCACAACATTTTTGTAACACAATGACAATGTACACAACGATGTTCCCCGCACGTTTTTTGTCCACTACCTTTTTACCACAATCATTTTACAGTGAACCTACGGCCCCGGTGGTCTTTCAAATCCTTAGTTGGCACAAAATATGTTCTTCCCTTTTTATTTGGCTTCAATACTCGCCACAGTTCAAATGTCAACTCCGAAGTGCTCCTTCATTTTCTTAAAAGGAATTAGGGAGTCAAGAAACACATCAACCTTTAATCGTGTGTCTTTTTGCAGCACTATTTTTAATCAATTTGAAACAAAAGAAAAAGTCTTTACAAACAAGAATTTATTACATTATCATAGCCCAATCTCATATCCCTTAAAATAAGAGTATACACAACTCACTTCTTTAAAACCCACCATTTTGTGTAGTTCACCCTGTACGGTTTATATATAATGTATGTACAGTGTAAAAAGAATCAAAAGATCAATTTACTTGTCAAATTCCCTTTTCCTCTTCAGATTACAACATCTTAAAACACTCCCCTATCCCTCCCCCCTCCCTCATTGTCTTCACACACTTTAACATTATACTCGTACATAGGCAGTATTGTGGTAAATTTGATATCATAATATATATGTACATTTAACATTATTTATTTATGATGAGAACACATCATAGTATGTAGTCCCTAGTGGTCAATGATTGACATGAATTTCACTTTCATAACTTTAGTGGCAGTACTTACTACTATTACTGCTTAGGTACCAATAACATTGACCATTTTCTCACGTTGTTCGCTCCCCTGAGAAATGAAAGTGAATGAATGTGTTCATATATACATAACTATGCATGAATTATAATAACAGAGGCCGTCCACAGGGGGAGGGCTGTAGCCCCCTCCCCAAAAAATGAATGTTTGCTTTTTCGAGCAAATGCAATATTTTTTTTCTAAAAAATTATATATATAATCCTGCTGACACCCCTAAATAAGTACTTCCTACTGATAATACATTAGTAATAACCAACTAGCAATGGATTTCGGGTATACAGGATGGCTGGAAATAAACTAAAATAATTTTGATGCTACTTACGACATCTGGCAACCTTTTTTTTTCAGTTTGACTTTAGTAAACAAAAAGAATACTATTATTTGTATTTCTTCTCTTAAAGTTTCGATCAGACAGCTTGAAAAATGAATTCACAAGAACAAAATCAAATATCTTTACCACATTTTATCACGTCCAAAAATCATTGCACATTTCTGGGGTTCCGAAAGGCCCTGTTCTTCTTCATTTACCAACATCCACCCTCTGGAATATTACACATGGAAATAATTATAGACTCGAAATTTCTACCAATGAAATTAAGTAAAGAATATAATTTATCCAGCTTGATAAAAATTACGAATTATTTTTGAAATATTGAAATTTCCTCCTCATCGTGAATGGATCTCTCCTTTGTTGTTATCCAGAATATTTTTCCAAGGAAGGAGTTGACTCCGCTCTCTTATGAACCCAGATTGTATTCCTCGGATGATTTTTATACATATATGTTAGTTTTATAGTTATAATTTCATACTGTTGTAGTACCTAATTCACATATTTTTATTTAATATTTCACATCCAAGGAATTATATCTGAATCTGTTAGTAAATTGATCTCGTCATAGTTTCAACCCTGGAATATATTTAACAATATGAAGTTAAACCATAAAACTAAAATATATTCTTGACTTCATTTCATTTGTAGAAACTTTGTGTTCCCCAGTGATATTGGTGGAGCACCGTTGAGAGCAAGTACAACATCACTCACAACAAAAGCATTGTCATCCAGGAGGCATGGGGCAGTGTTGTGTCGGTCCTTATTTGGGACTGAAGACTGAAGTCTGTCCAGTTCATTTATGCTCTGCTATAGTTCAGTCCTGCTTATCAGTTTTAAAACTTATAACATCACTCAACTGTTTTTCTTCATTTTTAATTAGTTCTATTACTGACAGTTGGAAGGACCGACGGTCATAAGGAATGACCGTCGGTCCTACGACTGGATTGGACTTTACTGAATGAATAAGGACCTACACAATACTATGTAGGAGGTCTTATCCATGGAGGAGATAGTCTCAACATGCTCCTCATTTCGGTGACGTCTCAAGGCTGTCATTGCAGCTTGGGAAAAATACTTTGAATACCTCAAATAGTAGTTATTGAACTCTCAATAAACAAATTTTCAATTCGAAAAGTTAAGGTTGTGAAACCATTTCTTGACTTTTGTAAAGTGAATTTATGGCCATTTTATTAGAAGAATAAAATAAACCTGGTCCCAGTTCTATTTATTGGAGAAAATCCGTAAAAAATCGAAACTGCAGTTTTGAACTGCGATTTCGACCCAAATATCCTATATATGTATTTGGATATGCATCTAAAACTGTGAAAAAGACAACATTAAGTCTAGTTCTTTTCAATTTGTATTGAATAATCAAGAGTAAATTTGAAAAGGGAGAGGGGCTAAGAATAGAGCCAAGAAGAATAATAAAATATCATTGTTCTCGGTTCTGACAACGAAAAATTATGCAAATTATCCGAATATATATATATATAAAGAATCAAAACTTTCTGGATCTAAAATTAAGAACCGAAATCTATCACTACAACCAACATACAAATTAATTTTGTTAAAGGTTCCTAACTTAGGTATCTAATAGGGGGTTTCTCCCATTCAATCAGGATTTCTCAGGGTTTTACACCATTTGAAATTTTTTGGGAGATATTTATATTCCCAAAAAATAATCCTGCATTTACTTATTTCAATATATAAGCTTCATTTTGGTATAAATAGTTCATTCAATTAAAAGTGGAATCGTGATATGTGAGTAACCCTGTAGTAGCCCGCAGATCGGATTGTGCATTTTACATTTATGTAGTGCAGCTCCAACAAAAATTAACTCTTTGATTCTTTACTATTTATGATTTTTTTGTATGCTATTACTATTAATGATACAAATGAAAAACTTGGGAATTGATAAGCCCTACATAGGACCAGAGCTATTGCCCTTTTAGAGTATTAGGGTAATTAAAAATGGTATATTTTTGTATTTCTGATACAACAACAACTATAAAAAATGTGTAAACTAATTTGGGAGGACCTTCGAAAAATTAAAATAGATTTTTGGAAAAAAGGACTCTATAGGAACTGAAAGAAAACCTCGGTTACGTAATTGATAGTCAAATATGAGTACAATTTTTTATTTAAAAAAGGTTTTTGCGTTTGGAGGAAATGAAAAGGCTCCAAGATCCAACAAATTTGAACTTTGTTCCCTGGGATCACTCTCAAAGAGAGTTTCCGGGGAAATTTCAAACCCTAGTTTCTATTAAGGCCTCTAATTATAGAAGGTATAATAAAATATTTATTGGGCATGTATTTTTTTGTCGATGTTTTTAAACTCCTTAGTCCTTATCTCATGTGAATCTTCAATAAGTGTTCAATATTTCATACTTATAATTACATAAAGGAAGCTTATATACTTTTAACCCCATATACAAGAGCAACTTTAGTATAAATTCTTCAAATTGGAGAATTTTTTAACTCAACAACATTGCATAAATTCCAAAAAATCTATAACACACAATCCAAAAATTCATCAATTTTGAATGCACTCAAAAAATTATTATCTTTAGAGCATATTCCTCCTATAATTATCTCTTTTGCACTGCCCATTATAGCCGTCCATAGTATCAGGACAACACTAATCCCTCTCCCCAAGGGTAAAATCCCCTTGATATTAAAACTATATCTGTATATTCTAGCTTATAAGTCATCTGGTCAGTCAAGTCAAATTCCTAAAAAAATTGTACGATTTTCCAATCAACTTTTTAAGTTTATTAATAATTAGTAATTCATGTTATGATGCAGCTAATTAACAAGTATTAATGAAAAGTATAAAAATATCCCAATTAAATACTTATGTACTTTTGACTTAAAAAAATTCCCATTAAAACTCTTAACTGGAATAATTTTTTTTTCTTTTTTTTATGGTAGGTATGATATCAAGAAGGAAATACAAATATCCCCGAGTCTGAAATGTGGGGAGGGGGTATATAAAGCAATTCATGCAACGTCAGCCCGATTGATGTCGCCCAATTTGTGGCCTAAATAACCAATTTTTATCAATATAATAACCCTTTTTTTCATTAATATTAAGAAAACTATTGGATATCAAATAGAACCAACAGATAAAAGGACTTGAAAATTACTATCTGTCGAAAATATAGCCCCTATTGTCTAGTTTTATTATATATCTGACCCTAAAACTTATTATAAATATGTTATTACATTGATATACAATCTTATTTCTATATTGTAGATACAAATAAACAATTACAATAGAAATAATAAGATATTTTTCTCTAATTATTATACTTTTATCGTACCTAAGCCATAAAAAAGTTATTTAAATTTAGCCATATTTATAGAAACTTTTAGTAAATGCTATTTTGATTAAATTAACATATTACTGTTTAACATTGACATCAAGTAGTATTCAATGCAGGTATTAAGCCTTTTTTATTATTCTTACAGTAAATAGATATAGTCCCATTAAGATGTTTTGGAAATTTGTCATTTTATGTTGTAAAAGAATCCCTATTAGCCCCCAAAATGACATCGTCTTCAATTATGATATAATTTATGAAGTCAGTGAAAAAGTGATTAGAAATCATAGAATATCCCGCCCCCCCCCACCCCTCCCCACGCAGCATCAGATTTGAAAATAAATCATTTGAATGTTTTATTTATTTAATATAACTATATTACTAATGGTTATTACCTATTTACATGCAAACTTTATTATGTTAAGTCATCATATCTAGAATCAACCTCATGACCGTAGTTGTCACGTTTGAAAAAAAAAAAAAAAAAATCATAAAATTAACGTTCCACGACGAAGATGCATCAAAATTGAAATTGAACTATTCGTAGTCAAGGTTTTGAAGTATTACTAAGTTAAATTTAATGCATAAAAAGACGATATATGATCATTGAAAATACATTCAAAAAGATGAACAAAATATATATAAAATGAACTATTTTTATAAATATAATATCGCCAAAATTAATTTAATGAAGAACTGAGAAATTAAATAAAAAAAAGTTGATCTACTAGAGAGTTTGACAATCTATTTTGTTAGGCTTGGATTCCTCCTTAGTGGTTGTTTTTATTGCCGACCGCTACTACTAAATGGTATCAATGTATCAGGTATTACATATTGATACTTTAATAAATGATCAATTAAAGAAACTTTCATAATTATATACATACATATAGCATACAATTTAGAATGATTTGTTTAAAGCTTTCATATTTTTATATTTCAATTATTTAACCAAGATGCAAAAAATATGAATTTCTAACGTATTTAATCTTTTAAAACAGATTGGGTTAACACTTGAAATTTCATTTCTAACAAACTGTATATTAACTAGTTAATCATATGAAGTGAAATTTTATCATTCTGTCACAAACTTATTGTGAAATTCATGCTGCTGACCACTACTACTACTGAAAGGGTTATAAACCTATATTTCTGCTTTTATGGCCTACAGAGTGGAACATTTGGTATATTGTCCACAAACTTTAATAGCTTAATATTTATAAAAGACATATTTTAAAGAAACAAATCTCAAATATAATGTAAAATATAAATGTGCTCTTTATTAATCATGAAGTTGTATTTCTTCACTTTGCAACAAAGTATTGTGTTTACTTTTATGATGAAAGAAGAAACATTTATTATGGTTACAAAAAAGGCCTAATTTTTTGTCATTTTAATAAATACTTGCAAGACCTTTCCTTGATTGAGAAAAAAACATATAAATAATCAAAATATTTATTTAAATCTTAAAACATAAATTATATTTTATTCATTTGTCTTTTATTAAGTTCATTCAAGGCGAAAATATACCATTAAATCAAGTCAAATGTGTGTAGATGCTTGAAAAATAATCATTCCCCTACACACACAAAAAACAACACTTTGTAGGTAAAAAAGATAGAAATTTTGGACTATAAAGGTCACTTTTATGTTTCTTAACGTAAAAACAATCAAGGACAAACCATCTTAATTCAAGAGGAAAAAAGATGAAATTTTGTAGACTAGAGTTATTGATATAATTTAGATAAGAATACTATTTCTAGTCAAGATTAGAGTAATTGAGTTTCTATAAAATATTAGCTACAACGAGTGCAAGAATTTTTGTAGTTGTAACCAGAACATATTTTTTTATTTAAAAAAGCTGTTATCACTAATCTTTCATTCTTGAAGAGAGAACATCATGGTATAAAGTAATAACTGGTGCATGTGCTCACAAAAGACGGAGAGTAACAATAAAAGTTGACTTTGGACTAATAAGTAAAGTTGATAATATTGTAGAGAAAAACGCGTGCAAGGAGAAGGGGAAAAAAATACATATGGTATCATTGTTTAAATACTGATGTGATTATCAGCTGCCTGCTTTAGTATGATTTTGAGGGTATAACGAAAGTATTTATTAGCAAAATGTTTAATGAAGATAAACTACGTATTTAGACGTTTTTATCCGTTACAGTAGATTTTATAACGTCACACTCCATGAAATTGACATTCATTATGAACCACTTTCTCAGATTAATAACTAATGAAACGACAAAGAACAGTATTTCGATATATATTTGAAGTTCCAAGTTTCAAAAGAAGGCTTAAATTAAATATAATCTACATACTAAAAAATAAACCACATTTATACATTTATGTTAAATATAGAAAATTAAACAATTGGAATCATATAACTAATAACAATAAATTATATATACATACAGAATATTGAAATAATAGATTGATCCAAATAATATTTTCTTGTTCTGACACCGGAATCCAGTTAAATATGCCATAAATTTAGGTTGCAAAACACAAGCGAGACGTGGAGTTTAATCAAAAAGATAATCACCCCTCTTCTTCATGTTGAAGTTGCTATATACAATTGTGCACAGGATAGATATATCTCTACCGATGAGATGTAACTAATTATTATTAATAAAGTACATGTCAAAATCATAAAATTAGACAATAAATATACTAATAAAAAACATGTTAGAAATAAAATCATCTTAAAGATTTAGAGCAAAAGCTAATTATGTAGTAATGTCCAGCGATATTACTCCTTATTAAGAGCATCAAAAAGATATTTTCCCCGTTATTTATGCTTATATAACAACATACTATTATCATGAAGGATATACACAATTGCTAATCGTAATGCTACACCCAATGTAACTACCCCCGTTGTTGTTACCATTTAAGCAGTTGTTTTTGCCTATTATGAGTTTTCTGAAGACCATTTCTTGGAGCCTATCAACCATAGCTAAGCCTTAAGTGAGAAAAAGAGTAATATTTATTGACTATGTAATATTGGAAAACCTAATTATCATACCCAAGTCTTTAAGTGAAGAAACTAGTCTCAGACAAACTAGTTGCGAACCATCCAAAGCTACTACTCCCGTTGTTGTGACCATTTAAGCAGTTGTTTTTGCCATTTAATGAGTTGTTTATCATAATTCTTGATATGTTTATCTAAAATAGAATCATATTTTAGGGTTAGATTAAAAAAAAAATTAAATACTTACTGTTAGATAGTACAAAATTCAGAGTTCCATTTCGAAATTAGTAAATATTTTATACTTTTTACTGATAACTTGATCGTCATTTGGTG
The DNA here is from genome assembly GCF_016086655.4 of Lepeophtheirus salmonis. Classification (NCBI taxonomy): domain Eukaryota; kingdom Metazoa; phylum Arthropoda; class Copepoda; order Siphonostomatoida; family Caligidae; genus Lepeophtheirus; species Lepeophtheirus salmonis. The sequence continues at coordinate 40,826,751 of NC_052131.2, forward strand.
TGGATGACTCAAAACATTTTTATATGTATTTCTATAAATGACATCAGTACCAACATCCTCCGTTAATTTAATGATGGTTCCTCAGGAAGGGATAGGTTTACCCGTGTATTTCTCCATAAATTTTTTGAACATAGATGATTAGCAATGGATAAGGTTATATTAAATGCAATAAGCATCTTTGTGAGATCAGAGTTAAAGTTTGACTTGATGTATTCATCATTAACTTGATTTTTTAGATAAATATCCATAATCTTGATGAGGATATTGAGTGGTGTGTAATTCTAGACAGGAGACTAAAGGCACATTTATATCGACAAATCTGACAAACCATCTGTTTCTCATCCGGTAAGTATTTCCAAATTCCTGGGCCTCCATTTTCAGAAATCCAGACAGAAGGCAACGTTATTTTAGGCATTTTATTGAGTTCTCTATCGACTATCACCATCTAATATTATATTAATATTGAATAATAAAGGCGGGAATGATAATGTTCTTGATTGATAGAAGAAGATGTATATTATTTAATCAATGATGCCATAAGTATTTCTTCTCTTCTCCTCGCACGCTTTTCTATTCTTACCAAAATTATCACCCTTACTAATAAGTGTACGCACCTTACCACCCTTCCTGATATCTATACTAATAAAGCAAAATTAGTCTCTTTTTGTGTAATTATATTTTTTTTAAATGTCAAGGGTTAGAACTGCATGACTGTTTGATCTAACAATGTAGCAACGAGCGTTTGTAGCTAAAATTGAGTGTATAATATTAAAAAAACAATATATAACCCATTGCCTCAATAGACAACGCACTCGAGAGAAACTATTCTCTTAAACTCAATATGCATATGTTCAATACACGATACCTCCTAGAATATATATTGTATGTACATGGACTTAAAAGGCATATGTGGAGTAATCATATTACTATAATGTTTACTGATACTTAATTAGTGCAACTCTGTCTGAATAATTAAAAGATTTTATTTTTATAAAATTAGCATACATATCTACTTAAATATATGACCTTATTCGAGCACGAGGCTTTTTGCAGTTGCAATTTGAACATTCTTTTTTTTTTAAATTTTTAAAGCTATCATCCTTATTCTTTCATTCTTGAGGAGGGAAAATCCAAGTATAAAGTACTGAGATCATAGATAATGTAGAGTAACACTAAAGATGGGTTAAAAAGTTATAAGTGTAAGTCCTTGTTGGAATCGGAGTAGAATTGACAGGGGAATCCCGAAAGTTTATTTTGAGGGGTTTTATTTCTTAGAAGAGGCAAAATACTTATTAGAAAATTTTTGAGTGAAAATGGACCAATTTTTTTTTCATGATTTATCATTCAAAAATTTACTATAAAGCAATAATTTTTGGATGGTAACGACAAAATTTTCTCCATTTGAGGGAAGGGGCTCTAGTCCTTCCACCCCATTTCCTATGGCCACCACTGATTAGGAATGGACATTGTAGTCATTCAGATACGGAGTGAAGTTTGCGTATATTTGCTTCCTCTTATAGCTACTAGCAGCGTTGTGAGTGAAACGTCATGAATAGTGTTGTGTCATCCCTATTTATTCAGTCCAGCCCAGTCTTAGAACCGGTCCTATATGTCATTGGGGCCACTTCTAAAGACTGTCAGTACTAGAACTGATTAAAAGAAGAAGAAATCAATTTGATTGAAGTCACCAAGGACCAAACTTTATATGTTTTAGGAGTTATATACAGGACTGAACTGGACCGGACCGAGACTGATTTGTATATAAGGACTGACACAACACTAGTCATGATAAGTAAGCTACTCTTTTCTGAACCATTATTCAAATGGTCAAGGTGGCCATATGATTTTTCGGTTTCTTTTTTTTTAACATACCGAGTAGTCATAGTTTTCACAACTATATCTATATTATTAAAGCAAAGTTTGTCTGTATTTTTTTTTTCAAAACCCGATTACTTCCACTAGTTAAGTGTATAATGGAAGGGCAGGAGTTTATCCCTCCTCTTTTTAGAGAAGTCGGTAATGATCATAATATATGTAACATTTTTACCAAGATTTTGTAGAGTCATTCCTCTGTAATTACGAATACCCTACATTGGTAGTGTATAGTTTCCACCTAGCTCAATGAATTAAAGATAGCTATGGCAACTAAGTGACATTAAAAATATATCTAGGTAAGTATAGCTATTTGTCACTGTCAAATATATAATTTAACAAACTCATCACTTTTGAATAATTTGTATTGGTATAAAAGACTTCCTCCAATGATTTAATCTATGCATATAATCAAAGTAAAATATCCAAATATTTAGTAAAACATTTTACTTTCCATTATCTATATATATAAAACCATTGAGCCGCAAAAGATATCAATTTTATAATAAATAACAATAAAAATATATTATGTTTATTACTCAGAGTATTTTATTATCGAATGAATAAATCAATGATAAATTACATTACTCTCAGGAATTGGAAATCCCTTTGACACAATCTCACTTTATTTTAATTTCGAATACATATATCCCTTAAAAAATGGCAATCAAGATTGTTTTTTGAGAGGTTAACTAGCTCAAAACGTGTTTTTTTAGCAGGGTGACATTTCTATATACTTTAATTTTTTCAGTAAAATTTTTGAATCAGAATTTTTGTTTTGTTTTAATTGAATTTGAAACTTATTGGCAAAACTTTTTGAAATTAACTTTATACACAAATTGAAGGAGTTTTTTTTGCTGTATAAAATAAGTATACTTTTTTTCTCCATTTTATTTTGAAAAAAAAAAAAAAATGTCAAGATTAAATTCACTATTTCTGCAAATGTATTCCGAATATAGACACAAAAATTTGTACATCTTCTTGACTATTAATCAAATTGACAACATAATTTTATTTAGTAGCAATTGTTGTTTTTACATAAAATATTACAAATTGGACAACAAAATTACTGGGAGTAATGGAATGGTATGACTTCCACAAGGGAGGTCATGTATTAACTTTATCGTCATTACGGAACAAATTTACAAAAGTCTTTTTTTAAAATTAGCTAGTACAAAGGGATGTTGAAAATGCAAACACGAGTTAACACTAAATACGTACATTTTTGTACCAAATGCGAAAATAGGAGAGGGAGGGGGCAAACAATGGCCAAAACTAGCGTACGTACTTTGTTCATGACTCCATAGTAAAGGTAATTTTGGATCTTGTATTTTCTTTTAAAAAATAAATTTTAATTATTGTTTTGATCCTCTTCAGTGTATTTTTGAACGTTCCTGAGCAAATGATTTTAAATTTTTTTAGGAAACAAATTTTAAAACCTTTGGGTTCATCAAGGCCAGCTCTACTTCTGTTCGTCCTCGTATTGAAGCCATGATTCAGAATGGAGAGGGAGATATTGAATAAACAGCGAAGAAAATTGTTGAATTACCAACTTTTGCTTCAAAAGTTGGCCAAAAATGGCACAAAATAAAAATATTTAGAAGTTAAAACGACTTTTAAATTTTTCTTATTTTTGAGTCCTCACTCTGTAGGCGTGTGTCCCGTCTACAAAAAAAAGCTAGAATATTTTTTCTCACAATTTTTTGTGGATCACATTTCTATTCTTCAACGAATAATTATTGTCCATTTCTCTCAACATATTTATTTTAGAAACCCTTTAAGGGCGCTGCAAATTGCACTTATAGTAGCCAAAATCGATTACAACAATAAAAGAATAATATGATTATATATTCATATGAAAGGTACCCTATTGATGCTAATATAAGTCTCTTGAAGCAAATAAATGTTTTAATGCATAGGAAAGATTTTTAGGTATCTAATCTCATCATTCAAATTTGAATATAAAACCTATAATAATTGACTCAAATATATCTATGAAATATTGAGTAGTATGTATGTACATGTACGTAGATGTAGTATTGTTTCACTCATTTTTTTATTTTTTTAAATGTTCCTTTAATTGGTTGGATGGAGTTGCTTCATTGAGTATAAGAAAACATTACATTTACTCTATATAAATATATAACGTGTATTTCTTTCTTCAGGAATCGCCTGGGCGCCAACGTACGCACATTGAATTCAAGATCCTAACTTGTCCATGAGCTATGGCGATTCAAATCAGTCCTTATTTATTCGGTCCAGTCAAGTCTGATGATTGATTAAAATAGAAGAAATACAGTTGAGTGACGTCATCAAGGGCCGACGGGTATACGTTTTAGGACTGAAATACAGGAATGAATTGGAACAAACCGAGACTGAACTAGACGGGACTAGAGTCTTCATTCCTGAGTAAGGACCTACTCAACACTACGTATATAGGAAGTAAAAATATAAATTGGAATTTTCTTTTATTCTTAATTTTTGTACAAGATTGTTTGTATGTTGACATACCACATATTTGTCTCAACAAAAGAAATAGATTACTTCATTTAAAAAAGACAGCTTTACTTTTATGAAGCAATTAATGTACATTAGAGTGATTTCAGATGATTGGTGGCATAGAAGGGAGAGGTAATACCTTTATGTAGGTAGTACATATGATATGTATTCGTAGTATCTACTCTATAATTATTAAGTCTCTGAATGAAATAAAGTAAAAAATGAAGTTGAAAATAAACACAAATTATCTCAATAATAGGTTCAAGATGATGAATTTAATCTGTTATCATTTACAAAGTCACGTTTGCTGCATTGGAAAATCTTGGATAAATTCCTCTTAATTATATCATTTTAATATTCTCACATCAGGTCGTTACCTTTATTGTACCACGCAACCTTATCTCCAAAACTAAAAAGAAAAAAGGCCTAAAATCAGCTGGTAATTAAACAAATAAGTAAGTCATACCAACTACTATTTATCTGAAATAATACACCCAGACTATCATTGGCATGTTATTTCTCCACAACTTTTAAATGAATTACATATATGTAGTACTAGCCAAGGATTCCCCGGAGTTGCTCGGGTAAAGGAGGGAGATCGAAATCACGTTGAAAATGGTAAAATTCAATCCGGTTAAGTAAGGCAATCTACAAAGTCTCATCATCGCAAATAATCATTGAAAATACTTCAATTTCTTTGCGCAAAAAGCATCGTATTGTGTTTTTTTTTTTTTAAACTGAAAATTGACGTTTGATGAAAAAATGGAAAAAAAAGAAAAATAATTTAAAAAATATTCAGAAAATTATAGAAAATTTCAGTTAAACATCAGTTATTATTTTGCAGATTTATATGCTAAAGAATCTCCAGACAAATTTCTACAAACTTTATTCCATTTAATAATCCCATATTCCATTGGAAGTTCATTTTTTCCCCCTGAAATAAACGAAATTGCAACTTTCCCCGATTTCTTTTTTACCTTTTTGATTTTGTATAAATTGAGAAAACGTAGTAATTTGTATAGTTCTTTTTAGAAACGCCAATCACTTACTTATAAATAACTCAACTCCTATCTGGTCTCCTTGAACTGAAAAAAAAACGGTTTTTGGGTTTGGGGTATAGCATAAGCCCCACTTATATAACCTCCCCAAAAATCAATACCCCCGTCGTAGCCTGTCTCAGCTCAAAAGAGGGACCCACGTAAAATTTCAGCCTCCAATGTTCAATCGTGTGGAAATGTATAAAGGGCATCTACACATATACACACAATCTCTCATCTTTATAATATTCATAAGATATGTTTAATAATATTAAAATCCCAAAAAGTACTTTATTCTATACTATATTATAATATTGATTAGTAATGATTATATAAACGTGTAGCTATATATTCTTATTCATAAATGATGGATGTCGTCATACGAATAATTAGATAGTCAAATCTAAATATAAAAAAATACGCATACAACCAACGTTTTCTCAGATACCAATTTTTTACTACTTAAAATACTTTGCATAGAAGACGTAAAAAATCTACATAAAGTCAACCCCCTCGTCCCCTTTTTTTGTATTAGCTATCAACTTCATAGGAATTCATGAGAATGAAAAATTTCCATGATGATTTTTTTAGTACTTTTTTTTTAATCTGTAGTTTCCTCTTTTAATTCATTTCACATTAGTTTGCAATCAATACGGATACATATCTAAATAATTACCACCCCAAAAACACTCTCACTAAAAGATAAGCTAAAAATCCTGGATGATCTATCAAAAACAGGGTCTAATAAAACACTGCTTGCCTCGAAATGTAGAGTTTCAAAATAACTTATTTATATAAATATCCAGAAATTCTGGTTTTTATATACTTCGTATAAAATAATGTACAAATATTGTCAACTTTTTATCTGAACAATAGCTGCTTCTTTTTTTCAGATTTGACTGTAAATATAAATACAACAAGAGCTCAACAAAAAATTGTATTGCTGTGTTTTTTGGAAAAGGAATTAAAGTATAGAATAACTTTTTACTTCCTAAATGTTTCATATATAATTAATTCTGATATAGACATGACGTATCAAGTGAGACGAGGGAATCAGCTGCTGACAACAAAATAACAGAGAAGTTTTGAGTTAGCGAGGTTACGCCGTGATATACATAGTTACTAGTATGTACTTCTTACTCTTTACAGCTATATATCTTAATGGCCCCTTCCTTCTCTTGGTAACATTTTCTCAAGAAAACGTTTATCCGTTTTGTGCATGCATCAAAAAGAGGCCGGGGTTCCGTTTAAACTAAAAGGAATTTTATGAATGAAGGAATCGGACAACTTTTTCTGATTCTTTCATACTGTAAATATGTTGTAAACTATAAAAACAAATTAGGAGTAGAAGTTCATTTTTGATCGCCGAATGCGCTCATTTTCCCTTCTATAATAATATTCCCATTAGATACTAATATTGACGTTTCGGACTAAGAGCATTATGATTTTTGATGGACCAAACTAATTCGGTACTTTAAAAAAGATTGGTTTGAGCCGGTCTCATATAAAAATTCGGTCTAGATCGGTACCAAGAACAAATTAAGTCTAGACGGGCTTTACAAAAGAATTGGTCTGATGGATTTCATTTAAAATTGGGTATAGACCAAATCTATTGAGGAATAGTTGATGAACCCAATTGTATTTTTAAAATGGTGAACATCGACGTACAATGGCGTCATATGAAGTTAAATGTATTGTGCTCATGAAAGAGAAAATTGGTCCATAGATTGAGACCCAAAAATAGGATATATTGAGATCGAAAAAATCGTTTAAAGTATGAAAAATATTAAATTTTGGTACATGATCTAAGATCGCAGTCTGGATCGAAGTTCAAACGATTGGCAAACAGAAGATAAGTTAAGGAATAACTTGGCAAAAGAATTCAGAATTGCTATTAACAAATATTGTTGTGTTGGTACTTATTTATTTGGTCCAGTCCAGTCTTAGGACCGGCCCTATCAGTCCTTGGGATCCTTCCTTAATTTGTCATCAAAATATCCATGGTGTATTGGGCCGAATAAGATATATGAAATATGTATCAAGATTATAGCACATATCTTTCCAAAAAAACAATAAGTTTTTAAATATATTTTTTATATATTCTTGGCAATTGTTCTGATGCTCAGAAGAGGGTTTATCTTGATCAGGGCCCTGTTCTTCTTCTTAGTGTCCTTGTTGGCCATTAAGACAGGTCTCCTACTTAGAGGCTTGTCTTCAAGGCCTTCCCCCTTGTCCAACCTCCTCTTGATCTTCCCATTGGTGCTGGCGGACATGCTGGTGGCCTCAGAGATCTCCTTGTGGCTGATTCCTGAACGAAGCCGAGCAGCTACTTCATGTCTTTTAGCCTCCATGTCAAAAACAATTATGAATTTCGAAATGTTATTGAAACAAAACTTGTTAATCTGAAAACGGTCTTTAACTTTTATTTACGCAACATTTACGTAAAAAGTCTCTGGAACCTCGAAAAATGCCATCGAAGGTACCGGTCAAGACTTTCGGGACACCCGGTAATACGAACATATTATATTGTTTCTAGGTTGCATAATTTATTCTATTATATAACGGAATAATTAAAAAGAGGAAAAACAACCTCATTGACGTCACGAGGGATTGATTTTACCTTCTTTTTTGAACCGACAAGTGGGACTGGACTGGACCGTGGTCCTCGGTTCTAAAAAAGGACCGACACAACATTAGTTGCTAACTGATGGCAGCTCTCTATCTTAATGGCCTCTCTTTCTCTTTTCCAACTTTAATTTATTGGGATTCTGTTGATGATGAAGACCATCGTTACTGTAAACTCTATGTAGTACCCGTGGTCGTCCACATTTCCTTTATGTTTACACTTTTAATATTTATTTTCCTTCTGTTTCTTCTTCCTTGAGGTGAGAATAAGGAATGGCTTAGGGCCAATTGAACAGACATTCATTTTTCAAACAAGCAAAAAACATGGATACTATTTCTTCCTCTTATTTTTTATTGTAACAAGTAATAATTATATTTTGAAATCTCTTGTTTTCTTCTTCTTTTATACGGGAATTGAAAAAAATCAAGTCATTAATTACATATATGTTTGTTCATTTATTTCAGAGAACCTTTTAAGTACTCTACATAACATTATTTTTGTTCTACATATAAATGATTTTTTATTTTGTTTTTATGTATTAGTAGGGATGTATCGGTCCCAAAATTTTGATGCCGTCTGGTCTCGTCCTAAATTTTAAGGACGCCAAAACTGTCATATGTGAAAATAAATAAAGCTATCATATATATCCAGTAACTTCATTATTAATTAATCAACTACGATTCTAATAAGCTGAATTCGGATTTGGTCTTAATTAAGAATAATGGCAAAATATTCATATATTTTAAAGATACTTAAAATTTTACTTTTACTAATCCAAATGATAAACTGAGGTTTTCTATAATATTATGGAAAATTATTTCTTGTAGAGAGTGCTTTAAAATTTGGGGCTTTTTCAAAGACTGATCTCAGGGACGACATGGTCCTGGACGTGGAACTGAAACAATTTTACGTCTCATATTAAGGTACCCTATGTATAAAGAAAAAAAAAAACTAAGTTTAGCGATTAAAAAAGGAAAAACGGTTGTTACGTGTATTCTTTCATCTTTTTGTTCATTATTTAAAAGGTCGTCCAGGTTTTTTGCTCCTCCCTCTGTAGCAAGCATTTTCGCCTATCTTTACTGTAAATTGTTTTAAAAATATATGAATTTAAATGTAATTACAATATTTCTCCTAAAATAATTTTGTATTTATATGTATTTATCCAAAATCATATAATCAACAGCTGATATTGACAAGGTTCTTAGTTCAATTGTACCATATGTCTCGCTCCTGCCTTCCACTCGCACTTTTTTTTCTTACAAAGATATGGAGGTCTTAATACCTCCTTCTAAAAGAAGAATTTTCTTAGTTTTTAAGCGTAAATTGTTTTAAAAATGCAAAGCAAAATAAATATGTAAGTTTTTAAATATAATTACAATATTTTCCCTGTACTAATACTACACCTTTTGTACCACTGCATTACATGCACAACCCGTGAGGGAGGTCGTATCCTAGGATATTATAGGGAGTCCTTGATACTCAGGATAGCGGCGATGATAGGTTTGTATCCCCTTTATGGACAAGCAGTTCACTTGCGTAACCCGTGGGCTGAGGTTTATCATAACATGCTAGATGGGATTCTTGATACTCATGATAGTGGTGGGTGATAGCTGTCCACCTGCGCTACCTTTTGGCCGTGGTATATATTTCAAAATAAAATGCAGTCTCTCGGGGCAAAAACTATCTTAAAATAGTTTAATATTCTGAATAGAATATAAATTTCAATGAAAATGTACTCAATTATCAAATTGCTTGCAATGAAATTGTATCAAAATCAAACCTTTAATGATTAAATTTCTTTCAATGAATTGTTTGATAATCAAATTAGCTAAAACCTAGAGATGTAAATGAACGTAAAATAACATTGCCTGTAGCATGTATGCATATAATAAAGACTGCATGATTTCTTATATAACATAAAAAGTTATCAGGTGTATGACATAAACAAGATTTCATTCAAGTCGTTACGATTCATAGAAATGCATCGGAGTACCTAGATGCCATGTGCACTACCCGGTTACCTAATTCGCTCAAAACCCATCCCGTGTATAGGTATAACGATATCATAAATTGCAAAATGATAGATATTCAGAAATGAACATGGCATGAACGACGTAGATCTCTTAAATATAAATTAATGAGAAGGATGTATCTTATAAAAATCAATTTAATGGTTATTATTTTTCTTCTTCGAGTGTATTAAATTGCATTCAAGCCGAAAAGTATGTGCTTGGCAATAATAATAATCATCATCATCATATCTTGTGCACAAATATTTCAAGATCTGGCGAATTTAAAATAAAAATTGAAAGTTTCTTAATGTTCAATGAAATTCGTCGTGATATTTTTATTCAAGATGTTATGTACCTAGTTACTAGTGATGGATTTCGGGTCTTAATATTAGATCCGGGTTTTTTCGGTTCTTTAAAAAAAAAAAATTCAGGCAAATTATATAATTTTTCTATTCTTGGAGCAAAAAACCGAACATTGTAGAATTATTGCCTCTTGTACTAAACCCGAAAAAAATTATATTTTTATTATTCTTCTTGGTTATTTTTTTGGGTTCCCTTTTCAAATGGACCCCTTTCAAAGATCAACAAATTTATTAGGAGTAGATTTGAGGTTGTTTTTAATGTGATGATGGATTTCGTGCAATAATTTATTTTTCAAAAAAATTTCGGGCAATTTGCATAATTTTTCGGTTATCGGTTATAAATATTTTTATAATTATTCTCGGTTTCTAGGTTTCCTTTTCAAATTGACACAATTGACTAGGACTGGACTTAAAGAGATTATTCTCTTTTAAAACTAACAACTCGATAAGGTTTTTTATACTATTTATATATTTCTCGAATACGAATATATAATTTCCCTTAGTTAGATAATAAAATCTTTAAACTTATTTTTAACAAGCATGTTGAACCGCGGTTTTTGTCTTCGTACAGATATTCTCAATTATATAGAACGGGAACCGAGTTTTGGGTTTTGCTATATACCTGAGATCCATCACTACTCCCAACATGCATTTATATTTATATTCCCTCGATGCTTTTCTCTATCTTCCAATCAAATGTATGTATACCTATTAGCCTACATTTTCAGCATTGGAGGAAGACTGAGAGAGAATTCCGTGAATAGTACCTACAAACATATGTAATGGCATTCTGTCATAATTCTCAAATCATACTCGTGACAATCTAATGTTACCATCAGGGAACTTATGGATCAAAGAAAAAACGTGTTGAAATAGTCCTCTAATCAAGATTAAATTATTTTTTGGAAAAAATCCTGTTATCACTTATGTCGTCCTACTTCTAAAATGTATGTACATAAATATAAAAAACTTATCTGCATATATGTATTATATCAATATCTAAGGGGTTGGGCAGTAAAACGTGAACTCGAGAGTTTGCTTTAGAAATACTTCAATATATTTTTATTTTTAATATTAACAAAAAAACAACTTTTTAAAAAAGGCTCTTGAATACTTGGTCACTCAATAGAGCCACCTTCAACATCAATCATAGACTGTCTCTGAAAGGCCTTGCAGAAGTTGACGACAAACTCTTCAGACACATTTTCCCACGCAGACACTATGGAGCAACTATGAACTATGAGTCCACATTTATGTGTGGAGCTTCGATGGTTTCCATTTCCAAAGTGTCCCACCTAAAAAAGTACAGAGGTTTCTAATCTGGAAAGGAAAGGGGCCACTTCTCCTTTGACCCATTTGCCTTTATTCATGATATATTTTTTTGCACTTCATGAGCATCCTGGCCTTCACGACGTCTAATTGAAGGCGGTGTGGCTCCTCTTGTAAGAGTACTTTCTCAAGTCACCCTTGAAGGCCTCCTATTGGTCCTAGCAGGCACGGAGAAGTCGTTGGTGAGGCAATTCATCCATTTGTTCGGGTTCTCCTTAATCTTCCTCTCCAAGCTGGACAGGATCTCCGGATCCCTCTTTAAATTTTGCTCTCCACTTCCTCCTTTCGTGAAGATGTCTTCTCCATCGTTTTTTATATTCGTCACTTATAAAACCATGTCCTTGGAGCGCTTCAAAATGTCAATAATCCTCACCACCTCATCTTCAGCATCTACTAGATCTGAGATGCTGTCCTTTTTTTTTCTTTTTTGCTGAGGTTGTTTATGCAAAAAGAATGGCTGAACCAGAATCTCAAAAAAAATCCAATATTAATGAGAAAATTAATATTAATTAACAGTCCAAGTTTTGCAGCCCAACCCTGTTTATAAGGAAAATGGCTAATCCCTGTGCTTTAATATACGCTCGTCTAGAGAGCAAATGAGTTCTACTAATATCTAGAGTGCAACAACCTCCAGCCACTCAACCTCATATTGGGGAAGTATATTTTTTATGATTAAAAATCAAGTCACGAAACCTAATTGAGTTAGTACAATATTACTCCCTTGTTATATCATCCCTCTCAGGTAATCTTTATGAAGTCATCTGCCACATTTAATATCTCGCCCACAATGACAACATTTTTGAACTAAAATTCAAAAGTGTTTGATTAAAAAAACTTGCTTGCTTAAAACCTGAAAGTGCTACAGGTGTAACGTGGAAACCTTTTTACAAATAAATTATGTAAAAAAAATACAAAAAATAAAGTTAAATTTAGGAATAATCTTTTTGGCAAAGGAACTACAATATATGTATGTAACATAAATCTTTAAGATAGAATTAAGAAAGACAGAGGATCGAAGGGTTGAATAATGATGAATTGAACAACACTATTAATATTATTGTAGATAATACTGTGTGCGTGCCATTTTCATTTCTTTTCCGAATATCATTAATTAATTTTACTTTAATGTTGATGTCCGCCATCTTCACAGCATTAACACAAAAATTTAAACTGTATTTGCCTGTATTTCTGCTTAATTTCCCTTAATCAGCATTATTAACGTTGATTGGTTGAATTATAATTAGTTCTTGTTAAGCTATAACGCTTTTCCGACAGTTATTGAATTATAATTCCATAGTTTGGAAGAATTAGCAAACTTCCCCCTGATTTTGGGCCTTTTATTATCTTTCTATTTCAAGGGAAGACGTGTGATACATTAAAGGTAACGACGTGTCTGGAGATCTAAACAACCAATTTTTATATGAAAAAAATCTTTTATCCTAATAGATAAAGGAAAATGTTGAACTTATGCCGTGTATTTGGATGTAAAATTGGACTTTTACTGTCTATCAAAAGTGTATATTTCTAAAATCCAGCTATATTAAACTACTAGTGCTAGTAAAAGCATGCATTGCCTGGTGCTATTAGGCGTCGATGAACATACAAATTTTTCTTAAAATAATATAAAAGATATCACACTAACAAATCCTTCATGTTACCCTCCTTTTATCATGAGTAATCTCACACGTAGAACAACTCACTCCATACTCAGACGTTTTCTTCTCAAGAATTAAAAAAATAATAATAATAATAACAAATTGAGAAATTAGTTTTAACATGATTTGATGAGCTTGTTGATAAACCTCATCAAAAGTCATATTCATTTTTAAAAAAAATTATATAAAGTACTTCCTTTTTTTTCTTTTTTATATACACCTACGATATTTCATTCATTTGTACAGTGATCCTTGTATATTATTCTACCTTTTTTTCTTATACTATATTGGTATATAATATTCATCAGGAAGTACAGTTCACCTGTTGACTGTTTTTCATATATTAAGACAAAAATCCATACGAATATAGAGATAAACTTTGTTCTAATAATATAGAATATATATCAGACCCTAATATGCATGGATGAAAATAATACTACATATAATGAAGGAGTTACTACCATAATATGTATATATTTTATATTTTCAAGGGTTTTTCTTTTATTATTGAGGAGTTAACTTATAGGTATGTAAGTTAAATAGGTTTGCTCATGAATGGCGGAGAGTAACATTGATGAGTTACAAGTGTAAGGCCTTGTTGGACTCTGAGCAGAGTTGAAGATCTACATCAGAGTGCTTCCTCCCTATTTCATTGCTAGGTACAGAGTTGAGTTTTGTGTTTATATATTTCCTTCATCTCATAACTTCTTGTGGTTGATCTAATGAAGCATCATCCGGAGCGTCCGCATATATATATATATATTTGGGTGGGGAGGCTTAGTTTTTTTTTCTACATAGAACTGAATTTTTTTTAAATTTATCCTTTGGCTAGAGTCCCTCCCCCTGCGGACGCCCCTGTTTATGGCAGCTAAGCTGTTTTTCTACCAAACATTCTTTAAAGTTTCAGGGTAGATATCCTTATTTTCATCTATACTAATAAATATGTCTCAAAAATATGTTAGAAATAAGTGAAAATGCCGTGTACAATTGAACAATTTGTTTCTACAAACTAAGAGGAGAAGTTAATTTTTACATGCAGTAACCGTACATTTTCCCTTTCATTATTATTTATTTATGTAGCCAATAAATTAAACTATTACATACATTCGTAAGGATGATATATTTTTCTTTAGTTTCCAACTTTTCTCGTCCATAATCGATCCAAAACAAAATTAATTAAACAAATCGAGCCAATTCATAGGGATATTCAGTACCTGGTACTTTGATTAAATTCAAATATCACTACAGTGTTTATCATTGACACCATGTAGTCTTCCATACAAAAGTAAAAAATTATCATCATTGGAATTTTATCCATTCTATCCTAGAAAAAATATTAACTAGGAGTCCCCAACATGCCATCGCTTTAGGATGCAATTTTTGATGTTCTTGAAAAACTTCTATTCACAAGTTTTTACAATTATTGTAGATTTTTATGCAGCAAATTTGATTACATACAAAAAAATTCACTACTTCCTTACTTCCCTGGAGTGTGTAATGTAGTAATGTATATACACCCCAGAGACTGAAATATCATTGTAAAACCTTGTGTGCATTATATTTTACTCCAACTTCTTAGTAAATTCTTAAATTGGGATATACAGGTTGAGGAATCTGTTCGTGAAGATAAGTTTTAGTTTTTAAATTTAATGAATAGAATATACTTTTGTGAAAATGATTATATTGTAATATAAATTAATTTAAAAATATTTTGTTTGAAATAGCCACCCTTTTCCCGGATTTCATTGTAGAGAGGCAGCACGGGCAAAGTTATTCACCGTTGAAGGATTCCAAAACGCTTAAAATGACCGTCATTTAGACAACACCATTAGCAGCATCCCTTAAAAGCACTGCATCATGATCAGGTGCCAGAAACAGCCCAGTGTTATGGTCTGGGATGGTATTATGTCAGACGAGAATAATTTATTTTCTTTGAAGAGGGTCTGAAGATCAACAAACACATCTATTAGGCAATGTTCTTCAACAAGATATGCCCCTTACATCTTCAGCCAAAATGGGGCACTCTCTCACATTGCAAAAAGTTTGAAGGACTGGTGAAAGCAAATTTTACGGGCTTTTTTTTTCAGCAAACAGCCCTAACCTGAACCCCATGGAATTGTCTTTGGGATCCATCCTTCCGGCCAGGACTTGTACTAAGCACCTTCCCACCAGCAGCACTCATCCAGGAATTGGCCAATATATCTTAAGAAACTTTTCGGGCTGCCTTTGCCAATGTGCATCTTCGTCTCCGCCATTTAATCCGGGCAAAGGGTGGCTATTTAAAAAAAGATATTTTTAAATTAATTTATATTATAATTTGACCATTTTCACAAAATTTAAATTTATACAGTAAGACGAACCTATTTCTCACAGTGTATAATTAGACTGTACCGAAATGCAAAAAGTTGGGAATTTGGTAGGATAAGATTTTTTTTTTTTTGCATTTTATTCCTTTATACAATAAAATAACCATCAAACGACTGAAAAAGAAGTCATTCTCAAATCTCAAAAGATTTCTGGGACCCCGATAAGAGCCGGTTAATTAATGTATTTATCAATAGTATCAGGATTATGATGATATAAATAGAGATATATGATTTGAAATCTCAAGTTAACATAGTTTTTCAACTCTATTCTACCCCTTTGCCTTAGAAAATGGGATTTCTTTGAAACTGTCTATAAAACTTCCTAACAGAAAGATATTTTCTAAGAAATTACTTTGCTTATCTTACTGGCGAAATGTAAAATTTTTAAGCATCTAATTTCAAAATGAAATGAAAATGTAAATAATAAATTAAAATTATTAGAAATTGAAAGCCACATTAAGAATCACAATAACATCATTATTTGAAATTTGATATACTTATATTGTATTTGATATTTGACTTTTACTAAAAGCCATAATTTTTAAGTGAATTTTCCACTCGATTCGAGCTAGACTTTTGAATAATGCAACGCCCCAATAAATGAGTTATAATTTTTTGTTTTATATAATACTAAGTAAACTATTTAGGACAACAAATAAACAGAAATTAATTAATAAATGTTACAAATAGATTACAAAATTCATATTACGTAATGCGATAACCATGAAATAGATCATTAGACAACTCGTCAACAACAGACATTTTACGCAGGGGAAAAATTGTACTTATTTTTCTGAATTTATAATCAAGCTCTAAATCATAAATGTTATCAAAAATATTCTTGTCGAGTTTCCATATTTATAATAAATAAAGACATAATAAAGTTGATATATAATATTTATATAATCCAGCAAACCTGAAAACAAGTAAGCTCCATTTTTGCAGCGTCCAGCTTAGTTATTATGTGATATAGAGGTAATGTATTCATTGATATAACGTTCCCACAATATTTGAACAAGTCTATGGCCAAAAAATTTCTAAATTAGCTCCGTAATACCATCATAAATTTTACAACAGACGAGTCTCCTCCTAGCTCAAGGTTTGATCAATTCTATGTTCAGATAAAAATGAAAACATAAAACTAACTTTTGATTTGCCATTTCTTCCAAGATGACCAATACAGGCAGTGAGTCCACAGGATAGGTTTTTGAATTTTTTTGAAAGAAAAATCAAAAAATGACAAATTCAAATATATAATTTTACGATGAAAATTTTTAAATTCTATAGCTGTTCTCAAAAATGAAATTTTTTGGAAATTAAAAAAAAAAAAATTAAATTTATTTTTTTAACAAAGGATTTAAAGGCAATTCCAATATTATTAAAAGGTTATTATTTATGTGATAAAACTATCAATAAAAGTAATTGAAAAAATGACATCAATCATAAATATGTAGTTCATTAAAGATCGTATTAAGAGTTACATAAGACGGTTTTGTTGTTCAAAATTATAAATAAGTATTATTTGGTATTTAATTATGGTTTTCTATTTGTTATAAATGAAGAATCTTAGACGCTTTGAAGATAAATATCAAAATAAATTATTGTATTGTTGTTTTTGGGGACTGATTCAGAATTTGTATTTAAAAAATTGAAATTCTATTGTGGTGGTGCTGTTTTACACCATTTACTTTCCAGGAAAAGCTCAACTTTTAAGCTTTAGTAACATGGGAAAGTTCTTCTTTTTTTTTTTTTGTGAAAAATGTCCGTATTGATGTTCTGACCCCAGTTTTACTGGGATAATCCTGGTGAATAGACCTTCTTTATTAGGAATTTGAAATTTCATAACTTTTATTCGATTATCGCAATCAACATCCCAAAAAACATATATCTCTTGAATTTTATCAGTTTTTCGCTTCTTTTTCTGGAATCTGAAAATGATAAGGAACGCATGCGTGCTCCCGTGAGAATCCCTAATCATGTAACTTGATTCAAATCGATAATTTTAAAGAAACAACATCAAAATTTAACTTTTTTCGACATTTAACAGTTTTTGTAAATCAAAATGCGAACATGAAGGTCCTTTTTTACGTACTTTTGATAGTTATTTTCTTGTTTAGAAGAATAAATTTCAAAATAAAAAAATATCCTGCAAAAGCAAATTCCCAACTTTTTTCATTACAGTACAGTTTACTGTACATACTTCCTGTATCCAATTTTTTGGATTGTTACTTCATAAGTTTCTGAGTTATATACAAATTCGGGAATTAATTATCGAGGTTTCAAAAAATATTTTTTTAGGGTGTATTGTTTATCTACTCTAACGATGAATATATAAAGAGAAACAAGGTTTTATATCTCTGAAATACCCATTTTGTATGTTGGGTTGACTAAAACACTCCAGAAAAGAGCTCGTATACGAATGGAAAGGGAAGTAAATTAGGTTTAAAGCTTTACTTTTTAATATGGTAGGGTTTCATTTATGTATTGTAGCCTGTATATATTCATTAAATAGACTAACTCTTAATCTCTCCCAACAAAAAATGAGAAAATCCTTCGAGTAAAAATAAAAAAATATGGTTCTTCATTAGTAATTCCTTGTCATCATACTTAATCCATGAAATTGGAAGCTTTTCAACATATAATAGTTTTTCACATAATTATCATTATTTACATAGTATAAGCACTTGCAAATGTTTTTTTTTTTTTTTTTTTTTTTTTTCCTTTTTTGGCATATCACGTCGTCTACTCACTCCATTTTAAATATCACTTATATAGTCATAAGGAGTTAATTATTTTTTATATAATAATAACCATATATTAGTACGTTAGTACTATAGAGAAAGAAATATATAGAGACAAAAAGTTGGGAAAAAACTGGATCTAAATTTCAGCTAAAACAAGGTGTAATAGTGAATATAAGGAGAGAAAAGAAAAGAATTTGAAAAGAGAAGACAGTCACAATAGGGGATTAATTTTCTCTTCCTTTTGGTATATTGTTTGGGTAAATCGTTTAATCAATTCCATAGGGAATGAAAAAGCTAAAAATATATATTATCAACAAGTTGGTGTGACCGTTTGTAAGCTTATTTTTTGTTAAAAACAGTGCATGCTGAGAAGACTTTTCAAAGTACCCTCTACGTGAGTAACATACCCCTATATCTACTAAAATATACTATTATTGTAGGTGTGTGTTTGTTTGTCCGCTCATAAAAATGTATAACCAGGGTATTTATTTCACAAACGGAGACCGATGCATCCCTTAAATATAAAATAAAAGTTGTACAGAATTCTAAGTTACGTACCTAAGGCTATGTTTCATTATGGTAGGATCAAATTTCTGAACTATGGCCGGAAAAATGGTTTTTTCGCTAATAAGTTGATTTTTATAAATAAAAATCAACAAGATTGATTCCCCGTGTCTCAAAGTTTTTTTTAAGGTATGGGTTGTAGATTCGAAAATGCAGCAAAAAAAATTACAAATTACTGTACTAATGGAAAAAAGGGAGAACATATACATTGATTACGAATTAAAAAACGGAATAAATAAGAGGATCAGCGAGTTTGTCTTAGTATGTATTTAAAAAATAATTCGAAATAAAATCTAAAATACAGATACATCCTAGTTTTTTATAAAATAATACATAGATTGCTAACCTCCGCCTATGGTCAATGTTCCTAGATTAGATTTTTTTCTATTTGAAGCATCCATATTAAACATACATAAGGACAGGTATTTGAGCTCTGTACCTCAATCTGTTCCAAAGTTATGATCGATTATGCATTTTAATGTTTTTGCTACCTTTATCTCTCAAAATATAATGGTCTCTTACTGTTACCATACATAATCTTCGTACCAAGTTTGATCAAAATCGATCCGTAAATTTTGCCTTAATCCTGGTGGCCAACAGACAAACAAGCTAAAAAATAGAGCAAATAGAGGAAAAATATGTAGTTGTTTCTACATATATCACTCCAAATATTCTATGTAATCAATAATTATTCAATACTTCTTTAAAAAGAGTTCCATGAATAAAAATATAATCAAATGTTAAACACAGGTATTAAAAAAGTATTTGAATTGCCCAATTTGAATGTTTTGGTCAACTACGACGGTGTCAACCTTTTCTTCACATCATCACTCCAGGTTTTATATATATATGAAATCATATTATCATTTAGGGAGTTGCATTATTATAAATATAAGTAAATAACACTTATGCCGTATTATCTCAGCTGATGTAAAAAACGTAGGGATAACCTTAAGTAGACCAAGCTTTTTCTTCAAACCAAGGACATCCCTACCCAATCCATTTTTATAGCAGCTAAATTATTCTATTCGACTTATATATTCAAAAAAGAAGTTTACCCCTCAAAATGCCAAAACAAATTATCGTTTATAAAAGGAATTTGTGTTTTTAAAAAAACCGAAGTTTAGCCATTAGAAAAGGAAAAACGGTTGTTGCGTGTCTTTTTTAACCTTATCCATTGCTAATCATCTATGTTCAAAAAATTTATGGAGAAATACACGGGTAAACCTATCCCTTTCCGAGGAACCATCATTAAATTAATGGAGGAGGTTGGTACTGATGTCATTTATAGAAATACATATAAAAATGTTTTGAGTCATCCACACCAAATGACGATCAAGTTATCAGTAAAAAGTATGAAATATTTAATAATTTCGAAATGGAACTCTGAATTTTGTACTATCTAACAGTAAGTATTCAATTTTTTTTAATCTAACCCTAAAATATGATTCTATTTTAGATAAACATATCAAGAATTATGATAAACTACTCATTAAATGGCAAAAACAACTGCTTAAATGGTCACAACAACGGGGTAGTAGCTTTGGATGGTTCGCAACTAGTTTGTCTGAGACTAGTTTCTTCACTTAAAGACTTGGGTATGATAATTAAGTTTTCCAATATTACATAGTCAATAAATATTACTTTTTATCACTTAAGGCTTAGCTATGGTTGATAGGCTCCAAGAAATGGTGTTCAGAAAACTCATAAAAGGCAAAAACAACTGCTTAAATGGTCACAACAACGGGAGTAGTTACATTGGGTGTAGCATTATAATTAGCAATTGTGTATATCCTTCATGATAATAGTATGTTGTTATATAAGCATAAATAACAGGGAAAAAATATTTTTTCATGCTCTTAATAAGGAGTAATATCGCCGGACATTACTACATAATTAGCTTTTGCTCTAAATCTTTAAGATGGATTTATTTATAACATTTATTTTATTAGTATATTTATTTTTCTAATTTTATGATTTTGACGTTTACTTTATTATTAATAATTAGTTAGATCTCATTGGTAGAGATATATCTATCCTGTGCACAATTGTATATAGCAACTTCCACATGAAGAAGAGGGGTGATTATCTTTTTGATTCAACTCCACGTCTCCCTTGTGTTTTGCAATCTAAAGTTATGACATATTTAACTGGATTCCGGTGTCAGAACAAGAAAATATTATTTGGATCAATCTATTATTTCAATATTCTATATATATAATTTATTGTTATTAGTTATATGATTCCAATTGTTTAATTTTGTATATTTAACATAAATGTATGATGGTTTATTTTTTAGTATGTAGATTATATTTAATTTAAGCCTACTTTTTTAAATTTAGAACTTCAAATATATTTCGAAATTCACTACTTTGTCGTTTCATTAGTTATTATTCTGAGAATATGGTTCATAATGAATTACAATTTCATGGAGTGGGACGTTTTCAAATCTACTGTAACGGATAAAAAACGTCTAAGTCAATTATACATAGTATATCTTCATTATACATTTTGCTAATAAATAGTTTCGTTATACCCTCAAAAATGATAATAAAGCAGGCAGATGATAATCACATCAGTATTTTAAACAATTATATGATATGTATTTTTCTCCCCCTTCTCCTCGCACGCGTTTTTCTCTACAATATTATCAACTTTAGACTAATACCATATGTTCCGTTCCCGCCTTCTCCTTGCACTCTTACAAAAATCCCATCTCTAGATACGTTTCAACAAGGATTACTAGAGAAAACGACTGGATACATATTTTAGACAGCTGTTGACTTAACTCCTCAAATTCAATTCATTTCAAATTCTTATTAATTTATTTGTCTGTCATTGTGACACATTTATAAGCTCTCAAATAAGAATGAGCAATGAAGTTAAAGGGCTACAGTCAACAGCTGACTCAATTCTGCTCCATCCTTTATCTCTAGTTATCCTTGGTTCACACTTTGATTCACTGTTTTTTCCAAGACTCGCTATATTGCAGTCAATGTTTAAAAATTAGGAATTGATTATTACTATCGTGGTAAGGATATGTGTTATATTATGTTTGTTATATAGGACATTGGTAAGTAATCAAGTCTGTAATGGGAACATTTCTCCATTATTATACATACAGCTTTGAAACTCCACCCAACTACTCCGCCCTCTTTAAAAACCAAAACATGATCAAAATTGGTCAGTTGATAGTAATCCTCCTTTGATAAGATTTATTTATCTGATGGCTTTAGTTGATTGCTACGGCAGTTTTTTTTTTTTATTGTTGTTTTTCTTATGAGTTATATGCTTGAATGTAACATGCATTCATAAATCTTCCATTGCACTTACAATAGTACATATGACCTGATTCATTCAACCTTGAGGTAACAAAAATAAAAATATATTTTACAAATATTTATTTCAAAATAAACATTTGATAATCATAACAATCGTTGGAATTTCGTGGGTTCTTCTGCGGACTGTGTGAAATGACGTTCCTTTGAGACCTTATTTGATGCAGATTCAAATATCTAAACTTTTTCACCATTAAGCTATAGCTTTATAGGAGCTTGAGAGCTCATGTGTCATTAATATAAATTATTTTCACATATTTTTACTATATTCTTGTAATGAAAGTGTTTAAAAAAATAGGCTATAAAATAGTCACAATTTTATAATGGTGGAATAACGAGAAAGAGTGAAACCGACTGATTTATTGTCATTACTATGCGCGTCTGCATCTTTAGAAATACTGTTTGTAGCATCATGAAGATCTAATATATAATATTGTGGCAATGTGGAAGGGAAGCAATACCTATCAAACCTCGATTTGTTTGACCCGAGGGCTTAGTTAGGTTTTTCAACCCCAGATATCTCAAAATTCACGAATTGCAAAAATAAAACTATTAAGAGAGCTCTAAGTATCGGAGGGGATAAAGAACTACTTAGACAATGGAATATACACATTCAACTTAATACAGCACCTCTTCCCACACGTCTTACAGTACGAGTGCATCAGCAAATGTTAGGATCTAGTATATTTTGCAAGAATGAGATTTGATCACCCTAATTTCCTATCTCAAACCCGCTCGACTACTACGTATGTTTGCAAATTGAATAGAAGGGTTGTAGGAACAGAAACAGCAATATTTTCAGCCTGAAATGATGTGTTGAGAAGGCAGGCACCAGGATGAAGGAGTTCCAGATTGACATATATTTGCAAGACTATACAGGCTAGGGGATGAGGCTTTGAAAAATATAATGTAAAATATATCCACATTCATAATGTTCAATATATTTGTGGTGTTACCACACATAAAAGTCCAAATCAGTCTAAAATTGGGGAAGTAGACGTATAAAATATACACATTCAACTTAATACAGCGCCTCCTCCCACACGTCTTACAGTACGAGTGCATCAGCAAATGTAAGGATCTAGTATGTTCCTATTTTTGGACATTTGAGATGATTAAGAGGCTGTTTTTGACGGGAAATAACCCCATTTTTTTTATCTATATATCTCTCCTTCTCTCTGTCTCTCTCCTCTTCTCTTGTCCCTTTGTCTCTTTTTACACCCCTCTCTTCCTCTGTCTCTTTCCTTCAACCTTCAGTCTTTGTTTTTACTCTCATCTGTTCAGTCCTGCAACACAGGCACTCTCGACTAGTATTGAAAAAAATAAGTTTCCTGCAACAACGAGTATTTCTTACATATTACTAATTTTCTTAACAAAGTCACTAGTGTTCAAATTACAATGAAAAATTAATGCAGATATATGTATATATATATATTTTTTGATGAAATACTTTAATTTGTTGATTATTCATATATGTATAATATGTAATTTCATGTCTTTTCTTTGCCGAATAAAAATATTTTACATAATATTTTACGTTATACACACTATCCTCGTACATGTTCCCTCAATACAAAAGAAAGCAAGTAGTGTTATTCTCAAAAATAATCCAGAATTTTTTAATGATTGTTAAATAAGATAATTATTATCCTTCCTTTCTATTTAGGAACTATTCTAATTAATATTTTGAAGGACTTGTAAGTTACACCCCTATTAACACTGCATTATTCTACGAATGCAAAAATGTATTCCTTATTCCTCTTTTCAACTGTCGATTTTACTACTACTCATCCTGCGTATTAGTAGTCTAAGCCCTTATTAGTTGAAATTGAATTAGGGGATCCAGTAAGCATTCCCCTTCACTATATATAATTTGCTGGTATCCCAAATAAAACGAGAAGGTTTTTTTTGTTTATTTGAAACTTTAGCTTTCAAAAAGAAATGCCAAATAGACAGAACATCTCAGTCAACACTAGTGTTTGTCCTCATGAAAGACTGTGAGTAAAAATGAGAGTTTTCTCCGTATTTGTTAGTGTAAGTGTCTTTCTTGGACTCGGAGATGAAGTAAGGATCGACATCGGAGTAATTACAACATATATGTCCTTGCTATAGGTATACGACTTGGATTTGTGTTTATTTCCTTAATTTCGCAGCTGCTTGCAGCTCATACAATAAAACATAATGACAGCTAATCTCATTTCCTCCTAAATATTCTTCAAATTGTCCGCGTTAATTTTGTGTTTCTTCTATTTTTACATACTGGGGAGATATATATTGGGATTCACTGCTCATAAGTAATATCACTCATACTCATAAGTGTTTGAAAAGTTGATTGTTTGAACTGAAATTAGCTCTTGTTAGTTAAGAAGTGAGGAGTTCCCTACATTGATGCAAGAATAGTATCAGGCTCGTGCCTCTAACTAAAAGCTAGTTTTTTAATTTGTCATAAAAAAACGTGTCTTTTCGCAATTTTGTCTCTTTTTATAATTTTTATTTGGCATTGAAAAAATAGTCAAATATCCCATGATAAAACTACTACAATGGAGTATGAGCGTTGTTTACTTTTATTTTTTTGTAAGAGACTAGCGCCGCCGTCTTAAGGAAAAATGATACAACTATCTAAATGATAATATTATTTAATTTAAAATATTGGCCATAAATTTTATTTAATTAATTGAAAATTAAGCAGGAATACTCTTTTTATTTATTTTCCTTACACGCTCAAGCTACAGACTGTCACACCACCTGGTGGATAATCCATTTTTTTTTATTTTGCTCATAGGAAAACAATGTGTAACTACGAATTAATTTTGTGCCGATTTTCTTTTTGAAAGAAAGTTTGAAATATATATAAATAGAATAAGAGATACATCGTGATAGGTCAAAAAAATCCTTGGTAATAATAAAAGAATACTATAATATGATAAATCTTATTTGAAATACCATATCAGAGCCAAATAACGTCTCATAAATCAAATATTATGTAAAGGCTCTAAAAAATTTGGTATCTCAACCCATCCCAGAAATTTAAATATAAAGCCCATAATAATTTACAGAAATTGTACTTCTAAGATACATATATTGGGGCGTTTATATTTAATTACTTAGAACAAAAGAGGGGTTTCACTGACGTCATAAATTACATTATAATTGAAGGGGGCTCATTGTTGATATTTGTTGTATATAAATAGACAAATTTACATTAAGTCTGAGGAAATTTCATCAAATGGCTTTAAAGATAAAAAAAAAGAATTAACACCTACATTGAATACTATTTGATGTCAATGATAAATGGTGACATTTGAATATAATCAAGGTAATAATATATACAGAAACCCCCTTAAAAGTGACTATATTTATTTAATCAAGTTTGTTTTAAATTGATTAGTGACTCAAAAAGTAGGATAGCTACAGAAAAACATCTTCTTTTTTTTCTCAATGGTAATAGATTATTTATTGTCTTCACTATGGAAATAAGATTGTGAAAATTTAAAATAACATATTTTAAATACATTTTAGGGTCAGATAAATTTAAGGAAAAATGACTCAAGGGATTTCTTCCTAATCCCTTAAATAGTCTTCCGTTATCTGAGCTAGAGTCTTCAAATATTATCTGACCAGCAATCCCACAATCTTTTAGTTGTAGATCTAAATATTTTCAAGGGTTCTTTATGATGAGGATCTTGGTAGGCTTTTCCAAATCATCCAAGTTAGATCCAGAGAAAATCTTATTCTCCCATTCTATCTCATTTGTCAATTTAAAAATATTAAAAATATTTAACTCACAAAATAAAATTAAAATTAAAATTGAACGTAGGGTAAGAAGTTCAGCCTTCAAACAGTAGGTAAAAACATTTTAATTGTTAATTTTTGGGACAGTCTATCAAAAAATTAGCCCTTTGATGTTTACTTTTATTATATATCTGACATTAAAATGTATTTAAAATATGTTATTTCATTGTTGTACAATCTTATTTTAGTGTCAGATATATGTATAATAAAAGTAGACATCTAGGGGATAATTTTTTGATAGACAGTAAGGTTTAAGTACTCTTGTTTTATTTATTCGTCCCATTTTGACGTTCAATAGTTCAAAAAGAGTAGCCATTGTTATAAAACTTGGTTGTTTTGGCCCTCAAAATTGCATACATCAGCGATGCTGACGTCACATAAAACCCCTATATGTGACATTTCTACTTTTCATCATTTTTATTGAAGATAACTTTTTTGTTGATGGACCGCATCTATAAGTAGAGTTATGCAACATATTATTCTCTTAATTGTATATGACTAAAAGCTAAATAAATTCAGAAAAATGGTATTTTTGATCAACCTTTAACTTTTCAATACATGAAATATAATCCTTGATATTCAAGATTTTATGAAGAAAGAAAACTATTAAGGTATGATAGTTTATTTATTTGTACGTCAAACTATTTATATATTAATCTTTTTAGTTTTGTCATCATTAATAACGATTATTATGTTTTAAATCTTTACATTACATTCTTTATACTATAGAATTTAGACTCTCCCGTTTTCTGGTTACTATTGTTATTCTTCTACACAAAGATCTTTTCTGCTGGGTACATTTAAAAAAACTAACTTGGTTACGGTTTGAGACCTGTCATGCTATTTTTGGCGTCGTAGTTGGTATTTTAGAGTGGGAAAATTGTATTTTTAGATCAAAACTTCATTTTTTGTTTCTTTTATTTTTACATACTGGCAGAGCCTATATTTTGCATCACTGGGTCAACGCCTGTTTTATACAACTCTATGCTATAAAATATGAGTTGAATACTCATTTTTAAAAACAAGCGTGTATAGATCAGTGACAGCCGGGTAACGCTCTATAGACTAAGGTACTTCATGGCTCATCACGTCATATTATTTTTTTTTTTTTCAAGCTATTACTATTATTCTTTCATCCTCGAGGAGAGAACATCTACTTATTTAGTAACTACGTGTGAGTGTGCCCATGAAAAATTGAGAGTAGATTTCTTAGGAAGTTATCTTCTCTATTTTTTAAAAGCCGTGTGTGTGTTCGTCTACGCCTAATAACTCTGGCAATGCCGGGTACCAACGACATTATGTTTGATAGAAAATGAAAACTGCAAATCATTGAGCACATCTTAAACGATTAAACACTATATGCACAATTTTTTAGTCATAGCATCATATTTGGTATAGTAGTACAAAAGGCTTAAAAATGGCCAATTTTTAGCCCGAAATACCATTTTATCCCAATTAAAATGGCTTGTAGTACTCAGAAATTGGCCTGAGAGTCCTCAAACCTTGCAAAAGTCTCTTTTTTTTTATCGTGTACAGGATAAAAGTTATTTTTTTAGGTGGAGAGCAATATCAATTGAAACAAGGGACAGTCTAGTGTACATATTCGACGTATTATATAATGTGTAACATTATAAATATATATAGTAAGCAAAAGAGACGATTGCTCCTTAATTAATATTGATTTCCATGTAATTATCATCAACTGGATTAATTCCCCCCTTTTATATTATACGTCTTACATATCAAACCATTAGAAAGAGTACATTTCAAATTTATCTATTACCCTTACCCTTCAATTACCCTTTGCATCATCCATCATTTCTGTTACATTCAAGGTTAATTTTGGCCTTGTCCTTTATAGAAAATTAAAGAACAAATAATATCAAAGGAAAACTTCTTGATATTCATCTATACATATATACTATTAGAAAAAATATATAAATAACCTTTTGTAAAAAATCGACCCTATTTCACACACAAAACACAATTGATTTGTAAGGACTATGTTTTGTGTCTCTCTATTAAGGATGAACCAATTGTACATAATATGCATATATTCATTAGTGATTAGTACTGGTGTGAAAGAAGTAGTTGTCTTTTTTAAGTCGGAACTTCTTTTTAAAGTGCATAACATATCCAGGTACCCCAGTGTAAAATATGACTAAAAATAACACTGCATAGCCTAAATTCAAATGTTCTGTTTATTTAGAGAAGAGAGAATAATACAGGGTGTTACGACAAAATCATCGCCTTAAAGAAAATGACCCTACAGCTTGAGTATAAAACTTTTATTGAAAAAATCAATACGGGTAGCTTGATAATGTAATTGAGCTGACATCTATTCAAAAAGTAGTCCAGGTCAGGGAGGAGGGGGCAAGTGAGAGAAGAGTACAAAGTCGTAGCATTCCTTCTGACGCCAAGTATGCGCCATCCGATGTATTGAACTGTACCCTCAACTGTTGAATTGTCTGGATTTGCAGTTTGAGGACGTTGTGAATGGTTCTGTTGGAATAACTTGGATTGGTAGAGAGCATTCGTTGTACAGCGGAGCATCTCTGATCTCGTTCGATGAACATTGTGTCTCTTTTAGAGAACATAAAAGGCTTCTATTGACTTCTGGATTTGTACACAAATGACCAATAGGTAGATAGTCTACTACAAAAAAAAAGAAAATCGGGTTCCATCAAACAAAAACAGTATTATGTCGTATTTTCTAGGGGGGCAATTTGATCGTTCCATCATTTACAAACTGTAAATAATGATTTTAATAATAACCTTAACATTTAAAAACACAGATTTACAAATTTGCTTCATATCCCAAGCGATATACCAACACAGGTACCAAACAATAAAACCAGAAGACCTCTAATTAAGATCACGAAGTAGGTTAGTCATATGCCTTTTTTGAAGGGGTTTTAATTTTTAGACCAAACAATATGATATTTTACGGCAGTCACGCAGACCCCGTTGGACTATTGACATGATAATGTAAATAAATGATGTTATACCTCATGGATCATTCTATGCAGTACTCCCTGTATACACATATATTTATACATTTGCTCGTTTGAATGATTATTTATTCAATAAAATATATACACTCAAATTTGACATACTTTCAGTATAGATGAAGACAGACTTGTTTAATTTTTTTTTTAATATACAGGACCTTGCCAAAAAAAAATTGGGATTTTCAATAAATTATAATATTTATAGCATGGTTATATATCGATCAAATCTAATCAAAATTGTGAACTTTTTGCCAGTGATATTGTGTTTGGATTAATATCATGTGACCTCCTCCAGCTTCAATAACCTTTCTAGATGTATAGGAAAAAAAACGGATTTCTTGGTGTTGCTCCTAAAACGGTGAGGGATCAGCCAAGTTTACTACCGTACCACCACACTGGTATGTGCAGTTATAGTAAGGCACCTTAGAGCCGATTAAATCAAAAAATACTTATTATAATCATTTTAAACGTGGATTGTGACCTGTGAGTGCTGGTAAAATTCATTATCGAACAAATGAAATATTTCACAAACGATTTTTTTTACTGCATGGCTAATCACTTGCTCGTAGTGACGATAATTACTAACACAGCCCGGTGAGTAGTCTGAGTTTTTAAAACATCGTCTACCGTTTTCAATCCAAGAGATGTCTTCACATTTGCAGGTATTTTTATTTGGAGAAGCTCACTTTTATGGAGCAGGACCACCCTTCCTACCTCGAGCCATTACATCTTTCTCTTTCTCGTCTCTTTACGTATGCTTTGAATCTTTTCCTATATTTTCAGTAGTTATATTAAGGTAAGAGTTAGTATGAACATACTTGTAATCAAATGAGCCTTACATATATTTATTTTCAGGCCTGACTTCTTTTGAAAATTATCAAGTATGTTGTGAAGCTTTGAAGCATTCACAGTAATGTTTTTTCCACTCAGGATGACAGTGTAATCATCTGCAAAGAAAATATTAGTCATCTTCTTTACTCCAATTTCCATCCATTCAAGACACGCATCCATTATATTCTGGAGCCGTGTATCAGATGTAAGAAACTTATGTAAGGACTTAGTGGATATCCTTGCCTTACTCGACGTTCTAACCTTATTTTAGTTGGGGTTTCGATATCAATAATTGAATCAGCATATTTTAATTTCACAAATGATTTTTGATATCATGATTTATATGTGTCTAAAATGAAGATAGTAAGATATATCAATTGGTTAAAATTACCAACAGGAAAATGATGATTTTATCTTATTTGTACTTCAATAAAAATGCCTTAACTAGAACACAAAAGTACTTCATGGATCAATCCTTAAATCATAACTATCAGTAGATATAGAATTTTTGTAGAACGTAAGTAGAGGGTGGCAGCAAGATTGAAGTAAGTCACTTGTTAACATCAGCTGCCTGTTATATGATTCCGGGGAAAGAAAATGAATTACTGAGAACCTTTTTGAGTTAAATTATAATCAATAGACAGAAAGTATAATAGTTATCTCTAATATTTTATTATACTTTTTATAAAATACTCCTTTAATTATTCATATGGAGTCGCACTGATTAAGTGTAACGAAGTATTATATTATTACAATTAATTCATGTTACCTAACAATTGTCCTTAAAGTCAATATACATAATGAATATTTCCTTCCCTAGGAGTCACCGAGTATCGAGCTTACGCATATTCAGTTCAAGATAATAACTTATCCGGAGCACGTTGTCCATTGAACTACGTCGTTCCATTTTTCAAAAAATAAACCAAAGATAAGCAGGAATTCTTCTGTCAGAGAGAAAGAGAAGGCTGTTCAGACCACGACGATCTATTTAAAAAAAACCAATAAGAAAAAAGAGCACACGCACGAACTGTTTTTTATTTTTTAATCTGTAAACTCCAGTCCCTAATTAATAGTAGGCATGGCCGATGGCAGGGATTGGTATTTTTGTAGAGCGCCAGAAGAAGACGGGACGGAGACTGAACATGTTATTATTATTGTCTGGTATATAATTTTGGAGGGATAATCATCATAATCAGATATACGAAAGCCATTAACCATTGTCCAAAAATGCTTGTTAAATATCACAGGTGCTACGATGTCTATAATGTCCATTAGGCGCCTTTATCTAAGGATGTCAACTGGGAACCTTTTAGTACTAATATTCAAATAAACGTATTTTCTTCGCTAAAATTAATTAAATATAATTAAAGCGTATGATGTACCTATATAATTAAGGTTAGTTCTAAAGCATGTAATTTACTTGGAGTAATTAATTATTCTCCGAATTTTTATCAACTATATATCTACTACTTACTTTTTTAATCAGTCTAAATAAATTATCAAAAGGGTTTGAGTACTGAGTTCCTGGAATTAAGTATGTTAGAAGGAATATGTCATAGTACGAATATATTTCATTGCTGACTGTCTTGTTCTTGTCAGGTGCCGCAGTTGATTCGTGGGAAGGGGTTAAATCTCCAGCAATTTGGAGAATTTGGGAGTAAAGCAGTTTAAATATCATGACGTTTTATTAAATCAGCTGCAAGCAGCTGTGAAATAAAGAAAATAAACTCAAATATATCTATGTACCTAAAAAAAGACATAGTCAGAATATAACCCTCATCTTCAGTTCTACTCTGAGTCCAACAGGGACTTAGACTTAAAACTCAACAACAAATCATTAGTGTTCCTCTTTGTTTCCAACGAGAACACACACTAGTGATTATTTCATATTTAGATGTCTCTCTTCAATAATAATGATAATATTTTAACTGTATAGAAAAGGTAAGTTTACAGTAAAATAATCTTCAGCAAAAAATGAAGATCCGATTTATTTATTTATACCATATATATATATATAAGCACATAGCCCAATATTTCATTGCCATCTTTACGTCAATAATAGATTTTGTATTCCAATCTCTTAGAGGAGTTGAGATACCCAATAATCATTCAATATAGTTTATATCCTTCATTTGATTTATGATACTTAACTTGTTCCTGATCTTTCAAATAATATCTATCAATTTATTATTCTGAAATTGGGACAAGGAATTTTTGCAATATTAAGTGCAATTTGTGGCGGCTTCAAAGGATAAATCGAAAAAATTTGCTGATAGAAATGGAGGATAATTTGTAGAAGAATACAAATGTACCCGAGATTCAGTTTCAAGAAAAATCATTCCACCTTAATTTTTGTATTAATGAGCCACAATTTGATATATTTACAAAATTGTATCTATACCCCCCTTCAGAGTCGGCTTTAATGGGGAATGGCATCGGGTTTAAGTGATCTAGGTCATTTACCCCGATAGAAGAAATTATAATTATTGATATAAATTTAAAAAAAGTCAATAAGACATAAGGAAACTAACTAACAGTCAGTTTGCCACAAAATGGCGTAAAGATTAGTAATCAAACAAATAAGAAAGCAACACTCATAGGCAGTTATGGTTATGATCACTGTTTTTTTAAATGCCCGTAGTCGTTTTTTTTTTAAATTGTCAACCTGGAAAGTCAATATTCTTTTCCTAAGCTGCTTTCATTAATATTTAATTACTTAAGAGTTCACTTCATTTTTCTACTACGTACAAGATATCATTGATGTATACGAAACCGGATTGAACATTTGTGTGTGTTCATAAAAGATGGAGAGTAACTGTAATGATTTATGCAGAATTATAAATGTAAGTCCTTGTCAAACTCAGAGTAGAATTGAGGATCGTCGTCGGAGTATGTATTTCCAGTCCTTGTTTATTTCATTTTCATCACTCTCACCTCGTCACAGATGCTCGTAGGGGATCTAAAGAAACGTCATGAACGCCAAGCTGCTCTTAACCAAAACATTTTTCAAATTGCCAGGGTTATCATATTTTTTTTTTCTTTTTTGACATCCCCAAAAATGCTACGGATTAACATTACTGCTCATAAATTATACCTATTGGACTCTTCATCTTTGCCTTCCACCTCACATACGGTAAAACTGATGTTGTTCCTTTCCCTTGGTGCTTACTAATTTAGATGAGACGGAGTTCAGAAGGATTTGAATCATTAATCCATATTTTAGAATAAATCTAAACTATGTACGTATAGTAATATTATCAAATTTGGAAAATTTAGTTCATAAGTACAATCGAGGGAGACCTTATTAATTTTCCCAATATAGCCGCCTTTTGTCTTAATGACTAGGTCCAGCCTGTTGCGGAACTTTGCACCTGGCAGTTCTTTACAAAGCTCAGCTCTAGGTTGGGTCAAGTAGTGATGATGACACCCTTCAGTTGGTCCTTTGTTGTGTTTCGGACTCTCAAAATATTCCCCTGGAAGTGCCCATAAATACCAAAGTTCATGGGGGAATAGTCGGGGCCTGTTGAGGAGGATTTTTGCACAGGGTCTAAAGCTGTACTCCATCCAAAAGAGCAAGAGGAGTACTCTTGTAGGCATTAAGGTTTAAGTCTTGCTACACCAAGGGACGCATGGTCGTCTGGCTGCTGTCAAATTCACAAACAAGGTCAATGACAGTCACCTTCCCTCTTCCACCTTCAATGCCGCTTTAGCTGGCTAAACCATTTTTTTAGCTTTTATCTAGACCTTATGAAGCATTTTGGTGTGACCCAGTACACGGTATAGCGGTTACAGCAAAGCACCTTAGAGATCTCTGATGGTGATTTTCCACCCCGGATAGCTCCGGAATTGCATCTCTACGTTGCTCCTTGTTTTTGGGTATGACGCTCTTATTTTTCAGTTTACTTTCCTCATTTTATGTCTACAGTTTCTTAAGACAATTTTTTATAATAAGTTATTAGGGTTAAACATCAAAATATAACGAAGAGGACAAAGGCGCGCCATTTAATAAGTGTTCCATATTAGACAAAAGGGCTTGTATAATTTAAATCTATACGTGTAACACAAAAGATATTAATATATATTTCCCTAACGGTTGTAACTTGTAATAGTATATATTATTATAAATAATAATTAATTATTTAGTATGGAAGTTAATAACAGGGAATGAACTTTGAACTCTGTTTCTACCTTAATTAATTACGCATTCAATATATGTTTATTATTATATAGAGTTATTCATACTATATCGTATATAGTAAGTGAGTAAATGGAGTTGAATACATACTAGGGTGATATTAGTCATGGATCTCGAGTATATAGAAAAACAAAAAAACTCCTTTCCGGTTCTGTATAATTGAAAAATAACCATAAAAAGACTGAAACTGTGGCTTAGAACTGTGATTTCAACCTAAAATACCTGGTATATTCAGATTTGGATCCGAAAAATGGTAAGAACAGTATTTCAAAAAAACTGCTTCGAGTTGAGTGTCACTGTAAAACTTCCAAAACGAGTCGTGAGTCATAAAAGATAAACTTCATGTCCATAGATGAAAATAATATTATCACTCGCTATGTTTAAAAAAAATGAAAATGAACGTGGTCACCCTGAGAGTTTAAAGAATGTTTTGAAGGAGAGCAGCTTAGCTGTCATGAACTTTCACAAAATTAGGTAGGAGCAGCTATGAGATTATGAAACTAATCACAAACCCCACTCTGTACCTAGGCAGGAATTACTCTGATGTCGATCCTCGATTCTAATCCGAGTCCAACAAGGACTTACACTTATAACTCCTCAAATAAATCATCATTGTTACGTTTCGTCATTCGCCCACTAGAGATTACTTTATACTTCTTTGTTCTCTCTTCAAGAATAATGATTACAGCACTGGAAAATAAAAAGAAACATATATTCAGGTAGCAAATAAATAAAAAAAACGTCCTTTCTTCATTATAATATTGTTTTAATCTATGCTCATGTCGTATCCTAGGCAATACATTGATCATCAACACGTGTGTCAATTTATAAAGGGAACCTGAGAATAAAATTGAAAATAATAATAATAATAATATTGTTTTCCTCGGGTCTAGAACTGAGAACCGAAAAATATACAATGTTTGGTTTGGGCACCAAGAACGGGAAAAATTTATTAAAGAAAAAAGAACCAAAACTACCCAGACCTAAAATCAAAACCCGAAATCCAAGAGTAGTAGGTATTGTGTTATTATATGACATTTTTATTGACCTCACCTTTTCAGAAAGGGATTATGTTGCCTTTTTGAACTTGTTCCTTTCTGATTCTTCTGATGAAATGGAAACAACTATTAATGTACCCTAGTATATAATATATAATGTACTTTGCCACAAAATATAATTGGACTATCATTACCATATTTAAATGCAAAAATATCGGATTACTTATTAATTAAGTATACTAAATTACAATTACCGGATATGAAAATCCTGGAGGTAATTGGATAAATTCAATTGATCAACATCTATTTATTATGTTTTTACTTTTCTTTGTGTAAGAAAATATCCATTCAAGAATGGAAATGAATTATTCTTCAATGGATAATAATATTTAATAATAAGCCATATTAATCATTTCAATTAATTCCTTGAAATGAAATCACAAGGTCAGTTTGCATCATCATCATCCAAGCAATTCCTTGTTGGCAATCTTTTGTTGTTTTTCTTATTTTCTTTGAAGGTTATCATCCTGAGGGTCATTGTGCGTTTTATCAGATAGGTACATATACTGTAGCTAAAACTGTTCTGTTATCTGGTTAATATATTTCTCCCTTGCACAAAAAACTTTTCTGCTAGGGACAATAAAAAAACTGACTTTGGAAAAGTTTGAACACTCTCAGACTTCGATCTGTAAAGGAAATGGATAAACAGTAGGAGAAAAAAAAGGAGACGCGACCTTCAGCTGATATGTTATTATATATCTATGTTGTTAAAAAAATCCAAGTAGTATTAGTATTTATTATATATTATTTAGTATATATTATTTGTTAACTGTTTTGGTATCAATGGCGTTGACCTTGCGTGCCCCCTCCCAGAATAGTGTCTTAAAATTTCATCTCTATTAGTTGTCACTCGAAAATTTATTTAGCAGTTTATATGAGATCCGCTCATAAATTTCTCTTAAAAGCCTACACCTCTCGCTCGCTTCATTGCAAAACGGGCAATACCCATCTGGTCATTAAAGAATTTGTCTTCAACATCCAACGTTCCTGAGAGTAAGCGATATTTGAACCACATCTCGTACTCCTTTCTTGATATTTCTCTTTCTCAAAATGATCACAAAAATGAATCATAGTGGATTTTTTTATTAAACTGCTCCTGATTTTTGACGTAGAAATCATATAGCCTTACATCTTGAACGGGAATAGGGGCCTTTTGACACTATAAATGAACTAACCTTGATTTAAAGGACTGTTAAGTCATTGTATTAATTAGTGAGGTTACCCAATGAACGCCCGTGACAACACCGGGGGATACTATTCTGACTTCCGGGAAATTTAAGTGTCCGTAAATAAAAGTTCAGAAGCCTTCCATATTTCTGAGACGCTCATTACAGACAGTCCTCCACTATTCAGTGGACCACAAATCCTATAAAATGAGATGTTCCGTCTCCTTTTTGCTTGGAGAAAGGAGCTATCTATACTGGATATATTTTCAAGAGTCATTGTATGGAGTTCCTCTTAGAAGATGAACCACTTTTGGGAAAAGGTCAAGATTTAAGCCTAAATTGAATTGATAGTTGCTAAACTAAAAAGAAGGAACATTATATTGTGTTATGTTTGAAAAAACAAGGAAATTGCAAGTCATTGAGCATAACTTCAGCCCATGTAGCCCCCTCTAGTGTTGTTGAAGTCCTTATTTATTCAGTCTAGTGCAGTCTTAGGAAAAGTCATATCAATCCTTGGGACTTGTCCTTAAGACCGTCGGTCTTTGATTTTTTTCATAAAATATCGATTAAATAAGATTTTTTGTAGTCACCACTATGTAAAATTATTTTTATTTACACAAAATTTAAAATGTCATAATCAACTCCTTTCTTCTAAAAAAAAAAGGATCATTCAGCCAAATTTAGCCTCTTACAAACTCATAAAATGTTTTAAAAATAAGCTGTAAAGTAATTTTAACTGATAAGCCGAATGCTAAAAAAACAACAAGTACATCTTAAATTCACGGCATCATATTTAAGAGAGCACAAAAATAGTTAATTTTTAACCAAAAATACGATTTTTTCAAAACTAAAATGAGCTGAGAGGTATCCAAATTTGTCAAAGTCAGTTTTTGGATTTTCCTCGGTAGAAAAGGTATTTATGCAGGAGGATACAAATATTAAAACGATAGATGGATATTGGACAATCTAATGTAGCTATAAAGGATCTAACAATTGGAACTTTTTGGACATTAGATGTTGATGAATGATAGGCATATTAATGTGCTACATAATATATACTTTAATGCATCGGTTCGATGACGTTAAAAATAGGTAGGAAAAAGAGTTAATGTCATTATCAATTCATTAATTGCATGCTTGTTATTATTAGCATAAATGAAGGAGTCTCTAAGCTCCTCATTCGTGCCTACAATTTCTAATCAAGCGAGTTAGAAAGTTTTCTACTCCTCTGTTGATAAAAAAACATGAGGGATCGTCGTCACAACCGGGATAAATTATGTGCATATTACATATTAGGGGTGTATCCATCCTTAATATAGAACTTAAAATTGCTCCTGCCCTATAAGACGTCCCTAATGTTAAAGCGCTCTTTACAGAGTGTTATTTTCTCTAATACTTTAGTAAAGTGCCTAGTGTTGTGTCGGCCAATATTTAGGACTGAAAGCTGTTGCCCCATCTAGTTTAGTCTCAGTACAGCCCAGTTATGGACTGCATATCAGTCCTAAAACTGATATAGTTCCGTCATTGATGACGTCACTCAAGTTTATTTCGAGTAAAACAGTTTTAGAACTGAGAGTTCGAAGGACCGGTCCTAAGACAGGACTAGAACAAAAAAAAAAAAATGAAGACTCACACAACATTAAAAGTACCTACATTAAAGTTGGTTCAAAGTAAAACTTTAAGTATCTTTAAAATATTTGAATAATTTCAACCCTTAATAAAGTTTTAAATTAGGCTTATTAAGTTATCGATATTTGATTTATGAAGACGTCACTAGTAGATATATATGATTACACCATTGATCAAACATATTTCTATTGAAAAATTTTGGCTTGCA
Source organism: Lepeophtheirus salmonis (assembly GCF_016086655.4). Lineage (NCBI taxonomy): Eukaryota > Metazoa > Arthropoda > Copepoda > Siphonostomatoida > Caligidae > Lepeophtheirus > Lepeophtheirus salmonis. The sequence goes on from NC_052131.2 coordinate 40,865,045, forward strand.
TAAAATTTGGGACGAGACCAGTCCGAAGTCAAGATTTTTGGGACCAATACGTCCCTACTAATACATTGTGTCACATGTATACATAGATCTTGGAAGAAAAGATTATTCTATGAAACGGCGTTTGTGTCCGATACATCTCTAATACATATTATATGTACCATGTAGGTATATACAAATTCTTTGATTTATAATCGACATATCTATACATAAAGAATGGGAAAAGTATGGAATAAGTATCACGTAGATAGTTGGGGAGATGCATTGGATATTTAATTAATCAGAGCTATAATTTAACAATTAGTGGTACATATATATACGAGTATACATGTATTTCCTAAAACCAAGTCAGTACAACGGACTCTCTACTAATACAATATTCATACAATACATAGATTTTTCATGATTACAGTTCTGAATGCAAACCGCGTAAACATATAATACTAGTCTTGGGTTTTGGCCTGAAAATCTTAAAACGATCTGAAATGCTGTGATTTTAATGGAACAAACAAATTCGGTCGAGATCGGTCCCAAAAAGAAAATCGATCTGGATTGTTCTTATAATAAAATCGTTCTAGATCGGTCTCATTTAAAAATCGGACCGATTCTATTTGTATGTATAAATTATTTTTAAGCAATTTTTAGGTACAACTGTGCTTACTAATTGTTAGCATTGACACAATATGAAGGTAAATGTATTACATAAATAATAAAAATAACTCCTCTATTACCTGAGACTTGAGAGCCCTGTTGCCATATTTTCAATTCTATATAAATAGCTATCACTGTTGGGTTTCGGTCTGAAAATTGTAAAATGTTATAACTTTTAGTGGACCAAACTAATTTGGCTCACTAAAGAAGTTCGGTATGGATCGGTCTCAAAAACAAATTTGGTCTACATGGGTCTCTGAAACAAATTTCAACTGGATCATTCTTATTTAAAATTCGGTTTAGACAGATTCTATGGATGAGCTATTGATGACGTCATGTATTTTTAAAATTGTGAACATTGGCAAAATAATGGCTAAATGTATTCCATAAATAATATTATTGGACAAATTATATTCGTACATTTCTATGAACAAAGTATTGTTATTAACCCTTCGGGCGTATCCCAAATTGCCCTTGAAGTAGCCAAAATTGATCGTCACAATAAAAGAATGAGAAATTGACCGATTTTATGAAAGGGCCACATCAGGGTCTTTAAAAGTATCTTAAATCAAATGAAGGTTCTAAACAAATCCATTCTTAGGTATCTCAACTCATCCCACAAATTTAAATACAAACCCTATAATTTACTTTAATTTTTTATTGCTGAGATTTAGTCTGAAAATCCTTGACTGGTCTGAGATACTTATTACTTTCAGGGCAAAGAATTATTTATGTCCTTTAAGGAAATTCGGATTTGAGTGGTCTCAAAGAAATTATCGGTCTAATTTAAAATTATGTCTGTACCAATTCTAGAAATGAACTGTTGATAATGTCATATGACTTTCAAAATCGTAAACATCGGAACAATAACAGTTAATGTTTTGCATAAATCATTATGTAGAACTCATATCGGTGCACGATTTGAAAATGATTAAATTTCTGTCTATGGTCTGAGATTGCAGTCTGGATCGAAATATGGGTGCAAATTGTTGTAAAAACTATTGCAACCGAACCGGGGAAAAATCAGTTTTGAACCGAGACTCAACACTAATAAAACCATGGGTATGCACACAACCAATTAAGTACCAGATAATAAAATCATACATACGTAATATCTAGTGCACATATCCTCATTATTAATTGTAATATATATGTACCTAAATGGGTCTCTATGTGCGTCTAGTTGAGCAGAACAATTCTAAGGGATTTGGAACATAAATTATATTTATAATTATTATGAATGTTTTACTATACTAGAATGGTATAATATAAGCAGTATGTACATTATATAAAGTGCCTACAAGACATGAAAATAATATGAAGCCCTCTTTTTGAAAAGAGCAAAAATATGTATTTCTGAATATATTATAATAATATATTAAATCACAAGTTGAATGAATGTACATTAGACTGGCTATTATTCAATGTATTTATATTTTCAAATTGTTGAAAGAACATTGTCCAAAAATGTCTCTTTTGATAAAAAATTAATAAATACAAAGTTTGAGTCATATAAGGAATGTGTGATCTACAAAAACAGCTTCTAGAAGGCTATCTATGCAATCAAAAACGGACAGGATTTTTAATTTTAAACACTAAAAGGAAGTAAGATTGTATCCCCAAAAATTCAAATTACTCCCTGACGTCATTTTTTGGTGATATAAACTTTGCTTAGAGCTGGATTTTTCACATTTCAATATGTTTTCAGTTGAGTTGGATTCGAGTTAAAATTCTTGAATTCAAGATTTCGATGATTGAAGTGAAGTTGAGTTAGAAATGCTTATTTTTCTACAGTGTTCCACCACTTTAGGGGATCATTGGATTGATCAATACATTGCAATTCTTTATATTGATTCTTAAATAAAATATAACTTTTATAACGTCAATGTTTCCAAGGCCCTTCCTTACACAGTTGAAACTGTCAGTGATAAACTGTAAGAGTGTGGTGTGTCTAAGAAATAGCTATATCTTGTACAATCATTATCATTTGTAGGTTATGGTCCCATTCCTATCCTTTGTTATGAATAATTAGATAAAAAGTATTTGTAAATTTAGCACCATCAGTATCCTTTATTTGAATAGTTATTCATAAATTTGTATTTCGCAGAAATAATTAGATATTCATTGATATCGAAAATAAATGACTACATACTGGATTACTCGATACTCCTATAAATATTTTGAGTTTCTCTGGTTCGAGTTCAAATTATGTCGAATTTTTCAACATATTTTTTGGACGAATTGGAGTAATTTACAAAAAAAAATGTCTTTGCTTATCTCGAGTATTTTTCAAGTACGAATCCAACTCTAATTTGCAATCATAATCATCTTTTAAAATCCTATTATGTTTCGACACGATACTAGCCCCGTGCATATGCAGACTTGTCGCACCGGATATGAAGCAGTCCCAATAACTGTAGCAAAGTTGTATTACCAAAAAATATTACATGATTTGATTTGTGATCCTCTCATATTTTGTTTGTTTTGGCTAATCATATAATCCATTCAATTGACATCTGCTGATTTTAAAAACAAAATAAGGAGTAGAATGAACCAAGAACCTTGGGGTGAACATTGGATAGTTCAAATTTGTTCTGCCTTACAATGCCAAACTGCTATCAAAAATAACTTGTCATCTTTATTTAAAGAAACATAACTTCGCTAACATAGTATTTTGTAGGTAACTGTCGATGCTTCTACTTCTTTTCTCCTAACCAGTGTTCTGAATGTTGATTGGAGAAATACAAGGGTAAACATACGAGGAACCATCATTAAATTTCTGATGTCATATGTAGAAATACATATATCCACACCAAATGACGATCATGTTATCACCATGAATATCGAAATGGAAATCTCACAGTAAGTATTCAATTTTTTTTAAATCTAACCATAAAATATGATTCATAAACATATCAAGAATTATGATACACAACTTACTGCTTAAATGGAATAGTAGCTTTGGATGGTTTGCAAATGGACTCTTTAAGACTTGGGTATGATTTAGGTTGAATTCAAATTAGCTCTTGCTAAGCGGTGAACAATTCTATACGATTATAATCTGAATAATAGTTCCATAGTTGTAAGAATTGCCTAATTACTTACTAATTTTAGGCCATTCTTTTAGTTTCTTTTGGGTGATGTGCATCTGCAGACAAGTCGTGCTGAACGTTAAACAGTTCCTATTACTCAATGTTTATAAGTTACCCAGAGCCCATTCACTTGTTAATTCCACGGCTATATAAACAAAAATAGAGTGTTACCTACAAAATATTTATTATAGAGGGTTTTGCAATAAATAACTATTTTAAAAAGATAAATAATATTTCAAAAGTTTAGAAATAGTTTTTCTCTAAAGTTATTATTTTTATACAAAAATTACATATAATGAATGTTTTGATATACCGCGCATAAGATCTAAACTTTTTTCTTAAAAAGCGATTTTCAATTTGAAAAAATGCATTTTTTTCCACCAAATATATATATTTAGTAAAACGGATTGTGTTTCTGCATTTTTTCCACCAAATATATATATTTAGTAAAACGGATTGTGTTTCTTATTCTTGTCATTATACTTTTTATGTATTTTTTATTAGTTATTCATCACAAAGAGACATGATGTGACTATGGGGTTTATTAGTTATATCTCTGATTTTTTTTAGGGGTCTACCACAAAGAATAAAATTTAATCATTTTGGAGTAATGTACTATACTAATTGGATGTTATAAAAGGACATAATCAATGATACATGCACTTTATCATTTTCAAAAACGTTTTTCAATACAGGATAAAGTGTAATTTCATCTTTTAAAAAGAAATAATCATTTAAGAGATCAACTATTTAAGAACTTTTGAAATATTATTTATTCATTCAAAAATAGTTTTTTTAAGTTGTAAAATGCCTTATTTTGACCTGCATTGACTATTTTGAAGGAAAAAATTATATATATATATATTTTTTTTTTTAGAAATTGTGAAGTTCACAACTTCAAGAGCACTGCCCAGCCTCTAAATATTAATTAATATGGTTTAAACTTTTTATTTTTTTATAAAAAAGAAATTTTTTGATCTAAGCCTGCCTAATATTTCGAAAAAAAGAAGATAATAATCAACTACTGTACCTACTCAAATATGTTCATTGTATATATATTGTATAGCTTTAGTTAAGTGGCTAACTACATACATAAATACCTGTAAAGGAAGGGCACTTAATAACCACTAAATACGTATTGATGTAACACTGTTCATAAACATTCGTTTATACTATTATGATTACTTATGATTAGGCATTTTGAAGTATATTGAACACATCCTTCAGCTCTCGCCTCACATACAAATCCTCCATGACTCCATTCCAAATACTTCATCAATGCAATACATATAAAGACCAAGGATTCCAATGTATCATGCAAAATTGACATGAAACTCACGCCACGCATCTTTAATCAACACAACTCAAAATGTGGAGATTAAGAACTGCAATGTTTCGAATAGAGGAAACCCATATCTTCGTAAAAGTCTCAAAACAAGCCACAATTAGTGTTATGTCGGTTTTATTTAGGATCGAAGTCCAGTCCCCCTAGTCAGTCCATAAATAATGTAAAATGGATCCTTCTTAGGTTATTGAGGTTGATTGGCCTTTTTCTAATTATTATGTTATATGAAAGAATAAATTATGCATATGCATAAGTAAATAAATAATATTATTTTCATACTTATTATATTGTAATATGGGGAATATTTTTAGAAATACATGTGAAATGTTTTTTACAATTATATTATATATCTTGTCTGCAGAGGCGTCCACAGGATTATATATATATTTTTTTTTTTTTTTTGGGGGGGACTGGTTTTTGCAATTTGTTTTAATAAAAAATCCAAAAATTACAATTTTGGAGAAAAAAAAAAATCAAAAACTCGTACGTATTCAAATTGTTCAGAAAATTCAATTTTTTTTTCCAAAAAATTTGACAAATCAAATAAACTTATGGAAAAAAATCAAATTTAATTAAATTTCAAATGTTACATTTTTTTGAAAAAACATTCAAATTTGAATTTTCTAGTAAGAATAAAAAAAAATTAATTTAGCGCGGTGGCTACAGCTCCCTCGTGCGGACACACCTGATATAGCTTAACAAACCATCAATATTTATAGAAAAAATCTAAGGGGCGGCAGTAAAGTACCAATCCCAAGACCCGACGATCCAAGAACTGGACTGGATCGAATAAATAAGGACCCACACAACACAAGTCACAATTGGTGCTAAATGTTTCATCTAAATTTGTTAGGAAGTATTATTATTCATTCATCGAACCTATTAAAAAAAAAACTCCGAAGCACGATCGAGTGACGTCGTTATACTATGTGCTGACGTCCCTGGAAAAGGACTCATTGCAAAAGGGGGGGGGGGTTATTGCACAGAGTTAGCTCGTTATCACAAAAATGTACACTAAATTTTATTTTTAAGAATCAATGTGTCTCCTACTATTCTACTAGCAAGTGTTTTGAACGTTGTTTGGTTGAATTAGAATTAAAAATCGGGCAACTGCCAACCGATTTTGTGCCCTTATTCTGTTGCTTTTCCGTGAAAAGGTTGAGTGATGCAATAAAATTAACGACATGATTGAACAAAACTTAATCTGACTTTCCTTCTTGCCTTTAAAAAAACAAATTGCAACAATTTTGGAATTGTAAGTATGATTTTAAAATTCTTATTTTAGCTAGAAGTAATGTGAAGTGCGATATTTAAACTATATACTATTCATGTAATACATACATAATTAGAAGGCTAATATCCTATCATTTTAATAATTTGATATGGAATCCAAGTGTGAAGGAGAGCATTTAGCATTATATACATACATAGGTAAATTGAGTTATATATGGAGAGCTGTAGCAGCCTACCTAATAAAGATATTTTTGCTTTTTACTAGATTTTTTTCGTCAAATTATGCATTAGAGCAAAAAATTTATTTTTTTGTGAATAGCTTTACATTTGTGATATCTATATCCAAAAAATTTAATTTTTCGCAATCTATGCGGATTTAAAAAACTTTTTTCAAAAAAATTTTATATTTATAATTTAAATTTTTGTGAATAGCTTTGGATTTTCAAATTTCCAACACACCCTCCCCCCACAAAAAAATATATAATCCTGCAGACATAATAATTCATGTATATTATAATAATAATTCTGTTGGCTTATTCACATTCTATGTAAGCATATTTATGAGTATAAGGAAGATGGACACATGAACTCCAAACAAGTCAATTTTTATTAACTTTGATTTATTGGCTTTTCATACATTTTCTAAGGAATCTCAAGGGTTATTCTAACTAAAAACCCGAGGTCAAATGCATTGTTAATACATATTTCAAAGAATAAAGGTAGGTAAGAGGATAATATTTAGTTATTAATATTTAATATTAACCTGGGAAAAGTGTTTCACTCCTTTATTTAAAAAAATAAATAGTAAAAGGGAATAATGTCATTAAAGGACTTGTGATTTTGAGAATTACCGGGCCGAGCATTGATATACAATATTTGGACAGGGGGTTCCCTCTTCATCTTTATTTATTTTGTGTTTATATGGGTTTTCCTGTGGGTTTTTTTTTTTCATGGGAATGACTTAATATAGTAGAGAATTAAGTAAACCAACTTTCATAATTACTTTCTTCCTATTTGGGCCAAGAATTGAGAAATTTTAAACATAAAAACACACGTAAAAATGTAGAGTAATTAGTTACGTGTGAAAATGCGTAACTATAGGCTCATAGTTATATATAAATCCCGTGTGTAGTCACTCATAGTCATATACCTATGTACCCAAGTCATAATTATCCTTATATTCTTTTATTATTATTATTTTAGTATGCATGTACCTATATTACACTTTTTCTTCCCTTTATTTCTGACATCTTTACACTGAAGAGTATGCAGGATCCTCATCCATCTCGACTCCATCACTACTTCGTACTAACATGTTTTGTGCATGTAATTTACATTTTTAGAGGTGTGTGAATAAGAGGTACACATGTAGGGAAGCAATCCCTTTTCTAGTGTACGTAAATAGGTAGAAGTGGGGCGCTGTGTGTGTCCCAAGATTGTGCAATGGGGAGTTACATAGCTTTTAGCTTTACATATGTACACATTGAATAGGCTTACATACAATATAGTCATAAAAGAATTTGCCTAGGAAATACAAGGATACCTCCTTCAATGTTCAATATACACCTTGTGCAGTCGATAGGAGAAGACCTCAGAGCCATTCAATCCGATTTAAACCTTTCGTTTCCATAGGGACATGAGGAGTGATGCTTAGTGTGGTATCTGTCCTTTTTTATTCGATTCAGTCCAGTCTTGGGATTGGTCCTGTCAGTCCTTGGGGCCGGTCCTGCGGACTGTCAGTAATATAACTGATTAAATAAAGACAAAATAAAGTTGAGTGACGTTATCAAGGATCAAACTTGATCAGTTTTAGGAATGATAAATAGGACAGAACTGGAGGGGACTGCATTCTTCATTCCTCAATGAGGACCGACACAACATTACTGATGCTCATAGATGAAAATCATACTATCCCCCAATATGTTAAAAATATGAACCTTCTAATCAGATTCGTGGGTACTTATATTTTATATTTATTTCTTTGGTATTCCACAACTTGCAGTAAACAGTTTCCCTGCTCATGAGTTTTACGCCTCTTTCAGCAACATCATTGCTCACTTTTACTCACTTCACAAACTCCCATGCTGCTCTATAGTTATCATTTTTCCCCCAATGTATTTATACGGTGTAATATCCCAGTCACTTTTCAATCCGAGAGCCTCTAAAAGATAATGTGACTCAGGTCCTACCAAGTCTGTGAGAGATGTTGCTTGAGTTATGACTGCAAAAACTGGCTTACCTTTTCTATAAAACTCCAGCTTTTCGGTTTTGATAGCTTGATTACTAGCTTTTTTATAGGCGTTAGTATGCTCTCATGTGAACTGAATAAGGTGAATGGTACTAATTCCTGAATCATATACCAACCAGGATTTCTCATTTTCTTCATAACAGAGGCTGCTAGCTCATTATCAATATGTTGATAGTGAAGCATGCTTTTAATCATTTGAAAATCTTGGATAGGAGCATCAACGGTAGATTTTGCTGTTATCTATAGTTTTGTATAAAATAAAGCCAGGAATTCATTTATTCTCCTAGTTTAATGATGGTGTCCTTTTCGGAATTTATTCAATTTAAAACATTAACATTTTCATAGCATAAGTATTCTTGGCAATCCAACGGTCTTGATGAATACCTCGACTAGTTTTATTACTGAGAATAATAAGGCACAGCTCCGCTTCTTATCTGAAGTCTGCCCTTGGAATTGTCTTCTATATAAATTGCGTATGGCATTATTTGATTTTTTCTTCATGGGGTCCAAATCTTTTTCAACATTGGCTAAAATTCTTGGATTTTCCTGATCTAACATGGACCAAACTTCATTTAATTTACCAAACATTGTATTGTCTGGACACTGACTTTTGCTAAAAAATAGCCTACCATGCTCCTCCAATTATCACCTCTGATATAGGATCTGTGCAAGTGAAGTAGAAAACTTTTCGCCCAAGTTTGTTTTTCAGGTTTCATGTTTCCCATAGGTCCAATGTAGCCTTGCATTGTTGAAGTCCGGTGGGACTTGTTATGAAAAGAACACCAAGCAATTTCCCTTCCTCCTACTGTGGAGCACCTGAGACGAGTAAAGCAAGACTATTACCTATTATGTTTTTTAGTAAAAGTATTTTTTCTTCATTTTATCCAATTGTATTCTATTTTTGTATAGATCATAATAAGTTAGGAGAATATCTAAAAAGACAAGGGTATTAATGGAAATAATATAAAAAACAAGCATTTTTTTAATATCTCGGGGTTAAAATTTACTAGTCCGCACAAATAATGAGTTTTAAAAAAAATAATACAAATTAAAGCACAGTTTATTTGCTTAGATTCGATACCCCTATCAATACTATACGATAAGCCATTGCGAACAATAGTAAAAAGAATACCAATAATTACATTTGTTTAGCATTTTTTTAGAACCAGCAACAATAAATTTTCAAGGCCCATAAAAGGCCCAGTTAAAATTTCAACAGGTCTAACCCCTGTTTGGTGGATTTGAAAATGATTTTTTAGAAAAGACATTTCCTTATTTCCGTTTATGTAAACATCAAATTTTCTCACTGTTATCCTTCCTATTTTTCTACCGGACGTTTCTATGTGTAAGTACACAAACCCCCACCCTTCCATAGGTACAACCCTAATTCCAACCATGCAATGACATAAAGCATATTTTCAGATGGCATTATTATTCTGGAAATCGGCAATCTTAACCCTCAAAAAAACCTTAACCCCTAACAATTTAAGATTATTTTTTTAAAATATGTCCATATCTACATGATATATCAATAACTATGCCTCCAATATGGTGTGACTTTTGATTGATTATATAATATGTATTGTCAGTGACAACATCAATTATGGTTTTTTTCTTATTCAACTTGACAAAACCATTTTTGTAAATTGGATTGAAAGAATTGAAGTATTAATAGAAAGGACGTTTAAAAAAACATATTTCAGGTATTTTGTTGCATCTTACATGTAATCCAATTAATCATACTCTCAGCCATTCAATGAGATACTTTTAAACTTTTTGAATTTATTTGTCTTAAAGCTATGTGCTTCTGAATAAAAAGCCCCTATTTTGCACTTTAAACACTTTAAATATTGACAACTAATATACTGTTTCTTAGGAATCAGGTCTACTATGTTTACTTTATATTATCTCAGCTGTGGTTAACATTTAAAAAAATGTTATTTTTTAGAATTTGTTTCCCAAGAAATTGACATGGATTTGAAAAATAGACCAAGATTGAGGATTCGGTCTAGACGGATACTATTGATGAATTGTTGATGACGTATTGCGTGTTTCAAAATGGTGAATAGTGCTACAATAACCCCCCCTATGAAGTTCAATCAATGTTTGATAAATCATATTTGTGCTACTGATAAATCAAAATAGGGTCTGAGATTGGGGTCTGGACGGAAAAATCAGCCCAAATCGGCCTAGAAAAAATAACTGAAGATCGAACCGAAAAATAAATTCGTTCTGGGACCGAGTCTTATTACTATTATGTATTTTTCCAATAAACTTGCAGTGAAGTAAGTGCCTCAATAATCCCATCTTCTTGAAATCAAACCCAAGAAAGGTTTTTTTTGTGGGCTTGAGTAAGAAAAGCGTGTAAGACGAGGTACTCCTGTTCATTGAAGAGTGTCATTATATTATTTATTACCACTAAACTGCTTTGCTTCTTTTGGTTAGGCGTTCTTTTGTTTGCTCAAGGATGAAACTTCTCTGGTTAAGTGACAATTTCAAGAAACCACAATGTAGAACAAGAGCGGTCGGTGTGGCTCTTTAGTTACCAATGAACACGAACCCCGATAATTATAGTCTAGGTCTTCATTTCTAATGAAATAATAATACCTACTACATGTAATCCTTCCTTTCTTAATGTTTGAACTGTGGATTCTGTAAAAAGAAAAGGGAGACTCCAAAATCTCTATGTACAATTTATTGTTAACAACCCAGAAGTTTCACTCTACAACGTTAAAACACTCCAGTCTGACAGAATAATTAATTATCACACATTTTTTATCTAATATCATGAATGATAAAGTAAATCTCCAGCCCTCTCTCTCTTTCCTATTCCTATTTAGCGTTTCGACTGATGTCATTAATTTCATTATATTAAGGCATAATCTAACTTAAAAAAATACATTATCTGCAAGGATGTGTGACAGTCTGTGGCTTTTTGTTTTAAAAAAATGCTTGATCCTGATAATAATTATCCCTACACCCTCTATGTGAGTAACATAAATATATATTTTATTTTAAACAATCATTTCATTCAGGGAGTTGTATTATTTTTCAGCAAGATGGAAAAAGAGTTCATGCCCCATTCAAGGCATGTCAGGATTACTCGCCTCGAACATGTTCACCTTTTAACGCTTTTTCTTGTTATATTTTTGCCTTCTTCAGTTTTTGCTTTGTGACATTTACGCCTTGAAAAGAGCACAGCACAATCTAGGACTTGAATAAGTTAATGAAGTATGCAGATATATAATATATCATATTCACAAATGCATGTAAACTTTCATGGAGGAAGTCTCCATCTTGATCTATAACTCTAATACAATCCTTGATGCAAGTTAAAATTTCAAATATCTTGAGGCCTTTTTGATGAATAAATGGACTACATATTAATGGCAATGATTCTTCTCAACGGGCCGTAGCTGTAGTGATGACGTAATGATTTTCAAATACATTAAAACCTTCGTATTAAAGTTTGAATAATTATGATCGTCTAGCTTGTTGACCTTTTGTTTCAAATTTCTCGAAGCTGGAATACAGCGCAAAGATATTCTAGTAACAAACTTATTTAACTAAGAAAAAGTAGCATTCCCTTTATTATTATCCTAGGCAAAATAGGTTCAATGCGAAAACGTCTCAAGGCAAAACAGGATAAGGAAAAAACGGGAGAAGGCGAAAATGTTACAATGAGAAAAAGTTACAAGAAAAAAGTGTTATAAGGCCAATAAGTACTAGGGGGACATGTTCTATGCAAAAATGTTCAAGGCGAAGCCTCCTTGAAACCATTGAAAGATATTCAATTTTCAGGCCTCAAAGTTGATATTTTAAGAAATAAAATCAACAAATTATCAATAGGTCTTCATTAAACTCCCTCAAATGGCTTTAAAAAAGAACAACTTAATACTTGCATTGAATACTACTTTATACCAATGATAAACAATGATATTTGAATTAAATCAAACTAATATGTATTTACTAAAAATCAATAAAAATGGCTTATCATATATATTTTTATTTTGTTTTTTTAGATTGATTACATAGACAATAAAAAAGTTGGATAATTAGAGATAAATATCTAATTTTTTCCATTCTAATTGTTAAATTTTATAAACAATATAAGAATAAGATTGTAACCCGATGAAATAACATATTTTAATACATTTAAGGGTCATATATATAATTTAACTAGGCATTAGAGGGATAGATAGTAAGGCTTAAGTCATTTTATTTTTAGTACCGTTTGGGAGTCCAATAATTCACTATTTTCCTTTATATTAATGAAAATGGAGTTTTTGTTTTTTAGGCCCCACAAATGACCAACATCAACAGAGTTGACCTCACATGAAACCCCTCTATTTGTTGTTTTACTACTTTCTGTATGTAATAAGACTTCCACTTATAGGCTGATACCTAATACATAGGTCATACACTCAAATTTTATCATATTTTAACGTGTTTTTGAAATGAATAAAAAAAGATGGGCTTCTCTTGCCATACAAATTTATTATTTAGATGTTATTTAATCGTCTTTTTTTAGAGGGAGAGAGAGAGAAGAATAAATAAATTGAATAATTATATCTCATTAAGATTACTTAATTTAACAAAGTCTTTGGCACTCGATCCCACATTAACATGTACATAGATATTATTTATAAACATACGTTCATAATATTATATGAATATATATTTTATGTGAAATCCTTTTTTTTTTTCTTTTTTTTACTCCAAGGAGGTAAAATATCTTTCTTTATTACTTTCTGGAGCCATTGGTTTTTCCCCTCCCTTTTTTGTAAAGGGATGTTAAACAGGAAGTGCATATTTTTGTTAAAAGTCATAGTGCAAATACTTTGTTCTGAACAAGGTTGATTGGTTGAATTATTTGAATGAGCTGCTGTGAACAATTCCCAACAATAGGGCAGGAGCAAACTAAAAAATATGAATCATCTGCTAAGTGGCGAAACAGTCTAAAATAAAATTGTTGTTCAAGCTAGTTGCTTTTAAAAAAATGTTCCATACTCATAAGATTTTTCAGTCCTTCGTCCATGTGATGTATAATACACTTATATTTTTATTTAATAATTTTATCGTTCAGGTAGTAGTTATATTATGTTCCTGCAAGACGGTGCCCCTCTCTATCGCTTTGCTTACAAACTAATAGTAGGGTGCTCTGAAAAGTTACCAACCTCAACATCAAGATGATAGCAATCGTAAATATAGTTAGTCACATCTATGCAGCATCTGTTGACAGTTACTCACCAAAGTTTCAATCATTTTGGACGGTCAGTCGTAGAAGTTGTTTGAGTGAATAAAAATTCTAAATTTTTATTTTCAACATAGCCCCCCTGTAACTCTACACATATCTTTCAGTGATTATCTAATCTCTGTAACCCATTCTGCTAGTAATTTCACTTGGATAAGTGTGTCAAGCTTTTGCTCCTTCTCATTTTGGAGTAAAAGTAGAGATATTCAGCTAGAATATTCATCTAGTGAAGATCGGAAGGGATGATCTTATAACCTCAATAATATATTAACCCATCCATTCATAATAATACATATATTCAAGGGAGAAACTATGTAAAGTAAGTCATAGGAAATAATAGTTACTGTTATGAACGGAGGTCTATAAAATATACGCTAAAAGTCGGAGTGGCTTTTTCTAGTTAGCAATCTGAACAGGGCTTTAAATTGGATCTAATGAAATGTCATCACAGCTCACCTGTATCTTAGCAAATATTCTTCATATTGTCAGCATCACTGGTTCTTACAACTAATGTATTGGGCATGGAAAAGTATGTTTCTACCCTTCTCATATATAATCCATGTGTATTAATGACAGAATCCCCGTCTTTTAGATACTTGTGGGAGGGTTTCTGCCCTTTTAATTACTTAGAAAAGGATTCTTCATAGGTAGATACACATAGTAATTATGATTACCTTTAATGATTAATGTGCAACAGGTGTGTACATAGATATTTAATGCTTTGTATTATTCTTCACCATTTTGGATCGACCCACACTCCGCTCAAGAAGGATGGTCCAAACTGGAAGCGACATCATTATTTAGGCAACATAAATAATTGGAATTATCTTGCGGTCATTGTTTAACTGATTTATTGAAATTATATAGAAGAGCTTGGTTTTATAAAGATAGTTTTTTTTTTTTTGTTTTATGTTCTTGTCATTTATTATGGATCGAAAATTGCGGAAAAGGGAGGAACAAACACAAAATAATAAGAGAAGAAAATTATCAAGTTTCTCTTCTTTTTTCTTATTTCCTTTAATATTTTTGCAAATTTTATTTTTAAATATTTTTTAATTCGTCCAGTAAACATAACTGCCATGATTGATGTATTATGTATAAATATTATTTTACAAAGCTATATATCGGTTTCTTTCTTTAATTTGTTTCTTCTTTTCATACATGGTATATCAATTCTGAAACTCTAATGTGAAACTTATATATTTTGCTTCGGGTCTTTTTTTTCCCTAGTTTTTTTTTTATTATTAGAAGGAAAAAAAGTACTTTTTGAAGGCAATAATTCATTTAGTTCAATATCTACGTGCTAGGCTGAGTACTCTTTCCAATCCCAACAATATATTATATATGTAGGTTCTCACTAGTGTTGGTTTTCTGTTTGAAAATCATAGACCGGGTTGTGATCGGTAGAACTTTTAGTAGACCGAACTCATTCGGTCCTTCAAAGAATTTAGGTATGAATCGGACCCAAAGACAAATTTGATCAGAGTCGTTCTTAATTAAAATATTCTGTCTAGACTCATTCTAATGATGAATTGTTGATGACATAGTTAATGTTTCGAAATTTTGAACATCAGCCTACAATAACGTCATATGAAGTCATAAATGATTTTTATAGGAGGGAAAATCGATGCATATACAGGTGTGCGCGTCTAAAACTGAGCACTCCTTTAAATTTTACGCCATGCACATATTAGTGATTTTATTGAGTTGAAACCGGTTTATACTTCGAGGCAAGGGTCTTGTATTAACAAAACTCCAGCAAAACCTAAATAGCAACAGTGAAACAACAGCTGATAATGCAGAGAGACGTCGAGTCGCAATTTTGGAACTTTCCGCGCGGGAAAAAACTCCCACTGAAATTGCCAAGGTTCTGAACTGCAGCCGCACCACCGTTTACAGCGTGGTAGCCAAAGGGACTCCTGAGGCGACCACAAGATCTAAGTCAAGGCCTCGAAGGTCGGACAAAATAGTGGCTGCCGTGAAAAGTCTGTCGAGGAAAAGAGAGGCAAGGTCAGCATCAGCGGCCTCTCCAGTGAGTTCAACGTCAGCAGAATTACCATGAACCGGCTAGTTAAGAAAGATCTTAGCCTTAAGGTCTACAAGAGAACCTCTCGTCAATCCCTCAAGCCGTAAAATTTAAAGGAGTGTTCAGTTTTAGATGCGCACACCAGTATTGAGACTGACTAAATCAGTTGACGATTTGAAATCACTCTGGATTTGTCTCAATTGAAATTAGGAATGATTCTATAAATAAATTGTTGGTGATGTCAGTTGTATTTCAAAATTGTGAAGATTGGCACAATAACGTCATATGTAGTTAAATCAACCCCTCCCCAAAAGAAGAGAAAAATACGAGCCACGGTCGCACATCAATTGCCTGAGACTTGAGAGCTCTGTTATTCAATTTTCGATTTCATATACAATACAAATCCTAGACCATTATAACTTTAAGTGAACCAAACTAATTTAGTCTTTTCAAGAAGTTCGGTATGGACCGGTCTTAAACACAATTTCGGTCTAGATCGGTCCCTGAGACAAATTCGAACTGGATCATTCTTATTTAAAATTTGGTCTAGGCCGATCCTATAGATGAATTGTTGATGACGTCATATATCTTTAAAAATGTGAACATTATTAACAATAATGGTTAAATGTATGGCATAAATCATATTTTTACAACTCAGGAACGGAAAAAACCCCGGTCCATTATATAAAAACGATTAAATATCGGTGTACGCACTGAAATCACAGGCTGATTATTACCAGACCGCGATTTCAAAGCGTTCGGTCCAAATTGGTCTAGAAAAAATTACATAAGAACGAACCGGAAAAAGTTATCCCTTGGACCGAGTCTCAACACTATTACGCACATACAAATAGGTAAATTTTTACCTCTATAAGATAAACAAAAATGTAATTATTAAAATCATATTTTTATTTGGGAGAGATGGAGGGCACGTTCGTCCATTTGACGTAGTTCAAAATGTGTAATTATCATATACGGAAATCCATCAACCATATACATCATCATCATCATCATAGAGAGAAAATGCTCAATTGTGTTGATTGCAAAGAACGTATTCCCGATTCTGAAAGTGAAAGTTACAAACGGGTTGTTCCTCTTTTTCTTACTTATGAAACTACAACCTACCTACATATTTATTGAAACAAATATCACATGATGTGGAAACATTCCTCTGGATCCTCCAAAATGAGCATCAGGACACAAAAATATACCAATATGTACATTAGGTTGGTTTTTTGTTGTTGTTTGTGTTTTTTACGAATTTCGATTGCGACTAGTTCGGAAAGTTGTCAATTGGTAAGACCTATACAAAATTTCATTTTTCAACGATGTCATCTTTAAGGATATACATCTAGTTCAAAGTTTGAAAGGAGACAAAAGTTAATTATGTTGCGAATAAGGATTAAAACACAGCATTAGTCATTATCTTTGCAAATTAATTATTTATGATGGACATTATTCTAACCTATACAAAACATTACTAAAGTTTTTCTAAAGCTCCCCTTTGGAGTAAAAAGAAAATAACATAGCGAAATTTTGATCTTTCCTTCCTAAAAATGTAAACAAAAGCATGAGTACTATACGCGGATCATCAATTTTTCTAACTATTTTCTCTTTTTTTGTTCCATAGAAACACTTTTTATAGGTTAAAAAAATGTCCTTCAAAACTATTTCATACAAAATAACTAAAAATGTCCTCGTAGTATCATTGTATATTGACTAAGTAAATAGTTTTTCCTTTTTTTATAATTTGATCGAGATGTGCGACCTTAAAATGACCTCACAGGACAATGCAATTTTTCATAACTCATTTTCATACCATATGACAACTTTTCTGCAGTAGCCGTAATTAAAATTCGAAAAGAAATTGAAAATAAAACCGCTCTAATCTACATGTCAACCACCCAAAAAGAAAAAAAAGAGTTTCAAAGACATGAGAAAAAAAAAAATATCTACCTTGGGGCTAAAGTCTTTAAACATCATGAGAACTCTGATCTCCTTTGATTCTCGAGAGAATAAAAAAAAAAAATCTACAAATATATGCTTGTTGTGTACAAGTTCGGATATACCTAAAAAGTAGAGTTGCATTCGAGTATTACTCGAACTCGAAAAATACTTTAAACAAGATTTTTTTTTTTTTGTAAAATACTAGTTATTTATTCTGGATATTAAGGAATATTTGATTACATTCTTCCAAAATATCTTTTAAAAAACAAGACATAGTTTGTACTCGAACCACAAGTACAACAAGGACTTACTATTATAACTCTGCAGTAAATCCTCAAGGTTACTCTCGGTCTTAACTGGACACAATCTTCAATCAGGTTTTGAATATAATTGAATCTATTAGGGAAAGGATGTTCACAACTCAGGAATAAAAGTTATGACTGTAACATTTTAAGAATTATTTTTATGTTGATTTTATGGGTATGAGTATACTTATAAATAGGGACTCTTCTTTCACGCGATGAAGAAGTAGTTGCTTCATTCTGGGTCAGACGCCGAACTGACAGTCTCGCAGCCGCTTCCATGAGCATCAAGGAAACCTCCTAATATCCCAAAATATACCCCGCCCCTCAGGTTGTACAGGTGAAGTACTTAGCCTCAAGGCAGTTTAAACTACCCAGCCGCCGCATTTCAAAGCACCAAGAACCCCTTTTAATATGCTAGAATACACCCCGGCTACGTTTTGGGGCTTCTGTTCCCTGAGTTAGTTTAAATTCTTCCACTAACGCTTCCCTGAGTATCAGAGAACACGTTTCAAATCCAAAATAGACTCCGGCCCTTAGGTTGGAGTGCTGAAATGATAAAAATGCTATTTAAAGAACGTGATGGTCTCGAAGACGAGAAAAAAAAGTTACCAGAACCGTTTATGGAGCCATAAGAGCCTACATAAAAACAAATCAGCAAAATCCATCCATTGGATTTCACATTCACATTTAAAATATATTAATGAATTGATCAAACTTCGAAAATCGAAAATTGTTGTCTGTTGCTTTGTAACGTTACGTTTCTAATATATTTTTCTGAGAGCCATAATTTTGGAATGGTGCAAGAGGTCATAAATTGTTATATTTTGGAATAAAGGGCCATTTATTGTATTGTATGTATAACCCTAAATGTTTATTTTGCTAACTTCCATCCCTGACATCTCTATATCGTCCCATATGGAAAGTAGTGTTCTAGATTATCTACATTCTTATTAGTAATCGAATATAAATTTATTTTATTGTCAATCATTCATGACGCTACGCTACTCTTTTATTATTATGTCTTCTTTTTGAAAGAAATGTTGAGAGATTCAATGAAGAGCACTTTATACGATTTATTTATTGACTTCCAACTTCAGTTTCTTTATTGGCAATGCTTATAAGTTATATGATGTAATAATTTTGACTACAATTTTAAAATAATGTCTATTCTTTCGTGCGCGAGGAAAACTGCCTTGGAGAAAATTGCAATGGAGGCAAATTGCCCGTTAGGAAAATTTCCCGTATTTTGTTCAAACTTCATGATGAATAATAAAACATTATAAATTCGCTTAATATTATTTATGACAAATATCCAAAAATATTTGTTTGTTCCATCTACCAAGGAACAAGTGTGAGTATTATTATTGCAATATAGGGGGAGGAGGGGGGGGAGAATAAATAGCTTCGGGTTTCTTAAAATATAGTTGGACACTCTCCGTCCTCAGATTGGCCAGTGTCCCAGTGGTAGTGTGGGATTGTTAAAAACCACCACCATTACATCCAAGGAATCCTTGTAACAGTACGAACTAGTTCAAAGTCTGGGTCCTGGAGGTAGTGTGGGATAGTTAAAAACCAACACCAAAGCATTGCATACATCCATAGAACCCCTCTAAAATCAAAAATAGTTCCAAGGCCTTGGATTGCGTGGAGTACTTGAGGGTACCCTGGATCCTTAACAACGACCGCCAAAGCATCACAAACATCTAAAGAACCAAAAGATATTTTTAATACCAAGAAATAGTTTGAAGCCCTCAGGTTGGACGTGGAAGTCTTGGTAGTGTTAAAAACCAAATGTCATAGACCGAACCAACAAGATCTCACATTTGCTAAAAATTTAAAAATGTTATCCGCTATGTTAGTTCTATGAGTGTTATTATTCATCGTGAAGTTTGAAAGAAATACGGGCAAATTTTTCTCCCCGCAATCTTCTACGGGCTATTATCCCCTGGGCAGTTTTCCCACTACCCTATTCTTTGTATAAAATACATATTTGTTAACTACATATTTGTCAACTTTCTCTAACAACCTTGGCCAAAGCAACACTTTAGAAAATAGTATCTACTATTTAAAAAAATATCAAAAAAGGATGACCTGCAAGAATTATCGTATTAATATGTGTTTAGAGATAAATATTCATGCATTTTAACATCAGAAATACCGGAGTTTACCTTTTTCCCGATTGTTTCAATCCTTTCGGTTTTAATAACCTTTATATAATTCTGTCTAGGAAATTGTAAGTTAATTTATTTATTACTCGAATAACAATAAAAATTGTGGGTTTTATTAAATGAAATTTCATATTAAATAAATATAAATATTGATTATTTTAGATATTAACATAAAACTATTTTATTTTGTAGCAATTATGTACCTTCACTTCATAATGTTGCTTGAGGGCAATATTTCTTAGATAGAATATTTTTTTTTTGTCTTTTAGTATGTTTCTTGTACTCAAAACATTGCAACAAAAAAGAACAAATTTTTATATTTCCCCTATTTTTCATTCATGAGAAAAAGGATGAATATGGTATTACTGAATAAAGATCCTTATTAATATCAGCTGTTATTAGATGTTAGGTAAGAAATTAAATTACTGCTTAAACAAGAAAACCTAGGGGGGGGGGGTATATTTTTGCTCCGTCCAGGGATCTGATGAAATGAAAAAATCCTTCTATTTTCAACCTCTAAAAATTCAAAATTTTTAATCTTTCCTTTAAAAAAAAAGTATCTCTCCCACCGTTTTAAATTTTTGGTTTAAAAAAAAAAATCTTCCATATTTTTTTCTTTGTCAAGACCAGAATTTTCTTGATCTTATTCGATACTACTCTTCAAGTTTGAATAACAATAGAAAGTTTCTACGTCGCCTGATATTCATCCATAGACAGATTTAAAAGTTATGCGCCTCAAAAGTTGAAACTTTAGCTTTTGTGCATCTTTTTTTATTGCTAATATTTTAATATGAATTCTTAGGATTATTTTAATGTTTGTTTTATACCTATGGACATATTTTATCAACATTTTAGAGAAAATGCATGTAATAATGTATATTACCTGTTTACTATGTTTATAGTAATCATGTCTTTTAAGTTTAGGGATTTAATTATAAACTATAATGTTTATTTATATATTTTTTGAGCATGTAACTTCTCTAGACAGAGAAAAGAAAAGAAAAAAAATATTCATTTATTTTAGAGTTAAAAATCGGAATGAAATAAGTATTTGTCTAGATGGCTAAAGTTAGGCCCCTTTGAGGTAACAAAGTCAATAAATATTTTCAGTTAGAATTTAGACTTTAGGTAAATCTGTCTTGAAAAATACAGTTCAGGCCGAACTGTAAAACTGAGCCTCAACACTTATGAAAACTATGGAATGGATTTCAAGCTATTGCAAAATATTGCATCTTTGAAAAAGTGAATAGTGAACCCAATATAAATATATAATACACATTTTGCAATGAATATGAAACTACTCAAATTTTGACTCATTTCCCCTCATTTCTTTTGCTTTAATCCTCTTTTAATGGTTCCATCTTTGAACCATACATACAAATTGGGTTAAATTATGTAAGTTTTATTGATATTGCATGACTCGTTCGATTTTTTTTCCAATTTTTAGGCTCCTTAAGTCATAGTCGTTACAGTAAAAATGGAAGAAGGAGAAAAATACGTCGATCACATTTTGGACATGGTCCTATATACATTGAACATATTTATGTATGTCGTTGCCTTTATTGTATCTTTCAACCTTTCCTCCGAAAAGAAAAAAAGGAAGGTAGGAAATCAGTTAGTTTGTTGAGTTTCGGTCTGAAAATCTAAGACCAGTACTAAAGCATTATGATTTTACGTTGATCGAACTAACTCGGTCTAGATTTATCGGTCTTAAAAGACCGAATACTGTCTAGATCTGTCTCATTTAAAATTCGGTCTAGATTGATTATATAAATGAATTGTTGATGACGTCAAGTATATTTAAAAATTATGAACATGACCTACAATAACGTCATATGAAGTTGAATGTGTTGCATAAATTATGTTTGTAGAGCTCATAAATTTGGATAAAGGAGAAAATTGGTCAGTTGATTGCGACTGAAAGAAATTGCTCTATATCACCCCACCTTTCATACGGGAAAAAAAAAACAGAAAAAAGACCAAAAATCAATTGGTAGGTAACCAAGTCTGGGCCAATTATGCAATTATTATTCAGAAGTTACTTGGGATTGTTCACTGCTGAACATTGTTCACGGTAATTATACTCTCAACCATCAACACTAGAGGTCTCACTCGGTCACAGAAATAAAATTAGCAATTTTAATTCATTGCTTAAGTGGTTTGCTATTAATTGTGTGTCCTTTAGTTTTTATTAATTTAGATATCTCGTTCATGACTATTTAATGTATCTATTAGTAATTTGAATTTATGTATAAAAAATTTAAAGTCATATCATGTATTGCAAGCTCTTGGTATAAGAGCACATTTAAGGTAATTTCACTAGAAAAATTATTTAAATGTAGACTATTAGAGGATCTTCGTGTAGAACAATTATCAAATTCCATGGATAAAACATGGTACGGAAAACGAAGATCTAGAAGATATATCTACAAACAATGGGACGAGTAGATCACTTCAAGGAAATGCGGGGATCAAAATTCACTTATCCAAGAATATACAAAGTAATTTGAGTCTTAATAATATAAATGATACTTTCAACTGCATTGATACTACTCACCCTACAATAGCAATCCTGAAGCGATGCCTTCAGTTCTCCTGATTTCATCTCTGTAGGTATACAATTGTAATCTTCAATGATGGTATCGAGAAATTTGCGAATAATTTGAGCAAAAGTTATACCTTAAGGCATATTGATATGTAATTTTATCTCCTCTAGATACCATTCTCCTGATCGAACCTCCCTTCCGAAAAAGAGATACCAAAGCCAGACGTTGAAGCATTAGTATGAATTTCTAAGTATTGGTTGAATTTACAGGGCACAGGAGAGTACGAGTCTCTTAAATTTGACCATCATTTTACAAAGGACGACTTTGAAGGCTACCGACAGACCTCCTTCCTTCCTCTATTTCGTAGTATTCATCTTCCTCAGGTATCTCCGGATAGGAATCAAACTCCTCCGAAATATGAAGATGATAATGTTCAACTAGGTCTTCGAAAATCGGAAGAAAAGCCTTACAATCCTTAGACGAGAAATGATTGGGAGAGATTGAGGAAGTTTTTGAAAAAATTTCGTTGCATTCAAAATGAGTCTTAGCTTGATCCAAAAGCTCGTCTGCTCCCTTAAAGGACAGGTTGCAGGGCTTACAGACTGCACTATTATCTGAAGACTCCGATAGACTAGTTTAAAATCTGACTATAATATAGATAAATCCGTGTTATCGTCTTCAGTATAAATATGTGAATGGTGTCATAGGAAAAGCGACATCTTACGAAAATATATGAAAAATACTAACCATACTATTTCATGAGGCTTACAGTTGCGTTTCGCTACTTGTTTTAAAGCTATAATTCCAGGATATATTGAGACTGACAAAATTGGTTCACTATTTGAAAACGATTAAATTTCGGTCTACGGACTGAGGTTACAATCTGGAACAAAATATCGGTACAAATCAGTGTAGTCTCTACAGTCTTACTTGGCCAATTCTTCACAATTATTGAGATATTATTCATTAATAATTGTTGTACCTTAAAAGAAGCTAATTCTAATTCAACTAATCAACGTTCAGAACACTGGTTATGAGAAAAGAAGCAGAAACAAACATCAACAGCTGATAAAATACATTCTATATTTTTTATAATTGAGGTAACGCCACTGTAAAATATATTTTTATTATCTGGTTTTTGAAATAAATAATGCTTTACCATGATACTAAGATTTGAATAAATACATGGAATACAATTTTCATTGTTCAACAATTTAATCACGTTTTTTAAGATTGTTCAACCAAGCAAGGAACAAGATGACATTGGAGCTACAAATAACTACAACTATGTGGAATAACAAAAACTACGTAAAGGAGTGCTTGCATTGAAATGGCTGGTAATAATAACATCATGACGTGGTATTGAATTACATTCGTCTGTCGTTTTTTGTGGTTGGTTTGATGCTATATACATAGGTACATATTATATAATAATAATCAAAGACAAAATACTTCTTAAATACCAGATGTACATAACAAGAACAGCTCATCCTCACACCCAAATACTTATTTACATACTTTTGGGAATTCTTAGGCCTATGGAAGCATATTTCCAATTATGTACTTGATTCGTTTTAACTCAGGCGCAGAACTTCAGAACTAGATTTTTTAAGGGTTTCTATTTTTTTAATTATTTAAGGGTAGATTTCAATACCATCTTAAATAAAGGAGTTAATACTTTTTTTTTTTTTGAGGGAGCTTGAAGAGACTTGTTTTGGGTTAAGGCTCCTTAAGACTCTTAAGCCCTTCCTCTAAAACTGCCCTTGCTTAAGCTCATTTATTATTCAATTGGTTTCCTTATAGATAGAAAGGGTTCATTCTTGTGCTCAAAAACCTTCCAGTTACCCTTCCTTCATGAAAGCACCTGATAGGCGATTATATAAATTGTAGACCCCTATAGGCTTATATCATGATTATCCTTCCAAATTTATATAATAGAAATAAGACTATTATTTATTAAATCAATAGTAAAAACATGTTCAGTTTCGATACTGCCTTCTCTTCCTACTTTACAAAACGCCCCTTTCTACCATTGGTCATCACTACTGATGCCTTCTAGGTATAGTCTGACTTTTTTATAGAGTTTATATATATATATAATCCTTACTATTGTATTACAGCAGTCATATGTAAATATCAAAAGGCTTTATACCCCATTTACTCGTAGGCCTCATCTCCTAAAGCTATCCTTTTTATAAATAATCATATCTAATTCCAACGTATAAGTTTGAAACTAATCTAGGATGCTAATAACATAACATAGATTTACTTCAACATGATATATATTTGTGTACAAGTTGCAATGGCTGTATAAGTTGTAATTTCTTCGTCTTAAATCGATATTAGATTTCAAGATTGATCCTTCAAATTACCGACTATACATTGATACTCTCATTTCATTTATATATATTAGAATTACACGATTATTATGTATTTATGAGTGACTAACGTAGTACCTGGCATTCCCCCAGAGTATTTAGGCGTTGACTAAAGACAAATTTTGCTCTAGTAATATAGAAGATAACTCTCCCCAATAAATCCTCGATGTTTGTCTCTGATTTTCATAAGCACACTCACCTTATCAATTCATACGTGTTCTGTCCTCAAGAATATTTATATGAGTTTGATAATTTTTTTAAATGGTGGGATGCCTCAAGAGTACTTTACTCTTAAGAGCACTTCCTAATAAAACAAACAAAACAAAATCTCTCAACAGCAAGGTCTTTATTCATAATTATTTAAATGAAAAATTCCTTATAAGACAGTTTATGAAACAAATCAATAAAAATTTAAGTCTGAATGTATGATACTTACTGTTAAAAGGATTTTTTTATTTTTTTTATTGTTCCTATTATTTCTTTTTTCATGCCTTATAACTTTCAAAAAAGGTTTCTTTATACATTTCTTAGTCGGTTTTTATATTCTAATAGTATATGTGTGAATATGATTGTTATTTGATTTTTAGGCATATAAAAGGAAATTAGTTTTTAACTATAATGTGTATTATGTTTTTACAAACGCAATTTTCCTTACATGTGTTTATTTTTTCAATTGAAACAAAATTCATTTTAATATATCAAGCTATATATTTTATTAAATTCTAAACATATACTGAAAATTCACATTAATTATGATATACATAAGAGACCAATAACCAAAAACCAAAGCAAAAAACAGAAACAGTACTCTTATAATACATTGTACTCGCCCGCAATATTTCATTAATACGACTACATTATTAGATTTTATATCAAATTTATTGATATAATCTACATCGAGGAGGATCAGTGCTTCCTGGTATACATGTTTGATGCTTTATACACACGCCTGCAATATTTCATTAATACTACTATTTTCTTAGATCAAAATATGATTATTATATACATCATGGAGTACTATGTACAGTGTTCCCGGTGACTTGTTTTGATATATCATACAGGCCAAGCTTAATAGAAATACAAGGTTAGACCATTTTGTAATCGGGCTCGCTAAAATTCTCAATTTGATGTATCGTACAGACTGCAAGGCAAGACACGCAGGTGTTGACGTCATGGAGAATAACAGCGGTACTCCAACAGTAACAATCAAGGAGGGGGAAATATAGCTTCTCCTAGTAACATTTATTACCCATGACGTCACTATTAAAAAGCGTGGTGTAAGTCAAACATCAGTCGGAAAAGCGTTACGGTATAACCTTGTATTTCTATTAATCTTGATACAAACAAACTTATATAAATAAAAATATAACTGTGAGCATTTGAACTTTATAATGTGCCAGAGAATACTTATATTTTAGTTATTTGCAATAAAAATAGTCAAGAAAGACGCCATTAATAGGTCGATCATCTATGGCATATTCAATAATTGTATTATCCACATTTCCAATACGGAGTACAATAAACACATAGGTACTTTTAAACAAAGCTCCTCCATCTACGTGAATGGAAAAATATAGAACAAACATTGCATTGTATAAATATAACGAAGAAAAACGTTACATCATTATTATGTAATTTACTTTGTAAAGGTCATACAAAGTCATAAGGTCTAAAATTCCTTTTACGTAGTATACTTACATGGATTGAAAATACATACATTATTATATTCATTCTACCTTCAAAAAGAAACGATCCCAAAAAAAGAGGTTTTGCATTAAATTCCCTATTTTATTAATAAAACACTCCTTGACCATTTCAAAAGGCAGAAGAGGGCCGGATGGGCCCTAATTAAGGAATTTTTTATTCTTACTAGAAAATTTAATATTTAAAATTTCTTTTTGAAAAATTTTATATTTTTAAATCTATTTTGAAAAATTTATATTTGAAATTCAATTTTAGAATTTTTATCACAAAAAATTTCCGTTTTTCTGAACACCTCTGGGTATTGAAGTTTTTTTAAATAGTTATGAATATTTTGATTTTTTTTTTTTTTGAAATTCAATTTTATAATTTTTTCCAAAAAAATTCAGTTTATTCTAAGCAACCCTGGATTTTTGAAAAAAAATTTCAAAAAAAAATAATTTTTTGAGAATAACTATGAATGTTTTAAATTTTTCGTAGAAATATTTAAATATATATAATATAGAAATATATCTACGAAAAATTTAATATTTGGAATATAGTTTTAGAAATTTTTTGAGAATACCTATAGAATAGGTATTTTTTTTAAATTGTAATTTTTCTATTTTTTTTTTTTTTTTCAGAAATATTCAATTTTGTCATTTTTTTTTTCCAAAAAATTGTAGTTTTCCAATTTTTTTCAAAAAAACTCCGAAAACCAAGCCCTCCTTCCCCCTTCCCCAAAAAAAAACAATAATAAAAAAAAAATATACACATATATATATAATCCTGCAGAAGCCCTTGAAAGGTGTAATAACATATGTATGTACATTCTTATGCAGTGGAATTTACAAATTGTTATTTTTTGGGATGGTTGTGTCTTTACAGCCCTTTTACGGAGAGACCTCGGAACGTTCCCTATTATGTAATCCAGGGAGGATTTTTATTTTTCATCTTTTATTTTTGGTAAATTTATTGGATATGTATTGTTTGCGTGCTTTAGGCCGCATTGATGTCTCTGAGTTTGTTCCTTGGCATGCATACAAATGATTGTTTATTGCTTTTTCCTTGTTGTTTTGGGGAGAAAAAAAAGTGTATACAAAATTCATATGTACTTTATTTGTTATTAAATATTTTACATAAATTTCAAAGTAAAAACATGTGTGAACAAATCGAATGGCACAATGTCTCAATATTATGTATATATAACATTAGAGAGTCACTTAAGGTGGTATATTGATTCTTTTCTGCAGGATTCTGCAGAGCCCTTAAGGGGCATTCACAAACCCTGTGACCACTTAAGTGGAATGTATAAGGCCTAATTTGCGAATATTATCCGTAGAGTGGTGTGGGAGGCAACTTAAAACCACGTAGATCTGAATTTATATGAAGTATATGGAACAAAGGTCAAAAATTTGAGGAAATAAAATGGTTTTAGTAGGGCTGCAGAGTCATTGCCTTTTTTTGTGGAGTGGGAGTAAGAAATTGCCAACTCCGGCTACAAAAATTATTATGATCGATGTAAATCAAACTTATTTACAATCTAAGGCTTACATTGAGTGTTTGTAACGTTATTTTTATAAATTATTAGCATTAAGTACCATTAATTTATGAAATTTGAAAGTTAACTCATTTATTAGTTTACTGCACAAATTTCAAAATTGCTCTGTAGTCTATACAATCTCAATTCCCGATTATCTCTAAAGTCTAAATTATTATGTTTGGTAGAACATAGGCACTAGCCATGCAAATTCATTTCTTAGTCTTGTGAATAGTCAAATTCATCAGAGTAAAGAGTAACATTGCAGTAAGAGGTTGTTTGTATTATTGTTCCTCGGTTACGACTGCATAAATTATGTTCAGACACTTATGAATGTATTAGCAACAGATATATTTTGATCCATTTCATTTGTTGTTCATCTTATATTCCAAATATTTTCTTTATACCTGGCACAATTAATTATTTAGTACATATAAATTATAAGTAATAACTATTAAGCAACTATAGCTATAAATTAAATCTATATGTATAGTCCCTAGTACTTATATAGACTATAAAATATATTATCGAAAAATAGTGTATTGGAGTCGGAGACAGGCATTATATGAACCAAATCAGCAGCTCTGGGTTCTAGGGAGTGGTGTAAAGAAAATAACCACGTAAGTCATCATGAGGGTAGAAGTTGGTAAAAATTATCTGAAAAAAGAACCAGGTGGCCTATGGATTATTCTATACTCCATTTTATACATAGTTTTGCTATTTATAAATGACACTTTTGTGTCAAAATAGGTCCTTTTTTCACATCTGCACACTTCCAAAATTAAGACTAGGAGAAGAATATTTTGGAAACGTAACGTGACAAACCATAAGAAAATAAGTATTTGATCCTTTGCCGATTCTATAAGTTTGTCCATTTTGATCTATGTTCAACATTTAAATGTCCTTTATCCAGATTTTAAAACCAGGTTGGGTGATACTTTTACTATGGACATACCAACATGGATGATCAATCGGAGTTATTGATCAAAAAGTGACTGGCGTCTCAAAGAAAAAATATAAATTAGTACGTTTTCTAAATTCATTCAAAATCAAAAAAAAAAATATTTGCAGAAAAAAGAAAAGGGTGACAATGGCACTTTTGTGTTTTTCAGGTGCAAAAATTTGTATATTTATAGAAATTTATAAAAAATTCGGTTGTACATAAATTTAACACATAAAATATGAAATATATTTCATATTCTGAATTTTTTTGATTAAACGTCAATTTTCAATTTTTAAGAAGAAATGTCAAAGAAGGATGCATTTTGGACATATGTAATACTTTAAATCTTAAACAGGTAATATTATAATGCTCGCCCTTACCGAAGGAGTCTAAACATTAGAACTTATAGTATTGACAATTGTCAATATTATTTACCGTTTTTTCCTTCACCCGATGAAC
Organism: Lepeophtheirus salmonis; assembly: GCF_016086655.4. Taxonomy (NCBI): domain Eukaryota; kingdom Metazoa; phylum Arthropoda; class Copepoda; order Siphonostomatoida; family Caligidae; genus Lepeophtheirus; species Lepeophtheirus salmonis. The sequence goes on from NC_052131.2 coordinate 40,894,857, forward strand.
GACAGGTAATCCTCTGCCAATTTATCATAAAGAGTTGTTCTCTGGACATGATTTTCTTTGCACCTACTTTTTTCTTATGTTACATTGTTCTATTTGTTTCGTAGAGACAATCAGTGACAATTACATGCTCTAATGATAATGCCATTCAAGTATATTTATGCAAATGTTAAGTACACGATTCCAAAAAACGAGACATACACTTCGAGACTCATTCCATCAAACAAGAAATAATAGACACATGATAAAAAAAAAGAAGAAGATAATTTCGTGACAGAAAACATGAGAAATGCCTATGCATATATTTCTGCCTGTATATCCATGCATACATAGTTTCCCTCTTTAATCATGTGTACACATGCATGAAAAGTAGTTTACTCAATCAACATTACTCCTCTTTCTTCACTCAGGTTTAAGGATATCTCGTGGTTTTGCTCCTTCGTTCATCCCCGAAAGATTCTTGGGATAAAAATGAAAAATTATGTAATATTTTTATCCCTGCATTATTACTTTTTCGGCTGGGACAACCAAAAACTGACTTTGACAAAGTTTAAGATTTCTTAGCCCATTTTTGACATGGCTATTTCAATAATATTTTTACAAAAAACTTGTAAAGTTAAATCACAAAGTCCCCCTCCCCCCCTTGGTCTCTACCATAGCTTCTATCCTTGGCTTGAAGGCCTTGCAATTCTTATTCACGTCACAGGGTGTGAGATAAAGAGGCTGTACTCCCCTCCAAATTAAGGAATGGTTGTTTTTACTAGTAGGTATATACTTGATAATACTTTATGCCTGTTTTTTTTTTATGTTATTGTCTTTCAAGTTTTTTTATTTTGTTCTTCAAATAACAATTACATTAAACAATGTGACAAAATAAACTTTCATTAAATCCAATGACAAAACGTCAATTGTAAGTCAAGTATTCATCCGTGGATATGTGATATATAATCCTTCAAAGCTCACATATCATCTTAGAGCCCTGGAATATGTATTTTATTCATAATCATAAAATGTTCTACACGGCATTGAAATCAAAGGGATATAGATAAATAAAATATTCAAATCACTTTGAAAATGTGATCGGCAAGCTGTAGAGTTCCATGAACTACTCCATTTATGCACCGTATGATTTGATTGCAATTTGTGCTGAAACTTGGTTCGAAGCCGAGTTTTTCAGTTTGGTCTCATGTGATATTTACTCCTTACATTAATGTTCTAAATTACAAATCAAGATCGAATTTTGTGTACACCCAATTTTACTAAGAGACCGGTCCAGACCGAATAAGTTCAAATTATAATGACTTCAGTCTTGTCTAGTATTTCCCAACTGAATCCCAATTCTAATAGGTATGTCCTAATTTTTAAACTGAACACAAATGGTCTGAGGAACATCATTTGACAACCACTACTTTGGACTACCAATCAATAATAATCAGCAGGATTATTAAGTGGATCTAAATTTGAAAATAATCAACACTGGGGAGAGTCAAACTCACTTTGATCTCTCTCTGATCTCATTGAGCCGGACCAATCTTGTTTGACTAGCAAGTGTCTTTTTTGTTTGTTTTTAGTGAGCAGGAGTAACTTAATTCCAAACAAATATAAACTTCTATACATACTCCAAAGCAAAAATCTTAGCACACCATACAACACAGATTTATAATAATAAGAAACAAGCAAAAGAAAAAAAAGGGACATCGAAATATAGAAATTTTAAGATAAAAAACAGTGGCACAAATAAGAAAAATCTATTGCCAAAGAACAATTACAAATAAAATAACATTTTAAGCAAAGAATCTTGTTTATAAATGTTTATTTAATTTATTATGCAGATTTATCCTTCGACTGAATCTCAGATCCGATCTGCTGTAGTGCTGTGTGCGTCCTTATTTATTCAGTCCAGTCCTGTTCTACCTTAGAAAGGGTCCTATTGATCCTTGAGATTCATGTTTTATTATAATGTAATATAAAACGGACATATTATATTTCTACTTTAGTCATATTATAATTTATTCCATTATATAACAAAATAATTAAAAATTAGAATGACCACCTCAATGGTGTCACAAGTGATCCATTTTATCTTCTTTAAGGACCACAGTCATAGATAAGTACCGACACAGCACTACCCGTGAATCATATGTTTGACACTTTTGCTAGTGTTTATCAATCAAAATGGTCTTAAAGAGGATCTAAAGGGTTTGTGTATACAGAAGTCACATGTAAATGATTCCCTCTCCCCCTCACAAGGCATTTTGAGAGATTATCTGAGGTGGAAAATTGTACTGAATTATCTAGTCCTTCATCGAGTCCAGCTAAAATCCTCAGAAAATAAAAGATACTTTAAAGAGTACTTTATATCCAGTGAAAAGATTAAAATGGCATTCCAGTCTAAGTCATAACGCAAGTCTTTGATTGTGTGATCAAGTTGAGTTGCAAATTTGGAGACCAAGTTTCCATGTTTAAGAAAAACAGTTTTCTTGAGTGTAAAGACTGGATACTTGCCAACGAGTATGTAGGTATATTAGTTCTAGACATTATCATCTCTGGTTAGCATCATCATAATCATTAAAACACAGATAGAAAATTTCTCGCTTGAGAAATGTAAATCTCTGACTCAAACTATATGTTATTCCCAGCTTCATTGCCTCCTTAATCCGGAAATATCTCATTGATTTCATACATATAAATGTATGTAAATATGTCGTTATCAACTTCTTTTTTTTTTTTTTTTTTGAAAAAGTCACGAGAAAATAAGGATATTTAAGGTGAACAACTTTTGTAATACTAATGTACCAACATATCTACACGAATGGACAACAAACAAACTGTAAATTAATCATTAAATCTATGACCAATATTCTTAGAAAAGAAGAAGAAGAATTAAGTGAGTCACTCATTCTGATTTATTGTGCATAAAATTTGAAACATACGAGGTTTGTTTGAAAAGTCCGTGCAAAGTCTGATAAATGGCACTACTGGCGCGTATCGAGGTTTGGCATTTTTTTAATCGAGAAAGTGGAGATATTTTCAAAAAATGAAGGAAAAATAATTTTTTGTGTTGATTAAACATTACTTTATGGAAGGGAAACGCCTTAGGAGACTAAAAGAAGCTTGTCAAACATTATAAGAACTCTGGACCTTCGATTAGAACAGTTTATAAGTGGTTCAAAAAATTTTGGTGGGCCATATGAACACAATTGACTCTAAACGTTCTGGACGCCCTGTTAAGGTTACTACTCCAGAAATCATTGATAAAATCCATGATATTTTGATGGATCACAGAAGAATGAAGGTGAATGAGATTGCTAGTCCTCTGGGCATCTCGAGTTGGAATCCTACTTCCATTATATTTGCTATCAAAACTGCTGAAGTGCGAGCTGGTGCATTGTCGTGATGGAAAATACCTTCTTTTTTTTTTGGTCCAATTGTGAACGATGAATAATATGTACCTGTAATAGTTTCCCTATTCCCGACTGTCGATGAGGATTATTCCTTGCGAATCCAAAAAAGACAGTCGCCAAAATCTTTCCAGCCAATTCATCAGAAATAGAACTATATTGCTGAAAGTTGGTATGTGTTCTTCCAACAGATGCTACCAACTAAACATAACCTCGATACGCGCCAGTATTGCCATCTCTCGGACTTTGCGTGGACTTTTCAAACGACCCTCGTTCCCATACTGTTCTAAGGAGACATTCACAAACCACGTGGGGACATAGGGAAAAGGGACCTCAAATCACGTAAATCCATGTAAAAAAACATGCAAACCATAATGATATACCAAAATGGAGTGTCCGCAGGGAGTGGGCTGCTGTGGCTATAACCCACCACCCAAAATAAAGAAATTTTTGTACTTATGACAACTTTGTAGTAAAAATTTCATTTCAAGAATGGGTCCTACGTTTGAAGGTAGGGCACGTACTCCTAAGGGGGCATAGAAAAGAACAACATATATCCACATGGGTGAAGGGGGATTAAAGTTATGAAAAAAATAACCACATTGGTATTGAATGACCCCTAAAATTAAAAGGACTTCAAATAGCACTCCCCTCCATCTTATTACCATAGATTAAATATTCATAAATTTGTTAAAGAATGAGGAATTAGTGTTTATTGTTTCATTAATTAGTCAAAGAAGAAATCATTTTCTCTCAATAAATCATTATCCATTATTTTGAATTCTACTCCTTGCTATTAAAGATAAGTAATTTCACCACAGCCCAGGTACGCGATATGTTTTGATTCTATATAGATTTGTAATGTGTAATATATATCATAGCACAATATCAATAATTGACTCTGATAGGTATATAATGGCTTTGTTTTCTTATGTAGAAGGTACATGCATTATATAGATAGAGAGTTGATGAGGCCACATAACTTTTTGGTATTTTGTAGAAATAATGGAATGTTTACCAAAATGAGAGAAGTCACAAATCATTAAATACTTTTATCAATTCCTCAGGTTTCTTTTGAGTTTATTTCAAGTCCATGTTTATCATATAAAGCCCATACGAAAAAAGTTTTTCTTGAGTTCAGTATAAACTAACTTTCGAGTCCAAGTCGAGTAGCAAGTCTTCAAAATACCTCTACTGCTTAATGTTTCTGTGACGAAGGAGTGAGAAACATAAAATCAGTAAGGATGTCGTTATTGTAAAGAAAAAACTAAGTTTTTAAACTAGAAAAGGAAAAACGGTTGCGTGTGCTCTTTTTTTTTTTTTTGTTCATTATTTAAAGGTAGAATTTAACATTTTGTCAGGGAAAAAAGGGTGCTAGGAGAAGGAGGGAGCGAGACCTATGGTACAACTGAATTAAGATCTTTGTTTATATCAGTTGCATGGTTTTAGAGAGAGAAAATTAATCACTGCTACAAAGAGTAATTATATTTAATTTCATATATAATTATTTTATTCTAAAACAATTTACATACAAAGTTAGGGATACAATGATTACTTAAGAAGGAAACAAGAGCTTAAAAAACAACCATTTTTCCTTTTCTAATTTTTAAAAATAGTTTTTTCATTACAAGTAGTGAATGAACGATTAATCGAAATTAAAATCAGGGAATTGGGTGTTTTTTCTGGAATCAGGATCGGCATTGGGAAAATAATGTTTAATTTGCGATTCCGATTATTATTTAATTATTTATTAGTTTTCTAAGCTTTGAAAAAATAGACCCCATCCCCCAAGTTAAGGAATTTTTGCTATTTACTAGAAAATTTAATATTTGAATATTTTTTTTTTTTTTGTTCAAAACATTTTATATTAGAAATTTAATTTTTGGAATTTTTTTGGCAACACCTGGGGATTTTATAAAAAATCCGAATATTTAATATTAGAAACTTTTTTTCCAAAAAAATTTATATTTTGGGTTTAGCTGTAGATTTCGGAAATTTTTCTGCAAAAAAAAAATAATTTTTCCGGAATAACTTTGGATTTTGGAAAAAATTTCCAAAAAAAAATAATTTTTTGAGAATAGCCATGGGTTTTTTGAATTTTTTTCCGAAAAATTAAATTTCTTATGAATACTATTGGATTTTTGAATTTTTTTAAATATCATGTTGCATATTTGAATTTTTTTTTCAAAAAATAAAATATTTGGAATTTAAGTTTTTTTAGTTTTTTCCAAGAAAATCCAAAAACCAAGTATTGATAGCAAAATGGTATTTATTAGCTACTATTAAAGGATTGGAATCGGCATTGGAATTTTTTACTACATAGAATCGCATAGGGATTCTTTTGGAATCTTCCAATCACTAATTCAAGTTACTCAACTTTATTAATAGATCGTCATGGCACTTTGGCATCAATTATGTTAAAAATCCTTAATAAAATAAAAATAGACGGATTGAAAATAAAATTATGACATTTATGAAAATTTGAAATGTAGAAAGTTCTCCTGTTTGTAGCAGTAGTACTTTTATTCCCCCAATATCATTTAACAGGGAGTAGTTTTTAACAAAAGTCTCTTTTTGTCTTTAGAAAAATGACATCCTTAACTCATTAGTGCCGATGGGGTGTTCAAAAAACACAGTATTTAAACTAGTTTAAACATTAAATATCTCCATTGATATTTTATTTTTTGCTTACATTCTTTTGATGATCTAAATAATATCTTTTTTATTCTTCTTAAGACACGAAGTACTTTAAAAATTGATACTTGTAGCTTCATTCATAGAATTTAATTAAAAATTTAATTTGGACAAAAATGTTTGTAAGAATAGTTAGGGTACACAATTTGAGACATTTAGATCACTAATACAAAATATCATATTGTCTTACCAGTAATGGGTTAAATATCAGTTATCTCTAACTAGAGCTGTATAAAATATAACCTGTGGTATTTTATAAAATGAAACCTAAAAATGACGCAGTCACACAGATAATTTGAAGAATATTTTGGAGGAGAGTAGCTAATCCCTTATGACGTTTTATTATATATCAGTTGTAAACAGCTATGAGAAGAAAAAATAAACACAAATATAGCACTGTATCATAGGGAGGAATGACTCCGATGTCAATTCTCAATTCTGCTCTTTGTTTAACAAGGACTTATACTTTTAAATACCCAACAAGTCGTCAGTATTACCAGGGGCGTCCACAGGACTATATATATGTTGTTGTTGTTTTTTTTCTTTTTTTTTTTTTTGGTAAAAAATTTAAATTCACATCCTATTGAATTTTTTGAAAAAAAAGTTCAATTTTTATAAATGTTTTGATATAAAAAATTCAAAATTACATAGCTATTCATAAAAAATTCAAATATTGAAGTTTTTGGAAAAATAGTTTCAAAAATCTACAGCTATTTAGAAAAAATTAACTTGTTTGGAAAAATAATTATAATATTAAACTTTGTAGTAAGAAACCAAATTCCTTAATTTGAGGAGGGCTACAGCCCCTCCAACCCACACCCTGTGGACCCCTTGATTAGCCATGGGACTAAGGACCTCCTCAGCCACTTCTGTATAACATTTACAGCTATCACAAATAAAATTTTAATACTAAAATTAAAAAAAAAGTTTTTCTCTCCTAAAATAAATTAAAATTTATAAAAAAAAAAAGTTTTTCTCTCCTAAAATAAATTATTTCTCAAATTTGGTACTTATAAAAAAGACAAAAAACTCTTCTGTAAAAATTTTCAAAACGCCTAAAATTTTGTTTATCGTTGAGGCATTCGACAACGCCCAAAATGACTGTGTTTTAGCCAAGATCATTGACAGCATCCCTTAGTAGCACTGTGTCATCAGCAAAATGAGTTTAGCCAAGATCATTGAAGCCATTCCGTGTCATGGTCTTAGATGGTATTATGTCAGACGGGAAGAAAATTCCCTTCATTTTTATTGAGGAGGGTGTGAAGATCAGGCAACACATCTACGAGGCTAAGTCGTTTGAAAAGATCCTTCAATGGCTTCAGGACACATATGATGATGTCCCCTTACATCTTCAGCCAAGACAGACACCTTTTCACTCTGCAAAAAGTGTGCAAGACTTGGAAAAACAAGTTTCAAGGGCTTTTGAGGAAATAATATGTGGCCTCCTAGCAGTCTTGACCTGAATACCATGAGGTTTTCATCCTTCAGACCAGTGCTTGTACCGAGCACTACCCCACTAAAGCACTTTGAAGCATTGGCTCTTATTCAGGAATGAGCCAATATCTTTGAAGAAACCGTCTCTGTTACTCTTCATCTCTGCCATGTAATCCGGGCGAAGGGTAGCCTTTTCGAACATTTAAAAAAAAATTAATATTATATATGTACCTCTAATAAGCATGGATTGAAATTAAGTACCTATATGTACATTCTACACTTACATGTTATAATAAGATTCCATTTGATGGTGCATAGATGGTTTATTAACGAGGATTATAAATAACAAGGTTTTATTTATATAAAATGGTATTAGCCATGTGTGTAAATACGATGTACCTATAGAGGAAATCAGAGTAGATACAAGGAAACGTTACACCCAAAATAAAATAAGAAATGCGTGCCAGTTCATAGCTGAATGTACCTATTTAAGCCCAATGCGCTACAAATATATAAAGGAGGATGCATTTGCATAGTCAGATCCATGGAATGTCATAGAAGGTGGCATTGAAATAGACGGGAGCCATTACCTCTTCCCTCCACTTTTTATAAAAGGATATGGGATTATTATAATCGTTGAAAAATAGGGATTCCCTATTGATACATTGATACCTCCGAAATCCTACGTAGCAATTATGCTTGTCATCTTCTGTTTCACGTCTTTTTCAGCCTGGCACATAATTATCTTGGGCAGTCCATATCCAATTTGTCTCATATTTCTTCCAAATTGTTGAATATTGTATTGTCAAGACTTTTAGCTTTACCAAACACAGCCTGTAATGCACCACCAATTATTAACTAAGATATATGGTAGCGACAGTCGAAGTAGTACACCTTTCTTCATAGTTTTTCTTTAATTAGCTTCACTGCACCCATATTGATGACTCTGGTACTCGCTATGTTATCAAGCATTAAGCTTACAATTTTGTCTGTGAAGCCTCATGTTTCTTTCAACTCTAATCAAGCATTGCACTGTAGGATTGCAGTGGAAATTTCTATGACGGGTAGACCAAGAAGTTTCCCTTCTTCATATTGTAGAGCACCAAAGACAAGTACTGCAAGACTTTCCACCCTGTATGTTTCACCAAGAGCATCCTTTATAAGTTTCCCCTCACATTGTTGTGTGCAGTAATCTCACTGATTTTTCTTGGTGTCATTTATGTAACTTTGTCACCAGCTATGGCGAGTATTTATTATATTTCTCCTTGTAGTGAAGGCTGATATAACAAAGACATCAATATCTGCGCCTCCTGTCTTCAACACTGAAGACACGATGGCTGTAGTCTGATTGTCAGAGAGTGATAACCGATCTTCAGTGCTACAAATCTCTTCAATCGTCAAAACTGAACGTGGAATGTTTAAGTGTGCTGTACTTGGTTTTGATGAACATCCTGGTGGTGTTCCAGTGTATTTTGAACTCTACTTAGTACCAGAGCCTTGACTGTTCTCTGAATATTCAACACTTGAAATTTCCCAAACTTCTGCACTTAGTTTTTGTTTCAGAAACTTTTCTCTCTCTAGACTTCTTCTCAAATACTTTGTCATGAAATGATATGGGTGGAAGGTTAGTAGTGGTCATCAATTTTAGTAGGTAGTGTGCATTGTCATTTAAATATTTATTGATGGTATATCATTATACATATGTATTAAGAGCAACATTTTAATTATAAAATTATGTATCAAATGATGTCATCCCTTCCAAGCCAAAAAATAGGTATGATTATGCATGAAAAATAGTAAATTTTTTAACAATTATTTATTTGGTTACTTTTATATTCAGAAAATTTTCACTCGTTTTCATTTGGTTCACATTCATCTCACATATTTGCAAGATGCAAAATCAAAGTTATTTGTACATTTAGTTGGTTTATATCTTGGAAAATGGAAATAATATCAGTTTCCATAAAACAAAAATCAAATTTGAAGATGTTACAATATAATCAAAACTAACACGTCGAATTTTTATACACAACTCTAGACTGATAAAGACACCATAATTATAATCCCCACTGACACATACACACTTGGTTAGTCCGCCCCTGGCCATATTAAATTCCTTGCATTCTAGATAAGCTCTCACCATTCATCTAGATGTGAGAAGGTTGAAGACATATGAGACTCTGTTTCTCATGACATATGAATTTACAATACAATCAGTATATGTACTCTAAGAATAAAATGATAGGAATCAGAGACTCATTTCCTACTCTTCATCATCTTCCGCCTAGTTTGCCACCAATGTAATATGTATGTAATTCTTGCACCACTCCTCCCTGAGATGCAACATCTCTCATAATATTATTTAAAGCATGCTTAAAATAAAATAAATGATAGAACAGAGAATTGTTAAAGCAACGTCGAAGAATTGTGTGTAATCATCTTTCCTTCATCCATTGACATTCTTCATTAAATTGGAGATCCCTTCAATGTTTTGTAAGGAATGGATTGTAGCATTCGATGAATGTGCATATTGGCTTCCGTGTATGGTAAATTAACTTTATTTAATGAGAATGTTAACTTTTAATCGTAAGTATCTACAGAATATATATTGTGTATGCAGGCACAATAGAATACTTTTGGAAATATTTATGCAATTATATCAAGTGTTGTGTGGGTCCTTATTTATTCAGTCCAGTCATAGGACTGGACCTGTCAGTCCTTAGGATCGGTCTTTCGGACTGTGTATACTAAAACTGATAAAAAAGAAGAAATAAAGTCAAGGACAGAACTTTATAAGTTTTAGGGTTTCTATGATGGACCTAACTAGACCGGAAAAAGAACTAAATTGGACGGGATTTCAGTTTTCAGTCCAAAATAAAGACAAGCACTAATTAACACATAAGTCAATAAGTCCCGGGCTTAACTACCAGATGGCGCCACAGGTCCGTTATTTACAAATTCCGTTACAAATTAATTTTCATTTGTTAGAACAACATCTCAAAGCCAAGCAATCATTTCACGCTTCAAATCATTATTTGCACACAAATGGATCATAGTGGTTCAACGTAGAAAAATCATTTAATTGGTCACTTTAAGTATATACAAAAAATTTCATATATCAATTATTATCTGTATTATCAATTTTAGGACGTTTGTACATTAAAAAGAATCTTTCAAATATCCAAACAATATTTTATATTATCCTGAGTGGATTAATTCATCATCCATGTCGTGATATTTAAACTTCTGATATTGCGCAACCATGAAGTTGACATGTTCTTGAAACGGGATTCGACTATGGAGTAAGATACAGAGCTTGTAGATATCTTTGAAAGTTAGCTTCTAAATATATTTATCTAATGACCATAAACTTGACTTCACTGATATACTTAATCTATCAAAAGCTTTGATGTATCATGTCTACTAAACGTTGTTAACTTTATTATATTTCGCAAGATTTTCTTTAATAAGTAACAGAATATAAGACCCAAAGCGGGTATTTCTCAACTACCTTTCTTCATATTTGTTGAAAATTGTTCATTTAATTTATTTAACCAGCCCCCCAAAAAAAAAAAAAAAAAAAATATATATATATAAGTCTGTTTTAGTAATATCAGATTCGAAATCATAAATGGTTGAACAGATCAGATCTGAACTTTAGTAAATAGACGTATAAAATAACCAAGCATGCTCTCATGATATTTTTTTGGGCTACAAGGTCATTAAGAGGCTGTTTTTTCTCGAAATAAAACAGATTTCCTTTCTCTCTTTCTATATACCTCCCCTAGGGATATTATATTATAGGGATATGAGTGGTATTTCCTGCTTCATATACGTTTGAGTTTATTAATGGCAACCTTTTTCCCTGTGGAAAGATGGAAAAAGACCGATATGGATCCAAGTTCTGTTGCGTCTTGACCAAGACAAAGAAGAGTGAAATGTGTGGAGGAGATTTAGAGTATGTGTTAACGTTTTATTACATTGTCAAACTATCTGGCAGTGACTAATCCGCCAGTATATTTATAGGTAAATACAAAGGATGAAAGGTACATACATATAAGAATGATTATGATAGTAAAAGAGATTGAGGGAGAGGAGAAACGGACTAGTGATAATACAGACCAAGTCCTAACCCTAAAAACTGAGGGTCACCGAAATTTTATAGCAAATATTTGAAGAAAGAAGTGTAATTTATATACATAAAATGAAGCTACTTTATGGGTGGTAAGGGCAATTATTGCATTGACTCACTCTATTAGATACATTATACATATGTACTATCAGATAACATCTCTATGGAAGTTGCTACTTACCAACCATGAAGGGAAATCATGAATATTTATTTTACTTGTTCATTTTTCATTACCCAAAATAAACAATCATTTCTCATTTTTGAAATCAACACTTATTGAAGAATCGCCGCTTATGAACGTGGTGGTGAGTGTTGCAATGAAGAGGAAGAAGAGAAGTTTAGAAAGCAAGGAAAGAGTGATGGATGTAAAAACAACTTTTAGGTTGGTGAATCTCTTAAAAATCTTAGAAACTCCTTAGTGCATGCTACTCAAGAGGCAGTGACAAATGTATCTAGGGAGTTAAAGGTAATTGTACTCTTTATAAATATGTTTTCCTTAATTAATTATAGTAGATGTATTTTTAATTGAAAATGAAAATCTGCCATGTGGATTGTAAATAGAAAGTACGAACCTATTAATAATTATTATTAATAGGTTCGATGTGAATAGTTGTTGCTTTAAAAGTATTTGCATTTTCATTCCCAAGTATGAGGCCCTATTTTTTTTCATGCACCTTTTCTTCCATGTATGCATTCTTTTCACAAAAATGTTTACTAATTATTTAAATGTTCAAAAATACGAGTTGCTCTTGGCAGTTTTCTAATTATATTTCAACTCTTACATTTTATAGATTACTAAAAAAAAATGTAATTAATATACAGGGTGTGGCAACGTAACTTAATTTTTTATAACGTGTGGTTATCAGCCTGTAGAAGTAGTAGAAGGATGGGGTTGGCTTCATTCTAGAGGCGACATTGAAACATGAAATTTTCTTGGAAATACAGTCAGTTGCTATAATGCATTGTACTAGTGAGGAACGTACGCTTGCCGTCGATAATAAATATTACCAAAAATGTTTGAAATATTATTTTATTAAATTTTAAAAGGCTTGTTGATATGAGTTTTTTCGGATCTGCGATCAATTGCGAAATGGCCAAAATATACTGTTGATCACAGTATCGCAATCGGTCCTGATCTCACAGAATAGAAATAGCAAAAAAATAGCGATACGATTAATTTGTACGAAATTACATATGATGTAATAGTGATGTGATTCTCAAGTCCGGTCTTTGTCATGAGACTACTCTCGAGACTGTTTTTTATGGTTAGAGTATAGTCTCTGTCTTGAGACATCAAAGTTTTGAGTCTCCCTCAATTCAATGTAGGCTTTCTTACTGTGAAGACTCAAGAAAAAGCAAAACAGTTCCTTCTTGAGGAGGCCAGATTATTTGAAGGTCAGCCATTCTGCCAACTGTCTCAGGATGTGCAGATAGATATTAATTTCTTCACCAAACGTCCCAAGAAAATGGATACGGCCAAGCAGAAAGTAGACGGTCTGATGATTCTAAATGTCTGGAAAATATCTTGGCCTACTGGAGGGTCACAAAGGTATTTCAAAGAAATAATGTCGTGTTTCCCAGTATTGTCAGCAGCAACCATTTGTTCTCCAAGGCCAAACTGAACCTGAAGAGGACTAGACAGTATCTGAGAGACGACAACTTTGAGAAACAGATCCTACTAACGTTAAATAAAGAGCAAGAAGAGAAATGATTTGTATAGATATTTTATTATTCTTCAGCAGACTATATTTTAGTTTTTTTCTACATATATTTTAGTTTCTTAGTATCTAAAATATTGTAAATAAATACATTTGAAAAAGGTGTGCAAATCGTTTATTTAAGTTAAAAAGGTACCTTTATATATATATACATATATAGGCTTAGTTATAGATTTAGATAAATTATATATTTGAATATGATCGCAATTAAATTGATCAAATAGCTGATTGCACGATTTTTTTATTCCAACTTGTAGATAAATAAGGATGCTGTTTTTGTAAAGAAAACAAGAGTGTGAGGAGAAAGCAGGAGGGAGGCTTTTGGTATTACAATATGGTATAAGACTCTTGTTAATATCAGCTGCCTGTTGTATGAGTATTATTGTTTTTATTGATGGGGGGGGGGAGAAAATGAAGTCCTGCTATAAAGAGGAGAACCTTTTACATTTAAAATAGTTTTAGTGCAGGGAAAATATCATAATTATGGCTATTTTATCATACATTTTTAAAACAATTTACGTTAAAGATAGGTGTGAACACTTAATTCAGAAAGGACACGTTATCCCACGACATCCAATTAACCAATTCATAAAAAAGAAGACAGAGCATATACATCAATTGTTTTTCCTTTTTTAATTTCTAAACTTAGTTTTTTCTTTACAAAAATGGCATTCCTATACATAGAAATATAATAATAATGAAATTATTCTTTTATAAAAGATTTGTGGTAGTATTTAAACACAGATAATTTATATGTAATTAGCTTTTTTTATAAATGTAGACATTAAACCATATTTTCAGCATTAGTTTTGAAGAATTTTAGGGGAATGGAAAAATTTACAAACTTCCGTATATATTTTTTTTGATTGTATAATGAATCATTCATTTTAAACATTATGCGGTTTATAAGTATTTGATCTCTAAAAAAGATTAAAGTTTTTTTTTTTTCTTTTTTGCCTCATTTTTCAAGGGTTTTACAATTTTGTGGATGAATAATGTTGAACTTTTTATCCTTTTTTCAAATATAGCGTTAAAAAACTCATTTGAAGCATGAATGACTGATTTCTTCCTTTTATAAATGGTGAAGCTTTAAATTTGAGTGGCCTGTTACCTTAAAAATATTTCAAGTCTAATTTTTATCCTTTTTTCGGCGTAATATGTTGTTTTTTATGATAACACAGATTTTTATCATTTTTTCATATCCCGTATGTGACTTCTTCTTCCCTTTGCAGAGTTTATGTTGTAATGCACTTTAAAGGGAATTCATGGAAGCTGTGTAGTTAGATATGGAGATATTCATCGCTCCTAGCAGACAAAAATGTGTTGCTAATACACAAGGTTGTGCCCTTAGCAATCTTGCAGCTCTAGTGGTTCCGATTCTTGAACTACTAGAATCGGTACCGACAAAGTCGAACCGAGAACGTTATATGTTGCTTATCGGTCTCGGTTCTTGTGCTTTTGTTCCTATGTAGAATATATAAAGAATATACAATATATATTATTGAATAAATTAGCTTTAATAAATAAGTCCATTTTCTGAGTTTATTTTTTGTGAGATTGCAGTGTTTTCCAAATAGCAAAGGGCTTCTTATGGTTTTAGAAAAGGGGTTTGAGGCACCCAATAGTGTAAATACAAGAGGTAAGGGGTGGGGTAGATTGTAGATCCAGGTCCGCACCTAAGCTCTTCATTATGCCAAGCATTAAGACATTTTAAACTTAGGCCCCCTTTATACGAGTTCTCAGGGTCTTTCTTGAACTTGAGAGACTACGCGGTCTCTTTGTATAAGGTAGCTACGTACCTGTTTGTATCTAATATCATTTCCTGGGCCCGAATTTTCTACCAACGCTCCTTTTTTTTAAGTGCCTGCTACCAAACTGAGCCTGAATTAAAAAAGAACCGAGACCGATAAAGCTGCTGAGACCAAAACCTTTTAAATACCGATACCGATAGAACTACTGAACCTGAACTGGGTACAGCTTGGCTAAGAACACTATCTTCTACAAATAATGATCCTCTGGTCTTCATTTTGCCACTTAGTTTATAGAACGTCGTTACCTTTATTGTAACACGCAACCTTTCTTCCTAAAAGAAACAAAAAAAAGGCACAAAATTATACTTTAGTTAGGTAAATAAGTCAATCATAGCAACAGCTTTTATTTCTTAGTTCCTCCCGTACTATCACCGTCATATTATTTATCAACAATTTCTAAAATAAACAAGATATTTATATTACATAATATTAAAATCCTACATAGTATTTTATTTACTACCGGGATCTATGTAACGAAAAAACTAAGTTTAGTGATTAGAAAAAGAAAAACGGTTGATGCGTTTGTTCTTTGTCTTTTTTTGTTCATTATCTAATAAGAACAATTTTTGATTTTCTTTGATGTAAATTATTTTAAAAATGAATAATAAAATATATGAATTTAAATATAATTATAATATTTTTCTGCACCAATGATACTTTATTTGGTAAAGATTCTCCTGTTTATAGCAGTAATTCATTTTCTCCGTCAAAAAAAAAAGATTCAGGCAGGTGATATTAACAAGGGTCTTAATTCAGTGGTACCATATGTCTCAGTCCCGCCTTCTCCTCACACTCTTACACAAATCTCATTTTCAAATTATAATATTGCTTAGTAATATTTTTTTAAATACATAACTACACATTATTATTTCAATATGACAGCCAAAATTTATTCATAGAAATAATAAAATATCCAATATATATACAACGGTGTTCTGAAAAGTTTCCGACCTAACAAAGAACAAGACATTTTTTCAGATTTCATTTTTCAACATAGTCTCCTTGTAACTCTACACACTTCTTGCAGCGATGCTCCCATCTCTATAGCCCATCCAATTAGTACTTGTCATTTTTCTCTACAAAATATGTGTACACGGGACAATTTTTGTTGTTGGCTCCAGTAGGTTTGACTCAGAGACGTCAAATTTTAACACAACATACCTTTATATACCTATTTAAATATTACACTTTCAAAAACAAATATTCCATGATAACTCGATACTCAATTTTGACCATTTTCATATACACACTCACATCAACTCCCTCAACCGACTGTTAAAAAACAAGTGCACGTCCAAAATGGCTGAAACTTAGTGAGTAACTGTCAACAGATGCTAAATGGATGCGATTAAAGGACTCTAGGCAAAGAGTGGACACTCAAGGCAAGGAAGGTAGGATTTAGTAGTTCTCAACTCTGATTAGATTGAAATTAGAAGCTGCTACATGTTCCTCCAGACACGCAGCCAGTTTGAACAGGCCGTCTCTCTCCTACTGAAAAGAGAAGAATAAGCCACAATAGTAACATGATATTATAGGTCAGTGTTAGGAACATAGTCTTCCTTGTCTTTTGATTGAATTGTTTATTTTTCCTTAAACTGCTCTTTGCCTAGAGTCCTTTAGAGGTGAAGAGGCAACACTCATAAATAAAAATAATATGAGTGCTACCATATTCACGTTGAGGTCAGAAACTTTTCAAACCATCCTCGTATATATATGACGAGGGATGAACAAGACATTGTATTCCTGTCCTTTTGGAAACGAAACATAAGTTAAATATAACTAACTCATTACTTTGTTGATTTATCAAAAAGAATAAACTATGGAATACCATTGAATTATGAAGTCACCTGTTGGAATTGACAGCTTACAACAAAATACATTGGATATTTTTTTGTTACCGATCTAACGCTCTTATAGCTTTGTCATATTTATCTTTAAATATATATCTTACTCAGTTTATGTAATTGAAATTTTGGGATGGATACTTGAGATTCCATATAGGTAGGTATCTAAGTGCTGCCGTCACAATAGTTCATTCGAAAGGAATTATAAGACTTATGTAAATTTTAAAATGTTCCCAGAGTTTAATTTATGTCCATACATATAGCACGTTGTACGTTTTTCGTAATAAACAGATTACAGTTATTATTACCCACGAATAAAAATTTGAAAAGAAGTCTTAAGGCTTGACATTTGACTTAATAAGCGTATTCATAGAACAAACACTTTAATTAATAATAAAAGCAATTAGTTTAAGAGATTTAATTAACATATCAAAAACATTATTTGAGTTGTATGTAGGTTTTTATTAAAGCATTCCTTTGTGAAATGATAGTATAGTTGTTGTTTGTTTTTTTGTTGTTGTTTTTTGGCTTATGAAGACTGAAAATAATCCCTCATCTATCAAAACAAAGAAACGATGGTAAAATATTATCGAAACACTTTGTTTTTCTATCATCTTTTATGGAAGGTATTTATAAATACTACAGTGTATTATAAAGGTAGGACGTAGAAAGTCCAGTCATCAGTCCAAAAATTCCTGATGAGATCCATATCAATGGAGCTCAAATGATGTGTCATTTAAGAGATTGTATCAGATATACATTTATCTGGCAACAACTACATATACTCTTAATATCAAGTAGTAGGTACTAGTGATGGGATTTGGTCCGAGAACAATATTTTTTTCTGTTCCGTATGAAGGGATCTGAAACCGTGGACCAAAATTGAAAGGGTAGAACGAAATAATAGCGGATTAATTATTACCTTACTAAAAAAATAGGTAATTTTTTATATCTATCAAATATATTTTATAAAATACATCTTTTTTATTAGCCGATCAAGGTCGAGTTTTTCTGTTTTTTTTTTGTTTTTTTTTGTGAAAAATAAACTTTACTAAAAGACCAGTCCATATCGAACTGGGACGGAATTACTACAGCTCATAGAGCACGACGTTACTTTTCTAACAAAATAGAGTGTACTTTGTTGTCAGATGGTGAATCTCCTGCTTCTTTTCTCATAATCGGTGTTTTGAACGTCGATTGGTTGGATTTAAATTATCCCTTTTTAAGCATTAAAAATCTCCCGACATAATAACTCCATAGTTGGTAAGGTTTGGCCATTTACCCACTTATTATGGGCCTTTATTCTTATTCTTTTTTTTAAATTAAAGGTTGCGTGATGCAATAAAGGTAACGACGTGGAAAGAAAGAAATACATAGAGTCAATAAAAGGCAGTGTTGGGTCGGTCCATTATTGGTCTGAATCAAAAACGGGAAATCGATAAATTTTATATTTAAATGCATAGCAGTAGATAATATGTTCAATCTACAACATTGGTCATTTTCATACACATACATAGATACATAAACCAATGAATCATACAATATCATTAATTATTTTTCGAAATCAATTTGGCCAAACCGCAATTTCACTCCTTGTATACAAATACATTTATGATTTTCTTCTTCTACTCATCGGTATTCATATTCTATTTGCATACACGATAGTGCGTTGGAATAAGGATTTTGACTATTCCACACAGACACAATTACTCCATATGTTGAATTCCTATAATATGTATGACCATCCGTAAACATATTAATTATTAACATAGATATCAATTCGAATTTCACTTCTGATAGGAGTATGTTATCTAATGGTTATCATATGTAATGCAAAATATTTAAACGAATTGACCCAGGTATTCTCCTCAGACTTTTATAATAATAACATCGAAATCCCAAGGAAATAATAACAGTTTATAGAATATCAATAAAATTTGACACTCACCTTGAATCGTTTATATTTCATATTCTACTTCACCTTAATCTACTGAAAAATGAAAAAAAAAAAAAAATTCTTAGTGTGTATTAAGCCTATCTTTGTATCGTTGAAGAGCATTCCCCTGTTCAAGTTTTGCTATTAAAGCTATAGAAGCCTAACAGTTCGAACATGTTCAACTGTGATTTATATTAAGTTATTTAGCTGCAATTAAGATTTGACGAAACGAGAACGAGTTTTGAACGAGTATAAAACAACTAAATGAGTAGTAAACTCTTATTACGTTAGAGGAACAAAGTTTGAAGATATAATTAATATATTTTTGTGAGGTAAACCCGTGCACCAGTTGTTTTTGTTAATTAATAGTTTGTTGAATTATTTGTTTATTTAGACAACTTATTACTTACATCTGCGCCATCTTACAGAAATTTGAAAAATATGGATTTGTACTTAGAAAATTAAAGTACATATTAGTCGAAGCCACTTCAAAGTACTTAATTAGCACATATTCTATATTAAAAGAAATAAATCTAGTATTCATTAGGAAAAATCATTTGAGTTAAAAATAAGCATTTAAATTATTACTAAATACCCTTTTTGGAGGAGGAAGCTTCACTCAATGGGGTTTTAATTTCTTAGAACAACTAAAATTCGTACTATTGTGCAGGATTTTTATATTCATATTTATCTATAGGAATGTTCAAACATTTCTGGGTTTTAGTGAGTAAGGAATGTGAAACGTTTCCTTAATTCCTTACCTACTTAATAAGGTTTTCCTCGATATTGTTTTAATGTTGAGAAACACATATACATACGACGATTCAAAAGATAATAATGGACGTATTAAGTATATAAGTTTTATGTTTGTTCATATGGAACAACCTTGATGTAACCTACGTGGGATATTCTAACAAGGGATGGAACAAAAAAAAATAAGCAAATTCATTAGTTAGTTAAGTGCACTAAATAAATCATATAATTTTTTTCGAAGTTTGGATATTTTGAGAAATGAGATTAATAAGATTTGTAACAAATATAACAAAACTAGGAAAACAACATTAATAGAAACTAGAATGAGAACTCGGTAGAGCGCAAAACCTCCGTATAATCAAATTGAGTTATGTATCTAAAAAAAATTTTCAACGTTATGTTCTATTATGCATTTCTCACGTATAGTTAGACCTAGACCACTCAAAATTTAATGGCCTCTAACTGTGATCATATATAATCTTCGTACAAAGTTTGATTAAAATACATCTGTATGCTTTACCGTAATCCTGGTGACTAACAAACAAAAAACAGAGGCAAAAATATAACCTCGGTTCAAATACGTTGCGGAGGTAATCATTAAAAGAACATTTTTAATAAACAATATTATACTAATCTTTAATTTATGTACTAAAAAATATTTATAATGTACCTTTCAATTTTGATTATGTTTCTTTGATCAGTAGTACAATATTTATGATCAAAGTTTTTCCCGTTTATTACTTTCCCGGACATGAGTAAAAGAGCAAAGAGCATTTTTCCCGCAATGATGCTTGTTCTGTTATGGAAACTACGATCAAATCTGTATTCAATCTTGTATTTTTGTAGTCTTCCACCTCCATTTCCTGAGTAGTGGCTGCAGTAAATAAATATTGATTATTTTCTGAATTTATGATTACTTTTCAGAGAAAATAGTTCTTCCAACCGTTTATAAAAAAACTGCTATATTTAATATTTCTGATAGTGTAGATATGCCACACACACATGTTACATAATAGGTTAAGTAAAAAGTTCTGAACTTTTTCCCGCTTTATTTTGATAATAAAATTAATATAATTAGGATTATCCGATTTAGATCAAATATGAGCCGTTTTCTGCAATAACTTTTACCCATTTTGAAGAGAATTTCATAATTCCACGATTGAAGAAGTTTTCGTCCCTATTGGTAAAAAATGACCAGCTCATTTCCACATGCCTATCTTGAGGACAGTTTTTTTTAACAACAATATGCTTGAAAAGGTGATAATCGTTTGGTCCCAGGTCTGGGCTAAACGGTAAGTGCGATAAAACCTCCCATCCAAACTCTTGGCGCTTCTGGTGCATTGTTAAAGATGTTTGTGGCCTTGTGTTTTGACCGCGATCTTGTTCGGCTGTTGTTCTTGTAAGTGACCCATTTTTATAGCCAGTCAACATATGCTTCAAAAATGGATCGATTTTGTTACGTTTCAGCAAAGAGTCACAAAAATCAATTCGTTCCAAAAGGTTATTTTGTGTCAATTCATTGTGTCATACATCGAGCTTTTTCTTCAGAAGAAGCTCGATGTATGACTATGTAAGGTACTAACTAGCCTTATGCAAATGGTTATAAACGGGTTTCTTAATTTTCAGTTCCTGGGCAAGATAATAAGTTCTGGCATGCTGGTCCAACTCGACAATTTCCATTATTTTATCAACATTTTCGATGATTGGCCTACCAGAGCGGGTCTTCGACGTCCATATTACAAAAATGGAATCGTTGGAGCCACTGTTACATTTGATCCTATATTGGGTCCATAGACAGGACATTTTTTTTTTTTTTGCCTTTGTCACCCTGGTCGTAGTGATACTGTAGAATGTATCGATTTTTTATTTATTTTTACTTCCATTTCGGAATGCATTAACACACAACTGGTTCATCTAACACAAAACTGTAAATGAACTTCTTTTTAAGTTTACGCTTAACTTTTAAGCATACTTACGGCTTTTTTTTTTTGATACAATGTATTCATAGTGAGATATAGCTCACTAAAGACATCTAGCGAAAACCACCAGAACAATTTACTTAACCTATTATTTTTAGGAATTCATAATTAGATGTTTCTTGGTATTAGAAGGTAAGTCTAATCGACTTTAACTTTTTTAAATGGCTTTATAAATTTATCTCATCTTGAAATAATATGGGGACTTATGTGAACACAATATATTCTCCATATTTATTTATAACCTGTATGACCTTTTTTACATTCCAGGACTATAAAAAGATTTGGCATTCACACAAAAATTAAAATTCCCAAGTTTAATCAATTTTAAGACTAAAACGTTTCTTAAAAATAGTATATTAAGTTATCCAATTATAGTACATTCAAGTGAGTAAGTGTATTGAGCTATAGAAAAGTTATTATGGCAACCAATTTAAAGCTCGCTAAAAAATATTTTGTTGCTCGTATATTTCTGAGTCATCCATGGTAACTTACCCTATGTAAGTAAATGGTAACATTTGCATGGTCTCTTCTATTCCTAATATCCCTAAACTACAATCATTTTTTCTAAATACCGAAGCGCGATTTGTTTCCATTGTGATCGCTCTAGAAATCCTAAAAGGAGAAAACTTATGATTCAATAGTGTTTATATATATATATATTCATCTAAATGATTTGATATTGTGCTCGTATTTAACAAACATATGTGTATGTCTAATTAAATAGATTTCTAAAGGTCAATCAAGCGAGTTCTTGTTCACTGTGTTTTTAGCTCTTAATTATATCATATGTTATTAGTACTAGTTACTACCATTTTAATTGAATTTCTATATATTATTACCTCAATTTGTATTTGTTTTTTCACCTCGGTTGACTTTCAACTTTCATATCGTTATGTTTTTCTATTCATTTATTATTTTTAAATAGTTGGTCTCATTAATTATAACTTAATTGATGTAATAATTAGGATAGTGTTTCAAGGTTATAAAGGAGGATGAAAAACTCTCTTCTTTTGGTGATTTGTAGGGATGGAGGGTTTAAGTAATTAATAGGGATGTAAGCAAGGTGGTCTTTACCCATTCCAAGTTTTTAGCTTAGAGGAAAGTTAACTCCAAAGCTTGAAACCCCCAAGCCGATAATAATACATAATTGCTATCATTTGAAATCAGAAACGGAACTGTTCATTCTCCAAAATACTGGTAAAAGATACACGTTCGAAGACCCAAATGCTTACTAAAGTCTGCTTCCATTCCATCTTCTAATGTGAATGAGTCGGAATAATTATTGGATGTATCACAAATGATGTCAAATCTTCTGCGCTATGGGAATTTTTATTTAAACCCCTAATATGCTACTGTTCCACTCCCTTTGGTCACATCGTAACCAAGTGTTACTTAGAGCACGGCGTTACCTTGCTAACACAAAAATAGTCTACGTATTTTGTTGTCACCTGTCGATTCTCTCATCTCACTTGATATACCGGATCATCGAAAAAAAAATCCCCACAACTTTGTGGGCTTATATCTCGGGTTCTAGATTAATTTAAGAGGTTTTGTGATTTTTTGTGTGTCTATTACGTCAGTATGAGTCATTTTCACGATAGGGACCCGACGAGAAAATATATCCGCTCTCCTCGACGCACACTTCTCCACCAAGGACATCGGCGAACAGCTCAAGTGCGACAGGAACACCGTTTCCTACGTTAAAAAGTGCATGGAAGCTGGCCAGACCCTTAACCAACGCAGTGGAAGTGGAAGAAAACAAAAAGTGGATCCAGGGATGTACAAGGAGGACACACTCACATCCATTACAGAGGATTTCGGGGCTCCAAGGTCGATTGCATCCTTAGGGATAAAAAAAATAGGCGGCAAATCCCTCAAAAGAGATGAAAGGCCCTTGCATCCAACGGAAAAAAGATGAAGTCAATCTGGTTTCCCATCAGATTTCAAATAGCAGTTGGTATAATTGACTTATTTGGCTAAGTATCAACTGATTTCGAGCCTTTTTACTGTTTCTTTTTTGGAGGAAAGTTTGCATGATTCAATCAAGGAAGCGATGTGAGAGTGGAACTCGCTAGGATCAATAAATACTATTAAGAAGAATTGTTTAATGCATGACATCATTATTAAACTAAAGTACTGATCAATAAAAATGACTATGCCACTGAAAGTAGGGACATTTCTAGGAGCACGTACAGCTGGGGAAACACCTCCAAAAACGGAGACGTCTGATGACCCTCCTATTAAGTAGCATTAGTCAATAAATATTTCAAAAACAACCTAATATCGTGAAGTCCTAAGTACGAGCTTTCAAGTTATTAGAAAAGCAAACTCCGAGTTTTTGAAAACTTTTAACGAGCCCTTCATAAACCAAGCCCAGGAATATGTTTTTTTACTACTCTGGTAGCTTCATAATAATTCACACATTATAAATAAAATGTTTCGTTCGATGGATTCTATCTCTTCCGGTGTCGTTAATTTATTTTTGAATTCATATAGACTCTTTTTTTTAAGTGTTTCTTTACCTTTTTAGAAACAATTGTTTTAAAATAACTCCTGATGTGTAACAGACCATATAACAAAAATCATATACATCTAGTACTATACACTACAGGTACTTACAAGAAAATGAAACTAAAAACCCGGAAGCTCCGTTGTAAATATTTCAAAAAAAATTAAATAATACGTTACTACTTTATGATTCTATTACATGATTGAACTCGTTCATTTTCTGAAAAGTTTTCTTTCATCGTTCATTCGTTTACTGTGGGACTGTGAAAAAAATTGAAAGAAGAAAATTTTGTGGGAAGGGTAAAATGGCAAAAAAAATCCAGTAAATTCAGCCCTTACATTTATATGTAGTGCTGGGTCGTTCTAAAAAGACTGCAGACCTATCTTTCCTGTCGAAATAAAATTTGTCAGTCCTAGGACCAGTTCTTATCGGTATTTTATGGTAACTACAGTAGCTGAAATGACGTAGTTACTAAGTAACTATCCAATTTAGCTGATGGCCGGAAATCAAACCTGATCTTTACAATAAGATTTTGGGTGGATTTTTAGGGATAAATACAAATAAAAAATTATGGGTTCAATTTGGGGGGTGAAAATGGTTAAACTCCGTAAAAATAAAATAACCCCTGTATTTCCAAGAATAGAGGTTTATAGGTACTTCTTTCATCTGTAGACAACCTTACAAATTTTATAATATTAATAAACAAGAATACATTTTTTCTGGGAGCAGTTCCAATTGTTCCGCTAAAATTTTGAAGAATGATATATTAAGAAGCCTTAAGAAATTAAAATTCCTCGATCTATAAAACATTATATATATATTTAGCTGATTTCTTATGCGTTGTTTTTTATGTAAATAGTGGATTATAGCTGATTTTTGAAGTACAATGGTCTATAAACTTTAGCTCAGAAGCACTTGAATCAGATTGGAAGTGGATGAACTAAAAATTTATTACATTATTGAAAAATCTCAGAACCTTATTAATTACAGGCTCCTTGGTCCTAACATCACTGCTTACCTTTTGCTTATTCTGAGACCAATCCTTTTGGAGCTCATAAAAGTTCTTACCTTTCATTTTTAAGAGCATATCCTTGAAGTTGGTTGATTTTGCACTAAATTCACCATATTGTTTCAAATGAAATCCAGACTTTAATGAAATATTGAACAAGATAAGAAATGAATGGGTATCTATAAAATTGCACTCTTATCTATCCTAGATTACCTGTTTCATACACTACCCTTCCATAGTCTAGCGATTTGCAAATTGTTTGTTGTGAGATGTTCCATAGTTAAACATTCAATTTACAATATATAAATTAATCGATATTTGTAGAAACAAAATTAGATCAAAATTTTTTAAATATAAATTAATTATATTTTGGGTACCCTAAAAGATAATAATTATACATCTAATCAATAATTTTTTTTTGTAGTAGTAGTCATTAAACGACTCCTTAAAGACAGTAAGAAAATGAACCACAGAACTCATTTTTCAGTTCAATCTTCAGCTTAATTATATTATAATTAATCTCTTCCTTCATTTCCAGATGCCAAAGCCTTTCCACAACATTCAAATCCCTCTCTATGACTCCAAAATCTACAACAATCTCATTATTTCCCTAGAGCGCTACATGTGCCTTAAAAACTTTACTTATCATTGTCTCAACGATTCTGACAAAGAAATGATAGCATCTATACACAGAGGATCATTCTCCACAGCCCTCCAGTATGGTCTTGTCATCCTCTGCTTCTACATTGTGAGTTTACTCATAGTACTCATTTTGCATTTGAATGAACTTCATGGTAAATGGAATTGGTCCTTTGGGGATATACAGGATCTTCTTTTTGGGAATTCTTCAGTGATGCGAGGGATTACACGCTCTGTACCCTCCCTTTTTGAATTTTCTTCGTCTAGAACACAAAAGGATCCGACTGCCTCTTGTAAAGAGGTTGGCAAAGAGGATGCGGAAATTGGGGTTACAACTCTATGAGTCTCCTCAGCATCACTTTTAATGATCTATTTATTTTAATGTTATTCTCAACATGATCAGACAATTAAACATGCAAGTGATTTATGTACATAGTTTTATTTCATATCTGAGATATTATGTTATGGGATGTTATTATCTACATTTGTAGGTAGATGTCTCTACAACACGTACTTACAATATGCAGAGGAGAAAATTACAGAGTACGGAATACTTTCCTCTTAAAGAATACAATACGTCTACGAAGATGATGTCACAAATCACTCTAGCTCTTGTATCAGTTTTCCTATTCTGTATTCCATTTTTAATGTATCCTGCATGTAATACGATCACTGTATATATTAAGAATTAAGATGGAATGGAATGAGTTGGAAGATTAAACACTTGATCGAAAATATTTCATCTGGCCCAGTACTTCTCAAACTTTTTGCAGGGTGTAACATCTGAAAGAATATCTTGATCTTCAATTACCACCATTAAAGCCAAACTACAGTGGCAGATCCAAAGTCTTTTATCAAGGGTCACAAAAGGCTGGCAAGAGTTTTAGGGC
Source organism: Lepeophtheirus salmonis (assembly GCF_016086655.4). Taxonomy (NCBI): domain Eukaryota; kingdom Metazoa; phylum Arthropoda; class Copepoda; order Siphonostomatoida; family Caligidae; genus Lepeophtheirus; species Lepeophtheirus salmonis. The sequence goes on from NC_052131.2 coordinate 40,921,603, forward strand.
CGTCATACTGAGGCAGGTGCACTGGACTTCTTAGAATTTTTATACAATACGCTTATTACAGCAAGCTATCTCTACATGAGATTTTGCAAGTGTAATAGCATTCGGAAGACCCTGTTTGTATCACTGAGACGCTGTAACTCTCTGAACAAATCACTAAACATTTATTTTTGGACATCAATCCCCTATTGATAGGGATATTAGCCCCATGTTATTATATATAATATTAATTCTGAATAATTTCCATTCAATATATTAATAAAAACGCTGAGATTATAAGTGAATAAATTAGGTCGGCAACTGGGATGGCAAGGCGTTTTGTAGGAACGGCAGCTGCCACCCCGTAAAACTAGCACTGTCAAATTGAATATGCAATAACATAATTAGTCTATTTATTACGTTCTTTTTCATAACCTTATATTAAGAAATAGTCACCTCCAAATTTCACCCCATATTCCCAACTGTTTGACTATTCCTTAATACCTCCGCCAACAAATTTGACCGGAGATTATGTTTTTGACTCTTTTTATCTGTACGTTGTTCGTCAGGATTACGGCAAAGGTTACTGATCGATTTTGATCTAACTTGATATGAAGATTATATATGGTCACAGTAAGAGACCATTAAATTTTTACCACAAAACGTTAAAAATACACAGATCCACCATAACTTTGAAATATATTGAGATAAAGAGCTCAAATTGGTGTCCTTATGCAGGTTTAATAAAGATGGTCTATATAATAAAAAATCTAATTCATGAAAAATGATCATAGTTGGAGGTTTGCACTCTACCAAGTGTTCATTATAGTTTAGGTAATAGTAAGGCTCTGTAAATTGCTAAACAAGACTTTTTTTAGTTCAAAAAATACACGTTTAGAATACGTGGGTCAGGGAGATGAACCGCTAATATCTTTTGTGCAGGTTTACTGTAGGAAAGAAATTTTGAGTCCTCGGATTGGGAGAGCAATATATACACAAACATTACTTAATCACTTATTCAGATTTATGAAATTCAAATGCATGAACTGTCTCTCTACTTCCAAATCATTGAAGTGTGTATAGACACGCAAATTATATGTATGTATCTATCTATCTAGACAATCATAACTCATGAAACCAATGTCTTCCTATCAAAAAGTCACGTACATGTAAGTTCGAAAAGTGCATTATTAATGGATCAAATTATATGAAGAAAGTTTCAAAAATGAAAGAAGTATTGAATGCTGCGTTTTTGTTATTAAGATAGTTTAAACAATGGGTTTTGCGGATGATGGTCTTTTAGAATTTCTACAAATAATAATGAATTCTCAAAGGTAATATTATGCCACTATTCTCATCAGCTGTTTTTTTCATCTATTCATATTATTCTTAGTGACTATTATTAGTTCCTTGAACTTCACGCTAGTGAACATGAATTACTTTACTTAGGTTATTTGATAATTATCGAACTTGGTCATGTCCAGTAAAAAAATACAATGAACATTTGTTGTTATCCCACAAACATAAACATTAACGTTGTATTTAAATTACTCTAGACAGCTTTAATTTTAAATTAAGAAGTCTGAGATCCGTTCAACTACGTAAATGAATGTCAAAAATTGTGTAAGTCATGAAACATTTTTGACAAAGGGCATCTCGATTACAAAACAACGTTTTCAAAACGATGCTGGGGCATTTCATTTCAATTATACACACCTTTCTGCCATAACCATCACCAATAATTTTTGGTCAGGATATCTATCATATCAAAGAGACAACATGTGTAAAATTGTAGATTTGTGGAGGTGCAAGGGCCTGCTTAAGAGCCCCTCAAAGTTTGGCCCCCTTCGAAAGATCTTCAAACTTGAGTAAGCCATAACTACGCTAGAACAAACCGATTTTTTTTTTTTTTTTTTTTGTCATTTAAAGTACTTTTAAGAGTAACGAGCTTTAATAAAATAAAAATGACATATGTGCAAAAAAATAATAAATAATAAAAAAATTTGCCCCAGCCAAGCTTAAAAATTAATTTTTCCATTTTTTTAATAAGAACTTTAACCTACTGATATCCTATATGCGTGCAAAAATTAGAGTGGAATCTCAATGGGATCACCTTCATTCAGGCTTATAACTGGAAAAGGTCATAATCGCCGTAATAATAAATTTCTTCTTTTTATTTTAAAATAAACCATGTAATTAATTCTGTGTTATTCTTCCTTTCTATCCCCTCTAACATTAAAATATTCATAATCTTATAATATATATACATATATAGATGTATGATTCATCATATTTACTAAAATAAAAGATAATATTATTTTAAAGGAATTAATTATAATTTTTCCTAAAGATTAATATAATTATGCAATTATGCAGAGTACCAAGAGATTGTACAATCTAATAACGTGTTAACGGTATTGTATGACTCTTCCATTCTAGTAGAAGCCGTTTTCAAAAAGAAAAAGTTTCAGGGGAAACAGAACGCCAAACTCGTGAGGATGCAAGCCCAAAACGGATAAATATTTAGCATTTTCCCCCAGAAAACGTTTCCGTGCGGACAAGGTCTATGTTTCTTTGAATCAAAGAGATCTCGATGCTTTAACAATATAGTATTTTTTGATGTCTCTTGAAGAAAATGTATTGTTAGAGTAAAATAAAAAACTCCTTAAAATAGGAGTAGAAGATAATGAAAGGTTGAGAGAGCAAAAAATAATATTGTCCGGTACCCGCTATAATTGTAATTCTTTGTTGGACTCAAAGTAGAATTGAGGACCAACATTGGAGTCAATCTGGCTAATGTCCTTTTTTATATCCTGCTCCCCCTCCTCCCTCGTCACAGCTGATTGCAGCTTTTCTTATTAAACGTCATGACAGCTAAGCTACATACACTCCTCCAAAACATTCTTAAATTGTCAGGGTTACCATGTTGATTTTGGGTTTCTTTTCTTTCTTTCTTTTTTTTTTTGTCCAAAATACACACGATTTTCATCACGTCATATGATCTTAAAATTCTAATAAATTCCCTTTTTTAACATAAGGAGGTTCTGTATCCCAAAATCCAAGCTACTTGTTTGTAACGTATCTACTTCACAATTGTAAATTTCCTTCTCGTGACAAATCATAAACAAGCAACGTTAGCCATATAACAATTTTCATTGCACTTCTCAAAAAACAGATAAAAAAGGCCGAGAAATTAGACATTTTTTTGGGTAAATTTTTATTGCCTTCCTATACATAATGGAAACATAATAACTTTCTCAGGTTATTTATTTAATAGTAACTTAACAAAATTTAACCCTATTTGAACAAATCATCATTCAAAATGCTAATAATTGGAGACAAGTGTAAGGAGATCAATAGGCTATAAATTTCAAAATATACTTCTATAAAAGTTGAAAAGATCCATAAAAAAAATATAATCAAATTACAATACAGGGAGCTGAGGAACATAAAAATATGTTATTTGTTGTCAGTTGTCGATACCTTGGCCTCACTTGATACGTTATGACTATTTCATAATTTATTATTTTTGAAAAATAAACGAAGAAATAACTTATAACTACTTATGACCCCTTTCCAAAAGGATAGAAATACAATGTCTTGTTAATTCATCGTCGTATATATAGCACATGGGCTTAAAAGTCCCTTACTTCACGCATAGATAGCGCTTTTGTTTTGTTAATTTACCTCATTTTCAGTTAGTACCAACCTTCAAAAGACAGTTGTCAAAATTTCTTGATAATTTGTACTTTAGTTTTTGATTTATTGTGCTAAGTGTGAAACTACTTCAGTTATTTCCAACCCCTGTGTTATAAATTGGATATCTAATGGTTTCTGTATATAAATTTTGGCTATCATTTACAAATATATACTGGGGTTGGAAGCAAAACGTGGGCTGAATGAGAGATTTTAGAAAAATGTCAATAATTTTATTTTTTTGATAAATAATTAGGAAATTTGTTGAACAAAACTTTGAGACACGACCTTTGTGAACATGTTAATTTAATATGGTCGCCCTCAGCAGCAATCAAAGCCTCCACACGGGGGCGGAAAGCCTTTCAGGAGGTGATGATGAGCTTCTTGGAAAAGTTGTTCCCCTCCTTCGTAATGGCAGGCTTCCCCCTTGGCCTCCTCTGGTGATTCCCCAATCCAATGGTCGTTCCAAAAATAGTGGACCTGGTCCACAGTGAAAATCTTCTCGTGAGAGAAAAATTTTTTTCTTTGGATCAATTTGCCTTGATCCACACTAAAACTTTCTTGTACCTCTGCAGTCTCCTTTCCTTCAGAGTGTCGGTCAGGTGGCGTGGGGTCCTTGTGTAAGAGGAAAACACCAAGTACTCCTTCACAGCCCTCGTTATTGTCTCCTCGTCCACGTAAAACTCGTTAGAGAGGCGATTCATGGATTTTGTGAGGTCCTCCTAGATCTTCTTTTCTAGGTCACCCAGAAACTCAGAATCCCTTTTCAAGTTGTGTCCCCTACTTCCTTCTTTCCTTGAGAGATCTTTTCCATCCTCTGTCATCTTGCCCACCTTGAAAATGAGGCTCCTAATGTTCATAATCTATGTCACCTCAATTTTGGCATCCAGAAGGTATCAGATCCTCTGCTTTTTTGCTTCTTGCTCACTCATAATGAAAGATTTGATAGATATTTATTATTGTTTACTTATGCAGAAAAGACAGGAGATTCGGAATATGAAGGGAAAAGTTACAAAACATCTCTTTTTTAATTAAATAATTAGCATTTATTAATAGTCTACGTTTTGCTTCCGAACCCTGTAGCTCCGCTTTTAATAAAATATTATTAAGTAATATTATAATGCAGTATCGAATAAAAACCTATGTAGATTTTAATATTATGGAATATCTTCATGTAATTCATTTGAAAAATTGTGTATAAATAATATGACAGTTGGTGTGATTGACTTATTTGACTAACTAGCAGATGACTTTGGGGCTTTTTTCAGTTTCTTTTTTGAGGAAAAATAGTGAGATGCAATACAGGTAAGACGTATAAACACAAGGAAGAAACCCCGAAGGGTTAACCTTTCATAAAGGAAATTGCTGTTTATATGTAACGTTATCATAAATAGTTGGCACACAATAAAGTTTAATTATGCATATAAACCAATGGTAGGGTGAATTATGTTGAAATTGATTTTAACACCTTGGAGTAGTACATAATAATATCGTCAATCATATGTTTAGTATGTATATATGTACATTGTACATATGCATGTAGAGCAGAGAGGGCCAAATGATACTCATGCTATTCAACCAGGAAAAACATTACCAAGTATATTCAATCAACTCATAAAATATCATTTGTTCTCCCTAGTTGAATGAGCCAATTTCATTCAACGCACGAGTAATCTGATTACATTTAACTGATAATAATTCATTTAATAATATAATTATGTATATGATAGGAAATATTATATTCATACATATTATGAAATATTGTCTTCAATCCGTGTTCAACCTCCGTGTTTCTTCCGTATTTTTTTATGTGTAGTTATGAAGGTATTATATCACATTTTATAAAGAAAGAGATCCTTAGTTACAACACATATTTTGCATGCATGTACGTTAAATATCATGCTATGTTTTTGAGATGGAAAGTCTGTTCTTTGAGATTCATTAATATACTATGATTATAGCATTTTAAAGATGCAATGATTCGCGTTGACCCTATTTAGAAACTACAATGGACACTTGGTAGAGTGCAAAACTTTTACCTCCAATCAAATTAAGTTATGTATCTCAATTTTTTCCAAAGCTATGTTGGATTATGCATTTTTTTAAGCTTTGAATTAGCCTAACCTTTAACTCTCAAAATTTTAATGGCCTCTTACTGGGGTCATATATAACCTTCGTATCAAGTTTGATCAAAATCGGTCTATAACTTTTACCGTCATCCTGGCGACTAAAAACAGACAAAGAGAGGCAAAAAGATAACCTCAGTGAAACTTCGTTGGCGGAAGTAATAAGTTAAAATCCCTTTCACCCAAGTTGTATTTGACAAACATGGATTATTTTGCCGTCGTATACCTACAAATATTTAATTACTTAATAGATCATCTACTGCAGAAGAAGTGTATAGAAGAGTTAAGTCCAAGAAAATATGTCCTTCTACAAAAACTTTAGACATTTGTAGTATGGTTAATTTGCGGAAAAACTATAAAAAAAAAGGATTTACTACATCGTTGCCGTTGCCTTTATTGCATCTCCTAATCTATCTTCAAATAGAAGAAGCAGAAATAAAGCCTCAAAATCAGTTGATAGTAGTTAGCCAAATCTTTGCAACTTTGGGATTATTCTTCGAAGATAGTAGGGAATTGTTCACAGGTGGAAGACCTAATGGGCTATGAGCGTTGTTTATATATTTTCTTTTGTAAGTAAAGCGACAGAAAGTGGCGTCGTCTTACGGGAAAATAATACAACTCCCTGAATGATAGTATTATTGAATAAAAAATAACATATCCGTATGTTACTCACATAGAAGTCGCCGTCGAAACTATTCTCAGCATGTACAATTTTAATACAACAAGCTACAGACTGTCAAACTACCTTGCGAAAAATACATATTTTTTTAGTTTGCTCCTGCCCTATTCGAATAGCCATAATTCAACCAACTAGCTTTCAGAACAGGGATCACGGGGCCAATAATCGCCATCGAACAAAAAATAAACAGTATATTTTTATGTGCTGCAACGTCTAAACCAATGCAAAAAAAGTGTAACATCAGAAACCACTGTGATGTTATTGGAAACAGGAAGGAGTCACATCAACGTGATCTATAACTTTTGAGGTATAAACAGCATTGTCAAGTCAACAAAAAGATAGTCTATAATTTAATTATAGTAGTAATTGATGAGCTAATTAAAAACCTTTAATTAGTTTTTTCGCATGAAATTTGTAATTTTTGAGTATTTTTGAACTTTTTACAAAGTTTTTGATCGAACTTTTGAGTATGAAAAAAATCAATAATCTACATAAAAGTTAGTTGTCTTTTTTTAAAATCTGATGTTGATTTCAAATACTTACTGATATTTGATATACGATCATTCCATTCTATGAAAATGAAAATTAAAGGTTAAAAATCCAATAATTTAAGGATTTTGTTAAAATTGAACTAACACCGCCTCGGTTTTTCCATTGTTTTCACACCCAATTAAGTAAATAGTTAGAGCTTGATTTATAAAAGAGTATTTGGTTCCAAAGGGTATAGTTCAGCCTCAATATGAATTTTAATTACCACATAAAATAGAATTTTTATTCAGACAATATATTTTCATTGTCTGATTGACTCCACATATGAACAAGAATGTTATTTTTGAAACGAAAAAATGAGTTAGCGACCAAACTGAGATTGTTTCTGACAATCCTGAGGAGTTAGTAGCAATAGAGTCAACATCAAGCTTTTTACCAAAGGAAAAAAATTCAAAAGAAATCAAACCGCCGCTGAAATAGTAGAAAATTTTATGAATTTAGAAGACACCTCTTTAGATCTTTTAAAATCTTTCCCAAAAATTCAAAAAATATTTCCACAAAATAATACAACACTTCCGTCCTCAGCGGTCATTGAGAGAGTGTTTTCAAAAGGTGGTAAAATATTTAAAGATTGATGTCAAAGTTTATAGAAAGAATTTTGAAAAAAAAATTACTTGTGTCATGGAATAACATTTCATAGTTATATCATTGTATTAAATGATTTTACTGATTTTTTTTATTATTATCTATAATTTTAGATATTTAAGTTTTATTTATTCTTATAACTTATTTGTCTTTATTTCTTGGGTTACATTTTCCTAATTTATTTGCAATCATAAAGTAGTTATGTTAAAAAATGCCAATTTACAGAGAGGGAATATCTTGCAGGAACTCGTCCGCAGAAGTTTAGAAGTGTTTTGGAGATCCCTGTTGAAATGCTGGATGTTTATTACTTAAATGAAAATCAATTTGATCTCATTTATATTAAATGTAGATAAATTTTAAATCTTTAACCCAGTCTGTTTTTTTTTTTTTTTTTTTTTTTTTTTTAATCCGTTGCTTCGTTTAATTTCACCATTTGCTAGAAAATAAGTTAACTAAAAATAGCCTTCAAAATTACAAATTAAGTATAATGGATATAATAAAAAGTATCATGGATTATTTTAAATTTATTTTTCTATTATGTTAAAAAGATTTCAAAAACTATCTTTATGCGACGTACACCAATTTTAAGCCGACATTATTACCTTCAATCTTTATTACTACGCAATACGAAAGTACTTTGTCTTAATTTTTAACCTTTCTTTTTTTCAATAACTGTCATTAATTGTCTGGAGAGCGTGGGAAGATATTCTATTCATATACTCAAATTTCATATTATACAATTCAATTGCAGGTATTTACAAATATCATCTTTTCAACAATACTGTATTCATGAAAATTTTATTCCATTCTCCTGATGTTTAAGAAAGTTGGGTTGTTTTATTGAAATATCATATTTTATTAGATCACAGTTTCGATGTAGGTTATTACATTAACAGAGTTAACACTACGAAAAAAAGGCATAAAATTACGATGATAAATTGGTCATAATTTTTTGTAACATACCTAGATAAACAAAAACATCTTTTACTACAGGACTTGAACGCTAAAACGCATTTGTATTTTACAAGAACTATGTTTCATTTTCTCATTAGTAGTTACTAATATAATTGATTTATTATATTCATTAATTAATTATAGTCATTATCCATTCACTCTTCATAAACCACAATTTTGTTCGGATTAATTGAATATTAATTTTATCGTCGTAAGGTTCTTAGTCAGTACTTTTGAAATATGCAGATAAAATTCGCTTAGAATCAAGCAAACAATATTATATTAATATTATAATTATGTTTACAAACTTTCAGCGGATAGTTGTTATGGATAAGTTTTCGTAGATAAATGATGATTAATAAATAGAAAAGAGCAATTCCAAGTAATTAGGCACCAGGTATAATACCTGTAGTATCAGTTACATCGAAACTCAATAATTAAATTACTATAAAAATGATTATTACTTAATAATCATTTTTTGTATCTTTCCAGATTTACACATAATAAATCTATTAGAATAATATTATATGTGTTAGTTATTTTCTCCAACAACTAATATTTTCATCCAGGACAAGTCCATATTATCATTTTTGGGGTTTAGGTATCCGCTGTTATTGATAAAGCCTTCGTTTGTTTGGTGATGATTTTTTTATGGTTAAACTCTCATTTGACCATCTTCTAATCTCTGATAATGCACTATTGCATTTAAAAAGATCCTTATAAATTAGTAGAAATTGTGAATCAAGCTCTGCCCAAATTAACATCAACGACACTGATAAAGATGTCAAGATGTAAAGGAGTCGTCTTTATGAATTTGTACAAATAGTGAATCATGCACTGCCCAATATTGACATTAACGACTATGATGAAGATGTCAAGATGTAAAGGAGTCGTCTTTTACAGGATATTTATAACAAGGTCTGTCAATTAAGTCACAAAATGCCATGCATGTTATAAACTACTACCATTTTTTTATTTATATAATGATGTGCGCAAGTTGATAGAGCTCAACCATTTAAAAGAAATTCGATAAAATATAAATAATAGAGGTTGATTGGTTACACCTTCTAATATAATTCATTTATCTTGTGTCTTCACTGTAAAACTTTGTATAAAAATTATGAACAGGGATGAAACGAAAGCATAATTTTTTTTTTCTTACAGTCAATCAAATGACTTATCTTAAATATAAGTCGAATTCAAGTGCAAACAGAGTTCAGTTCCATATTAACAATTGTATCCGATAAGGATCATTTTTTTGTAGAATTATTTTGACACATATCAAATAAAAATTCTATGTTACGAGTATATCGTAAACGAACCTGTTCACAAGTAATTTTTACGCCCACTAGTAGAATTTGAATTATTGAGAGATATGCTCGAGTGAAGTCTCAAAAGTAAAGTACAATATAGTACGACTCCAAGTCAAGTCGTGAGTTTTGAGTACGGGAGTTAGTGAGTTTTAAGCCTGGAGTCTTATTAAAATCTTAACCATTTCGATCAGACGACGAATTCTAGTCGAGTTACGAGTCTTAGTCAAATCTGAAATTTATTTTTTCTAGTCCAAATCGAGTCCTCCTGGAGTTCGAAGTCCCAATTTAATAAGAGTTAACTCCCAAGCAACAATTTAACGTTGATATAACGTTGTATTAACGTAATCCTTAAGTTGTCTGAACGTCGTGTAAACGTTAATTTTGGTTACTCTATGGTTAATACATGGTTGCTCAATGCTTAATGCATGGTTGTGCAAGAAAGTTGTCTAAGCGTTGTATTAACGTTATCTAATGGTTAAAAAAAACTTTCAAATAACGTTGAGTGAACGTTATCTCATAGTTATTTAACGGTTAAAGACAACTACTTTCAAAAACGTTGAACTAACGTTATCATTTAGCTGTTTAATAGTTGTGCTCAATTCCTTAATAATCCTATTGTAATGAAAACGCTTTCTAATGCACAGAATATTACGTACCGCAATATTATATTTTATTAAATTAAAAATATTAACATCATATACATTTACATATAACACCAAGACTGAAATAATAACTTATGTATTCATAAAAGAATAGCATATAAAAACTATATTAAAATAACATATATATAATATAATATAAATAAGAAATAACAAAAAGATCATCAAGTGCCGGGTATTTCAAAGCCCAGTGTTTTGCACTTCACTATTCCCAACGGTAGTATGTATTTTTATATCTTCAATATTCTCAAGAGGCACACTTTTACTTAATGGTATTCCAATTGTCATCCTATTCTCAGGCTCAGTATCTGACAATAACAATAAGGAACCCTCATGGTTAGAGTCCCGAATTCTGATAGATTCTTGTTGTTTCGGTTCAAGCTGTTCAACATTGGGTACATTGTTTTCTTGTAGCAATTCTTCTATCAATCCATTTCGCACAGATTAAATCTCTTGACGAACCCTCTTCCACTTCTTGTTGTAGGCTTGTCTGGCTAACCGCTCCTGACTCATTCCTGGAAAATTCGTAAAAAATTAACTTAAAATAATAATTTAGCTTTATAGTTGTAGAAAAAAAATATTTTTTGAATAACAGAGACAATAACCACTCAAACAACAACAAACTAAATACTGAAGGGAATAGGAGATTTATATATATATAAAAAAGCTAGCTGAACAACCCTATGTAATCTCTTGTGGAAAAAACGTACTCAATTTTACATTCATTTACAGATATCTCTAGTCTTTTATGAATTATCCAGCTAAAGAATAGCTTCAAAGTGACAAATAAATAGTAAGGCCGTTAAGTGGTACGAGGACCCGTAGAATTGTTGTGTACCAAATACATTTGTTCGTCTATTTGTGTTTTAATCAAAGAAAATATATGAAACAGCATGTTTGCCTGGAATGAGGGTTAAACAGTTTAGCTATCCTGCACAAGCACAAACATATATATATTCATATACTTACAACCTGGGGCACAGAAGTTTATTAAACCGATTACGATGATTGAAGTTTATTTTGAGTTTAGGTTGCGTGACCCATTCAAGTCATAAAGTAAAAGATGTATTTGCTACGTAAAGAGTTGTCAAGTTCAAATACGAGCGAAAAAATGAACACCACTCATTTTCTATTGAGCGAGAGCGGAAGTGCGCTCACAAAATTAGTAACTGAGCGGGAATGGAATCGTGTTCAGGATTTTTTGAGCGCACTAACGCTCTGCATATATCTTATTCGGCTTAATAAACCATCATAGAACCACTCCTAACACTGATCTGGACCGAATAAATAAGAACTGAGGCAACACTACTGATAATATCATACTCTCGCTCCTCCCTTCTCCTTGCACTCTCTAAAAATCCCATCCCTACATTTAATACACATATATTATTACCTTATTCTTCTTCAAAATAATCATTCTTTAATTGATTTTGAAATTCAAATGCTAATTATGTATAGATAGATAGATAGATGGATAGAGTCAGAGGGGGCAGTTAGTAGTGTTACTTACATAACATATACATAATATTAAATTCAAAACTAAGAATAATAATTTGAAGTTATAAAGAAATAATGGTAATTGTTATAGGGAGAAAGTGACAAATTGAATTCGTTTGGAGGTTAACAAGGCTCTTATTCAACGTAGATGTATGTATAGGGGTATAACCATAGGTAGATACTAGCTAGGTACATTTATTAGGTATCATTATTAACATTAATGAGGGTAAAATTGCTATTCATGCGCTCATGATAATAATTATAATGAGAAATTACAGGAGTCAACCTCAATGTTGAACAATTTATTGTGTAATGAATTCGTGTAGTGAGGGTTTATGGGTAGGAAACCCCAAAATGAGTTTGTCTCTGACAATGCATGTTCTTGCATAAGTATTTTCAAGGATATATATAAACCAGTGTTGCTTGATCTATAGAGGCTATGTACTCAGAGGCAAAACAATGAGCAAATTAACTTACATTGTTATTAAAAACTTGGATTGTAAACATAAATTAAAGACAATCGGCCTTGATACAGACCCACGCAGTTTAGCAAAGAACCAGTGGACTTTGGATATCAACATTTGGCCACCAATTGAGTTTCCAGATATTTATATGTACTTAATTTCAACAATAATTTTCAATTAATATATCAACCATACAAAGAATATTCACTTTTAGCATGATATTCAACACATAATCTATAAATTATTCATCTTATTTTTTTGTAGCAACTTCTAAAATGTGCGTATACAAACTACAACATTTACAAAAGATCAACTTGTACGCAACATATATTTATTCATATGACAAATAGAAGTTGAGATTTTATACAGGCTGGTGGTATCAATTTAAGGTACCCAGATGTTCCCGATTTTTGGGAACAGTTCCAATTTTGGGTAACCTGTCCCCTGTCCATGGTGTCCCTGATTTTGACACTGAAAATGCACGTGGACTGAAACATCTATTATGACAATACCAGTATATATACGACCCCCACTTGGAAATGCATTCCGGTGCCGCTGATACGTATCTAATTGCAGTATCTATCGAAGTAGAACTGGGTTTTTTGTAAGAGCGCGAGGAGAAGGCGGGAGCAATACATATGGTACATCTGAATTAAGACCTTTGTTAAGATCTTTTTATGATTTTGGAGGGGAAAAATGAATTACTGCTATAAAGTGGAAAAACTTTTACATTTAAAATAACATTAGTTCAGGGAAAATATTATAATCACATTTAAATTCATATAAGTTTATTTTATTATGCCATTTAAATAAATTTACTACAAAGATAGGCCTGAATTCTTCTTTTGAAGGGAGATGTTAACATACCACAACTTATTACATAATGAACAAAAAAGAAGAAAGAGCACAGAAATCAAACGTCTTTCTTTTGTAATTGCTATACCTGTTTTTTTCTTTACAAACATTCCCTCTTTATTTATAAGTTTTAGCTAGTGATGTCTAAATTATGTAAATAAGATTTATTTGCATTTTGATCTTTATTTGCATGTTAAGGTAGAAAAAGCTTATTAGTACAATTTTTTATCCCTGATTACATACTCTCTAAGTTTTCTCCTCCAAAACAAGAGAGCTCTATCTCTTATGTTCCCCAACCCGTTTATACTATCCATCTTCCCGTCAAAGCTATCGAGGTTTTTACAATTAATTTTCCTTAGAAAAATGAATACACTTAATATTTATAGAACTATAAATATTAAGTGCATCCATTTTTCTTTTCATTGCTGATACATAACTCTAATGGAAAACACTTAGCTTTTATTCTGTGTTTTATTAAATATTACAGTTCACAGTATTTGACCATGCCAAAGATTGTGGAACCCTCAGTTCTCCTTAAGGAGCTCGGTGGCAACAAGATATTGACCTTTGTGAGTTTGCTACCTCTTTTAATGTTCACCACCCTCCAGAGCCAGTTCTCATAAGGTAGGGAAAAAGGCTTGAGGCAGCCTTCTTCATCGTTCAGCAAAACGATGAGAGCAGATCCATCGAGGAGTCCAAGAAGCTTTTTGGCGTAATTCTCTTAATCCAGACTTTGTTTTAATAAAGTCAAACTTCGGGGTCCTATAGGAGAGCATCACTCAGCTGGAAGAAAGATTGTCTCTTTTCCAGATCTCGGCTATCATTAACAAGGTCCGTGAGAGCCTGACCATCCCCAAGTTTGCCCACAAGCTGGAAGATATTCTCAAGAAGAATACAGTATTTGATAATATAAGTAATAATGGATTAGTCCTATCTGGTGAGTTTGTGTCTGGGTGAAAGAGAATCCAAACATCATAGCGAGCTTCGACTGCACCCCCATGACATCCGAGGTCTGTGAAAGACCCTTTAGCATTTTGAAAGACCTTCTCACCAATAAGAAGTCAGGCTAACAGAAGAACACCTGAGGGATCAGATGATTAATAAGGGCTAGCAGGAATAAAAGAATAAAATTTGATAGAAATATTTAAAAACAAAATAGATCTTTTTTATTGGATTTATTTGCATATTTAGCTACATTTTTATACATTATTTGGACATCACTAGTTATAACAAATGGAATTATAAGCAACAATCCTTAAGATGAACTCTTTTGTGTATGGATATAAACATTATATATAATTATACATATCTTCAATTTGGCTTTTTCAAATGCATATTTTAATGTTTGCAATCGCTTACAATATATGTATTACTATTGGATAAAAAAAAGTTTATATGTTTAAAAAAATAACACCAAAACTGATCATCTGCAAAGTATCCATTTTAGGTCAAAATGTGTATATATATCTACATATGTAAAAACCTGCGCAACATATGTTATCTGTAGTGGACAAATCTTTACCTACTTATACAAGGGGATCTAATTTCGTGATAGTATGCTAGTAGTTGCAATATGAGATACTGTAATTCGAAACTCTTATCATTACACAGAAATTGATATATATAGATTATATGTACATAATCTATATTTTATGGATGATATAAGAAAACATTTATTTCATCTCTCAACCTCTCAAACAAAAAAAAATGAAAAAGACCAATATACGTTCATTTGCTAAATTCAAATTATATTTTCTTTGGTCAGTTAAATATCCCTATTATTCAACTTCCAACTGATGTTGAGCCTTGGAGGAAAAGTGTAGAAACATAATTAAGATACCTATGTGATAAAACAAGAAGAGAAAGAAAATCAACTGACAAAAAATATTTAATAACGTTTAGTTTTGTGGGTTAATGTCATAGAGATAAATATCATATAGATAATGCAAAACTTTAGAACAAAGGGAGAAAATGTGAGTGTTAGCTTGAGTAGATTCCAGGGTGTAGTGATATCTTTTTTCCAATATAAGACATCGCTTTTTATAATACAACAGATGACGTCACTTTATCTTTATTTTCGCAATGTTTAGCCTAGTAAGGTTGTAACAAATTAAAATATTCAGTCTCCTGTAAAGCTTTATAAGTAATGCTGAAAATTTTTCATCACTAGCTATAAACCAAATGGCAAAACGATCAATATGATCTGGTGATCAATATTTGTACAAGGTAGTCATTTTTACAAAATTCGCCTTATTATTCATTCGAATAAAATTACAAAATTTATGGAAGCTGCGTAATCAGTTTTAGAGTAATATTCAAGCATACTCAACGCTCTTAGCGGTAAAAGTATTTTCGCAACCAACTTAATATGGAAAAAAATGAAAACATGGTGATCGTTTCGCCACTTGGCTTATACTTGTTTTATTAAATTCTGTATTCGAGTGAGACGACTTGAAAACGAATAATTAGTTTGATGACTTGTGCGGGGGGCTTTTCATTTGAGACTATATTTTCAAATTCCTAGGATATCTGGAAATTGTAAGTAATTTACTTGGGAAATATTATGATTTATTTAAAAGAAATCTTTTGTATTTGGGGAACGAAAAATCGAGAAAAAAACATCATGCCGTCTTATTATTTTATTATCATTAAAACATTACTAGACCTGCTCCGCCAGATAGGCCCTGCGGGCAGCAGTTTTATGCTTATTTTATAAACTGTGTCTAGAATTCTTTATATAAACCAAATGACAAAACCAGCCTGCTAGCTAGAGTAGATAGCTTTATATGATATTTTGAATCTTGTTTTTTTGTTAATATAATTATTTTTCTTCAATTTTACTTTTATTATCTGCTTCAATTGTTTGTCCCACAAAAAAAAACGTATATTTAATAAATTTCTTAAGTGATACCCGGTTTTCCTCGAAAGGATGTAAATAAAGGCTTATCTGGGGAAAAGAGGCTGGTGGGTCAGCCTAATATATGCACAAGGTGGAAACGCTAATGACACCTGTTTTTAAATGTCCAATATATATCCATGAATAAGGTCAGACAGGCTAACTATGTTCATCAGCTAAAAGTCGGTTTACAGAAACTGCAATATCAAAACAAACAAAACGTTCAACTATGAACAGGAATCTGCCGGAGGCGACTCATGGAGCCATGGTGTGTGTATTTTGCGCACAAAGGACCAGAAAGGAGATTGCCCAATTCAACAACTTGTCCTACAACATTTCAAGCACTTCCGGTGCATTTATGATGAATATTGTGAGAAGAGAGGGGAGCCTAAAGAGTTTGACGTAAAAAAAACTCACAGGCGTCGTTCTGATATTCAGGATCTTGATATTGTGAACTCTATACAGAACTTCATCAAGGAGGACCCTGGCAGATCCATCAGGTCAATGTCTAGGGAGCTGGGGCATCTCACACCTTCAGGAATAAGGTTGTGAAGGATACAAGTCATATGCACTACGGAGAGGCCAGTTCATGAGCGCTGCAATCAAACAGAGACGATTTGACAAGGCCAAGAAACTGCGGATCAAGTTCAAAAAGCCACCCACGAAGAACATCCTCATCCTTTACTCAAATGAGAAAACCTAATCCCATGACCAAAAGGTAAACTCCAGGAAAAACAAATGGCTATATGCTGATCCTCAGGAAGTTTCCATTGTTATGAAGACCGACTTTCCGTCCACAGATGTGGTCCTGGGCGTCGTCAGAAACAAGGGGACGTCATGCCTCCCACGCGTTCAAAAGCGGCCTCAGAGGGAACTCTGAGATGTACCTCAATGTGATGATAAACGTAGTGAAGGCCTGGATAGATGAGGTGGCCGATGGAGAACCGTACATCTTCCAAGAGGATGGGGCACCGGCCCACAATACAAATAGGGCACAGGAATAGTCCAAGCAGAACCTCACTCATTTCGGGTAGAAGAAGATATCGCCCCCTAGCAGCCCCAACCTCAACCCCTTGGACTTTTATGTGTGGGGGGTGAAGGAAAGGAATACCAATCGTCACTCTTACATACCCTGGCTTCCCTCATCACCTCTATTATGGAGGTATTCAGCCACATCCCCAGGAAGGATATCATCAAGACCTGCAGCTGGTGGTGATTTTATTCGTTAATATTTTCTTATTTACATTAATTGGTAGATTAATCCTACCAAATTTCAAGTTTCTATCTTTATTTTGAAGAAAGTTAGAGAGATCTCAGTAAAAGGTTAAAAACGGGCGTTAATAGATTTTCCACCCTCTATATTGCATGTATATATGATGGTCGTTTTAAAAGTCCGTGCAAAGTCCGATAATTAACACTGCTGGTGCGTATCGAGGTTACGTTTAGAATGTAGCATCTCTTGCGCCCTGTTGAGGTTACTTCTCCAGAAATCATTGATAAAATCCTTGATATTGTGATGGATGACAGAGGAGTGAAGGCGCATTAGATTGCTAGAGCTGTGGGCATCTCGAGTTGGAGATCCTGGTTAATTTGGCCTCTGTCCTCACCAGATTGGAATCCTTTAATTAATTAATTTTGCGATCACAACTGCTGAGGTGTAAGCTGGTGCATTGTCGTGATGGAAAATGACTTTTTTGTGGGCCAATTGTGGATGTTTTTCCTGCAGCTCAGTTTTCAAGCGGTCTAATAACGATGAACATTATGCGTGTGTAATAGTTGTACCCTTTTCCATATATTCGATGAGGATAATTCCTTGCAAATCCAAAAGACAGTCGCCATAATATTTCCGAGTAATTCCTCGATTCAAACGAATACCAAACAGAAACAAGTAGACTAATCTGAGTGAAAGTTGGTTTATGTTCTTACAAGAGATGTTACTAACGAAAAATAACATCAAGACCCAGGTAATGTGGCCAATAGTGCCATCTCTCGGCCTTTGTAAGGATTTTTCAAACGACCCTCGTAGTATCGTGCAAGGTCAATAGAAATACAAGTCAAACATCTGTCGTAAACGTGCTATGCTATGACCTTTTATTTCTATTAACCTTGGTCTCGTGAATGATCTATAACAAGTAATATTTTGCAGGTTTGGACCCGTTCACCCTTATTTCATTCTTTCGTTCATTTTCCGAAAAGTTTATTTTCGTCGTTCATTCGTTCATTTATGAACTGTAGAAAAAAACATGAAAGAAGAAAAAAAAATCGAGAACGGTAAAAACGAATGTTTTCATCGCTACATGGCAACAAATCTAGTTCATTCGAAGATTATCTACATCCATATATTTGACTAAAGTATTATATTTTTTCATTTTAGAACCATGGTTATAGTTCTATTCTTTCAAAAAATATGAGTCAAAAATAGTGAAACAATAATTTTATTAAATTTCTCCATTTTGGAGGGTGACCAGCCCTCATCTTCCCCCCTGCAGACGCCTTGATGAGAGTATATCACAGTACTTCAAATTTAGAATTGTTACAAAATAGGTAATCTTGTTAAAGAGATCACTTAAACTAAGCAGTCTCTTTTTTCTAATTGATTAATACAGATTGGACTGTATTTGCGTTCTGAAGCTTCTCCAAGCGAGGGTCTTACTCATAATGAGTAAGACTTGAGAGTTTAAATGCATGTGTTATGGAAGAGTATTAATCCCGTTGATAAGAGGACATTTCTTTAAATACCAATTATGATAATTACTAAGAACTATTTTTTTCCTCCTCAATTCTGCCCTCTACTGTAAACAACTTGAACGTTTGAAGCTGGCGATCGAACTGAACCGGCCAGCATTGGTGAATAAAAGACAAAAAAACAATTATCCCGCCGAGCCATCTACCCCACCAGCATTTTACCCCCTATACAACAAATAGCAACCATACGACCATTATTCAAATAACTAATTAATATGAAATATTATTCTTCGATTGATCTTTCAATACTAATGTGATTATTTCATAAAGTCAGTATATTTGTACAATTAGTCATATGGATTTATAATGGCAATATTCCAATGTTTGGATTCAGAGCCAAGATCTCAAAATATTATTTATAACCATAAGTCAAGAATAATTGATTAATTATTAGATGTGAGTATTTTTTAATAAAATGGTCTATGTTGATTTATTATTTTAAGGGCTTTAAATTTAATTTCTAGAGTATGATTCAAATAGTTCCTTGAGGTTAGATTTATAATATTTAGAGATCCCGGCACTAAATCTGCAGGTAATTTAAAATTTGCGACTCAAAAACATAGATATATATGCATATTCTCTTTGTGTCAAACTGACTCCGGGAGTAAATAACTCACCAGTCCTAATAATAACTTCATGGCAGTTATATGTAAAAAAAAAGAAATAGTTCCTTAAAATACCACATGATGTTGAGAAAAAATTATAAGTCATGGTGTTATCTTACTAATACAAAAATACCCTATGTTTTTTGTTGTCTGTACACTTTAGTACAACATCGCAAAATGCATCCAACATATCCTACATACTCAAAAGAAGAACTCAAAAATGATGACTAACACAGCTGATTGTAACTGATTTAATGATACGTTCTACAAAATATTCTTCAAATTGTGAGGTTTACCATGTTAATTTTCGGTTGTTTTTTTTAACACGCCCAAAATAGACGCGATTTTCATCACTATTCATATACCTCTGGCTATTTCGTTTAACATGAGATTGGATTTAAAATAGAAAATTGGCTGTACCCATACTTTGGCCAAATTTGTTTTTAAAAAAACACACTTTATAACAAGTGGAGTATGTAATAATTTTCTTTTTTGAGTAATTTCATGTTAAATGAACCTATAAATTGTCAATGAAATTACTTTTTGCATTGATGGGATGTAGAATTAATCATTAATTTATAAAAGTTATTCGTAGGGAATAACTTAGTAGTTGCATGTCATTTTGAACGTCGTAGTGGATATTACTTTTATTGAAAACTATGTATAATATATGGAACACCAGACAACTAAATTAATTAGCTATCCTTCAACAATTTTCCATGTTTTACTGAGAAAAACAACGATCAATATATTTTATCTAGGAAATTTGAAAAAATATCTTCATAAAATTGATAACTCGAATCCAGAGCAATTAATACGATTTCTAATTTTCTCGTAACTTCTTGTATTGGTGGATCCATTGAAGTGTGGTAATTTTTATACAATATTTCTCAAATAAGATATTATATTTCATTTATAAGTTGATGTTTCGAAAGTTTTAGAACGATTCATTCTATGTTTATTTATATTTTTAGTAGGTCATCGAATTGCTTCTTTTTGACATTGAACTCAAAAAATCTATATAGATATTTTATCGGCTGACTTAAATTCCAGTAAAAAATGTGTCCAATATCTTCAAAATTCAAATAAATGAAATTGAATCATGGTCTATATTTTTGGGAATATGATTGTATAAAACATAGACTAGTAGCATGGATTTGGTTAATCCGACTACCTTGTGATGCCAACTTTTTTTCATGCCGTATTAGTTGACTCCTTGAAAAAGGTTAAATTCACAATATTATTATCAAAGAAGGCAATAAAACTATAGCTACTCTTGATTATTATATATATCTTGTGTACAAGTTATAACTTGTATAAGCAAATTGTACCAGTTGCAACCAAAAATAATATGACTAATTTTAAATGAAGGATTTAAAATTATTGGGATGAGGGTTATGCAATAATTGAATATTCCATTAGTGATCTTATTTTTGACAATTTTAATAAAAATGACTAAAATATAAGTATTCTGCGGTACATTATGAGTTCAAATGTACACTCTTATATTACTCATAAATACATAATAACCATCTAATTTTAATATATCAAAATGAAATGATAGTATCAATGTATCCTTGATAATTAGAATGTTGGGGTACGTTTACTAAAATCTACCCTCACCACTTTCTCTTTCTAATTATTCGTCCTTTTTTTCCTCTCTCTCTTTCTACATAAAGGTTTAAACCAAGTAGCGAAATGCGATCGTTAGCCTGAGCAAATAGTATGGTCAGTATTTTTTCATACTTTTTCGTTAGATGTCCCTTTCCTATAAATTCATTCATTTATTTCTTCTGAAGACGGTTACACGTATTTTTTATGTAAATTAATATCTTATATCATATTCTAGTCTTAAATAAGTTATATATTTAATTAAATATATTACTAAAATTACTAATATTATTAAAAATAAATAAAGAGACCAGTTGTTAATTCAATTAAATAGGAACTTCATTTAAGTGGCAGCATCTACCATGATGATCTGTTATTACGGGCCTGTACTCCCAAGCAAGCTAGCTTAAACTCATGTGTCTTGGTTACCAAGCCAGGCAATAGAATGTTTAGTTATGTTGTGGACAATGTGAGCTTTACAATTTGATCTTATTAAAGGGGGCATTCATGCTCCTTATAAACCATCAATCAGATTGTCATATGAGAGTCTGAGTTACTTAAAATGATGCTCAAATTTATGAGACTTGTGCTCTTCATCCTCCGGGAATTATATCCATATTTTGGAATTAATACTGATGCTTAAACGTCTGAGTTTGGCATCTTTTTTTCGGATGGGAGTTTTCAGCGAGGAGAATGATCTCGAGAGGAGATAAAATTTACACATCAATATGCCTAAAGGCATAACTTTTGCTCAATTTATTCGCCAATTTGTCAATACAATCTTTGATGATTACAATTACCTACACAGATTAAATCAAGAAGCCTGAAGGCACCGTCTCAGCATTGCTAGTGCAGGGTGAGTAATATGCAGTTCAAAATATAATTTATATTATAAGGCCCAAATTCCTTCCTATCTCCATGGATAAATGAATTTTGATCTCCGTCTTTCCTTGGAGCGATCCACTGGCTCCCATAATCTGGCAGTAAATCTTCTGGATCTTTGTTTTCGGTGCCAAGTTTTCCCAAGAATTTGATAAGTGATTGTAAACGAAGATCGTCATACAGGCTATATATAAAGAATTTTCTAGGGAAATTGACCTTAAATGCGCTCTTATACCCAAAGCTTGCAATACGTGCGACTGAATAGTTTTGGAATATAAATTCAAATTACTAATAGAAACATTAAATAATCATAACCGAGATTTTTAAGCTAATTAAAACTGAAGGAACACACCATGAACAGCAAACTACTTAAGAAACATATTAAAATAGTCAATATATTGTTTCAATTATTTTATATTCTCTTTGCAGACTAAATAGTTTTACATCTTCATGAGAAGATCCTCTCTGATGGTGATACATGTGTGAAGTGAGTATCTTCCCAAAAATGAATATAAAACTTAAGAGCAAATAAAAATTTTACAGCAAACAAGTTGAAAAGAAGGAACACAAATTCAACCATAATTTACAAAATTTAAATCTTTTAATTAATTATGGAATATATATCCTTCATCTGAGGTATACTCTAAAATTTTATTATATTCCGAATTCAATAATGGCCTCTTCCGTAGCTTCGTCAATATCTGTCACATGTAGTCCCGGGGTCCATTTGCCCTCTTTTCTGTCTAAAGAAACGAGCATTCCCTTTCCAGGCCAGTATTGAGCGGTCCCAACTTCCGATTTAACCTCATGAAATTCCATCAATTTCTCCACCTCCGAAGAGGCCCAACAAATTATTATATGAAGGATTTTTAGATGGAGCCTTGAATTTTAAAGCCTTGTCTGAGAAAAAAAACAACTCATGTCATCCTCTTCAAGGACCACCTGATCAATTTTAGAATTGAACTACTCCAAAACATGGAGAGTTCCAGTAGGTATCATCAGTGGGAAGAAAAGCTATACAGTACTAGTAGGGGTCAATTGAATAGCAGAGTTATTCCCTAAAATTACTCTTGATATGGTCTAAAACCTCATCCGCTCCCTTGAAGGACAAGTTGCAGAGCTGTCAAAGCCGACATTTTTCGGAAGACTCCCATACATTCATCTTATCATTTCACATAATGTATTACTAAAATAATTAAACTATAGTTAAGGGTTATTTATTAATACTAGAATTAGAATATATTCAGTAGTCTACTTTCTACATTTGTGACTCAAATCTAGCTATTTCTATTAATACGCGAATACATTCCAGTTTATAACTAGAGTTGTTATTATAGAAATAATAACTAAATAATGCACCTAGCGGTTATAAAAATTAAATTCTGACCAAGACATTTTTCACCTGTTTATTGTTTTCGTGCTCGTTTCGCTACTTGGTGTACAGCTTTATTTCTACACCAAGAACTTTTTTTCCCTAGACTCAATTAAATATTAATCCTACAGCAACCTAATATATTAAAATGCATCATACTGCATACAATAAATAAATAGTATAACCATAATAATGATTGACATGATAATTTGGATTGTTCAAAGTACACCAACGGTAATTACTATACTCATAATCTTACTTTACTTATTTAATTTAAATATTATTATATAAATAAAACTTTAATAATCAAAAATTGTTATTTTATTTATATCAGGGCGGTGAAAGTGGTCGTTAAAAAATATCTTGGGTTTATATTGAAACATAGAAATTAGTATCATTCACTCTTAGCTACTTCATTGATTCATACACATTCAAATTAAAATTTATAGTATCTAATTCATTAATTTCCTATAGGTATCTATACTTTTCTATGTTACAGCATATTTAATATCTAGTTTAGTCTAGGGAAAAAAGTTCTTGGTATAGAAAGAGAGATATATATATATATAGGAAAAGGAAGAATAATTAGAAAGATAAAGTGGTGATGGTAGAATTTAGTAAACGTGCCCGCCCCAATTTGCTTATACAATTTTGGGGATTGTACAAACATCGCAACTTGTACACAATAACTTTTATATATATATATATTAGTGATGGGACGATTCCAAAAAAAATATAAATATTTGCTATAAATTTCTAAGAATTATAATTGATAGAATAAATCGCCTTCCTTTATTTAAAGTAAACAATATTGATAAGATGTACAGCGACCTGAATTTTGCTGCATAATAATCTTCGAGTTTCTGAAAAAAGAAAAAAAAAATTCACGAGGAATTACACGCTTTACTCGTTACTCGCCTGAATAATCGTTATTCGCCTGAATACTCGTTACTCACTTGAATACTCGTTACTCACCTGAATGTTCGTTACTCACTAACTAGCCAACAGGGGTAGTATATATATTTTTTTTGCTAGCCCAGAATAACACAAATATAGAATCATTTTTAGACTAGCGTAGAGGCAAGGCACTTTTGTTTAAAAATAGGGAAGGTTTTGGGAGTACAAAAATAAATTAATATATTTTCTGTGAATCACCATTTATACTTAGTAAAATTTAAAACTAAAAATTAAACTTGATATATTATAACAATTATTATTCATGTTCCAAAATAATAAATAGTATCCTGTATACTTTTAGGTTCACCATTTTTTAATTAAATCCCATGAATAAAGCTAGAATTAACAATGTTAAAAGTTAAAAGAAGAATAAAATATGATACTATCTATATTATCATGAGCGTCTTTAGTAAAAAAAAATAATTCAAAATAAATCAATACATATATTTAATGCTTTAACTAGTTTGAATACTGAGGTGTTTAAACACCCTATCGGCACAAATGGGTTAAAGTACGGCATTACCTAGACAAACTGTCTAGATATAGGCCTTCCTGGACTGACCCAACTTGTTTTTGGTTCATTACAAAATGATTGCGGTAAAATTTTACCACAATCACCTATTTAAAAACGTTGGGGCAATATCGTTGTGTACATTATCATTGTGAGACAAAAACGTTGTAAGTATGTAGTATCAACGTGAAGCAATATGATTGTGAGTAATTTCATTACAATACAATGATATCGTGTGCAATTTCGGTGCAATTAATATTATATTCGGAAGATTAAACTATTGAATGATGTAGAAACATACCAGGATTGAACCCTTCTAACATGTTATAATATACCCCGGACCACAGGTTGTTTAGGTGAAGTTTTGGGCCCCGAGGAAAGTTAAATTTATCCACCGCCCCTTCATTTAATATCAAATTACCCTTCTTATATCCCAAAATACCCCCAGCCCCCAGGTTGTACAAGTGGAGAGCTAACCCCCGACGCAGTTTAAACTCTACAGCTGCCACGTTTCGAATCACCAAGGAACCCTTCTGATATGCTATAATATACGCTGGCCCTAAGATTGTGTAGGTGAAATCTGAAAATCAATAGGAAGTACTTTGTTCACGAGAATGCAACTTGTAAGTACTCATAGGTAATATGAGTAAGTTACACATACAACAAGATGAAACCTATGAAAATAAGCTTCTTTAATATCTTTTCCAGCAAATTTTCTAATTTTACAAAATGGAACTAGCAAAAAAAAAAATACTGTTATCATAAAATAAATTTAGAAAATTTATACACATACTTATTGTCAGACCCGTTGTAAGACCTCATTCATTGGTTGGTGGGGGGGGGGGAGATCACCTACATACCTTTGAGCCAGCGTATATTATAGCATGTTAAAAGGCTTCCTTGGAACTTAGAAACGCAGCGGCGTATGAGTTTAAAAAACTACCTTTGGGCACAGCACTTCACCTATTTAACGATGCTATTAGCCACAACGTTTTTGTCTCACGATGATAATATACACAACGATATTACCACGCAAAGATATTACCCAACGTTTTTGTCCACAACCTTTTTACCACAATTATTTTACCAGACACCCTTGTATATAATTTAAATAAAACAAGAATATTTCGTTCAATCTATTTTCATAAACCATGTAGGTATATCAAATGAGATAAATAGAATAACGTATAATAAAGTTAACTATCACATACAATTTACATGCGGAAAACTCCAAAGTCTGTATCCGGAATTGGAGCGTTGAGAGATGCACTTAAACTCAGTCCCAAAATTTTACGAGTATCTTTAGGATCTATGACACCATCATCCCATAATCTATAATGTATATATATAAGCAACATTGTAAAGTCAGGTTTAAAAATAATTAGTTTCTATGACGTACCTTGCGCTTGAGAAATAAGGACTTCCCTCTTGTTCGAATCTATCGATAATAGGTTTTTTTAAGGGCATCCTCTTCCTCCTTTGTCCACTCCTTTCCTTCTCGTGCCTTTTGAGCCTGAGTAATGGTTGCAAGAACACCGGCAGCTTGTTCACCACCCATGACAGAGATTCGAGAATTTGGCCACATATATAAAAAGCGAGGACTGTAGGCTCTACCGCACATACCATAATTTCCAGCACCATATGACCCCCCCGATAAGTAGAGTAATTTTAGGTACTTTGACGCAAGCGACGGCAGTGACGAGCTTTGCACCATGTTTAGCTATACCACCCGCTTCAGCCTCTCTTCCGACCATAAATCCTATTTCGGATTATAAATTAATATGCTAACACCAAGATCAAATAATAATGATTTTGTATCCCGTACCAGTAATATTCTGGAGGAAGATCAAAGGGATTTTCCTTTGAGCGCATAACTGGACAAAATGAGCTCCCTTCATGGCACACTCAGAAAAGAGTACACCATTATTCCCCATAATACCAACTGGGTAACCGTAAAGCCTAGCAAATCCTGTTACTAATGTTTCCCCATACTTCTTTTTAAATTCGTCAAACTTGGATCCATCAACCACTCGAGCGATAATTTCTCTAACATCGAAGGGTTTTTTAAGATCTTCACCGACAATCCCATACAAATCTTCGGCAGGATATAAGGGTTCTTCAATTGACTTTGTAGTAACAGGGGGTACCTGATAAAAATAAGTTAAATGACTATGTTTCCTATTAAAAAATTTCGAATTTGACCTTTTCTCTGTTGAGATTTCCAACAACTCTACGAGCTAAATGAAGTCCGTGATGATCGTCCACAGCAAAATGATCCGTGACTCCTGAGCGTGAACAGTGTAATTCAGCTCCTCCAAGATCTTCAGCGGATATATCCTCACCCGTCGCAGCTTTAACTAATGGAGGTCCAGCCAAAAAAACTGTTCCTTGCTTCTTGACAATAATACTTTCATCAGCCATTGCAGGTACATATGCACCACCAGCTGTACAGGAGCCCATCACAACGGCTATTTGAGCAATTCCTTGAGACGACATATTAGCTTGATTAAAAAATATTCTCCCAAAGTGATCTCTATCAGGAAATACTTCAGATTGTCTAGGTAAATTTGCACCTCCCGAGTCGACTAAATAAATGCAAGGTAAACGATTTTCTCTTGCGATTTCTTGAGCTCGAATATGTTTCTTGACTGTAATGGGATAGTAGGAACCGCCTTTGACAGTTGCATCATTGGCCACAATCATACATTCAATCCTTTAAAATATGTACGTAAAATCCATCAATGTATAAAACAACGTCGCATAATAGCAAAATCTGAATTTACCCATTCACCCGACCAATTCCAGTAATGATTCCACCCGCAGGAACTTCCTCCTTTCCATACAACTTATAACCAGCTAATTGAGATAGCTCCAAAAAAGGAGATCCTGGATCCAAAAGAGAATTAATTCTTTCTCTTGCAACCAATTTCCCTCGGGAAGTGTGTCTCTGTACAGCCTTTTCTCCTCCTCCTTCAACTATTTTTTCAATCTTGGATTTTAACACAGAGACCAAGGATCTCATTCGTTTATCATTTTCCTGAAACCAAAGCAAAAATCATTATATCTCAATTAATATATAGATAATAAAGTTTGAGTCCATAAAATAAATCCATCACCTCGAAGGTTGACCATCATTAATGTAAATTAAAGCAAGAGTTAGGTGGTGGAATTTTTTACAAAGTGATTTAAAAAAAGGATAAAAACATAGGATTGTTATTTGTCATGTGACTTTAAATCGTAATTACTTGGATGGATTCACCACACTAAAGCCGTGTTAATTGTTAGAAACAACAAAAAGGAAGGAGAAGAATTAGAAAGAGGAGATCGGAATCCGTTTAAGTACCATAAACTCAGACGATTTCTCTGGAGTGGAACCTACGACGGAGACACTATCTCCGATGTAGGAACGACTTTGCATCAACAGTCCATGATAATGTCGTGTCTTCATTAAGTTTAACCCTCTAATGGACATCATCTTAGGTCTTTAAGCTTCCTTTCATTCCACAATCTCAATCTCAATACCCAAAAAAG
The DNA here is from genome assembly GCF_016086655.4 of Lepeophtheirus salmonis. Taxonomy (NCBI): domain Eukaryota; kingdom Metazoa; phylum Arthropoda; class Copepoda; order Siphonostomatoida; family Caligidae; genus Lepeophtheirus; species Lepeophtheirus salmonis. Next base: position 40,950,066 of record NC_052131.2, read on the forward strand.
CGTAAGGATCTGATAAATGCCTATCTCAGGTAACTCACTCAACCTGAGTAGTAAGTAGAACGTAGACACTACTCTGTTCACTCCTAAAACTTGATTCTCCCTTTTCACCTTATGCAAATTGTCATTGTATGATCATAGTTGAGTATTATATACAAATAGCCCAGTTTTTTTATTAGCAATTATAATTGGCATCTAATTAATAATGTAAGTTAAATATTATAATTAGATATTTAATCCCTTGCATAGGTATATTTACTTAAATATTTAATTAGGAATTAAATTAAGCTTCATTGACGTCATTGGTTTAAAAAATGTGTTTGTAATAATAATCTACGTCATTCTCTGTAGGGAAGACTAATAAAGTTGTATATTGTCTAACTAAAAAAATGTTTTTGAAAATGGGGAGAATATTTGATGTATAAATATAATATAATTGTCATGTAAAAAGTTTGATCTCCCATGTCATCTATATAATTAAATGTCCATAAAATAAATAAATAATTATTAGGGATTTTCAACAAATGATAACGTTATTATTCACAAATTTATAATTAAAAAAAAACTATCTTAGATCTTATGGTTTTATTACTTCTCATTACACTTATGATAGATATATTTTGAAACTTGCAATTTTTTTGGAAAATTGTAAGCCCGAGATCTCCTAAGTTCATTAAAAATGAAAAAAAAAAAAGTGACAACTTACTTCCCTATTGATTCATGCTTGTCAGCTTAAACTCTCCTTATAAATATTTATATTGATGACGTAGAAAAAAGACAGGAAAGAGGTTGGACATTGCATAGCTAGAGATAAAATGTAGTAAGGATATGAAAAAGTAATTAAAAACATAGAGGGTGCTTCAAATATTTTAATTTTTGAAATTTGTATAAAGCATTACTGTAATATAATAATTTATTACCATAGTTATATCAATCTTGAGATGTCCATATGCTAATGAAGTATTTTTAAAAAGATCATTTTCTTAAGTTATAATAATATTTATTCCAATTTTTAAATTTATCTATAATTTTATTTAGTCTTTCAAAATATCAATGATGGATTTCGGACTAATTCAATTCAAAAATAAAAAATATTTATTCTTAAATTGAATAAAATTCGTGGGTATGCTCCGAACTTTGGTCCCTGGAATTTTCTTACTTTCAAGTTTTCCCAAATCATATAATTTTATACCTGCATCACATTTTGAAATAGATTTAATTAGTGTGAATATATTGATTCTTGATTCAGGAAATGAATAAAAGACAAGATCATTAATAGATTGATTGACCTAGTTATTATTCTTAAAGCCAATATTTTTTACAATAACTAAACTAATACTATCAAATTGTTGGAACTTATAGGAGGAAATACGGCGCCCGATAATTTTGTCTCAAGTATATTTAGCCTTAATATATAAATAAATGAGGTTTATACAACAATTTAATATGTTATATAGAAATACACATTACATATTTTGATTATAAAATTCCTAATTAAAAATTACCTATAAATCTGATTTATTTATACATTAAGACGAAATATCCTTATTTCGTCTTTTAAACTTGATGATAAAGTTCATACGTCACTTCAGCATTCCCTATATCCTAAAACTTCCATACCGCACGAATAACAACTTTAACTTGTCCTCTAGTTACCCCATTATTAATGTAAGTGTTAATTTTAGTCAATAAATGATTATTAGTTAAGATGACTTGAACAACCTTTGGGCCGGGATGTATCTTTGGATATTAAAAGAGGTCATTGATGCTCAAGAAAGCGGGGCAGGGAAGTTTAACCTGCCGGGTCGAGGTGTATTATAGCATATTATAAGAGGTCCTTGATACTTAGAAACGCGACGGTGGTGGAGTTAAAACTACCTTTGGCTCAGTATTTCACTTGCATTACCTGTAAGCCGAGGTGTATTTTTGGGATATTACAAGATGTAATCATCTTTTGATTATTTGTTCTTTTGATGATTCGTCCTCTTGGTGAATCAGTTTTTAGATAAAAAAGTGAGTTGGTGACTTTGCAGTAGTTCATCAATCATCATCTCTCTTTGAAAGAGGTTATGAATTATGATGAAACTTCAGCGGCTTGAATGACGTAGATAGTAGTAACCAAGGTGAATATATAAAAAGGTGAGACAACAAGGATCTTCTTAGACAGTCTGGATGGCGTCAGCTGACTCAACTGACGTAGTGACGTCACTGGTGCGGGAGTTCAGATAATTTCATTCAAGTGAAGTGCACTAATTTGGATCTGTTAATTTTCAGCTTCCATTTCAAAAGGGAATTTTAATCTCCATTCGTTTAACAAAATCATTATTTCAAAGTATGAAGGATAATGGAATGAAATTCATTTTAACCACTCATCTAAATCAAGATTGTCTGGAGAATGTATTCTCACGGATTCGTGCCATCACAGGAAACAATACTCATCCAACCCCAGTGGAAGCCCTCAGAAGACTAAAAGTAATTTTATTGGAAAAAATCGTGAACATGTCTTGAGAAATCCAGCTGTTGAAGAGGAGTTAAATGATGAGGATGATGGCGAAATAGTTACAAAATCAATAACGAGTCACTTATTTTCGTCAAATATGCAAGAAAATGAGTATGATGAAGATGCAATTGAATCATAAGAAATTTTAGAAGATTCTAGATTTATTGAAGCTCTTGAAGCCAAAAAAGTAATTGTAGCAGATACAGAAGAATCATCTCAAGTTTGTTCAGATCAGGGTCTGGCTTACAGTCAGGGTTTTTGGCAAAAAAAAAATTAAAGAACTTTATCCAAATCTAGGGGAAAAGACATATGACTTGGGATTTTATTAAGAGACGTCTATCCCTTGGATTGAATTGGTCTCTAAAGGAAGCCTTACAATCCCCTGGTGTGAGTTTTTAAAATTTTGTCTAGAAAAGCATTTCAATGTTTTTCATTGTAACAACGAAGACGCGATTGACAAAAACCCCAAACGTATTTCAGAGGCTGCATAATCATGTAGTAGAATTATATCCTAACTGGCATAAAGAAGTCATCGTTTCCTTTTTGAAAACAAGAACGAATTAGAGTAAATAACCTTAATAAAAAGCTCAAACTGAAGAACGTACGTGGCGTTAATCTGAGAAAACTTAGACAGATTGGTCAATTTACAAATTAATATTTATTATCCATTATGTAAAAAAAATATATAGGCTTTAATTTTTACTTATTGCTATTATTTTATTCACCACTCTTATATTATGTAATAAAATGGCAATTAAGATCATATACATATAGCATATTAATATAAGCTTACATACAGATTATTATGAATATGTAAATTAATGTTAGTCTTTTTAAATAATTAGTTCTGAAATTGATTTTATTATTCTATAAAGTATCAAGCAAGGATATCGTCAAATTTCATAACAATCGAAATAAGTATTGGATTTTATAGATATTAAAATCGATATAAGTTAAATATTTTGCCTTTTTATGCTTTTTGGCATAGTCCTAAGTTTACCATTTTGTACTATAAATGAATTTTAATTGTATGCATTTATTTTATTTGTGTTGCCTTACTTGTCTGGATTTTAAATTTTTTAGTTTACAATTATATAGGACAGAGTGCTATGGGCCTCAACAATGACGTCATTAAATTTCCCCTTCTTCTCTTGATATTGAAAAAAACAAACGTAGAATTTCCTTGTTACCTCACCTTTATATATACTCACCTTGGTAGTAACTATTTAATTTCAGCTGTTTTAGTGTCCATAAACGACCGATAAGGACTGAAAAATTTTATTAGGACCAGACTGATAGGACTGCAGTCTTTTTAATTTTTTTTAGACAGATCCAACACAATTTTTTAATCAATAGCAGTATCAAAATTTTTGATAAATGATAATTATAATTTACAATGTAAGAATTAATTTTTATTCTGAATGCGCTTCTCTAATATTATTCTTATTACGTAATTTTATAATATTCAAATTCAAAATGACCACTTGATTATTCTATTTTGTTAGGTGTCATACCCATCCAACTCTTCTTTCCAAAGCCTTTTTAATTCTTTTGAAGGAAATATTCTAATTCATGCTTATACTTTATATTGGATGCACTTATAAACAATAAGTGCCTCTGTTAATTGATAGAAATGAACTACTTGTGTTTATATAATATGTCAAATTATATAATAGCGGAAATTAGAAGAGTCTAGCTTTGAGCTTACTTACTTATATAATCAGGTTTTTTCTCTCTTTATCTTGACTGTCGATCCATAATAATAATTACACTTTTTTTATTAGAAAAAAAAGGTCCTTGAATGTTGCATATTAAGTTAACATTTTGATGATTTATAGAAGTAGGTTTGTTCTTATTTCAATTAAGTCTATGGTTTTGATAGGATGAATGTATCTTTTAGGAATATGGATGAATTATCTTCATCTATTAGGTACCAACAAAATAAACAAAAGTTTCCACTAGTGTTGGTTTTCGGTCTGAAAATCATAGACAGGTCCGAGAAAGTCTCATTCACCTGTATGTCTAAGTGTTACAATTTTTATATGTTTTTACGTACTAAACATGGCTTAACATCGAATTTGTCAAAGATCGATGCTGTGGTGGGAAATGGAGAGCTGCTCACTAAAAGAGGGGGAATTGGAGTAAATAAGGTTAAGAACCCCTGGTCTGGACTGATTCTATAAATGAATTGTTGATGACGTCATTTGTGTTTCAAAATTGTGAACATTGGCGCGATAAAGATATTAAGAGATGTTTTTCTTCAAGTATCTTGGGCACAATAACTTAGTATGAAGTTATATGTGTTGCATAAATGGTAGACATTAACTATATCCACTATTTAATGCCATACTTTGTTAAAAGCATAGCATAACATATTAACTGTATAACTCATAAATCAGGATAGAGGAGAAAATCGTTCAATATAATATTGAAACCAAAAAAATCGGTCTAGTATTTGAAAAGATTAAATTTCACTCTAAGATCGGGGTCTGGACCAAAATAGCGTTCAAAATCTATGTATAAAAAATACTACAAGACGTAAGGGGGAAAAATGGGTCTTGGACCGAGTCTCAACACTAATTTCCACTTACCAACCTAGTAAGATCAGAAAGTAAAAGAAGACAACGTTAATAAGTTGGTATTATTGGACCTGCTCCCTGTGATGTATCATTTATCAGTACGATTACTAGCATTGAAATATGTAGCGTGTACGTGTGACGAAATATGTAGCAGAATCTATATATTAGGAATAGAAAAGCGTATGTTGGCGAAAAGGAATAGAACCTCTTATGAAGTAAATCTATAATAACAATAAATATATATGTATATGGATGGTGACTGTGAGCTCGAGTGAGATAGGCGATAGCTGCTACTGCTGCTGCTGATGTATGGAGAGAGTGAGTGAGTGAGTGAAGAATTAAGCTACGTAAGTAAAGAAGTGAGTAAGTTGGGAACGTGAGGCGAGGAGGGAATTGATTTTAGGTAGAGACCAGACAGCAGACGGAGGCGAAACTTACTAAGTTAGTTCCTTACCTTGTTGATTTCATCATGGCGGATTTAGATAATTTCTTTGCTAAAAAGGACAAGAAAAAGAAAAAGTCCACGACGCTTGGATTTTCCAAAGCCAACACGGAAGTTATAGTTAAGGTAAGGAGAAATCCCTGACGGGTGACGGGGTCCTTTGGCTAATGAGTACTACCACTTTTCAACTTTTCAGAACCTGGAAGTTCAACGTCACCGGGACCAGGAGAAAGAGTCTGAACATGCAGTTCCTCTGGCCACGACCATAGGCAATCAAGCTTCTCATGAAAGCACGACCAAACTATTTACGAAGGATATTCAAAGTAGTAATGAGGTGATTACTATCCACTCTTTGCTTTTACATTGAATCATTTCATAAATTGTCTGTCTTGATGCATTTTCCAGAAGGACGAGGAATGGTACGACTATGACCCAGATGAAAAGGACTATACTGGTCTTAAAATTGAGGCTCTTCAGATACAGGACGAACTATCCAAGGACGAAGAGACGTCTGATGCCAATAATGAAATTTCGGAGGAAAACTCAAAGAAAGACTCCAGCTCCGTTTGGAGTGGTCGTGTCACCTCAAATGGAAGTCAAGGTGAAGTGGAGTCAGATAATGGGCCCTCATACACTCCAGCCCCAGCTCCATCAGAGGATAAAGCGAAATATGTCCCACCGGAAAAAAGGAATGCTATCAACGTTGGTGTCATGAAACCCAGGAGATCCAAGGCCGCCCCCGATATTAACAGCCAAATTTACTTCCCATCCCTTGCATCTAGTGTTATACCTTGCGAAGACGATTCTAGGTTAATTTCAACTCAACATATTCTTTGTTATACAAAGTCATAAGAGACTAACAACCCATTTCTTTCTCTTTTCAGGCGATACGAATTTGAAGAAGTAAGGGGCGGAGGCAGTTCCACTCATCATCACAAATCTGAAGCACCTAGACTCACTCTGGACAACAAATTTTCAGCACTGCGTGAATGAACTAAAATATAGTTATCCACATATTAGCTCCCTCATTGAATGATGTTTTTATATATACATAGTTATTATTTGATATCGCCTAACAGCAAATCTAAATTGATGAAGTTAGGATACTGCACTTCACCATCAGTTCTTTCTCAGTGCTGTAAGACAAATATAAGTTCAAGAGTTTAGGAAAAAAAAAGAAATTGTGCTTAATTTTTTTTGTTGAAGACTAGTGATCCATTTTTTGAAGAAAAAAAAATGTTTAAAAAAATTACTTGGTGCAAACGCCCTTCACCTGCACAAATGACCATTGTTTTTCTTTGTTACTTGGATGATGTTCATGCTGGTCCTTCTCTACTGTGTATTGTAAATTGTCCAAAAAGTTTGAAAAATGAAAGAAGAAAAAAAGAATATTTCAATCGCTCTAATTATATATTTCATATATTTATTTACTAATCAGTTTGTCATCACTGAGTTGATTTATGGAATGTTACTATTTATCCGTTGTTTCCTTGTTGAAATAAGAAAAATACATCATTCAAAATTAATTTTGCAAATTCTCACAATTATCATTTTACATATATCAATACATATTTTTTGTGTGTCTACTCATGCCTCATTTATCTGTAATTAGTATAATACATCGCTGGTTGAAAAGTCTGAGCTAACTGAAGCAATCTTTATCTCGTATTTTACATTTCAGATAAAGTTTATTCCCTGGGAGTATGTCTCTTCTAAATTAGAAAATTTATGAATTAATTATTTCAAGTTTGTAAATTAAAGTATTGAATAATAAAAGTTAAAGTTATGTAAGGATAATTTCTGATTTAGTTTGTTTCTAATGTCATCTGTAGTGTTATTGTGGTGATTCCTGGTATTCTTTCAGAACTTTCTCTGGTCTAGTAGAAAGTTAATTAAGGAGGGGAGTTGTTGGTGGGGGGCATTCTTACTCCTATTTATAATCTAATACATGTTATTAAAAGTTGAAGAAAAACAAATCTGTGCTTTTTAAATTATCATTCACATCCCTCACTTATTATAGGTAGGTTTAAAAACGATTCTTAAGAAAAAGTTTCTATGCAATGTTACAATTGATTGTGTGTGTGCTTGAAATATTCAAGGGAATCAAAGTAAGGGTGTTTACATAACTAGGAAAGTTATAAACGGTAAGAGTACCAGGAGAGAAACTAATAAGGATTGAGCGTACAACGTGGATATCAGTACATGCCACGTGATAATGTTTTTATTAAAAGAGTGACGTATTAAAAGATGTGGTCAAGCTGTTGATTCATGCATCTTTAAACCCAATTTGGCCTAGACTCGTAACCTTTTGTTTAATGAATAAGTTAGTTAGTATGATGCTTAATTAGATCGTTTTAAGAGATGAAAAATATTTTTTTGATAAATGAAATATAGTGATTATTGATATATCAAGATTTTATAGAAATCAATTGAGGAACCTCTGTTATTTGTTACAAATTCGGCATTTCAATACCCATCGTCGTAAACATATGCATGTGTATATAGCTAGAAGAAACGGCTACAAAGTTTTCTTTCTTAAAATTAAAATATAGCTACTTTGTAAATTAGGTAAAAAGCTACATTCTTATTTACTGCATTTCTTTTGTTGATTTATCTGGAGAAAAGGGTCTAGGAACGTTTAAAAAAAATGTAATAAATAAAGCGCACGCCTTTTAATAAAAGTATTGCCTAGCCCCTTACCGCGGGAGTTGATAATTTAACAACTTCCTTTTCTTTTTCTCTCTCTTTGAATTTCCTCTCGTTGGCAAGGAACTCTTCTTTTAATCTTTCGCCGAGAGAATCTATCAGTATGGTAAGCATCCTCCAACCTCCATCTATGGCATATCCTCAGTACAGGCTACATGTCTCTTCTCTCGACTTGTCGTGCAGGAGGGATCTTGGCGCCTCATTCTGACTCTAGGATTGCTGTCTGAAGCCACTTGAAAGAGACATGTATTAATACTTGTCTTGTTTTCTCCATTTTGCAGTCTCTAGCATCGGCTCGTCCTTTAGTGACGGTGCGTTCTGAGAAAGGACTACCCGCCGGGAGTACTGTTACTCTCCCCGCCGTATTTAAGGCACCCATCAGACCTGACGTGGTGTCTTTCATCCATCATGAGGTCGCCAAGAACCGTCGTCAACCTTATGCCGTGAATCAAGACGCTGGTGAGTGTTGAGGGATATTGTGCGGCAACCATGTCCTCGTTTGGGGTTAATTCCATACCTCGAACGATCCTTAAGAGTTGCAAAAGTAAAGGAGGGTTGGCGTTTCGGAGTTCCTTTTCATGGGAACTTGGTGGTAACGCCCTTACGACAAATTAACTATGAATTAGCACACTATTGCACAGATTTGCTACTCTTGAATTGATGGCATTATAACTTTTTGTCTTTGTTCCTTAGGTCATCAAACCAGCGCCGAGTCCTGGGGTACTGGACGTGCTGTAGCTCGTATTCCCCGTGTCCGTGGTGGAGGAACCCACCGCTCTGGACAGGGAGCTTTCGGCAACATGTGCCGTGGTGGACACATGTTCGCTCCAACCAAGACCTTTAGACGCTGGCATAGAAAAGTGAATGTAGCTCAGAAGCGTTATGCCATGTGCTCTGCCATTGCCTCCTCTGGTGTACCTGCATTGGTTATGGCCAAGGGTCATCAGATCCAAGATGTACATGAAGTACCCCTAGTCGTCCAAGATAAGGTTGAAAGTTACACCAAGACCAAGGACGCCATGATCCTCCTCCACCGCCTCAAAGCCTGGAAAGATATTGACCAGGTAATTCCATCTGCCATTCCTCTCCCCAGATTTTTTTTTAAAACCTGATGATCACACGTTATTCACGTTGGTCCGTGTTTATGATTCTTCTTTGATTCTATTTACCCTCTGAAAATTAGATTCGAAATCTTATTAAATGTATTTGTGTAGGTTTGAGTCTTAATTATCCTCTATCTCTCTAGGTATACAAGTCAAAACGTATGCGCCCTGGTAAGGGTAAGATGAGAAATCGTCGTCGTATCCAAAAATTAGGTCCTCTAATAGTCTACAACAAAGATGAGGTAAATGAATATTATATATTATTTAAATCTGCAGTTGTGATGATTTTGATTTTTTTCACGTTGGTCCGTGTTTCTTAATTTAATTGATGAGTTTATCTTGCTGAATTCAATATAATCAAATATGCTATTAAGTGATATGTTTCAAATTAACTATTTATTTAATTATTTTTTCTATACAATAGGGTGTGAGAAGAGCATTCCGTAACATCCCTGGATGCGACACTATTCAAGTAGAAAATCTAAATCTCCTTAAATTGGCTCCTGGTGGTCATGTTGGTAGATTTTGTATCTGGACTGAATCTGCCTTCAAAAAATTAGACACTCTCTACGGTACATGGAAGAAACCCTCATCTGAAAAGAAGGGATGGAATCTTCCTCAACCTAAGATGGCTAATACCGACCTAACTAAACTCCTCAAGTCGGAAGAGATCAGGAAGGTTCTCCGGGCTCCCAAGTACGTATTTACTACAATTTTGTTACTTTCGTATTAATGTGATGAAACCAAATTTATTTACATTCAGAGCATTGGGTTCTGAACATACCATGAATGAGTATAATTATCTGAAATTAAAAAAAAAAAAAATTATGATAAACAAAATCCTGTTATGTTGAAGACTTATGTTTTTCTTTTTGTTACAGTCGTAAGATAAATAGAAAGGTGCCCAAGAACAATCCTCTCCGTAATGTCAGGACACTCTTGAGGTTGAATCCTTATGCAGCAGTCATGAAGCGCAGTGCCGAGTTAGTTCAAGCAAAGCGTCTTCGGGAAAAAGCAACGATTGCAGCTAAGAAGGCTGGCAAGACCCCTCCTGTCAATCCTATGGCTAAAAGAGCTGCCGCCATGGCCAGAAGAAGTAGCAAGAAACCTAAGAAGTAAATAATGTGTTGTTAACGTAACGCTACGTTTTTCTGAAAATACATCTGACTATGCCTATCAAAATCAAAGTTATTCTTAATTTAAAATACATATATTCATTGTTTCCAATTTCTATGGTTTTTCTTCATCAGTTCAGAAATGTGTTAGTTGTGTTTAGTTATTGTAGACGCTAAGATCCAGAGAAAAGAACTTCTATGTCACCAACATATTCAAGAAATTAGGTACATAATTATTTAACTGACTATAGGTATTTACTATTTTGACTTTATGTTTTTTATTATTCTAAAGAAAATAATGTGGGTTGGGAATGTTTGATACGCTCATGGTCCCATCATGAGGAGTGATACCATCCATAACTTAAGACTTTCAACATCGGTGTAGCAGTTACGTGCTTACGGTTCTCTATGGGAGGCTTATTGACAATACAGACACTAATTGCTGTGATCAAACCCTCGATTGATGGGTTACACCAGTGATTTCCTATACTAAACTTATAATTTAAGAACTCGTTGGTTTACTTTTGCTGAACACGAAATATTTAAATTGAAGGAGTTATTCTTAATATTATATTCTTTATCTCCTGATTCCTTGCATTGTTCAGAGGCGTCTGCGAGAGTGTGGGGCTGTAGCCCCCTATTATGAAATTTTTTGCAGAAAATCGTAGTTAAAATTTATTTTTTTAACAGGAGTAACTTGGTAACACAACTGAACTTCTGAGTTTATAAATGAGAATTTACAGAATAAGATATGAATTTTATATTCTTAAAAACCTATACTGTATACATCTTTTTGTATAAACATGTTTATACAGGAAGGGTTATGTACCATCTTCTTCCCTCACGTTTATATAATATTGAATCATATTTTGGACAGTTTCTGTTGAAACTTTTTTTTAAACAATAATGGGCAATTATTACTTTAGTTATTTGTTGAGGGGCCATACATAGGAAGGGTTTATTTCTTCACATCTATATTACCTACTTTTTTAATATTAAAAGGAACTTTTTTTTAATGTGAACTCATCATCAGCCCCTAAATGATATAATCTCATCTATATGATTGTCATTTTTAATAACGTAAAATTAGTTTCCTTAAATCCGTATTTTTTCAGTTCGAGAGTAATTATATAAATAACAATGCATTAGGTATCATATAAGCAATTTGATGCATCTTCATATTTCATTCGAAGTCCAATTTAATGTTTCTATAATATAATAAATATGTTCTTCACACAACCAGAAATGAATTTATGAGAAGCAAGGCACTATTAGAATGAGGGGTAGGTTCCAAAATCACAATAATTATTATGATACGACAAAGGTTATTTTTACATTAAATCATTCGTTTGTATTACGTAGATATATTTATGATAAAAATTAAAACCTTCTAGAAATATAATGTCGCAAAGTCAACATTCAAATAGCAATTTTGTATCTTCCCTTCCCAGGTCTGATCACATCCAGCAGCTTGGAAATAATCATTCGAATGCAAAATCACTCCATTATTTAATTGAAGCTTCACTTGTAATCCAATGAGTGATGTCACATAAATAAACTGAATGTTTATTTCCATTTTTTTCCACTCCAGTTGGGGTCTAAATATCACCTACATTGTTCATCTATTATTTTATTATCTTCATACCATTATAACAATACATCTCTCAAAGATTGGCTCTTCTCACATTTAGAGTAATAAGCTAATTATTAAACTTTTAAATGAATTTATAATTATTTAAAACTTTACGAGTTTGAAAATAGCTATTAAATAGTAATAAGAAGTTTTATTCTTTAAGACAGCGAATATATGTAAAGAAAGTGGGGAAAATACTCATTCTTAAAAAATGTTAAATATATAGAATAATAACATTTAGAGAATTAAATTTGTATTAGCTCATGATTACATTTCATTATAAGAATATCCTTTACATGAGAACTTGACAATTTATTTCTTTTAGGAGAGTTAATGTCAGTTAAAAAGCTAAACACTCTATCTGATTTCGATGAAGATGTGATGTTCCTCATTGATGGAAACGTAGTTCTAAGTTTTTCAGCCGCTTCCATGCAATAAGGTACTTCATCGGTGATAAATAGTTTAAACCGATTCTTTTTAAAATTAGAGCCCAAAGTGTCATTTATACTATTGATGGCAACTTCTTCAATTGCCAGACTATTTTTACTGCCAACATCAACATGATCCAAATTAATGAGGTAACGTTTCCCTAAGTGCTGCCCATCAAGAGTTCCAATCAAAACTGCAACTGCACGATCCTTGGAGTCTTTATTCTCGTCCATCGCCATGAAAATATCCTTTCCATCTAATTCTCTCTCTACCTTAGAGAGGACAACCTTACTTTCTGTCTCCAGGGACTTGGTCATTGAAAATCGAGAAGGAACGGATTTACCCGTGTATTTCTCCACGAACTTTACGAAATTCGGATTTTCTACGGTGGTCACGGGAATATTACAAGAAACAAACATTTTAACAAGATCGGAAGTGAAATCTACTTCATTTGAGTCCTCATTGACAATTACATTAGAGGACTGCCTCTTTTTGAATATCTCTAAATTTCTTTCATGGTATTTGCGTTTCACATGTCTAAGGAGGGGATACATATGATCCACACTTTTACTATATTGACATAGACGGCAGGTCAACACATAATTTTGGTTGTCGTAGCTCCAGACAGACTCGCCTCCGTTTGCGACAATCCAGCTCATTAATTTACTCTCGCTATACATTACGGTTATTTGGTATATTTTGATAAGCCCAAACGGCGCGAATTATTTATGTATTTGAATGTTAAACAAAGTTCACAAATATGAAATACAAAAAGTAGTAAGTAGGGAGTAGTAATGAATGACTGAAAGGAAAACAGCTTGATGAAGGAACATTAATGTATAATAAGTCAATTACTCTAAAGACAGAAGGGAAAATACGCGCATTTTTATGCGTGCGAGGAGACCTCAAAACATTCGTCAGTTGACCTCCTTCATAATTATAGATAAATGATCATTTAATATATTATCGTTGATAATATTATTTCATCTAACTGTTATTATTTTTTCTTCGTTGTTTGTAGGACCAAAGGTATTACTGCCCGAGCAGCCTTCATATTCATAGCGTTACGTCGACAGCAAATGTCGTTTTTGATGTTAACAAAGGAGGAGTTAATTTTTACACGCCGAATGCGCTCATGTCCCCATCTCTTAAATAAATGATTACTTTGAATAGTGATTACCAACCTTTTTATCACTACGGAGTACCAAGATGATTTTTTTTTTTTTTTTGGGGGGTGGGGGTTATTGTGTCAACTAATTTTGCCCTAATATTTGGGTCTTGAAAACATATTTTAGTTACCTCTTATCTGAAATCTTTTATCTGATTGAGTTGATTACTTTGCTACGTTAAATATTTTCCCTTTTTTTAAAACTTAGTTTCCTTTGTAAATAAATTATAATTAATCTTGTAAATCCCAAGCATTTTTTTAAGTGCAAGTTTTATTGTTGATACCCTGAATTGTATTTCTTTTTATATTTACAATCCTTTAAATAAAATCCAAAATAATATAACAGTCAGCTGATGTTAACGATGGTTTTAATTCAGTCGTACCATATGTCTCGCTCCCCTCTCTCTGCGCTCTACGAAATGCCTATTCCTAACTAATTATAATATATTATATCCCAGAATAATGTTACATCAGTAGTATCAATATGATTGTGTATGGCTAGGGATGCTCCTGAATTTCTCAACATCCTACAATTAGATAAAATATTGTGTTAACTAGACTCCAGAGAGTAAATACTGATTTAATCTTACAAATAATTGCAAAATTTACTTTTGTAAAAAAATCCTTGGATAAATTTATAAAAAATTATAAGGTGTGGTAAATTTTGAAATTCTATACTTTAGGGAGGGGTAAAAAGACTAGTTACATTACCCCTGTGAAAAACTCAAACCAATTCGCTTTTGCACTAATGATGGCTTGTATAGTTATATGCAATGTCATAAGTGGAAGTCCAACCATAGGGCTATGAACGAATTGCAGTGCTCATTGCAATATTAATGAACAATTTTATTACGCCATGATTGTAAGTGATAATAATTATTAACCATAATAATGCCGGATGCGATCAAATTTATTTCTTGTATTTCGGCACTCGATTGATGTAATTTTAAAATATTTAATATTATTAATAAATAGATAGAAATATATATTATAAGCATGTATCTTAAGTTTCTATGGATGGGTAAACGACATCCCACCTTGAGTTAGAGGCATCTGATTGACATTGCAAAGTCTATAATATCTCAAATCGTTGATGAATCTGTCCGTACTACTCTTAAAAGTGGGAAAATCCTAGTGAAAAAAGATGATGCAAGAATTAGACAATTGTATATATACCTATGTTTACAAAGTGTTGTGTCGGTCCTTATTTACGACTCATGAAGACTGCAGTCCGTTCAGTTCAGTCTTGGTCCGGTCCAGTTCAGTCTTAAAACGTATACCTAAAGTTCGGTGATTGATGACGTCACTCAACTTTATTTATTTCTACTTTAAAAAAAAAAAGTTCTAATACTGACAGCCCGAAGGACCGGTCCTAAGACTGGATTGGACCGCATAAATAAGGAATGCCACAACAATACGCTTACTCATGAAATATTACTTAGCCACTTAAAGTAGGCAGAATATTATATTTTTTGAGAGGCAGGAATGAAATAAAACTTACTGAATCACATTTAAAATTATTTTTGAGAGTGTCCCTTTGTTGATCGTTTAACCCTTCCATTCCAGATAGAAACACTTGCAGAAAACCCGAGAAGAAAGCGTTGAAATCCACTGAAGCCATGTTATAAACCGCTGTGATTATTTCTTCTCTAAGTAGATCGTGAGATCGATGTATTAATACTTGGAGCAAAACAGTCAGAAATTGAGTTATAAGTGATTCCATAAAAACTTCCTGTAAAAGAGCATGAGGTGAATTTATGTAAAATGATTCTTAATATTGTCTCTGATTTGTCACCTTTTCGTAGAGTTTCCATTTATTATGCAATTTCTCGAGATTTAGAAGATTTTGTTTAAATACAGATATATCGGGCTGTAAAAAGGATCGTCCAAATGCTTCCATAACACGATGAAATAATTCTTTATTCTGATCTTTTAAATCATTATTGTTGATCTTGGAATGTCCAGCAACAGCTAAGCAGCGAACAACAGAGGACTTAAAGAAATACTGCCAGTTGTTGAAAAGAGTTTCGAAGAGTAAAGAGTATAGCGGTGTTTTTAAATCCGACGAAGGCTTCTAACGAATGCGAAAAGATAATTTAATGAAAATAATTGTTTTAAAATGTTACACTTACATCAATTACTAAAGGGCATATATGATCCAGACATAGTGAGAGTGTAAGTGGAATGAATTTCCTAAAGGATGAATCGGGCTCCTTCACAACAAATTGCAAAATCTGTAGAAACTTTTCAACTACTTTAAGTCCAGATCCTTCGTCTGTTGACAAAATGTGATTCAACTGCTCTTGATTAAATACTGACAATAAGTTTTGAATAGACTTTTCGACATATTCATGTCCCATTTGGGCTTTCAGAACATCAAAAATAATCAAAAAGAAGGAAAGAAGAGACTCTGTGAGGGTCGCATCGTCAAGGTATAGAGGGAAAAGGCTGAATGAAATGTTAATACTTTCTTTGATGCAATCATGAATGAGCTTCTTAGACTGAGTCACCTCATTCAGTATATGCTCAACCAAGTCTCCAAGGATACGCAAGGCATGTATAATTACAGGCTTAGCTGCATCCTTAACTGTTATAATGTCAGTGCTAGATAGTTTTCCAAAGTTGATTGTAATTTCCCCAAGAAACTTTTTGAGATGTTTTTCTCTTTCGTCCCAACGTTGATCCGATATTCCTGGCCATGTAAGAAGTAAAACATTGGATAAAGCCCTAACCATTAGTCTTTCTGCGTCGGGAAGTAATTTCAATCGAGGAAGATCACTGAATAGTTCCGTGAATTCTTTGAGTTTCCATATAGAAGGAGGCCTCACAGTACCAGTCAGAGTCACTAAAAAATGAGCCACAGCATGCATTAACTTATCATTAGAACCAGATTTGATTACAGGAATGACGGATATGACCATGGAAGAAGTGAGTTCACGACAATGAGAATCGAATTGTTGAGGTTCTTTAATGGCCTCTCTATGAAGTTGAGCAAGCCAATGGCACCAAGTTTTGAGAGCAGCTAGAGATTGAGCATGTCTATAGTAAAGAAATAACAACAGTCAATACATTATTAAGCGTTTATGAATGTATGTACATATATTGTAAATACTTACACATCCATGAAATCTTCTGACAGAGCAGGAAATGGAGAATTAAGAAGGTACAGTTTATACTGGGATCCAAAGGATACCAATTCTATAAGTTGCTTCATATATGAACCCGCAATGTTTAATTGACTATTAAAATGCTCCCCAATCGTAAAAGATGATATTCGACCCATGATTTGTAGATAAGTGGAAAAGTCTCTAAGAACACAATGGAGCTGTCGATACTCAACTTCACTTGGAAGTACAAAGGAGGAGTTGACAATATATTTAGTTAGTTGGAGATAGACGCTAGAGTACTCCTTCCAGCCCTCATCCTAATAAAATCATTAATTCACATGAAACATACAAATATGTATCTAGTATCAATAACTTACCAAGAGCTGAAATACTTCGTTTGGAAAATTGGAAGCAACCTTCATCAGGATTTCGATACAATGAAACAAAAAGTTTTGCCACTCTGTTTTATTCTAAAAAAATGCAATGATCAAGTTATTCTTCAAACCTTACATTATAATTGTATGGTACTTACATCATCATCAATAACAATATTGTTCAAAGAACTTAATTCAGATTCGTTGAATTTAAAGGAAATTTTTTTTAGAATATCCCTCACCAACGCCATTAATGGTGGAGCATAAGGATTATCAGATGAGTTGATGTTTGAATAAAACTTCATAAATGCTTTTGTAGGAGATCCATGACTGACCCTAGAGGGGGAGCTCCCAACAAAATCAATAAAAAGTCCCCAAACTTCCAAACATGAAAAAAAACCTTCTAAATAAGGTTGCTGAAATGAATATTTAAAGAGAAGAGAAAGGAAATCCATCATGGGGAACTCAGGGTTGGAGTAAAATCGACGAATATGTATGTGGACAAAATTTCTTAAAAGCTCAGTAAACTTTTCTAGATATCTGGAAAAAAAAAAAAAAAAAAAAAATAGATTCATACATGTAAATTTAAACCACATAGGTGGCCATAGTATATAGTTATGTATGGATTCTGGCTCATTAGCTAGGAAATCTAATGAAATTACTTCCATTACGTTCACCAATATATTATATGTGTAATGTATATATATATATATATGTAGGCATTTTTCAAAGTTGGCAATTTGCCAGAATTATATAACAAATTTTTTTAATCAAATTTCTTAATATAGAAAGCATGACTTCTCTTTTTAACAAACTTTTTTCCAAGACACTCTAGAAAATGTGGAAGATTCATTGAGACCATTCCATTTAATAAGTATCACACCAAATATGAACAAGATTGCTATAAAAAAACTCAAAGAGGATCTTTTGATTCCTGAAGGGAAACTATTTGAAGTCATTAAAGGTCTTAAAGTGGATTGGAATAAAATTGAATCTGAGGATCCCTTATCTTATGTCATCGAAACCTACAAGGATAATATACCAGAGCCAGTAATATCCGGAGTTGTGGTAAAAAACAAGGAAAAGGCATTAAAACTCAAGACAAAAGGAAATGAACTCTATAAAGAAGGGAACTTATTGGAAGCACGAGAAGTTTATACTGAGGCCATGAGATTTTGTCCTCTCAATGAGAAAAATCCAATGGAAAATAAGGATTTTGCCATCATTGTTGCAAACCGATCTGCAGCATCAGAGGGACTTGGAATTTATCAGGGTGTTATTCAAGACGTTGATTTAGCATTAAAATATGGATACCCAAGAGAAATGCATTATAAAGTAATTAACTAATTAAGCCATTAAAAGATTATTATTTATTTTTTTTACCGACGAACACAGGTCCTGAATAGGAAAGCACAAGCATTCAAAAAAACACGACAATTCTTTTCATCCAAGGAAACCTACAAGAAATGCTTAGACATGATTGGTAAATCGGATATGCCCACCAAAATACGGGAACAATGGCGAAATAAAACCAACAAACAAATCAATCTTTTTGCCATAAAAAAAAGATGCTCAACCAGCAAAGGAATCGTTGCACCCCTTCGATAATCTAACTGACGGAGCATCTGAAGAAATTCCAGAGATGAGTTCAAAACTATCAGTAAAGGAGGGTATGACCTATCCTTATATTCACAGCCCCAGTGTTCATTTTTATTCTTACAGATAAAATTAATGTAATAAAAGAAGTTAATACTGAGGATAGACTACTACTGGAATCACCAATTGCAACTATTTTGAGTGACCCAAAAAGTTATGGAAAATTATGTCCCTACACGCTAAAAAAAATGTCAGCTCCAGTTGTATGTAATTTTGGTTCATCTGAACTATTTTATGATGAAGAGTCAAGAGCTAAAGCAATTGCTTTGTTCCATAAGTATGAATGGTCTATCATCAAGGATTTGAAAGAAAACTTGGCTCCCATTGGTCGACTAGCTCTGCGACTCATACTAAAAAATAACCCTAAAATTATTCAAAATCAAATAGAAAAGATTTCTAAGGAGGAAGCCTTTTTTGGAGGATTAGTAGGTGTATATCTGCATAAAGCCTTGATCAAAGCAAAATTCCCGGAGTCACTTTCAATGGGCGAAGTTGCCAAGTTCGTCATCTTTTCATTGAAAACCCAAATTCCTATATTTATGCTTTTAAAAGAAGAAGACAGAAGCAAATTAATAGAGGGAAACGACAAAGTTCATCCTCGACGGAATTATGCAATTGGGATATATCCTCAATTCAGTTTTTTGATCTCCAAATCAAAACCGAGTCACTCAAATGATGTTTTTACACATTTCATAGGACAAAAGCTGCTGGTCATTTCAAACCGTAGGATTCGTAAGGATGATGTCATTAGTTTTAAAAGTATGGCCAACATGGGCTCTGCAATGAATGACGTTGTTCTATATAAATGCGAGGGCTCACCCAAGTGTCAACTATCATTTCCACTTAAGGAAAAAACAAATGAGCAAGTCATCATATGTCCACTGCCTCAATGTGGTGTGGATACCAACATTTGGAGACATCTGAAGAGACTTCACGAACTGAAAAAAGATATTTATATAGCTAAAGAAAGGTTTATAGGAGCGAAGACACCAGACTCAATAAGAGAGGCCTTATCGAAATATCAAGATGTGATTGATGAATTTGAGACATTCATCGAGAGACCATACAAAGGAATAACAGAAATGGAAAAGGAAGTAAAATTATATATTGAAGTAGATATGCTTGGGAAAGAAGAAATTTGGAATAATAGATCCGACACAGAATTTAAAAATGATTTGTTTGCCTAATACTCTTTATCTTTTTATACTTAATAAATCATGCAAATACTCACACTTCGTCGAATGCCACAAGTCCATTTGTTGGATCTCCATTCATTAAATCACTCAGCAAAGAAAATGCATTCTTAAAAATGTGCAGAAAGAAGTTTTGATAATTATCGGGAACAAATTGACAATACACAACTTCATTAATACAGTTCATAGCATAGCACCCAAGATTTCCAACACTCTGTCGAGCATAACGAAACAAAACGTCTGTTAAGTCTAAGCTTACAGAAGAAAGGGATATCCATGAAAATAGATGAGCCAAGCATTTGAGAGCTAGTTCTACAATTTCATTTTCATCTTCTTCATAACTTAAAGGGTTAAGATTGTTGTTTTCTTTGGATGACTTGAGAGGAGCAAAAGTTTTGATAGCATGAGGTCGATGACTTGGAGAGGGGGGCGGTGTATTTCTGGATCCTTTTCCAGATAATACTTTTAAAAGGATATTATGAAGTGTTCTGAGTATTCGGGGAACTTGCTCATTCATCAATTTTCTCAATTCTTGTCGCCTATGAATAGTAAACAAACTATGAACTGTACATAAGTAATAAAAGAGAGTACCTGAGCGTGTACACGTTTTCTTCCCTGGGAGTGGCTAGTTCTTCAGAAGCAATGAGCAGCGTTGATAACCCTAAAACCAGGGTTTTCTTCTGTTCTAGAGACTCATAGATATTTTTTATGAAGAATTCCGGGTAGAAATGTGGCCAGTCTGTGCGTGCGATGTCCACAAGGAGCTTGATGAGTTTGTTACGAATAAAAGGAGGAGTGGATTGATTGTGCTCCTTGAGAATCCCCGTGATTATAGAGCGGATTTCCGATTTATCCGAGACTTGAAGTACAACCCATTGCTTATGAATAATGCTCTGAAATGAATGAATGAATATAGGAGTAAGTATTTATTGATGTCTAAGTGGAATCCCTTACTTCCAGCGTGTTGATGGCGAACATACAAACATATTGATTACGAGTATGAGTCATGAAATACGAAGCCTCTTTCCAGGCTCCTTTCGAGGATTGAAACCCCTCAAGCAAAGCTTCAATTGCTCTTTTTCGATCATTGTTCGTTCTTTCATCAAAGAATTCACACAGAAGGGCCTCTAAACCACGAAGATTCTCCTCCATCCTGGTTTATCACTCCCACTTCGACTCTTAACTCTTTTGTTGTTTATTTAATGTTGTTGTGATCGCCGAACTCTATTTATTTTCTTTCACTAGGGATAGACTCCTTCTTCTTCTTTCTTATTCTCGAACTGAGTCAGATAGTATGCTCTTGTATTATTTATACAACTGTGAAGTGATACTGTCTACTGAATACTCGATCATATATTATATTTGAATATGTATCTTTCTTTTGTCAAGTCTGCTTGAAGATTAAGACTGAATTTCAACTTTGAGATTTTGTAGTAGAAATATATTTCTTAAAAATTGAATATTATGTCGCATAGTATGCGTTAAACAACGCATGTAATTATTAATGAGGATGCCAATGTTGGATCAGTACCACGTCTAGTTTTTGGATCCATTTGCAAACTCGACTGACAAAAGGGAAATAAAAAATTTGAAAAAATACATTTTGTAGCTTAGTCTTCTATAATTTTCTTAGTGAGACTGCTAATTATTATGGGTGGATTTATTATTTAGATATAATCATAGAGAAATAAATATTACCTTATTTATGGATATTATATAAGTACAATAAACATTGAACTAAAGTCCTTAATTTATATATACATTGATATAAAAATAAAAATCCTATGTAATACCCTTGTATCTCTATGGAGTCAACTCATAAAAATGAATGAAAACAAATTAAACGAAAATACTATGCATCTTTATTATTCTGAAAAAGCTAATTGTGAGTATAGTCTTCACATGGGGGATTGCTTGAACCGAGGCAATCCACGATATTTTGAAATTAAATTCATACATTTTTTAATTGTAAAGGGATTAATCATTACTAGGGTCAGCCAAAGAGTAAAGAAACATAACAGTTTTGAGATTAGAAAAGGAAAAACGGTTGATGCGAGTGTTTTTTTTTTTTTTTTTCCATCATACTTTATATAATAGTTTAGATAAATGGTTCTTAATCTTTTTGGAGGTACGGAACCTTACAAACTTCGTCAGTGTATTCACCGAACCCCTTCGTGAGTGGAAAAATAAAATATTAATTCTTTAGAACATAGGTATATATTTTATTAGTACACAAACCATGCATCAGTTGCAACCAAAAACCACTGTGTTCAAGGAAAAAAACCAAAAAAACATGAATTTCACACAAAAGCATAACTTAATTAATATTTCCTGCAAATCAATGGGTATTTTGCTATTGCCTTCCAGACATAAGCTAAGAAATGCGTGGCTTCAACTTGGTAATTGCAACTCACATATAGTTTTGCCACAGTCTTTTCATTGTTTTTTATGTTGAGTATCCTCGAAAAGGATTTCTCATCAAGATATGTTGTTACAAACGGTATGAGTATCTCCAGGGCTTTCTTTGCAATAAGAGGGTATGTGACGATTCACCGATACCAAAACGTTTTTCGTCGTTTTCCGAAGAAGAAACTTTTTTGAATCTCGCCTCAGGTCCACCTCTGTTGTTTTTTCATCCTGGGATCCCTCCGCTCTGAGCGATTCAACACTGTTGCAGCACACTTGCACTGAAAGCAGACTACCCAGATCAACAGTCGCGTCAGGGGATGCAAGGGGCTTTCCAAACCCTTGATGTTTGATCGAACCCAGGTTAAAGACTATTGGTATCGATCGTTGGCATGTTAACATCTCCCACTGAATGATAAATTCCCACCTAGTCTTGTATATATTTTAAAAATGCAATATAAAATTTAAAAAATATAGGGTTAAATCAAGGTTAATAGAAATACAAGGTTAGACCATCATGTAATCGGGTTAGCTAGAATTTTCAATTTAATGTATCGTACATACTGCTGGGCAAGATAGGCAGATTTTGAGAAAATACACAGCCACTAATACATTATTACGTCACTAATAAAAGCGTGGTGGAAGTCAAACATCAGAAGTACACACGTTATGGGCATGGTATAATCTTGTATTTCTATTAACCTTGGGGAAGGACTCCAGTAATCCTTACAAGAGTCCTTGCTTTGGAGTATTTTTGTGTTAGTGTTGGGTTTAAATATATTTTTACTGTATTTTTTCTTTACTAATGGACTTCTAGAGGGAAGTACTAGAGATATAATTAAATCAGCCGTTAACTGTAGTCCTTTTACTTCATTGCAAATTATTATTTGTCACGTTATGAATGTGTAGCAATAGTATAAAAATAATGATGGTAAAATAATTATAGAGATAAAATCATAATTGAAGGAGACGCCATCTTGGGGCTCAAAGTTGATATTTTTACTAATTGTAATGGAATCATTCCCAATAAACCTTAATAAAATTCAATCAAATGGCTGTATGATTAAAAAAAAGACTTAACGTTTGTATTGAATATCACTTGATACTAATGATAAACAGTAATATTTGAATTAAATCAAAGTATATCTTCTGAAAAAATATGTACTTAAAATACTAAAAATTGGCTTGATATCTACCTTTTTTTTGATCGATTAGGGGCAAGAAAAGTAAGATAGTTAAAGCGATTTTGGGGAAAAATGGCAAGATTCTTTTAAACTGATATAATATCTATCACCAATATAATATATAATAAGAGAAAAGAAAAATAAACAAACACGACATTGGTTCCAATGGAAGGAGTGCTAATCACTTAATTATTCGTTATTAATTACAATAGCATTCGACATGATGGACTATTCATATTGGACAAAATTCCCCACCAAAGGAAGGAGTCGACTCTTCTCTTTTGAGGCTTAGTAGATTTTTGACTGTTCTGACTGCTTTTCCTGTTTGGACATTGGTTTAAGGATGGTAAGGTGGAGACAATGAGAGGTTTTTTGAATTTACTTTAAAATATTAAATTTTTGGGAAAAAAAAATTCGAATACTAAATTTTTGGAACAAAAATTTAAAATATTAAATTTTCTAGTAAAAAGCAAAAATTCCTTAATTTTGTTAATTGCTAGTAATAAATAAGAATCGGAATCGCAATTTCGACATTATTTTCCTGATAACAATCCCAATTCCAGAAAAAACACCCTATTCTCCGATAATGGTCCCATCAGTAATCATAGCATAACGCAACAGTCTTGCAGACACAATCCTAGGAAGCTTAATTGAGAACCTATAACGATCTAATAACCTTTTTAATATATTTTATAAGACAAGGGAATGGGGGGATAATTTTTTTTATAGACAGTAAGGTTTAAGTGCTTATATCTTTTAAGTAACTTCAGCGCCTCAAATGACGTAGACTAACTACGTTATTTCAGCTGTTTTAGTTTCTACAGAAGACCGATAAGGACCGGTCCCAGGACTGAAAATTTTATTAGGACTTGACTGATAGAACTCTAGTCTTTTTTTTTTTTTTAGACCGATCCAACACTAGTCCCACGTTAAACAAGCTGACTTATGTGGCCTAAAATGAACCAGTTAGCGAGGAATATTTTTTCCTCGGCATTATTTTTTATATAATGATCATACATGTTAAGAAACGTTTGTTACGGTCCAGATATGAGACAACATGCACTACATTTACAAAAATTATGGCACTAAAATAACAATTGCTGGAACAACCATATGTGCTTATAATTTTTATTATTATTATAAATTATTTTATTGCAAAATTTAAATAATTATAAGACTAAAGTCATAAATTTATAAGTTCGTATTCTGTATTTTGAATAAAATTTTTCATAACTGAATAAAGTAATGAATAATAGTACATAAGAATCAGAATCGGAAGTTACACTTTATTTTTCAAATGCCGATTCCAGAAAAAGCACACGATTCTCCAATTCCGATTAATCGTACCATCACTAATTTTAATGCATAAATATTTATTATATTATACATTTTTAAAACAATTTACACCAAAGGTTAGCGATAATAATTTTTTTTTTTTTGGAGGGAGATGTTGACACATATAATGCTATGAACCTGTAGGTTCAAGCATACCCGCTACAAATGGGATAGAAAGATAGAAAAATTACTACAATGTCATAACATAAGTTTATAACGCCATTTATTGACCAATTGTCATATTTTTAAGAAAAGGAAAAATATTTACTATATTTAAATAGTCAAAAATATGCTTGTATAAGAAAATAAGACCTTTGAAATTCTAAATCTCAGTTTTTATGAAATTATTGAATTCCAATATCAAGCCTATCACAGGCCTCTTTTTAGGAGTAGGAGTACATTCGAACAAATCTTCAGGGGTCGTTCCGTCATTTATGACCAAACACGAACGTTCAAACAGTTTGGAATATAATTGAATCTATAAAGGAAAGGATGCGCAGTGTTAAGAATTAAATAATAAAATTCGTTCTTTATACTACCAATTACAAATTAACGGGACAGCAAAAACACAAACCGGATTTACATGTATGATTATATGGTTAGCACCACATCTTATTAATTAATAGGACCAAAACGTTTTTCCTTTTCTAATCTTCAAATGATTGTCTTTCTCTACGTTTTGCTCATCTGCAGGGGTTCAAGAAAATATCCAATGTGCATTTTTATAATAATTTCTATTGATATTAATATCAGGTGTCATGATATTTGAATCCTTTATATGTTTTAAAAATTAAACGCAGTGATGAATAATTTATTACAGAATTAGAATGTTTAGAATATTACTTATATGTATATCATTATTTCAGTTGCGTGATTTCCATTCAATAATTCCTTTAAAATAATTGTAACTGTATTCATAAACCCTTTTAATTATACATTGAACAGTTTAAATAAAGGAAGATTTTTCAATTATTTTTGTAAGAAAATTTTTTGGTTGAACTTTTATATATAAATTAAATGAATTTAAAGTTGAAGCAGTCTGTATAATATGATTTATTTCATTTGATAACGTTTCTTCTGGATAGCAGCCGTCACTTTTTCTTTTCATACCACATGTCCATATTTGATGTTTTATGTCAGGAGAGTGTAACATAATCAGAGTTAAACTCATAGACATGAGGTTTGTTGATGCTTTTAAATCTTCCGAAGATTTACGTTTAATCTTTATATTAACAAAAAAACAAACAAACAATAATAATGTATATTTCGTTCTTTGGGGGTAAACATGCAATTGGATGAACAATCATCCTGAAATTTGTCCAGTAAAGATTTTGCTGCGCCTTTGGTAATCAAGTGAAATAAAATTTGCCAACTTTTTTTTTTGCCATAAACCTTTCAATTAGCAATTTTATATCTTTTTTACAAGTGACCCCTAATTTATTTTTAATTAAGAATGAAAGAGTGGATAATTATAAATTTAATTACCCCCTCTTTCTTTTGTATGTTTGAATGGCCTAAGAAGGCCGTTAGAGACCAAAATATACCATAGAGTAAAGTCATGTATTTTTTGCATAGACAAAATGCTGTGAATATTTCAAGGAAATTTTGTTTATATTAATCTTTGATTTGGGGCCTTTTATGTAATTAAAATAGGCTAATAATCTGATCAAGTTATGTAGTTTTCCTTTGAAATAATAATTTATTTAAAAACCTAATTTATATAATTGATCACCTATATATTTTACTTTAGAATAAACTTTTTACACTTATGGAGACTGCTTCTATAAGCAATTATATTACACATTCTCGGACATTTTGTCGAAAACATTTTTGCCTAAAGGTAATTTAATGAAAACCATTTTTCCGAACGTCATATTGTGGAATGATTACTTAAGCTAAAAAATAAGAAACATATTTTATTATGATCCATCCTGCTAAATTATCTAATTATGTTTCCCATTCATATTTCACAAATTTTAAAAGATGAAAAGTTAATTATTAGCACCTAATTCCAAACATTAATTGTTTATTAATTAATAATTAATTGATTCATTTCATTATGAGGATGTTTCATCAGTTGGCTAGAACATGAATTAATAGATATATAGTATAATAATTCATACCTATAATGGCTATTAACAAACTATTAACCTTGTAACAAAAATCTTTATATTTGCCCTATATATCACATCGTTATCTCGCGCTAACATAAAAAATTTACAATTTATTTTTTATTCCGCTATCGATGTTTGTATTAATTGGGTGAATATTTTTCATTGTGGCCCTGTTTGTATCTAATATCATTTTCTGGGCCCCTTGTTTTAAGTGTCTATAACCAAACAGAGCGTGTATAAAAAAAAGAATAGAGACTAAAGACTGGAACCGAGACTGATAAAACTGAACCGAGACCGTTGAAATGAAAGAACCGAGATCAGTACCAATAGAACCGCGGAACCTGAACTGGGCACAACCTTGATCAAGGCCTATCTTCATCTAAAGAATCTTAAGAATTTGATACTAAAGTTTTGATACTTTAAGATTATCGTTTTGTCTAGAAGTTCATTTTAAAAATATAGAAGGACTGTCATTTTAATAACAAGAAGAATTTTCCGTGTCTTATTCCGTATCGAAGAAAACAATTAAATCTAGGGAGGGAAATAGGATGTGTTCATATGCAGTGAGTGGAGGAAGGAGATTAGAAAGAGTGGAGGACGGAAAATCTTTTTAGAGACACCCCACATAATATATTGTTGACATAACCATGTATTAATTTAATTTTAGTTATATTAGCCCCGTTTGACCCCACGTTAGAAAAAGTGAATTTTCCTTTATTATTTTTTAAAGCATATTTTGCTACCAATCAATTATATAAATTTGATCAAACTGATGCAATTTCATAGCCCATAGTATGGGCTGCATTTAAATAGCCAAAGGAAAATTCTATGCATTTTACGATTGTAGAGTTATCGACCGAAAACTAAAATACACCCATTTTACCTCACCCATATAATTCATTTGATTTATGGAGCTTAATTTAGCTCCGATACGCCCTTTCTAGGTAGTTATAAAATGCCGATTTATGGGGAGGGAAAATCTTGCAGAAGGCATGAGCGGAAGTCTAGAAGTGTTTTGGGCATTTCTGTAAATATGCTGAACATGTTTGGTTATTTTATACGTTTACTTGCTAAATTTTTAGACTGATCTGTTCGAACATTTTGAATTACATGTGTGATAACAATAAAAGTAGCCTCATAAAAATTTATAAGATATGATTAAAAAAATGGGGGAGGGAGCTTCAGTATTTTTTAAGGAGCTCAAGCCCCCTCACCCCCAAAAGGTGCTAGCGACACCACTGGTCAATAGGGTTATGGCAAAAGTTACAAATCGATTTTGACCAAGCTTGGTACAAAGCAAGGTTAATAGATATAAAAGGTTAGACCATAATGTAATCGGGCTTACTAGAATTTTCAATTTCTTGTATCGTACCTACTGCTGGGCAAGACAGGCAGATTTTGACAATACACGCAACCAATCATAGTCTATGACGTCACTATTTGTAGAATTTTCAATTTGATGTTTCGTACCGACTACTGGGCAAGAAAAACAGATTTTGATCAAACATACAACCACTCATACACTATGACGTCTATATTAAAAATGTTGGTGGAAATCAAACATCAGTCGTACACGCGTTATGGTATAACTTTGTATTTCTATTAACCTTGGTACAAAGATTAATATAGGAAAAAGTCAATTCATGAAAAATGACATAGGGGGAGGTTTGTGCTCTACCGAGTGCCAATTCTAGCTGATTATCATTATTATCCACGAATGTGTTTTATTTTATTTATTTGTTTTTTATCCCAATTAATTTATAATTTTTAATCCACACTCACTCTAAACTTTGTGTTAAATTTAGACACAACTTAACAAGCTATGTTCAAATATACAAATATACTTACATCTGTTAATACAATGATTTTAACGAAATTGTACTTACATAGAATAAGCCTATGAGTACCTTATGGCCATTAGTGGCGTTAATTATAATTTTTAAGATTACTTCCTATTTTATTCAAGGTAATATTTTAAAAAATCCCAGTGTTTATCACAATAAAAGTTCAATATATTATTATATTGTACAGATTTAAAGACATTACCGTTGACCACAGGTCTTCTTAAAGAAAAACGGATACTTTTAATTAGTGTCTATATAACGTTGCTTAGCATTGAAAAAGTAAACGTAGCCTTCACCAAAAATTGTGAATAGTGAGAGAGTTGGAGGAGGGAGGGGCTTGCTCTTTCCATATTTAGTAAACTTGGATTCTCTTTATACGAAAATTTTGTAATTAATTCTGTTTAGTAAAATATAGGGGTGATTATATTTAACATATAACACGGCTTTAACTCAGCTTGCTAACACAAAATTATACAGTGTATTTTGTTATCAGCTGTTGATTTTACTTCTTCTTGTGTCCCTATCATTGTTCTGAACGTTGATTGATTGAATTAGAATTAGCACTTTTTAAAGCTGTGAATGATTCCCAATGAATGATTGAATAATTTTTAGAATTGAAATTAATAGAGTCCAATATAAAATAGGGTTTATAGATAGAAGTGATGAAAATAATGATGTTACCTCCCTCTTTATAGTTCAGAATGTCACTATGTTGTAATTAAGTAATGCATTTTGAAGCCGAAGGAATTGTAACTTGTACAATGTGCTTATACAAGTTTCAACTTGTATAAGAGATAGAAAGATAATTTTGTATACATTTGAAAGCCACATTGAATGTAAAATTATTATTCATAATGAAAGCCTTTGTTCTCGATCACGATCTGTACACGGCGCCTGAATTCCTTGCATGCTTTGCTACCTCGTGCGGATCCATGCCCTTCATTGTATTGACGATGGGGGCCTTCAAGGCCTCAACTTAGGCATAATTCTTCTTGCAGGCGATCTTCTCTACCCTGCTCAGAGGTAAAACAGGGATTTAGGCCTGGGTTGTTGGCTGGCCCATAAAATACAGGTCCAAAATCTAGTAAATTTTGTACTAAGAACTCTTGGACAATCTTGGCCTAATGAGCAGGTGCTGAGTCTGGCTGGAATGTATATGGCTTCTCATCAGTGACTTCATTCATCCGTGGGATGACTATGTTCTTGTAGACCTCCTTGGTCACATTATTGGCCTTTTGGAAGAAGTGGGGTGCATAACTTGTCCCTCCGTGCTGATGACCACCAGGACCATAACCGAAGCTGGATTCTTTGTTTTCATGACTGGCTGGACCTCATCAGGGTCCGGACAGATCTTTTTTATGTTTATACTTGGTGTCAATGGTGAAGATTTTCTCGTCCTAAAACAAAAACCGCACGTAACCGCCAGTTGTCTTCATTTGGTTAATAAGAATCTTACCTTTGCTCATTCTGTCTGCCTTTTTCTTCTCTAGAACGGATGTTTTGAGGTTCTGACCCTAGATAAGAAATGCAGGTCAATCCTCATGGTATTTTTGATGGTCCCTTTGCTCACGTTACGGTCCTTGGTCAGCTTAGCAATTGGCGTGTGTGGATGAGTGTCAATTGATCGTTTCAAGCCAGCTATGAACCTTTTAATATGGATTTTATCAGATCTTGTTGAATGAGCAGCTCTCTCAGTCTTTCTCTCGTTATCAAAGGCCTTAATCACGTCATAAACTGTTGATTTTGGATATTTGAAGAAGGAAATTATCTCTCGATCAGAGCTTCGATGATGGAAATTCTCCTGAGCATTTCCATGCTTGAATGACAAGATACTCAAAAAATATATTATTAAATTCGATTCATTTAGGTTGTAACAAGATTAAATTTTTTATCACATAACTTCTACAATTCTCATAATTAGCCGTTAAAGTTATTCCGGATTTACCTTGTCGACCCTGTATAGATCGGTGTGTATCAATAAGAGATTTATTTGGTTTTATTTATTGGCTATTTTGATGACGTCACAGATGAGCAAATTTAGGAGGAAATTCGATGAAACAAATTGTATTAATACGAAATATAGTATTTGGTATTCTCATCAGACAATACTATTAGTGTAAATTTTTACCCTCCAACGATAACGGTACTAAAATTAATTGAAAGTTGTTTCGAATGGAAAATAGGGTAGAACATAAATTGTCTAATACATATACAAAAATAGTGAACATTTGATTAATTTATACAGGTTGCCAAAGCACAAATACGCCTAGTACCTCTAGGAGAACACATTATTTTTGAAATAATATGAGTTAACACTTAACACTAGTCAGTAACACTGAACTTGCCTCCATTTTGACGTCATCAAAAAGTAGTCAGCTAGGGTCAACGAGACTGGGTTGCAAGTTTCGTATCGACACTTAGTTTTAAATATATTATATAATTATTATTATTACGATAATATCTATTCGCCATTCGGAAAAAAGTGTAATGGATTCGCGCAATAAAACTTTTAGTTATAGCATTGTCATTTGAAATTCTATTAATAACGCAATTTGTCATAATGTTCTAAAGGATCCCTCAAGGAGAAAAAAGTGGAAAACTGCTTGTCATCAAAAGGGTCCCTTAGAAAAATCCCTTAGAATTTATGATAATCATTTTGAGGAAAATGCTTGTAAAAAAGATTGAAAAAGGGAGTTGTTTGGATTACTTTTAGAAAGGAAATTGAAAGAAGATGCTATCCTTCTACATTTAGAGGTCTCATACCTGGAGAAAAATTTGAGCAAGCTCTAGGAAAACCAAAAGAATTAATATTGTGGACCATTTTGAAAAAGGTTCTACTCAAATGTATTTTGAGACTTTTGACAAATCATCCCAAACCAACATAAAATCCACTCAAACACCTGTGATATAAAGGTTAATGCATAGAATCAAGCATCTGTATCCCAGGTTATAAAAATTAACTTAAGGCGTCTATGACCAGAAACGATCCATTCATTTTTTAGAACTTGACTCACTAAGAAAACAGAATGCGCATCTTTACGAAAAAGTAAAAATCCTCCAATCAGGAAATAGTTTATTAAAATCAAAATCTAATTTTAAGGAAGTGATGAAAAGGAGATCTTGAAAAAGGGGTTAACTAAATCCACATGCAAACTCATTAAGTGTGGTAAATTTTTGGAAAATGGAATAAGGAGGATATTGTTAAAGGAGTGACACTGATTTATACAAGAATCCAAAAATTGTGGTTTTGTATACTTCGGAAATAAGAAAAATCTGGACATAGTCAACTTTTCATTTGAAAAAATAGTAGTTTACTGTATCCAAATATGACTATATATACTCCTAAATGATAATTAAAGGTAATAACAACTGATAAAAACATTTCAGTAACCAAAAATTATTTGATTTATTAAGCTATATTGAATACAGTTCCTATAAATGTGTCTAATCATACAAAAAAAACAAGTAAAATGAAGAATCATTTTTTCAATAGTTTTATATTATAGCTAAAACTTAAGAATAAACCTTAGTTTGAAACATAAAAAATTCAATATTTTATTGACTTTTGTAGTTTAACTCTTAATTTTGTTATTAAATATTTTATTAATAAGCAGCAAAAAAGGTTGCATCAAAAATTCCAAAATTAAATATGAAAAGTCGATTAAGTGGTTTAATTTTTAATTATACTAATCAAATACATGGAATATGAAACATATTTAAATTGCCTCTTTGCATCTAAAATATTAATTACTTATTACAATTTGTGAAATAAGTGACTTATTTATACTGAATTTCGGAAAATAACTTTAAAAAAAATAAACCCTTATTTATTCAATATTTCATAAGAAAGCTGCTTTAAAACTTTGGATCCACCGTTTGAGATGTGTTACATTAGGAACCGGACATAGGCCAATGGATTTAAAAAAATAATGGTATCTAATACTGTAAGCGTATTTTTCTTAAATCCGAATTTAACTGTAATTAGTTATTTGACGTTGAAAAAATCTTTGGATCGTAACTCTACAGTAAAAACGTTATTAAAAAACCAATTTAAAGGTCAAACCTATTGCGGTTGAAAATTTTAATGGTCATTTAAGTGTTTTACTGCTTAAATAATAATAATAAATGTGGGGTCTAATCGGCAGCCGTACCAAGGCCTGAGTTTTGTTGCATAGTTTTATTTATTCATCAGTTAAGAAAATCATTAATTATTTCATCTACAAATTATGTACTTGAATAACGGTTAGTTAATTAAGTAACAAAAATTTATTTTTATATAATTACAAATTTCCTGGGTCATTCAACAATCAAGGACAAAAAAAAATTATTTTAATTGATTATTAATTAGTTAATGTGACCAAATTGTTGATAATTTTAATTTAAATGTCATTCACATTTCCTTAAAATACATTGACAGGAATAATTAGGACTCATCTTAAACTAAATGGAGTGAAGGATTTTTCTAAGGATTAAAAGGGCATTCGATCAAATTAGACAGGAAACCAAAAAATTTAACTCTTTTTTCAAAATATTAAAGAAAATCAAGCCCCCCTGAAATGACATTGAGAAAGTTCACAAATCACGCGGTCACTTAGAGGGTAAGGTAAACCACATCTATCTCAGGGCCTTTGACATGCCCTCTTTAGATAAAATTTATGTCTTCAGCCTCTGGTAATTTTTTTCATCAGGCAATTTTCCTAGTACCCCAATAAAGTCCTAAATTTATGAAATTATTGGCTGCTTGAGAACAATCGATATTTTGTCAAAGTTTTTATCAACAATTAAAAAATCTAGATCAAAAGTTTTTAAATTACTCAACCATTTACTCAGACACATACTATTTTTGAAACTTTTAATTCCTTTCTTACCCTTAAATGAATTTTTTTAAGTCTGGCACTTAATATAACTTAAGACATGGTTCATTATTTTTAACTATAATTTAATAATTTTTAGGTCAAATGATTTTTTTTTTTCTTATTTATACTTTAATTTCTTCGGATTCGAGGTTTTCCGGAATCCAAAGTTTTTTTCAATGCCTGCTCCGGTGCGCCAAAGTTGACTAGCCGAAGTCGATTATGAAATATACATATCCTATCAAAAAAATATTCGTCGGATTCTCTTTATGTCAATAAAAAATATCGAAGCTTTTATTTCCCTTTTTATTATATAAATTGCGTGTCCAGTTACTATTCAGGTCTAGGATACTAAGTCAAAACTAGAATAATCTAGTTACTCAGTGGATCTGTTTTCATAATTGTAAGCCAATCAAAGTTTAGATGTGGAGGAATGTTTAACGAATTAGGATGTATCGGTTCCAAACCTTTGACAGTCCTGTCCTAAATTTTAGTTACACGTGGAAATCGGACGCAAAAGTCGTTCTTTAATAAATGACTTCATCATTTATTTCTACCAGTGACGTCATAATTAATTACTGTTCTATAATTTTAATCAGCCTCTTTTAGACTTTAATTACATCAATATTAAGAATAATGTGAAAATATTTACGTGCTTTAAAGATATTTAAAGTTTTACTAAATGTTTTAACCTAGAATATGGCTTTATTCGACATAATTCTACTACAAGTAAGATCCAACAAACAAATTGTTACATACATAAATACTTTTATTCGCAAACATAATATCAACAATCAGTACAAAGGATAGATACAATAATATCACCACACTAAAATAATACAAAATGTAAACTGAGGTAATTTACTATAATATTAGTGAGAATGATATTTTACAATTTGGGGTTTTTTCAAGAAGCAATAACAGGGACGAGGTGTGAGATGACCCAATTTTTAACTCCCACATTAAAAGTTGATACAATTTTAGTATGTTTACATTATATATTTTGTGAAATAAAAGTTCACTGCATAAAAAAAGTATGCAGATTCTATAAAAACAAGTATCTTGTCAAATATTAAGGTTACATGCATTTATGTAGAAAATATATATATTTATTTTTTGCAGTATTAGATAAGAAGATTAGTAAAATTCCCTGCAATTTTTTAGGCTCATTTTTTATTTATGTATACGATATAAACTCAAAAACAAGAACAACAACAACGCGTAATTTGATCTGCATTCATCAAATTAGTTTTTATCTCTCAGTGCATTGGGATTTCAAATATAGATATAATTTATAAATACATATATGTAATCATTCAAAATCCACAGCTATTCACAAAAAAATTCAAAAATCTATATCCATTCTAATAGAATTAAATTTTTTGGAAAAAAGTTTAAAAAATTAAATTTTAAATATTAAATTTTCGGGAGAAAAAATTTGAAAGATACATAGTTATTTACAAGAAAATATTAAATGTCTAAAATTAAATTTTCGGAGAAAAATTACTAAAATCCTAAGTTATTTATACAAAAATTTCACAAATTCAGAGTTGTTCACAAAAAATGAAATTTTTTGTAGAAAATTTTCTAAAATTAAATTTCAAATATTACATTTTTTTCGGGAAAATTTCAAAAGTCTCTAGCTATTCACATACGATTAATTTTTTTTTTTTTAAATTGACTATTTCATTAAATTTCAAATATTAAATTTTCGGGAGAAAAAATTTGAAAGATACATAGTTATTTACAAGAAAATATTAAATGTCTAAAATTAAATTTTCGGAGAAAAATTACTAAAATCCCAAGTTATTTATACAAAAATTTCACAAATTCAGAGTTGTTCACAAAAAATGAAATTTTTTGTAGAAAATTTTCTAAAATTAAATTTCAAATATTACATTTTTTCGGGAAAATTTCAAAAGTCTCTAGCTATTCACATATGATTAATTTTTTTTTTTAAATTGACTATTTCATTAAATTTCAAATATTAATTTTTTTGAAAAAAAAAAAAATCAAATGTTAAATTTAATTGTAAGATTCAAAAATTCCTTAATTTTTTTGGGGGGGGGGTACAGCCCCTTCAACCCTTCTTCTGTGGACGCCACTAGTAATGATAAAAATCGTGTATATTTGGGCATGTTAAAAAAATAGACCCCGAAAATCAATAGGTTATTCTTTCCCATATCTTATTAAGATACGAAGTGGGGTTTGTGTTTATTTCCTTCATCTAACAGCTGCTCGCATCTAATTTAGTCAAGCTGCTTTCCTTCCAAACATTTTTCAAATTGTCATATTAATTGAATCTATGATTTATTATTAGCAGTGATGCTAATCGAGACCATTGGGAAACTTTATAATCTTACCTCTAGAATTAAACCACGCTCACCCTGTTACTA
The DNA here is from genome assembly GCF_016086655.4 of Lepeophtheirus salmonis. NCBI lineage: Eukaryota > Metazoa > Arthropoda > Copepoda > Siphonostomatoida > Caligidae > Lepeophtheirus > Lepeophtheirus salmonis. The sequence continues at coordinate 40,986,200 of NC_052131.2, forward strand.
CTTAGGTATACAGCCTGATTACCATGTATTGATGCCGTACCCTGTATAAGTAAACAACACTCATGCCCAGTGATTCTAATCGTGTGTATTTTGGGCATGTTAAAAAATAAAGAAACCGAAAATCCACATGGTAACCCTGACAATTAGAACTAGGTTTTGGAGGAGAGCAGAAAAGCTGTCATCAGATCAACTAAAATCAACTGTGACAAAGAAAGAGTTAGAGAAGGACATCTCGTATATCAATCCTCAATTCTACTTTGAGTCCAATAAGGACTTACATTTTTAACTCTTTAACAAATCATCTCCGTCTTTTAGGAGCACATACGAATTCTCAAGGAGGTTTTGCATATATTGTAAGAAAGAAGTTAACTACTCAGGAATTGCATAATAATGACAACTGCTAAATAAAAGAAAATTCATTCTTCAGGTAATTAATTACAAAAAAAAAAAAGATTGGCAAGTTAAAAATTTCATTACATTTACATCAATAAATATGACTATAGAGAATAATTAAAAAATGTTAACAAATAATAAATTAATTGAACAAACAAATTTAAACTACCAGTTATTCAAAGTTTCTACCTATCTTTAGAAGTAGTTTCAAATATATTAATGATATACTTTGCAATATATATATAATAAACTTCTAGGATATAAAATCAAAAAAAAGATTCAATTTTTAAATTAAACGAATATGTTTTAATGTTGAATCAAAGATAACAAGGGGGCATTACATCATTTTTGAGATGGGAAAAGGTAACACTATTATTAAATAGAAAAAATATTTTATTCAAATTAATAAAGTATTGTTTATTTTATTTTCTATTAACATTTATATTAATAATATTGTTCATTGTACAAATTCAAAATTTAATAAATATATTAATGCATAAGAAAGGTGCATAATAATATTTTAAACTGATAATAAAAATTACAAGTTATGACTCAGAGCAAATTATTTTTGAAAGGTGTATATGAGGTCTGAAAATGACTAGCTTTGACTCAAAAAATACAATTTTTTCAAAAACTAAAATGGCCTGAGAGTCCTTAGGTTTTTGATTGTCTCCAGCATAAAATGTATTTGTGCAGGGGGAATACAAATATTAACACACAAACAGGACAGCTGTATAATACATCTAAGTATATGAGAAGTATACTACTGTACCTACACAAATTTTCAAGCTTAAAGCCTCTTTTCTTCAAGAATTTTATGTAGATCATATAATTATTATTATTGTCTCTTTAAAATAAGGTTGTAACAAAAATAATAATGGAACTTCCTCCATCTGTTACTATATATTTTCCTTTAATGTCCACAATATTGTGGTAATAAATACAAACAATGTACATACACTGTACATTGTATACATCTTCTCGTTGAATATATATCGCTTTACATACTTAGTACATATTACCCAGGTTATATTTATTGTTCTGATTATTGTATAAAAAGGATTATAAATTGGAAAAGGGGTTAAAAAAGTATTCCCCAAAAAGAAGATATACAGAATATTCCTATAGGGATTCTTTGATGTACATGAATAATCACTAATCTAATCAAAATCTGAAAGGAGTTCAAATTTTAAACACTTTGAGGAAGTCGAATTTCTGTCATAAAGTCAAATTATTCCATGATATCATTTTCTTGTTTACTTTGACTTTTTACATTTCAATATTTTTTTAGTTATAATTATCCTTTAAACCCCCATTGAGCGCCGTACATCTGGAGACAAGTCGTGCCGGACGTTAAACAGTCTCTATAGGGACTGTTCAGAGCAAAGTTTATATCAAAAAAAAAATGATGACATTTGACTTCATCTTAGACTTTAATTTTTCAGATCCTGTCATGTGTTGATTGGATAACGGGTGCACAAGTGGCCATTCTTGTACATAGAGTGTTTTCATTTGGCGTTGCAGAGTCGTCAGCAGGTTTTTGTTCGGCGTTTTTATGTGATGTCAGCATTGTTGACGATGTTCATTTTTGGTAGCCCAAACAACCAAGTTTTATAAGAGTAAAAACTAATTGTTCATTAACATTGAGGAAAATAGTAAATAGGATATTAATATAGGCTAAACAATAAAAATGACTTAAACCTTACTGTCTATCAAAATATATACCCTATTCCCTATTTTTATCATATACCAGACCCTAAAATGTATTGAAAATACGCTATTTCATCGTTATACAATCATACTTCCATATTCTAGATAGAAATTAACTATTACAATGGAAATAGTAAGCTATATTTCTTTACTTATCCTACTTTAGACATTTCAGGGGGATCTTTAGTACTTTATTACTTTGATTATATTCAAAGATCACTGTTTATCATTAGTATTAAGTTGAATTCAATGCAGGTATTCAGTCTTATATTTTTAACGCCATTTGATGAAATTTAATTAAGATTTAACTAAAATTTGTCCATTTTATGCAGTAAAAATATCAATTATGAGTCCCCAAAAGGGCGTCTCCATCAATTATGATACCATTTATGATGTCAGTGAAAACGCTCTATAAAGTTTTTTCACGTGACGTCAGCATTGTTGATGTCTACGCTTTTTGGGGGCGTAAAAAACAAGTTTTATAACAATGCAACAAAATTTTACATTAATATTTAGGAAAATAGTGAACTATCGTGATGTCTAAATGAGTACGTGGAAAACTGCCCTGGAGAAAATTGTCATGAAGGAAAATTGCCAGTTAGGAAAATTTCTCGTATTTTGTAATTTTTTTTTGAAAATTTACAAAATTAAAGAAAAAATAATTACTAATATGACTATTCAAATAGAAATAATGTTATTTCCATGTAACGTAGTATTAGAGGCGTTCCTTGTATGTATTGATGTGGTTTTTAAGGATCCAGAGGTACCCATAAGTGCTCCGCGTAACTTGAGGGCTTGGAACTATTATTTTTGTTATTAAAGAGGTTCCTTGGATGTATTGGATGAATTGGCGGTAGTTTTTAGGAATACCATACTACCACCGGGCGAATCTGAGGGCGGAGGGTATTCAACCATGTTATAAAAGGCCCAAAGCTATTTACTTCTCTCCCCCTCATTACTCAATCCATTTCTTAGAAGAATGGATTTAATTTAAAAAATTGCAACGAAATTGTACTGCAATAATATTACTCACACTTGAAGGTTCTCCCTTGGGGGAAGGAACAAACAAATATGTTTAGATATTTGTCCTAAATAATATTAAGCCAATTTATAATGTGTTATTATTCGTCATGAAGTTTGAACAAAATACGGGGAATTTTCCTAAATGGCAATTTCCTTCAGGGCAATTTTTTCAATGTGCAATTTTCCCCAGTGCAGTTTTCCTAGTGCTTCCAAAATGGGGCCAACAATTAAAAAGATTAAAACACTTATCCTCTAATTCATAGTTTTATTATATAGCTGACCCTAATATGTATTAGAAATATAGTGTTACATCTCTAGACAATCTTTTTCCCATATTTTAGATAAAAATAATTATTACAATTGAAAGAATAATATATTTTTCTCTATTATCCTAATGCCTTTCGTCCCTGATTGATCAAAAAAAAATCTACAAATCTAAAAATTTTAGGGATTTTCAGTAGAAATTATTTTTATTAATTTAAAATATCACTGTTTAGCATTGACATCAAGTAGTACTAATTACAGACTTGAAATCTTTTTTATTCATAAAAGTGTTTGGTTCAGGTTAGTTTAGATTATTTGGACATTTTATATAGTAAAAATGTCAACTACGAGATCCCAAAATGGCGTCTCTTTAAATTGTTTCTATACGGGATTTCAAAAACACATATTGTAGTGTTTATTATACAATGTACGTAGCTCGTAAAAGGGTCAAATTGAACATTAATTAAGAGACTGCATTCTTGCCAACTTTTCATATGAAACGCAAATATATCATGTACATACATTTATGCAAATTACATATTAAATGAAAATAAGTTAAATAACTGATCACACCAATGCAATTACAATTTAGACATATGTACATAGTAATATAAAAATAAAAATTCATATGACTCATCTTATCTCTATGAATGAAAAACCGACGCTACATATCTAAAATTATAATACACGATGTCTGTTCAAAAAGTAAGGCTACTTTTCAAATTTTGTGGCAACGTATGCAGATTTGGTAGGCTAATTTTTTTATTTTTTAGGTTAGTACATTCGAAAAGGAACATATATTTATAGTATGAAGCTATATAATATGTTTAGTTTGTTTGCGAGAGGCATAAGGGTAAGAAGTATTTTGCGTTTTCGTCAATTTTTTTATTTTTTTATGTCCATTCATGGGTCCCTTCATTTTTTTTTTTTTCTAAACCATATACCTATGATTAGTCACCAGTTATAACCCTTTTGAACAAATCAGGATCATCCATCATTGATGTCTGTCAACAGCTCATTAAAAATGCTCATGTAACGATTCTATTTGTCAAAATTAATCAGTTTCAGAAGAAACTTCTCTGACACACGTCCTATGCCCAAAACATTCGAAAAAAAAAAAAAAATAATGGCACGATCCAACCGATATTTCCATATTCATCTACAAATTCTCTGGTAGTCATTCGACTATTTTCAGAAACAATTTTCTCCGCTGCTTCAACATTTTCACCTTGCTTGACCTTGTTCAGAGCGGAGCTCATCATTGACGTCTTCTCGGGCATCTTGGAAGAGCTGTTGACTCTTATAAACATTTTTTTTACTCAGAACAGTTTCATCGTATGCCACTGTCAACATTTCAAGTTTTTATACATATTTAAATTGAAATTCTTAGATCATTGTTTTTTCAATAGTAAAAAATCGTCAAAAACACAAAATACTTCTAACTAATATGCCTCTCACAAACAAACTAAACATTAAACAATAAATATATGTTGTTTTTTTCGAATGTACTAACATAAAAAAAAAACCAAGGATACCCATTCCCCATTAAATTTGAAAAGTCCCCTTACTCTTTGAACACACCTAGTATATTGTGCGTCAAACTAAAAATAATCTCGAACAAAAATTAAGAAAAGGAAGGCTGTGATTTTTTCAAATTTTGCGACAGACATATGAGATGACTTTTTTGAGAAAATAAAATTTGGGCCTTCCGAAGTATAAAGGGCCTTTCTTAATAATATATTTTTGTCACTTATTTATCGAATTTTTGTAGAATTTCATTTTTTCAATGACTTTTTTTCTAAAAAAACTCAACACTTTTGGGGCACTTTTACTAGAATATGTTAGTATTTAATTTAACGAATTTTTTTATATGAATTAATATTTGTTTTTAAAACGTCATTTTTATAATTTAAAAAAAAGGTCATTAGCTACAAATCAGCTGTAACTGATAAGGAATAAGGAAACAAACAAAGGCATTGACGAGAATTACTCCGATGTCAATCTTCAATTACACTCCGAGTCCAACAAGGACTTACACTTATAACTCGACAACAAATCTTCCGAGATTACTCTCCTTCTTTTATGAATACAGATCAGGTTTGGAATATAATTGACTTTAGTAGAAAAAACAGTTAAATAACAATAACAACAGCTTAGGAAAAAAAACCTCTCTAGATTGTTACTCCAAAAAACGGTCGAGACAATAAAATAAACCGGATTTTCATCATTATTTAATGCTCATTTAATATTTTTACAAAAAATATTTTTAGAATTAGTGATTCTTTGCATTGTTTTCCATAAATGATAAATATAGACAGAAAATTTACCTAAAACTTCTTTTTTAAATACCTTGTATAGTTTAAAATATATTTTTGAAATTTCCTATGAAAATTCTTCATACTTTTGGATAAATTTTGAGAATGAATACAATATTCATAACAGTATCGCTAACTCAAATATTACTTAAGATAAATGTAACTAAGATTAAGAATTGCAATCAAAATTTGAGTGCATTTTGTCGGTCGCATTAAACATGGTTAAATTATCTATAATTTATTATTTATTATAATCAATATGTAACTACTTCCTGCTGAGTTTATTTAAATTCATTTACCCCTATTTGCCAGAGGAAATTTATTTAGAAGGATAACCATGGATCATTAATATCATAATTTGCTATAAATTACGTATAATGTCATTTTATGAAATCCATCAAATCAACAAAATATCATAATTATAAAATAGCATATGACCGTATAATTTGTACAAATATAGATATATTTTACTTCACGGCCCTAACCACGTGAACGTTGATTACTTTAATTTGAATTCGCTCCTGCGATGCTATAAAAAGTTTCCTATAATTATTTAATAATTATTATATAATTTGGAAGAATTAGCCTAGAATTAGTTAGCTACCAGCGGATTTGGGCCTTTTTCTATTTCTTTTGGGAGGAAAGGTTGGGAGACACAATAAAGGTAACAACGTGTAACTGAAAGAGTATGTTAGGAGTGTTGCTAGCTTTAATCATTGGGGGCTCCAAATTAAAAGAGGCTAAAAATTGTTTTTCTAAAAGCAAAAGTTATATTCAAAGTTTGATAAAACAGATAAAATAGGTTAGACGTCTTTTATACCACTGAAAATGATGGGGGAAAAAATAATTTCAGGAATATTCTTTTAAAAGATTGCATATATTTTCTAAAATGGTTATTTTTGACAAAATGCTAAATTGGAAAAATAAACAATTTTTCAAAATTTTTGACGAAATTTCCCCAGATATTTGATTAATTCCTTCATTTTTTTTTCAATAGCAGAAAACGGCAGAGACCACCAAAATACGTCTAACATTATATCTCTCAAAAACAAGGTAACGGTGCAAACGTTGCGGAAATGTGCACTGACATAATAATTGAGAATTGATTTTAGAATGAGAAATGAACGATTTCATTTTTATCAGAGAAGTACATTGATTAAAACATAATTCTAGGTAATAAATCGATAAAAAATAGTTTGTCTAGTGAAAGAAAAAAACCACATTGCTTGTACACATAAAAGTGTTGGAATATTATGCATTATGAGTGTTTCGAAGGGGATTGTTGTAGAGCTTTTAGGAGAAGAGAGTTGATAGATCAATAAAAAAAAAAACTTTTATTACAAGTGCCATTATGATATGTATATTGCAAAATACATAATTCTTATTGCAGTGGACCATATTGCTCAAACATAACAGCCTAGCTATTTCATCAAGAGTCGTGTAATAGTAGTATTGTAAGTATGTTGAGAACGAGCATTGTAGGAAAAAAAGAGCCAAACAAGATTGATCGACACACAAATAATAACATTTAATTCCACAAGATTTAATTTATGTCTGTATGGACATTGCACTTAGAAATAATTTAAGAATATTGTCTTTTCAAATTACATATACATGTATACTACTAAAATGTGCAATTATGAATGTAATTTATCCAATGCAGTTAGCCATATGCTCTAATATGAATGTATTATGTGATAGCCTTTATAATATCCACAATATATGAAGAATACTAGTGTTGTGTTGGTCTTTATGGAGGAGTGAAGACTGAAGTCCCGTCCAGTCTCGATCCAGTCAAGTTGAGTCCTACATATCAGTCCTAAAAACTTATAAATCTCAGTCCTTGATGATGACACTCAACTTTATCTCTCTTTTTTATAAATCAGTTCTAGTACTGGCAGTCCCAGGGAACGACAATCTTAAGGATCAATAGGACTTGTCCTTGGACTAGACTGGACCGAATTTTTAAGTACCAATACAACACTAATGAAGACACATTACATACTTACATGGGCAGAAGATGAAACTCTATCCCTAGCGCATTACTCCCTAAGACATACAAAAATACTCAATGGCGTCTAGGTGCTATAGTTTGGCCCGACTAAATAAAAAAAATATTTTATGTAATAATTTTAAATGGGCGTTGTTGTGGCTTGTGGGTAAGATGTAAGATTCTTTTTCAAACAAATTAAACATTTCACGAATGATCATAGCCATCATAATTTATAAATGCCTTAAAGGTATTAAATACATACCATCAGGTAGATAAATTGGTTGAAATTGTTGTCAGAAAATGCTGATCGTTTTTAATTTATACTCTAATAAAAAATGCCTTAACTAGAACACAAAAGTACTTCATGGATCAATCCTTGAATCATCACTATCATTAGATATATAATTTTTGTAGAACGTAAGTAGAGGGTGGCAGCAAAATTGAAGTAAGTCACTTGTTAACATCAGCTGCCTGTTATATGATTCCGGGGAAAGAAAATGAATTACTGCTATAAAGAGGAGAACCTTTTCGAGTTAAATTATAATTAATAGACAGAAAGTAATATTGTTCTCTTTAATATTTTATTATACTTTTTATAAAAAGCTCCTTTAATTGTTCAGATAGAGTCGCACTGATTAAGTATAACGAAGCATTATAGTATTACAATTAATTCATATAACCTGAACATTGTCTTTAAAGTCAATATATATAATGAATATTTCCTTCCCTAGGAGTCGTCGAGTATCGAGCTTACGCATATTCCGTTCAAGATAATAATTTATCCTGAGCACGTTGTCCATTGAACTACATCGTTCTATTTTTTTTAAAATACGCACAAGTAATTATTTCATATTTAGATATTCTCTCTTCAAGAATAAAAAAAAAGGCTAAATCGTTGTAGTCAGGGTAATAGAATAGAGGAACACTCAAGGTGTATCAAGTAAGTTGACGCTATGACGTAGATGGATCATGCTAATTAGTGGCAGTAGGCAATGTTTTGTCTAATTTTTAATGTAATTTGATAATAAAATGATTAAATGTCTATTTTTATTTGATTTAACTTAATACTAAAAATTATCTGGATAAAATTTTTCAACATATGGTAAATTTATTATTAACCAATTATAAGAAATATAATATAACTTATGCAAAGTTATATTATATAATGTGATAATTTCTTTGATTTTTGGCCAATTTCTTTGTTTTTGACCATTTAGACTATTATTTAGTTCCTTCATTCTAATAAAGGTTCTTAATCAAGCAAATTTTATCATGACATCATGAGGTAAATTTAGAGCTGACACATGGAGAACAGATATTAATGACTCAATAACTTGAGGTTGATTTGAAACTTTTGGTCCATGATCAGCCTCAAAGATTGCCTCGAATTGTTTTGTTTGTGTAAAAAATGGAACTTCTGACTTAGTCAACTCTCCTCTGGATAAAGTTGATAACCATGGTGTTAAATCTGCAGTACAAGAAGGATGATCTCGTGTCCTGCATTCATATTTAGGGTATTTAGCTTCAACCTTTTTAGCCAGGTATCCTACTATGTAACCAAGTCCTTGAATACCACAGTCCAAGGCAGAAAAGGAGGAATCTGTTGATACTTTGTGTTCCAAATTAAGATGTAAGGCTAATTCAGCTGCTTATAGTAAAGCATCATCATATTCTTCCTAATCTATTTTTGGGTCATTCACTTCTTGTTCCAAGTCCTTAATTAAGCAATCAAGGAAGTTATCGTTTTCTTTATCTTCAATTTGAACTGCTCATGATCCAATATGGATCCTATCAGCTTGGCCAAGGATAACTAATCGGAATCGATTTATACAATCAATACTATTTGGAAGATTATAGGATTCCCAAAAGATGATATGGAAATCAAAATTCCATGCTGGAAAGGAAAAAGGGATTTTTCTTTAGCAATTTCCCGGATATTCTTTATTGTTTCTTCATCTTATTGAGGACCTATTTTTGTTAATCCAAATGGATGCCAAATCCACAGGGATTTGTTTTAACATCAATGGTCTTCCTACTTCATTCCTTGTGATTTGGTGCCCATCAGGTAACTGGTACTCTTTATCCAAAAGGTAGTTTCTAAGGAGTTTGATTTGGTGAGGCACATCATGAAAGACGTATCTTTGATGTGCCCAATGGATTCGAAAAATAGGGAGAATCCTCAGTGATTCCTAATGTGTTACACAGTCCCACATTTGATGGACCCATATATGAGACCATAGCCACTACACAAATTCCTCTTTTTCTATTTCTATTTGATATTGAATAGATTTTCAATAGACATGGCAGTGTCGAAATCAAAGTAAACAGGCATTTTCCAGGATTCGCAAAGTCCACGAATCATTGCAACCTGAATCTTCTTGTTTAAGCCAAAGACTTGAGCATGGGAAGGAGATTAATCGTAACTTCATTTAAATCAATTTCATCAAAAGACAGCACTCCAAGATGCTTAAACTGATCATTCTTTAGAGAAAATTCTGGAAGCGAAAACAATCTAAAATATTTATTTATAAATATTTATGCCATACTGCAATTGCTATGTAATTCTACATGCGCTTGCCCTTCATTCTTTTCATCAAAATATCTAAAAGTTTATGTTGAGTCCCAAGGGCACATTTAAATTTTGAAATCCCTTTTCTCAAAGTTGATAAAGTTGGCAAAGGGAAGGGAAATTTCTTCTGAAGATAATTATATGCATTTCCTCCAGCCATTGACCTCAACTTTAAATGTCTTCTGCAGTCCAGTTTCATTCATCTTTTTGTTCATTAACACATTGACTTGGCTTGATGGGAATCGCTGCTGTAACTTGAATTTTATGGCTTGTGATTCCTGTCTCTTTGATACCTTCTGGTACAGATTTTTCTTTCGAAGAGAAATAACTCTTTTTTTTAAGCTTACTTATTTTCAAAAGTAATTTTTTCTTCTCTTTCCTCCAATTAAGATATTCTTCCCCCTCAATATTAGCATGGACTAGCACATTTTTGTATATTTTTTCTGATGAATGTTCAACTGGTATAGCGTCAGGTAATGATCATTATCAAGACTCGAATCCAAGTTTTCTTTGCTGATGTTATTGATTAATTTATCATGCATCTTATTTGTATTTCTGGATAAAAGTCTAGAAAAATTACATTTAATTACAATCAACAAGTTGTGTTTACTCGATTTGAATTTGAAGGTATACCTTTCTTTTCTTCTAATTTTGGATGTATCAGCCTCGATTATTCTTACCGGATTCTGGGGAACAAAGTTAAGGGTGGGAAACGCTTTGGGGTTGAAGCTTTTCCGAAACTTTTTGCTCGAACTCCTTCCATAGTTCGGCATTAGTTCAGCCTTGAAATGTCTTCCAAACCACTCATTCTCAAAATATCCAGAACAAACTCCGGGGTTTGTAACATTAAATGAATCCTACCTATGGCAGGGTTGAATCCATTTGCAAGGGATATCGTCATTTTTAGTAAATTGATGGTAAGAATATTCTTGATCTGAATCAATGTGAGAGGAAAAGCAGGTAGCCAGAGCACCAGTCATAGCACTTCTTTTACGAGTATAAAAATTTACGAGTGAGAAATTCTGGAAGATTTTTGGAAGGAGGAAAACGTGTGGATATCCAATTCTTCCTTAAATTTATGTCTTGTCATTTTGTAAATTATATGATTCTATGATCCAACTACATCACACGTCAGCTGCTCCTCTCAACAACAAATAAAAAATTGTTCTGAAGATCATACCTTCTATTTTGGTTATGGTGATGATCAATGGTAAGAATGGGCATTTTGTAGAGTGCGAGAAGAAGACGGGACTGATACTGAACTATTGACTTAATAAAATAAAATAAAAAAATAATAAACTTGTTAACATTAGCTGCCTGGTATATAATTTTGGAGGAATGATAATCAGATAAAATTGTCAATCAGGTGCCTTTATTTAAAGATAGCAACTGGACGCCTTATTTACATGACCAGTTCCTCTTGATTGTAATTAAATGTAATTTTTCTAGACTTTTATCCAGAAATACAAATAAGATGCTTGATAAATTAATCAATAACATCAGCAAAGAAAACTTCCTACAATATTTTTATATCAATTGTACGTACAATAGATAACCTAAGCAAATTATCTCTCCAAGTGACAATGCAAATTAATAGAAGTATACATAATTAAAATATGCAATTATGTATGTAACTTATCCCATGCGTTAGCCATTTGTTAGGATGACCATATTTTGATTTCCAAAAAGAGGACATATGGACCAATGAATTTTTCGGTTTTAAGACGATTTTGATATTTTGAAATTATTAAAATTTTAAGTCGATTTTCGGTATGAGCTTCGAGGGTAATCCCAGAAGTACCTGCCCCAACAAACAAAACACAAAAATTTTGTGGGAAAAAAAAACCAACATCTTTTTTAGCATAATCTCCTTTCAGCTCTAAACAATTTTAAAAAATGTAAAAAAAATGAATTTTGGGATTTTTCTTTCAAAAATTTGAAAAATTCTACTTTTCTGCTAGAAAACTTCACTATCAATTAATGAACCATCTTCATTGGAATGTTTTCCTGAATGTGAGCATCTTACACAAATTTTCAAGTAATATGCGATGTACACTACTTTTTGAAATGCTTACAATGTCTCCTAGCGCGCACACTTCCAGACAACGGTCCACCAGTGTCACTTCGGGGACTTTCTTCTTAATTTCTGGAGTCATCCCCTCATTTGGTACACCACTGCAATGTTCTTCTTGGTAGCTCTTACGATCTTGTTTATACTCAGCTAGACAAAATTTTACTTTTTTAAAACGAAGAAGTAGATTTACCCAGAGTAGAATCCAGTTCAGCTTTCATATGGGTTGGTCTGAGGCCTTTCAAATAAAAGTATTGTACCACATAACGATGACAAATTTTCTACATTTTGTCCAATTCACTGACAAGGCTAAGTATTGATGGCTCGCAAAAAAATACTAAACAACGTAGCACCTTCGAACTTGAAACATAAAGTTTAAAAGTGGTGCATTTTAAAAAAAAGAACTACCACCATCTTTAAGTCAGACCGGTCATTTGTGAGGCAATCCTCGTGACCCAAATAAGAACAGACATTACATAGATTTATAAAAAGTTGCTGGACATTATGGACAATATGGTAAAACGGCAGAAGTGTGGAGAAGAGAGGGTCATTGGTTACTTTAGCACGGGGTCCAGTCAATAAGGGGTTAGGTAGGGTTAATATAAGAAAAAACTAAATTTACCGATTAGAAAAAAAAGAGTTGATGCGTTTGTTATTCTTTTTTTTTGTTCATTCTTTAATAAGACGTGGGAGTGTTAATTTCTCCTACTCAAAGAAGATTTCTCGCCTATTTTTGGTATAAATTGATTTAAAAATGTATAATGAAATAAATATATATAAATCTAAGTATAATTTTAATATTTTCCCTGCATTAATGTTATTTTAAATGAAGAAGACTCTCCTCTTTATAAATCTTAATTTAGCAATAACCCATTTTTTCCCCCTCCCCTTCTCCTCCCACTCCTACACAAATCCCATATATAATGGCTATATTATTCTTTTTATTTTTGTCCCACAGAAAACTGGACATTAAATTAATTGATATAAAAAGAAGATGATATAGGTCTATGCAAAAGTTTGATCACCCTATCATATGCTGTAGCAATATATGAATGATATAACATGCACTATTTTGGGCAGCGCAAAAACATACTAACTGGTAAAAAATAAAATACAAATGAGTTTGATAACTTTGTTGGGGGTAACCATAGTTGAATATTTTGATTATGCAATTCTTCTTCTTTCTTTTTCTTTTTTGCAAAAAGACAGGGGTGAGAATATGCTAACTGCAATGTACAATGAAAATATTCAGTGCCAATCCATGCTATGTGGATTTATCAACCATATCTACAATGAACTGTTGCATTCCTTCATAGAAATGGTGACTATTTTACATTGATTATTAGCTGCAGGGGAGTGCTATCTCTATAATTAGTTCTTTACAAATATAATTAAAGCAATATTTTAGAAAACAACTAAATTTTTAGTAAACTCAAATCAAAAAGTTATTTATCCTTAAAATGTAATGTTTATTAAACAATCCAAAGCATATAGCACAGTTTAGTACTGAATTTAAAATATTTTGTCTGCAAAAATATAATATCTGGTAAATGCAATTAATAAATTTAGTATTTATAACAAGTGTAAATAATTTAAAAAACTGACAATCTATAAACTAGATGATGGTAATGATAATTGCAATAATTGAATTTCCTAGCTCTAATATTTGCGAAGATATAGTCACACAAATATTGCAAGTTAAATGTCTCGGTTCAAAATTTTGTTCAGATAGCGTGTTTTTGCACGGGGTGAACTCGTAATTCTGAAATTTTGTAGACATTATATGTAGAATCGATGATTTCTATATGAATAAATTATAATAAAACTGACTCATACAGAAAAATCTATTTCTAGGAGCTTGATTTTTAGAATTTTTTTGAAAAAAAAAATCAAAAATCCTCAACTATTCACAAAATATAATTTTTTTTGGGAAAGGATTTCAAAAAATTAAATTTCAAATATCATTTTTTTATAAATAATTTCAAAAATCCTCAACTATTCACAAACAATTAAATTTTTTGGAAAAAAATTTCAAAAATACAAAGCTATTCATAAAAAATTAAATGTTTTAGGAAAAATTCTTATATTACATTTTCCAGTAAAAAGCCCACCTCCTGCGGATACCCCTGATTTCCCACGTTTTTGTTTCTCCCTTTTTATACCAATTCATCTTTGGGGTAGATAAATAATAAACACATTCTATGAAACCTCGATAATTATTTTCAAAATCAATTGGTTAGTAATTAAGTAAGTAATAGAGCTGTGAAAAATATGAACAGTCAGTCTGCTAAATAAAACCCGAAAAATTAAGGTGTTAACTTTGACAAATTTAAGAATGTTTAAATTTAAGAAGAGCAACTTGGCTGTGATGCTTTTGCCCTGGGTCAAAGAATTGTGTTTCCTTCTCAAAATCCACAATAATAAGACACATTGCATCCTTGAATACATACATAGAAAAAGAAGCATAGACCCAGGCTTAATGCTCCTAAATACATCCAAGAATATTACCATAGTTCTTCATAAATTTATATGCATATAGAATGGTCGAAGGTTTCTTTTAACAGTTCATATATAGTACACACCTGTATAAAGTTAATAATGCCCCTAACCGCAGCATCGAGGTCATTCGCAAGGAATAAACGTATATTGTTTATACATAATTTTGCTTCTTTTAATTATATTTGGAATAAAGGAGTAATAATATTATTCTCTCTCTCCTTTTTACCATGACGTCATCTGTTAGTATTCAAATGAGGCCATTTGATCCATTTACAAAAAAAATGCATTTTTACTATCCTGGGGTCTTATTATTATTTTTGAAGAAATAGATTGATTATAATCATCAAAACTCTTTTCTCAATGCCCTTGATTTAAACCAATTCACACACATCTTACTAAACTTCTTTTTATAAAACATCTTCAATGTTGCATATTATAATAAGGAGGCAATAATGATTGAGAAAATTCAATAGCAATCTGTGGTTTTTCCAAAATAATTTACATAATGTTAGAATATTGTATAAATAACTACCCAAGAGATTTAGTAGAGTGTTTTAACTATTGTCTGTTGTCGGATTTTAATATGATAATAAGTATTTATTGGTTACTCTATTTGACAATTTTAATAATATTTATTTCTTTATTGTGCTATGATTATAATTACAAAGTATAATGATCAATCATAGAATATTGTACCCACATGCTCTGATTCCAATGTAAGGACGATTTTTTTTTCTTCTTTTTTGAAGTCCGTAAGTTCTGACGCAGGAAACAAAACAATAGACGGTAAACACTTTATACGTCATGTAATACCATAAGAACTACGATTGGAAGGAAGTTAAGCGTTTACATGGTCATTTTAATTTTTATTTTCGTATATTCAAACTCTTCATTTCCTTTGAAATGTATGTAGAATAATTAGTTGATCCGTGAGGAGTGAGTGAGTGTGAATGATCTCTGAATGTGTCAGTTCTTTTTTTAAGAAACAGAGGATTATTAAGTGATACATTAGCTATTGGCGTATTTCGATATGAGACTCCTCCATTTCTATCTCTTGTTACTTCTCATGAACTTGTTTTGGGAAGTCCAAGGTATCTGGGATCTTTTTTTCCCATCCCCTAAACCCTCCAGAGCAACTCCAAAGTGGAAACCTACTTGTAAGGAAGTATTTTTTCAATATTTATCAAATAAATAAAGTGACCTATAAAATCGTCAAAAAGGGAGATCATTTTTTATTCGTCAGTATATAATACATAAATAAATTAAACATAAAATGGTGGTCCAACTGTCTCCTCGTTAAATAAATAATAGCAAGTCTATCTAAATGAAGAATTTGGACAGTTTGCAACGTGTAGTGACATAAAAACTTTTTATATCAATGATCTTTTCTTTTTTTTTTAAATTAATGTGTCTAAGACATTTTGCATTTTTTTATTAGAGGCTTTTAATTCTACATATGTATGGGTCATTCCAAGAGAAATTTTCAGGAGAAAACGGATTCGACTCAAATTTGTATGTCGCATCATTGAAAGAAGTACTAATGAGAAATGAAAAATTGGATATACCTATAACTCAATCCAACTCTGAGTGTTTTAGAGATGAATAAATTAACTTAGAATAGAATATATTTACAAAAATACTTGTAACTAGTAATACTAGATTTTTACTAGTAAAAAGGTCTATATTCGATGTACCCTTATTTTCTTTTTTAATTCATATATAAATGAAGTCATTACTTGTACAAATCTGATCTTTACTCCTCATTCCCTGAGTCACTTTACACTTGTTTTAAAAAGATTTATAAGTATAAATGGTTAAAAGAAAGAGGAAAAAACAAAAACTAAGGGATTTCGATTAGCAGTTCGGCATAGCAAAAGTAGCAGGGGCTTCGCAGGAGATGGGCTCAAGGGGCTGCCCAAATATTAAATAATGTTTCCTTTTTACTAGAAAATTTAATATTTCAATTTTTTTTTTTTCAAAATAATCAATTTTCGGTGAATAGCTATGGATTTTTGAAATTTTTATCCGAAAAATTTGATATGTTAATTTTTTTTCAAAAAATTTAATTTTAAATTTTGTTCAAAATTTATTTTCTGTGAATAGCAATGGATTTTTGAAATTTTTCTCAGAATAATATAATTTTTTGTATGTAGTTGTGGGTTTTTGAAATTTAATTTTCTAAAATTTTTAATATTTGAAATTTAATTTAATTTTTAAAATTTGTTTTCCAAGAAAAAAGCTATAGTATATTAAAATCTTCAGTCTACAGTAATGAAAATGGATAGAATCAATGATGCAGTAAGAACACAATAAATGAATTTTATTTGGATACGAGCAGGTTCAGAGTTGGCGAAGGAACGTGAGAGCCACGTTAAGGTTTTTTTTCTTGTCTTATTTCTTTTGGGATAAATTGCATTGACTTACAATGCAATATTTACAAGAAAATATATAACTCGTATGTCAAGGTATAACTGTATTTATTTATCTATGGGACCAACGAGGGCTACAGACTCACTGAAATTTTAATTAGTTGCGAGTTCAACTTAAAATTTAAGATTAACTGGGAATTTCAAATCCAAGCGCCAAATCTATCATTCAAATATCTATATTCAAATCTGTCCATCAATCTTGATGAACACTACCACAAGAAAGATGAAAAACACTCTTATTCTCTTCAAAGTGGTCCCTCCACATAAAAAAGTATATAAGTAATAGAAACTTAAGTATTATAGTTTGGATTTTCATAAAAACGGAAGGTAAATATTATTTTCAAAACTAAAGATGTTCGTTTCGATGATGTATATTTACAAATATTATATAAGGAAAATACAACAAACAAGTATTTACATATCCAAGTTGGCTCTTAATAAAGAATTGCATTCAGAAGGATCTTTAGTTACCTAAAATTAATTTCATAGTAGGGAAACAATCGCTCGACATTCACTTGCGACGATCCCATTGACACTAATTTGTGCGCAGGGGCATATAAGTCCAATGAATATAATCTTTGTTAAGTGGGGCAAAGCCTGTTTGTCCCCGGATTCTAGGTCCATTCTCGACATTGATGATTACATCATTCAATACTATTTTTTTTTAGAGCTAGGGTTTAATTTATGAATAAAGAATGAGCTACCCATGTAAAAAACATAATAATTAATATTAATATTCTTTAATTTCCAAAAAAAAAAAAAGAACACAGTTATGTAAATACAAACGGACTATTTAGCGCCAGACTAGCAGGGAGCCGTAATAAACTTATATGAATAATACAAAACAGAATGAAAGTCTCGGACTCGTACTAAATTTAGATGAGTCCCAGCCCTAAGAAAACATAGCAAACCCACGAGTCCACAGTGCCGGAAACAACCTTGAAAAAGTTGTGGTCATGATTTACTTTTTTTATATAAAAAAATCAAAAATAGTTTTAAAATAAGTTTTGTTTAGCTAAATGATAACTTTTTAATGATGCACTATACTTGCTTATCATTGCTTTGGTTTACATAGAAATAGTCAAATCCATCAAAATGCTAATTTCTTCAACTTTAAGATCTTGGAACTCAGAGTTGGATTGATTTATGGATCCAATATTTCATTTCTGACTAGGACTATTATACGAAAATAATAATATACACATATATCACAAACCAAATGTGAGTAAAATCCATAGTAATCTTTATTGGATTTCTCAACCTTTCCACCAAAAAGGGAAAGATGTTGTGTTGGTCTCGATCTGAAAACCCTTGACGGCTTTGAGAGCGTTATAACTTTTAGTGAAATTAGGTATGGATCGGTTTCATTTATAGTTATGTCTAGACCGATTCTATAGATAAATTATTCATGACGACAGTTGTGTTTCAAAATTCTGAGCAACGGATCAATAATTTCTTTTGAAGGTTTGCATAAATCGTATTTGTACAGCTCATAAATCAGGGGTAGGGAGACATTTTGTCCACGTTTTTTAAACCATTAAATTTCGGTCTACGGTCTTGAAAATTACTTAACACCGAACAAGACAATCAATTCGATCTTGGACAGAGTTTAAACACTAGTTCCAAAATAGTACGCCTCGATGAGACCGTTATAATTTTTAATAGACCGGTCTCAGAGAAAAATTAAGTCTGGATTGGTCTCATTTAAAATTATGTCTAAACTAGTTCTATAGATGAATTATTGATGACGTTAGTTGCGTTACAAATTAGTGAACTTCTACCTACAATAACGTCATATGAAGTGTAATGCGTCGTATAAATAATGTTTGTACAATGCATAAATCCGGATAGGGGAGTTCATAGATTGAGACAGGAAATAAATTGGTCTAAATTTTGAGACCGAAAAAATCGATTTGAAAACGATCAAATTTCGGACTAGGGTCTGAATCGAAATATTGGTCTCAATCGGTCTTAAAAATCACTTAAGATTAAACCAAACAATTCTGGCTACGGTTTGAGTCTCAACACTAGTATTGAACCAATACAACATGAAAAAACCCAAAGCATTCATAACTGCAAGATGGCGCAAATATTCTGAGTCTTAGTAAACAAATAATCAATTTTATGTAACACTCATTCATTCCAAACTGTGAGACTATTCTTCATTAATTAGAAAGGTATTGCTCACAGCTTAATAGCAATAGCTAATCTGGATTCAACCAATCAACGTGCAATAAGTGACAAGAATAATAGAAAATTGGCATCAGATAAAAAAATTAGGTGAAAAAAGTTTATGGGATACCATTGTTCATAAGGAAAAAAAACCCTTAGATTATAACTAAATGAGGCTTTCTAACGATAATTTTTTTTTTTTTTAGAAAATTTGATTTTTCAGAAATCTTTTAAATTCCATATTTAATTGTAGAAGTAGTGAGGCGCTTATCAAATCTATAATTAGATTCTTCGTATGAAATCTGATTTTCGAGAATTCTTGATTTGAATTTTTATTTTTAACTTTGATATAGGGTTGAGCCAACGGGATCAGTACGTCAAGTACTACTTTAATTGAATATGGAATTTAAAGGAGTTTTTTGTTTGACTTGTGTTATAGTTTTTAGTTATTGCTCTCCCTCAAATACCGTTCAAATGGATGTAAAACCATCCTTAATCTCCTATATATAAATATACATGACATTTTGATTAAAAAAAATTAAGAAGAAAATGACATGATGCATGGATTACGTATATAATGTGATCCACACACCCGCTAGTTAGAACCAAGGACAAATATCCCTTCAATATTTCGTAATAAAATATAAGAAATAAGATTATGTTAATGGATTGAAATTGATCTATAATTATAGCCACCCTCCAGGTGGGTCGCAGAAATGTCGACATCAACTATTTTTGTCTTTGATTACCTTCTTAAACAGCTAAAATTACATTAGTATACTGCAGCATCAGGTTTTTTAAATTACACAAGGGGTTGGATTTTTTAACAATGGAGATATATTGATTGCAGAAAAATGACAGTTTTTCGATTAGAAAAGAAAAAAAAGTTTGGTGCTATCGTTCTTTTTTTGTTCATTCTTTAATAAATCATCGTGGGGGCAACATCTCTCTTTCTCTGAATGATGAATTCCTGCCTCTTTTTTTTTTTTTTTTTTAAATACCTAATAAAATAATAATAGTAATATATGTGTTTAAATCAGAGACTCTCAACAAGGTGCCCGTGGACGGACCAAGTCTGACCTCCAAGAGCATTTCATACATCCCCCAAATATTATTTAATAACAACAATAAAATTAAAATAAATGCATTTGATGTTGTTATGATTGACCTAAATTGTGTTTAGGTGGTAAGACTAACATGTATTCCCCTTTAATCTTGGGAAAGGGTGAATCAATAAATACCAATTGTTTCTACTGGCGCTAGGTAATATCTTTATATTTATAGCACACCTTTACATCAATTACCATTACCTCTACATTAAATTATTCACAAGTGAAATTGATCCAACGACCGATTTCAGTGCTTCCTGGTTTGATCCTATATTTATTAAGGATGCGAGTCTGTTTTCTCTAAGATGACTATCCCAAAAAATAAATATCGTACTAAACTTACTCATGAGCACTTAGATAATATAATGAGATTGTCATAAATAGTCTGGATGCGGATTTTAAAAAGAAATATGGACAAATAAAAATATTCAAACTTGAATGACTTTTATCATTTTTATATTATTGACTTTCCAATTAAAATGAATGCCAATGTTTCATTAGTGGGGACCTCAAGATGATTTCTTCATCTCATTTTGGCTAACATTCAAAAACTCTTGATACACTCTGGAAATATATATAACTTTACAATTTTTTCCTAGAAATAATGCTGTTTTAAATGTAGAAGGTTCTGTTTTTAAATAGTCGTAATTCATTTTTTACCTCCAAAATTATAAAACATGGAGCTAGTGGCTGTAAAAGTGTTTAGCCTTAAAATTTTTGCAAAAATTAGGCCCTCCATAAAATACAATCCTGTGCACACCCCTGAAATAAATACCAGAAGAAATGAATGCAAGCAAATACTTTTTTTGGTGGGGGATCATGCCGCCGTAGGCAGTTGCCCACATTATCCCTATCAGGAACTAAAGGCATCTGATGTTGACAAGGTTTTAAATTAAGTATTACCATTATATCTCGCTCCTGCCTTTACCTCACACTCTATGATATTTTCATCCTTATTTATTCCATAGTATGTAGGTACATTAGACAGAACTTTAGTATTGCAAATTGAATTTTAAATGTAGAACAGCGTTTTATCAATGTTTGGATGAGTCTATGATAATATGATTAAATAATATTTCATAAATTTGGTTTTGACAGAGTGCTTTGAGGTTAAAGATTTGTGCATTCTGAGATATGAAGAACAAAAGCGTTCTTGAAGCATTAATATTTCCTTTATTTCTTAACTGATTATTGAAAATTAAAATAAAGTAACAGATTCAATTCAAACTGAGTTTGATAACAAAACTAAATAAGGTATATACATACATTTAAACCAAAAATGCCCTTAAAGTTCAATTGTCAATATGCACTCTACCAGGGTTGTTGAGTGGCAATAGAGAGTTGTCACTAACGTCATAAATTGCATTGTAATTGAAGGCAACTCCATCTTGGGAGCTGACCGTTTGTACTACATAAAACGGAAAAATGATTAACAGCGATATTTGAATTAAAATTAAAGTAACATGTACTGAAAATACCTATACACAATACTTCTTTTGATTGTTTAGGAACAATAAAAGAAAAAAATATCTTAGCATATAAAGATCATGTAACATCATCCACTAATGTTCTTTTCATATTAACAAATAATTAACTGAAGAGTCTTTTCATCTCGTACGGAAATCTGCGGGACGTATTTTATTTAATCGGATGCATAATTTCTCGTAGCCCCATCGGAGGTTGGTGTCTTCAAAGAAAATGAAGCGTACCTTGCAGGAGCGGCTATAAGTATAGATTAAGACTAACAACCCGGTATACAGTAATGTTCCTAGCTATAAATGACTTATAATTACTAAGAGACAGATTTATTCATTTCTGTTCTTGAGAAAATTCAGTCCTTTCAGAGGAAACACCAACAAGAATAGATCCTTTAATTGTCTCTTCTTTATTTGAGCGCGCATTAATTTAAGCGAGTATTATCTCAGCGAAATTGGGCGAGCTTCCTTTCAGCGAGGTTCATTTCAGCAACGTTTCATATAATATATATTATAAGATGAATGATATCATGACTCAAAGGTTTACGCTCATAACATTCAAACTTGTATGATTGGAAAATGTGCATCCTTTTTTCAACATCTTATTCCATTGTTCCAAATCGATCGAAGTATTTTAAAGCCAACACGCTCAAACAGTTCTTAAATTATTCCCTTCGCGGATACTTACAGAGTTGATACGAAATCTGACAGAATCTCAGTTGTTTTTGCTAAACTTCTTCCATTTGATTAAAACACCACTTGGGTGAGTAATGACGTCTAATAATGATAATATTCTTCTTGTAATTCATTTGTTTTTTATGCGAAACACGAAGATGTCTTATAGTATATTTAGTACTTGATGCAATTATTTGGATCACCATCAATATCATAAAGACAAAAGTTTATAAACTGATAAAACCTTTTTTGATTGGTTAGCATTTTACATAAAGTACTTTGGGATGTTTGTATGGACTGCAGATGTTTAGTTTGAAATCACGTTGAATTGCATAAACAAACGAAAATGGGCTAATTTATTCATGAAATTTTAATTAAACGTGTGCACTTCATTAGTGCAAATCTTTTATATCATTATTAGTATTGCATTCATTATTGTGTAAAAAGTCCTAACACACCCTTTGCATTTACTTTATGTGACAGAATGATTCGGCAATATTTTTACTTGTAGTTGTTCTTGTTGTTGAGAAAGAAGTAAAAGTTAATAATATATATATATATATTATATGATGGTATTGAAATAGCAAATGAATCTAAAATAACGATTTACTAATTCAAGTCGTTTGAAGATTTGTAACAAATTGGATTGATCAAATAAATAATCTCATAAATTTTTTTTTAGTGTTGGGATTCGGTTTGACCGTTCTGAGAGTGTAATGATTTTTAATAGACCAAACTCGGTCTGGACCGGTCTCAAAGAAAAATTCGTTCTGGATTGGTTAAAAAAAAAAAAAAATTGGCCAGGGTGAATTTGTTTATTTTACCCTTGCTATTTTTAGACGTAGCTTTTATCTTGTGGCTGAATTTTAAAGAATGGTTCCTACCAGGCAAACTGCTGTAAATCTAGAGGAGGAAAGGTTCCTCGGAAGCAATTGGTATTAAAGTGACTTGTGAGTCATCACTTACCACTGGAGGTGTAAAAAGGATCATCGTTATTGTCCAGGAACCTTAGCCTTGAGATGAACGCTAAAATATCAAAAATATACTGAATTGTAGTTTCGTAAGCTTCCATTTAAAATACTTGTCAGATAAATTGCTCAAGTTTTAAAGACTGACTTGAGGTTTCAGTCTAGTGCAATCATTGCATATAAGAAACTTTTGAGGCTTATCTTGTAGGACTGTTTGAAGATACAAATTTGTGTGCAATTCCTTCCTAGAGGGTGACAATCATGCCTAAAGACATTCAACTTGCCAGGGAAATCGGAGGGGAACATGTTTAATTATTAATTAGGTTTTTTGTTTTTATAAATATATACATCTTTATATTACGAGAATATATATATTGACCATACCTAATAAAAATTTGTATAACTCAAAAATCCGGTAAAGGAGAGAATTGGTCCATAGCTTGGACGAAAAGATTCGTCTATAATTGGAAAACATTTAAATTTAGATCCATAGCCCAAAATCACAGTCTGGACCGAAATATCGGTCCACATTGGTCTAGAAAAATGTCTAAATACCAAACCGGGGAAAAAATTCGTTACACAACTATTTTTTTTATTTTCATGTTAATAAATTAAATATTTCTATAGGTGTACTGTACAAAATATATATATATATAACCTTTTTATTTATTTATCAAATGTCAGACGATTTCAATGCACTTATCACCGACGCATTAAAACTTTATATATTATTTTTGATGGAAAATCATGATTTATTGAATTTATTTTATTTCTTAAATGTACATTTTGTTTCTTTCAAGACTCAAAACCCCTTCCGTTCAAGCCCTCAAATCGATTCCAAGACTCTTCTAATCTCCTGCCTTTAGCGAAACTATTTAACTTAGATGTAACAAGTCCCCGAAGTGTTTCAACGAAGCCACATTTTGGACCACCACGATCCTTTTCTGATATTTTTACAGGCTCTAATCAAATTCAAAGTGATTATGTTCTCGTTCGCTCTCCTGTGAGTCCTTCTCCCTCTACAGTGAACCCCATTCCATTGAGAGAATTTTCTTCCTCATCCAGTGCAAGGTATCCTAAAACAACTACAACCTCCATGTCAAGATATTCACAGACAAACCCCTCCAACATGACTCCGACAACAACTACAACAGTATATCCTAAACCAACAACTACAAAAAATATACAAACAACTCCTTCAACCACTCCTACAACGACAACAACAATAGTTTTTTCTACAAGCTCATCAACACTGTCTCCAAAACTCATAATATCTCCGAGCTCTCAAAGTACTAAGCGATTTGAATTCTCCTTTGTTACTCCAGTCTCCAACATAGATTCCAAGGCACATATTTCGCATTCTACAAAAAGCACAACGCCAGCAGTGGAGAGACGGAGTTCAACCCCCAAAAGAGCCTTATCCTTCATTACAAATCCATCAACAACAAGAACAACCACCGTGTTTCTCCCAACTTCAACAGCAGCTCCGATTAAAAGATCCTTTGTTACTCCTTCAGAAATTGATATCATATCCTCTAACTATAAGCCTCCAAGAGTTGAAATTAAGTCCGCTATCATCAATTCTCAAGGAATTCCATTACATGCAAAGGTTCAATTAGCAGAATCCTCAACTAGAGACCCTCCATCACATTCATCCACATCAACAACTGCTTGTACTACCACTACTGTCACAACCTCTACTTCGAATCCCTCATCAACCAGAACTACCACCCCATTGAACTCCCTTGCTTTCGTTACTCCCCTTCTTAATGAAATAAAATCTTATGTCACGAAATCTCAAAAAAAATACAAAAAACCGTTTTTCGTTACACCCTCCTCCTCAACTTCCACCAAGTCAAAATCTACACCACCAAATAAATATAGGCAGTACACCATCCGATCCTCTAGAGTCACAGCACCATTTTCTTTGTTGAGAGGAAGAGATAATATTAGAAAAGAAGACGTGACTACTACGAGGTCCTCATTCCAAAATAGACGACGAGTTCGAAAATTATCTTCAGATTCATCAACTCGAACTCCAAGGAACAATTTTTCTGCGTCCACGACCATCAGATCCTTTGAAGATCTTATAATCACAAAAAAAACACCCAGTTACCGATCAAGTGATAGAAAAAGACCAAAGTCTTACTATCGTAGATTCAAAGTAAGAAATACTCCCAGCACAACCACAAATTCATTTACAGTACGAAGGACAAGAGTCAACTCGCGTTATCCATCCTCTACAAATGATAGTTTCACCAACAATACACATGATGATATCGATAGGATCTTTCATGAAATTGATCCAAAGGTTAAAAACTTCATTCTGAAGCCATTTGACATTCTCACGAAACCCATTAAAAATGTTGTTGACACTTTTATTCTCAAAAAAAAGAAAAAAAAGTGGCCAAAGTATATTGGAGTTAGCCACTCATCTACTTTCAGTCCATCTCCTATTGACAGTGCTCTTATGAGTTCAACAACACTAAGACCATCAGTAAACGTTCTCCCATCCTATGTATCTACACCTTTGAATTCATTCGAACAATTAATTCCTTCACATTCACATATTCCAGATCTAGTGGAGATTCCTCCATCATCACAGGTTGAGCTTCCAAGTTATTCCTCCTCTACTACAACAACCACTACAAAAAATCCCTTTTTGAGAACTCCGAAGCCATCACGTAAGCCTAAGTATGAGTACAATCCTTCTTCTTCATTTACGACCACTACTAAAAAACCCACTATAAAAAAGCCAATTAAAGCTTTTATCAATCTTGGTTCAAATCACGCAAAGCAACCTTCATTCCATGAAAATAGGCCAACGGAACTCAAACCCTCTTCTAACATTAAGCAAAATAAGGATAATTTTGTGTATCTTCACTACCCGGTGACACAAGTGCCCACTTACTATAGCTCTGAGGCCAGTTATACAATTAATCCTAAAACCAGGAAACCTTATGTTACAATTTCTCGCGATCCAGTTCTGTTATTCACAACGAAACCTACTACAATCCCTTCTTCAACTTCTTTTATCAGTAATGGACATGGCCATTATCTAATACCCTCAACGACTCATACTCCAGTTACTCCTTTGATTAACGTTAATCCAAATGCAGTCACAGTAGGAACATATGGTAAGCCTCAGAAAAATTTCAACCGTAATGATCACTCTGTTGATAATGTTGTGAAGCGTCCATCTTCAATTTTATCTGATGAATATGGAGTGCCTGAAGCTCCAATAATAACAGATTTCCAGCCATTGAACGAAAATGGGGACTTTCTTCTAAATTATAAATCTATTCAAAGAAACAAGCCAGATATAGTTCCAGTTTCTTTGGGTGATGAATATGGTATCCCAGAGGCACCTCTTGTTACTAATATTGAGCCCATTCAGCAGGGTGGATCCTTCTTTACCAACTATAGACCAATTCAAAGAAACAAACCAAAAGAGTCTCTAGTTTCTTTTGGTGCTGATGAATATGGAGTCCCAGAAGCACCTCTAGTTACTAATATCGAAACTATTGAGCAGAAAGGATTCTTCTCTACAAACTATAGACCAATTCAAAGAGACAAACCAAAAAAACCTCTAATTTCTTTGGATACTAATAAATATGGTGTCCCAGAAGCACCTCTGGTTACTAATATTGAACCTATTCAGCCTGACGGATCCTTTTTCACAAATTATAAGTCTTTAACTCGAAACCAACTAAATCCATCAAGAACCAAAGAAATCCCGAGAATACGTCATCTGACAACAGTTAATCCCGTTTCAACAACACCTCAAACTATAGAAATACATCCGTACAATACTGATAAGAGTAAATATTCCTTCTCTTTTGGCAATTCAGATTCAGGTGGAACGGTTCAACAAACAGTCAATCTCTTAATTAATTTACTGCTGGAGGGAAAAAATCAAAATCAAGAGACTAATTTCAAGGAGCCTTCCTCCATTCCAACATCTTTGGATAGCTTGAACACTTCTGGTGAAATAAGTGGATATGTTCGGCCTCTGGGTGTAGAGAGCTCTTCTCCAAATAATGCATACACACCAACCATTATAAATGATAAAAAAGCTCAATCCTCCAGTAATTCAGTCCCTTTACAATATCATCATTCATTTGAAAATGCAGATGAAAGTGTTGTAGTTCAAAAGAATTACGTTCCATCAAATGTTAGAATAATTACTCAGAGCCCTCCTTCCAACGAGGTATCCAATATTGTTGGCTATATTACACCACCTCCCAATTCTACAAACTCTAAATCGAAACATTTATCCAAGGCCTCTTCAGGAAATGATAAATACTCACTTACAAAAAATGTAATTCAAACACAGTCAAAAGTTGTACAACAGACTCAACCTTCTACTTCTTACATTAATCCAATTACTACCAATTATTCAACCCTTCCTAAAACACAAAAAGTAATTCCTGATCAACTTCCAACTCTGAATAATGACTATAGTCCCCTGCCAAGTGAAAAAGATTCACCAGAGCAAGTTCATCCTCAACCTTTGCCTTCCTTAGATAGCTACAATCCACCGATTAAAGTAAATGAAGTTCCTCCTTCCCTTAAAAACAGAGAAACCTTATCACCAAAATCTATTCCTGATCCTCTATACAATCCACCGATAGACGTTAATGATAAGGAGTTTTCATCTCATTCAAATAAGGAGACCCAGAATGTTTCAAATGTACAACCTCACGGCAATGGAAATTATAATCCTTCACTGAACCCTACAATAAGCCCCAAAAATATTGGAAATCAATATCACTCCCCAGATCAATTCAACAAGGTTTCGACAATTAACCCTCATCTATTACCTAGCTTAGATTATACTCCATCAAACAACTTATTCGATAAAGAGCCCTCAAATCCAGGACCAAGTGAAGGTTACAGGCCTCCATCAAATAATAATCATAATCAAATACAAAACCCAGTAGTACCAAATAAAGCCCAACTTCCAAAATTGCCCTATCAATCCTCAATCCTTGAATATCAGCCGCCTAATCCATCTAAGAAGTTAGATAAACCTTTAAATCCAAAAGACTTTAAAACAAGTAGTAAGAATAATAGAGGACATGACAATAATGCATCCAGTGTTAGCTACAGTCCTCCAAATGATGATCTAAAGTCCATTCATCAATATAAATCTAAAAAGACCAGCTATTCTACCACTCCTAAGTCAATAAATCCCTCGTTTGATCAATCTACTTATAACAAAGATGTGCATAGAACCGATCCCCAAAGTGATATTGATAGACCGAAGGACCATAACTATAGTAAGAAAAATCTTAGTCCCGATAACAATAGTAAAAATTATTCTATAAATCATAGAGATCCGTTAAATAATGCCCCGATCTCTGAAGAGAGATTAATTCCGAAATACTCATCCAATGGTTCATCCCTTGAAACACAAGAGAACAAGTATTACGAACACAATGCTGGGAGTAATGAATTTAATGAGTCCTCTACTTCTCGATCAACTAAAGTATTCCACAAATATAATAGTAAACACCACTTAATGGATGATAAAATCCCTAATATAGCCTTAGGTGAAGAATATAGACCAGCTTCTATGACGGAACATAGAAGTACCAGCTTAAAGCCGAAGTTTAATGAGAATGGTGGTCGTATACATTATCATAGAAGGAAAAATAAACCAAAAGGAAAAAGGCCATATGCATCAAAGAATGGTAATAGAACTCCAAAACAACAGCACTATTCTAATAATAGATCCTTAAGCAAAGAGCAACAAGAAAGACAATCATTATCATCCCATGGTAGAAATGGTCAGTATCAACAAAAGGCCACAACGCAAAACCCAAAACAATTGCCTCAAACAAGGTATCCTACGAGATATCCTAAATACACCACCGCAAACTCACATGTGACAAAGTCTTATGTACGCCCCATTTCAAATATAAGATCCACGACTTCATCGTTAGTTAAGTCCCTCAACTCATCTCCAAATTACAAAAAAACCTACTTCTCCGCTAAAAACATACGTCAGGAGTCAAAAACCGCCTATAATATATCCATCAAAGACCTATAAAGACAAATCTATTTTAAAGTCGTTACCTCCTCGAACACACGCCTCTGATATTGACTATGATAGTGAAGATGTTTACTTTGATTACTACTATGATGACGCTCGGGACTTGAACCTTAATATTCAAAAATCAACTCCAATTCACATTGTAAGAAGACCCTCACCACGGCCTCCAAATTATGCCATTTCTAAACGTCCAACACCCAAATCTGTTCTTGTCGTTAATAAACCTAATTATTCAAGTCCAAGCTATCAGGCCCCTCCACCCTCACAATACCAGAGGGCGAAGCCTTCCTTTCCAAATAAAAAACTAAATTACCATCCCCACAAAGCCTTTTCGTCATCAAGTGAGGTTCTTCCGGAGCTTCATGGTCTTCTTCGACCTGATAATTGGGATGTCAAAGACTTTCAGGGATGGGAGGCCTACTTTTCTAAAGGATATGATCCTAAAAATGCTCCTCGATTCCCACCAGGAGAACGAACCACAATGACAGAAAGCTCCAATAATTTCCATGGTATTGGCATAGGATTTAATGACTGGATAAAGGAATCAGAAGTAGAATCTTTTGGCGAGGGATTCCCAGAGCATGGAGAATTTAGTGATATATTTGGAAGAGATTTTGCTGCTAAACGAATGGATTCATCCGAGACATCCTTTGTACCTAGAACTGGACTTTATTATTCCAAATTTGAAGTATCTCCACAGGATCAAGAAGTGCTAGAACCTTTTGTTCAGAAGGTTTATAATAAGGACCACCAGACTCATTTATTAAAAGAACTTTTGAATCCTCTTCAAGAAGCAGTTCTACAATTATCATTAAATTAATTTAGTAATCCCTGCATTGGTCATGAATTGCTATTCTCTTTGTTAAGTATCTGTGATATAAAACATTAATATTAATATGTATTACGTGGCAGTTTTAAATTTTTTGAAAACATTGTATATAAGTATGTATTATTCCAAATTACCATATTCTAACTTATTATAACACGTGTAATTTAAATAAATTGTAGTAAAGGAGTTTATACATAACATGTATGTATATTAAAGACAATATTTCATTTCTAAAAAAAGTGTTGATTCATATTTTCATTAGAATAAATTATAGATTCTTCCCATCCATGTGAAGAAATATTTTCGAAATAATGCTATTCTCCTAATAAGTTTAATACATCGTTGAATCATTAGTATATAGATGCAGGGCTCCACAGTCACTCTAGCTTTAGGGTATAAAAAACATTGGGCCGTGTGCAGGGTTGCCTGTATCTAACGCGTTTGACTAAGTAATGCGGTGCCTTAAACCATCAGTATCCAAACTAGTTTAAACATTAAATATATTCATGAATATTTAAAATCATGAAACTTTTAACATTGATATTTGTAGTTTTATTCATGACCCATGGGATTTAATTACAAAATGACCTACTATGAATACGTAAAGGATAATTTTAATTTGTAATTTTTTTTCATTTATTTATATATATATATTATATTAGAGTACATTATATTTCAAATATTCGGAATGAAGTTGCACTAAAGCTTGTTATCGTCTTCTGTATAAATAAATGAAGGACGTCGTAGGAAAAGCACATCTTACAGAAAGTATAAAAAACACTGAACATCCTCAGGCTAACGGTCGCGTTTCGCTAATTGGTTTAAAGCTTTAGGTTACACAAGAAGTTGAACTAGAAAATAACCAGCAAAACCCTGTTGAAGAGCCAATAGTGTGACCTGAACCAGTTTTAGAGAATTTAAATTACTATTTTGTGGAAGATGAGGCAATCAAAGAAGCTTATATACTTTGAAATGAAGAACTTAAAGCTTTTGGTCCTTGAAAGAAAGACTTACATATTTTCTATAGAACATTAATAATGACTGTTATATTACAAGTTCTATTTTTTAATCGTACTTTAATCGAGTATAAATTGTGTTACACAAAAAATATACTACTTTCTTTTTGTACTCCAAATACTTATCTTGTTTTAAAACTAAAGTACCTATATACTAATCTAAAAATTATCCCATATTTGTAGTAAGTATACTGGGATAGTAAATTTGACTGGCCTTGTTACCTGGCGTCTAATTTTAACGACTGGTGAGCCCTAGGTTTATGTATGCTGAAATGATCATACCTACAGGAATCAAGGGAAAGAATGGACACTCACTATAAGAAGAGCATGTTTTTTTCCTTCTCGTACTTAGAAGCGTTTTAATTAATATTTGATGGGCTTAATTTAATGATTTCTTACAATAAACCTATAATAATAATATCTTTTACATAATGGTATGCTAAAATGTAGTGTCATATAGATCATCTAAAGATAAAAAGTTTCCAAGCTTCTCGTCCATATAAATGTTTAACTTTTCAAAATACAAAAGTAGACGGAAGTTGTGGTTAAATTTGATTAAATGAAAATTGATATTATAATACAAACTTTAAACTTGACATTATGAAATAGTAGTAGGGAGGGGTGTTAATATAAAATTTTAATATTATTATTATTTTTTTTTTTACATATACCGGTAGTTGCATTAATGCACGGACTATTTGTGGCAAATAATTAAATGTTTAATAAAATTCGTATGACGTATTTTTTTGAGAATTATATAATGAATTTATTCTGGATGTTTAATATAATTATGAATATAACCGCCATCAGCTGTTATTCCAAGCGCCCGCGGAAGGCCTTGCAGACATTGATGATGTAATGTTCTTCCATGGCTGCCCATTGCTCATTGACACTGGCCTTCAATGAGTCCAAATTCGGGTGGCAGGTAGCACAGGCCTTTTTCTCAATTTGCCACCACACACTGTAGTCAAGGGGATTCAAATCAGGTGATTGAGGTGGCCAGATGTTTTTGTTCCAACTTGGCATGTTGGCAGCAAGCCAATCCTGAGTCATTCCAGAGGTATGGGCAGGTACCCCATCCTACTGGAAGATAAAGGGGACCCCATTAGAGATCTTGAGAGCCTGTGAAAGAACCTTGCCCTTCAAAATCTCCAAGTAGGCCTCTGATTTAAGTTGGAAACCAGTTTTGAACCAAATTAAATTCATTTTTACCCCATTTGATGCAATGGCACCAAACATCATCACAGATGCTGGTTGTTTGACTGTGGTGATTGTCCGAAGCTCCTCAACCATGTCCCTGTTGTCATTGAAGGCCACCACACGGTCACTTGACCTGTTGAACACTGGATCAACAGTGAAATTCTTTTCATCTGAAAAAATGATGATGCGACTAGCCGGGGCATGCTTGATATCATTCAGCATGACTTTGCAACGTTCTAGGCGCTTATCACGTTAAAATTGAGACAATAAAGGCCTCTCAATCATCCTTAGAGATCGGCCACCAACTTCTTTTACAGCCCTGGAAATGGTGGCCTTATGATCATTCATGTCTTCAGCCACCTTTGACATGGAAGTCTTTGGGTTGGCCATGAAGGCCTCCTTCACCTCATCCACATTGATTTTCCGTAGTCTGCCGGTCCGAACACCCTCCTTCAGATCTTTTCCCTCATTGACAAGCTTCTGGACCTTGAACACAGTAGTACTTGATTATCTCCTTGACAGACCTACCGGCGCAGAGGAGAGTGGCAACCATGTGACGTTTGGCCTCGTTATTCATCGTAAACGTCTTTGTTTGATGCGATTAAGAAAAACAAAAACAAAGACAAAAGATTTACCGAGTTACTTGTGCTGGAATTTTTTTTTTGTTCACGGAACCTCGATATATAAGCGTTTAAAAATTAGTCCGCGTATTTATGTAACTACCGGTATATCGAATACCTGTATTTTATGTGATATATTCTATGACTCATGAAGTAATTTTGTACTGAATGGTTCACGCCACCTGTGGGGCTATAGTTAGGTATGTTCCCTCACTTCCTTGCAATTTATATAGTCAGAAAATCTTTTTGAAAATAGCTAACGGTAATACATAAATTTTAATCTGGCTCAAAAAAAAAAAAATATATATATTAATAATAATATCAATTTCCTGACGACTACCAGGAGCCAGAACTATAAGATTACAAAACAGTTTATGAATTTTATCAGCAATATTTTAATCCTGATATTAACTATACATAATGGAATACATTCATATGAATTTAATGTTGTGGTTCACCGTTGTGCCGTGACTGTGTACCTTTATCTTTATATTTGTTTATTTTACTCAAAATATCACCATGACACAAAAAGTCTTGTTTGTATTGTAAGGTCATTTGAGGGTGCTGATTTTCTCTAAATTGATTTAGCTGTATATAAACAATACAAATAGATAAATTCAATATAAAAATATCCATTGGCTTGATAAGACATTAATACGGCTTTTGAAGACTGAAACCTTTTAAACATATTTTTTTCCTCAATACACAACAGAAAACCAAATTAACATTTTATTTACAAAAACAAAAATTATCATCTTCTATTTCGATTTGCTCTTTAAAAGGTACTTCCTTTGTAATTTCATTGTTCTCAATGTTCAATACCGCATCCTGAAATGGACTTTCGGTGTTTTTACAAGTTTAAAATTGACTGAGAAATAATAATTATAGTTAGTATTATATTATTAAAGGATCTTTCAACTCTAAACCTCAAACTATGAAGATTTCCTTGTCCTATTCAATCTTCAAAACTCGACTACTCTAAAGATCACTCGGGTTATTATATTTATCAACCACTAAAAATGATGGGTCTTGAAACTATGATTTTCTTCCATTGGTTGAGATCTATAATTCTCACATTAGTAGGAAGATGGTTAGCCACAAAGAAACGAGTTGGTTCACACACAGAATCACAAAATGTGCATAAGATATAAACACACGAGATTGTAAGATAATTTAGTCCTGAGGCACAGAGAGAGAAGCACAAGTGAAGAGTCGTGGCGAGTACAGTACAATCTAGGATTAAGATACATGAATAAAGTATGTAGATATATAATCGATCATATTCACACATTCGTGTAGACTTTCATGGTTTTGATCCGGTTCTATAACAACTCTAGTACAATCCTCGATGTAAATAGAGATTTCAATGTACCTTCATGGCATTTTGAATAAGAAATGGACTGCATATGGATGTCAATTATTCTTCGTAACGGACCGTAGCAGTAATATTTCCGTGATTCCTTCCAAATGCTTTGAAACCTACGTATTAAGGTTTGAATAATTGTGATTGTCGAGCTTCTATAAACATTGGTTTCTAATTTATCAAACCTGGATTACAACGACCACAATTCCACTACCAAACCTATAAAAAAAAAAAAAAAAAGTGTTTCCCTTTTTATTATCCAAGGCAAAAAAGTCCCAGGGTAAAAGAGTACAAGTCAAAACGGGAGAAGGCGATCATGTTAATGGCGAATCCTCGATTATTAACCTTAATTGTAGGAGAAATGATTTAGATCTTTCTTTTTCAGGGAACTGTTTCCACCATAGCCCAATCCACAACCAAACGTACCAATTGTTTTCCCTTTATAATTATAAAGCTGTATTTTTTCTCTACAAAAATCATATTCCTATCATATAGCATATGAAGTAAACATTCTGACCTTTATTTGGTGTAAATGGTTCCAAAAGTACATAATAAAACAAATATATGTAAAATATGAATATAAATATAATTAGAAAAATATTTTCCCTGCACTTATGCTATTTTAAATGTAGAAGGTTTTCCTTTTTATTTTCTACCTCCAAAATCAAATAACAGGTACTTGATATTAACCCATTGATGCCGATAATTGTTGTGCGGACTTTTTTAAAATTTAATTAACATATTTAGGGTTGATACAACACAAAAAAACTTGAAATTGAAAAACAAAAGAACAAAAACTATAGACTGGTTCCTATAGTTACCAATCGGCATTAGTTTCAATAAATATCTTTATTGTCTTCTGAGTTACTGACTATTACTATTTAAAATCAAATTATAATCTAAACATGTATTTATTTAATTATTGTTTTTTGTATTGAATGCCTCCATACACTCTGGGTGAACAGGTAAGTTGCACATTTTCCAAATTCATGCCGAACAACGTCCACAATTCCGGCATCTTCCCTTCTTAGAATCCCCTTTCGCTGGCCAATGAGATTTGCTATTGAACCTTACTTCATTCATTAAAGGTTGGGAGGGAAACAACTCCTATAGGACCAGGATGCTTCCGTTTAGTGCCGTAGGACGTCAGTAGTGTCCAATAAGTTCCAAAATTTTATCCGAATCCTCTTCATTGCTTGCTGAATTATTTAAAACTAATCACTCACAGAATCAATAACTTTAGAACTGACTATATACCAGACAAAGGTTTCCTTTCGACGTCTCTCTCTTGATGGCTGAGAAGGCTCATTTTTTAATATACCCAGCATACCTTCTTCGGACTTAGGAATAATATTTGCAAGCAAAATTCCCAAAACCCCATCATCAGAGTAGTCAGAGTCACAATCAGTATTTGCGTTAGCATCTTCTGCTGAGGGGTCAACTGCATGAATCTCTGAACCGTCTTCGACTCTTCTCCCAAAATGTCAAAATTTTTGGCTACTGTCAATCTATAGGAATTAAAATAATAGACAAATAATAGTTCAACCTATTGTCTAACTAAAATAGAAGATGAAACTTACATTTTCTGAGCGGGGGTGGTGACATGATGATACAGGTCTATTCTTCTTTATGTTTAAAATTAAATTATACCACATCTATTTGACAAAAAACAACAATACTCCTTCTGAACATGTCCAGAACTTGTATAAAACTATTCAACAGGTTAAAACTTGTAATTGATGTATGATAACGTTTTTAAAGAACTTAATTTCATGTGTCAACTATAGTTACCAAATGGCAGAAATGGGCAAGGGCCTTAATTCAGTATTACTATATGTCTCACAACCTTCTTCTCCTTACCCTTTTTTTTCTTACAAAAATGGCAATTTTAAACATCGCCCTCTATGTTATACATACATACATTTTATATCAAATAATATTATCATTCAGCTAGTTGTATTTTTTTGCCGCAAGACGGTGCTACTCTCCGTTTGCTTTATTTGCAAACGAATCTAAGAAAACAACACTCATACCC
The DNA here is from genome assembly GCF_016086655.4 of Lepeophtheirus salmonis. Lineage (NCBI taxonomy): Eukaryota > Metazoa > Arthropoda > Copepoda > Siphonostomatoida > Caligidae > Lepeophtheirus > Lepeophtheirus salmonis. The sequence continues at coordinate 41,022,986 of NC_052131.2, forward strand.
CATTCCTGCCTCACCTTCATTTATGACCCGAGATTAGGTTTCCTTCTCTGGTATTGTGAATGTGTGTGGGGAATTAATAGCTTGGGTTATACAATCAAGAGCAGGAGTAGAAGTTAGAACTATGGAATATTTAACCAAATATATTTCAGTATCTTTAAAGATGTGATTAAGTTTTATTTTGAAATCTTATTTTTAGATATCTGAATAAAAGAGTGAATGAATTTAAAAAAACGCATTCATAAGTAATTACTCAATGCATAATCATAAAGTCTTTGATTAAAGTGCTAGCAGTCGTGTGTTTTTTGTACATGCATTATACTCCATTAGATGGTTATGCTTCTTTTGCAAAAAAAAAAAAAAAATGATTAATACCAAAACACTTATAATTATAAATTTCAAAAAATAAAGATAAATTACATTTTCCAGACAAAAATAATTTCATTAAACATGCCTTGAAAATGATAATAAAAAATACAATCAAAGCAGGTTCCTATGCCATTTGAATGAATGCATTAATGTAACTTTATTTTAGCTATATATTATGATTGAAATAATGTACATTTCAATTTGATCAAATAACAAAATCAATATCTCCAAACCTTTTTAAATTAGCTCATAATATGAGCATATAATTATGTAGAGGGGCAACTCTCAAACAGCCTCTATGTGAACAAGGACTTTTAAGGTCAAGTACGCCTCATCATCAGATGCATGGTGCTAGTATCGAAGCAAAACTCAATTATATTTTAAACATTAATTATGACTGAAAATATAGTGAAATGTGAAAAATAGAAGCTCAAAGCAGACAAGCAAATGATACTACGGAGTAATTCGATTTTTTCGACAGACTTTAAGCGTTTAAAATTTGTGTTCCTGTCAGGTTTTTGTAGATAGCTCCGTTTCCAAAAGGACAGGAATACCATTTCTTATTGATCCCTCGTCGTATATATCGCCCATCTCATTATTTATATGAAGAAATTTTGGCTATCATAAAGAAATACAAATGTATAGCTACGCTTACTTAGTAATATTATTATTATTTTTTTTTGGCAGTAAAGTATACTACCGGCAATCTGATTGTTTGTTATGCAATCTGAGTTCCATCCCTCTCTTCTGATATATAAAGAGGACCATTAAAGATATTTTTATTTGTCTAGATGCATCATCTAAGAAGAGTGTTCATCGTGCTGGCAAATCATGCCTTCAAATTTATCAGATTTTGAGACCTTCAATCGGGTTCATTTCTGTTAAATATAAAGTTAAAAAGATTTGAGAGACTGGAAACGTTAATAATAAACCAAGAAATGGAGGCCCAAGGTCCACTCGGAAGCCGAATAACGTCCAGAAAGTTAAATTTAAAATATACAGAAAGCCCAACAGATTAATGACAAAAGGGCTATGGAGATCAACGTGTTAAGGACTTCGATGTATCAAGTCATCCATAAGGGCCTAGGGATGGTTTCTCTGAAGTTTCGTTACGTTCAGAATATCACGGAAGATGCACGAATGAAACGGATTCAAAGAAGTAAAACGTTTTTAGAACTTTGCACGTATTTTTGGGTGGGAAGAAATGGGACCTGGATTAAAAATTCAACCGTCAATACGACCAAATCTTGGCCTTAGACCAAAAAACAATTCCAAAACAGGTGAATAGTCGATCCCTTTTGGTTTGGGTAGGAATTTCAAGTAAAGGAGATGAGCTTCCTTTGGTTTTTATTCCGGAGGGCCTCTACAATAAGACGAGTTACTACATTTCATATGTTTTGGAGCGTGTGGCCCTACTGTGGTGTAAAGCTAATTCATCTAAAACAATTAATGTTACATTTAGTAAGATGAAGCTCCAATACATACCAGCGTTCAATGGCAAGTGTGGCTTAAAGCAAATATTCCTTTTTGGGCAAATCTATGTTGCCCCCTTGGAGTCCAGATCTTAAAAACCTCGACTACTTTGTGTAGGATAATCTCGAGCCGAAGGTAAAAACTCGTCAATATTTAAATTTGGAAGATCTCTGAGCCTCAATTCAGATGGAATGGGCGAAGCTTCCCAAATCTATGGTGTGTGCAGCATATAAAGCATTTCAATCACGTCTAAGGGAAGTAGTCAATAAAGGAGGCCGTTATATTGAATAATTTATAAAATATGGTACAAAATATAATAAATTTTCTAAAATATTTAGTAAAAATGTTTTTCTCTACAATCCCTCCATCACTTAATTTATAAAATTTAAAAAGGTATAAAACTTATGCTTATCCCTGTATATCTAATTCATTTGATTAAGTGTGGAGAAATAATAAGAAAAAATGCTGGTCTGGGAGTACTTAAGAGATAAATTGCAGTTGGTCTGATTGACTTATTTGGCTAATTGCCAGATGATTTTGGGCATTTTTTCTGTTTCATTCAGGTGAAAAGGTTGTGTGATACAATAAAAGGTGCTGACGTGTTATATATTTTTGTTGCTTAAATGAGATTCCCAATTTTAATTTGATTGATACTTTGACAAGCTTCTTTGTTGCGTATCATGAAAATTATTACAACACCAGAGAATGAAGTAATTCATTTCAATCCCTTCATTTTCTCTCTATTCCAAGATCATTTTAAATTTAAACCTATTTTTACTTATTATTTCTTTATAATCACTCGCAATAACTGATTCATTTTTAGTTTATCGAAGAGTATCAAAAATTGCACTTTACTTTCATCTATAATAAGTATACATGTATATTGTATATAGATTATAACTGGGGATGCACAAAAGATAGGGACAAGGGTATGGTGTACATATAGAATTTATAATTATCCTTTTAGAAAAAAAAAACCAAAAAAACACACTATCAAAAATGGAGCCAGAGGCTTTATAAGGAGTTCTCATCTGAGGTCAGCATTGTTGATATCAGTCATTTTGAGGGCCTAAACAACCAAGGTTTATAGCAATGAAACCCTTTTATGATTAATATTAAGGAAAATAGTGAACTATTGGATGTCAAAATGGGACCATAACAAACTTAAGTTTTACAGTCTATAAAAAAAAAATAGATAAAAAAACTACATCGTATACAATCTTATTTCCATATAGCAGATAAAAATTAATTATTAGAATGGAAAGAATAAATTATTTTCTCGTATTATTCTACTTTTTTCGTCCAAAATCAATCCAAAACAAAATTGCTAGTTTTACAAAACTAGCAATTTTATTGGTATATTCAGTAAATATGACTTTAATTTAATAGGGAATAAGCGTTGTTTACTTACATATATTCATTTGTAAACAACACAACAGAGAGTGACGCCACGCCATCTTATCGCAAAATAATACAACTCCCAGAAGGACAGTATTATTTGATAAAAAAATAACATGTACAAATGTTTCGCTGTCAAAAAATTTCTGAGCGTCCACTATTTTTTAACAGATAAGCTACAGACTGTCACAACACCTGGCGGATAATAGATTTTTTTTTTATAGTTTTCTCATGCCCTATTCAAATCCCACTGTTTAGCATTGGCATCAAGTGGTATTCAATGCAGTTATTAAATCTTTTTTTCCTTTTTGAACACATTTTATGAAGTTTTTTAAAGACTTGTTAAAAATTTGTACATTTTATGCAGTAAAAACATGAAGGTTGTGTCGCTTTCAATTATTATGTAAATTATGAAGTCAAGGAAAATACGTTATAGCTTATTTTATTCTAACAATCAAAAATATTATCTTATATAACTTATGCTAAAGGTGTTTATGGGGAAGTATTAAATTGTTTGAAATTTTTACTCATTCCACTAAAGTAACTTTTTGGAGACATGGACTCAAAGGAGGGACCACTGACTTGTTCTGAAATATAATTAGTGCTTTAACCTTTTTAAGCATTGAATGCTGAATTATATTGGAGCTTCTAATTTTTGAAAGGTGACCTTTATAGAATTGAAAGAGTTGGTATAAAACCAGGAAAGAAACTCTGGGTCAAGAACATAGGAAATCCCACGGAGGCCCTCCAGGATAAAAACCATGGGTAACTATTTTCTCCTTTACTTGAAACCTCTACCTAAACCATAAGGGACGAACTATTAACCCGCTCTTGAACAGTCCGTTGATCCAAGGGATATCTGTTGATGGGGAGCCAAGATTAAGTCATTTAATTGATTGGAATCTTTGGTCCAGATCCCTTTTTTTCACATCTGAAAACAAAATATATACTCTCCATGTGCAAAATTTCAATACATTTTGATATCTTTCAAAAGGCTTTGTCCGTACATCATCAGTAACGAAACTTTAGGGAAACCATCCCTATGTACATATGTATGATTCGGTTTATTGAAGTCCTTGACACACCAATCTCCTTAGCTATTTTTTTACCGGCATGATATCGATTTTCAACTACCCTTCTTATCTCATCTGATAAAGTTTAAGTGAATAACCTTCTTAATAGTATATCAGAAGAGGTGGATTGGGCAAAGATTGTTTTAGAATCTTATCAGATTGTAGATTGGAAAATTAGGATTTTTCAAAAATATTACACTTCAAAATATGGAGATTCAAGACATTTGGACACCCATGTATAGAGAGTGAGTGAGAATACGCACATATATAAATTAATAATTATTTATATAACCTATAACGAAAAAACTAAGTAATTTCAGATGCACATATCTAGAACAGATATTGAACCTATACCATTTTTGAAAAATAAAATTTGTTAAGACTTGTGTCATCCATTTTAATAAAACAAGGTTGATCTGTCTGTCTGTAGAGAACTCATTTTTAACAACGAGCGTGTGCAGGTAGCTTTATCTCAGTACGTTATTTTAAAAAGGAAAAGAAAAGGGAAGTACATATAATAAAAAAATTATGAAAGTGACTTTATTCAACACATGGAATTCACGATGTATCTAGGACTCAACAGATGAGATATCATTAAAACAAAGTTATTTTTCCGTGAGGTCAGTGAGAATGCTGTAAAGAGCATTTTCACTAATGTGACTTTGGAGCTTAGAGTTGATCTTTTTACTCCATAAAATGGATAAATTTCTAGTAAAACTTCATACAAATTTAAGAAATTAAAAAAGGCTAACACTTTTATGGAATACTACTTGATGCCAATGTTATACAGTGAAATTTTAATTAAATCAAATATCTAGGTACTACAAATCCCTTGGAAATGGCAAGATTTGTACAATTATTTTTTTTGGATCGATTATGTACGAGAAATGTAGGATAATTAGATACAACTATATAATTCAATCCATAGTAATAGTCTACAATATGAAAATATTATTGTAAAATGATGAAATGACTAATTTTCAATATATATTAGGGTCTTATATATAATAATTAATACAACTAAGCATTAGAGGGATAGATTTTGATAGACCGAAACGCTTAAGTCGTTTATTTGTTACTTCCTTTTTAACATCATTTTTGACAGCAATATTTAATTATTTTCATTTATAATTTAAGCTTTTTTTATTATTTTAAAACTTGGTGTTTAGGCCCCAAAATGGCCTACATCAACATTGAGGACGTCACATGAAAATGCTCTATTTGATTATTAAAATGAAGTAATTTTAAAGATTCAAAATAACTTAAATGTACCATGTCAAGTGAGTATGTCTAAGGGGGGATGGTATCTAGGTTTGTTTTGCTCCTTTTTTAGCACCAATAACCGTTGTCCAAGCCACTTTAGTCTCATTGAGTCCAGTCTCACTTATCGGTCCTTAAAGTAGGTATAATTGATCTCTTCTGAAGTCATTAACTCCGCAACGGAGTTAAACAGAAGTTAAGTCTTTGCCTATGTTTGTTTGTTAGTCCCTCTATTACAGCGAAATTTACTGATTGATTTTGATCAAGCTTCGTACGAAGATTAGATATGGTCACAATAAGAATACATTGTATTTTGAGAAGGTTAAGTATCACAAAACGTAAGAAATGCATAATTGACCATAACTTTGTGACAAATTGAAATACATGATGACTCAATTTGATTTTAAGTAAAGTTTTTGCACTCTAACGAGTGCCCATTCTAGTTGAGGCTGGTTTTCATCTTTTTTAATTGTTCATGTTATAATAGAATAAATTTTATAACTAAGTAAAAATATGAAATGTTCTTTTTTTTTTTTGAATGACTTTAAAAATATGTATATATATATTTTTTTATTAAAAATACTTTTGGAAAATAGATAAAATATCATTTCGTTAAAAAAAGTCATTAATTAAATATTGACACATTCTAGCTAATGGGCCCCAGAAAAGTCTTGACCATAATTTAAAATAAAAAAAAATATATATATAAACACAAATAAATAAGGAACGTAATTTTATATTAAAAAAAGTATTTTACTCTTTGAAAAGGTGGACATATTTTATTTTACAAAGAAAAAGTTGAATAGATTCTATGCGCGAGAATCGTAGAAATCGACGGAGTGACCAAAATGACTGTTCGGAAAGACCGAGAACGGATAAGAGTTCCCAGCCTCAATCATAGTTTTGGGTGTCATCTCATTAGATAGTTAAGTCATGCCACCCAAACTTTTCCTTATCACTGGGGCAAAATTGACTAATCCAAGTGCTCCAAGACGTTGTCAAGCTCTGTATTGTCACCCATGATCCAAATGGAGCATATGTTTGATAAAAAAATGGTGCTCCTTGTCACATCACAAAAACATCTCAAAAGTTCTGCTCTGAACAATTATAAAATTTTTGGCCTAAGGACATTGTGGCCACCTCATCACCAGACCTAAATCCTTTGGATTATTATCATTGAGGCGTCCTCTAGAGGAAGGTTTGCCATGTCCGCCATTCAAGTGTTAATGCACTCAAGGACTTCCTAATCCGGGAATGGTCCAAAATTGACCCAGAGGAAATCTGTCGGGCTTGTTGTAGTTTTCGGCCTCACCTCAAAAATATAAGGCTCTCAAATGAGGGCTCAAATTTTGAGATTTAATTAAATTGTGTATACACTTTAAACTTTAATATTAAATTCAATAAATATTTATACTCATTAATTAGTTATACTGACATATTTATTAAATTTTAAAAACTGATTTTTTTTTCTGTAGCCACCCTGTACAGTGTACATCAAACAGTTGGAACACTATTGATACAAAATTTGATTCCTTGAGAAACTTGACTGATATTTAAATCTATAATATATTAAAATAGTTGGTACATGTTTCGTTTTTATTGAAAATAAATTATAGGCCCCAGAAATCAAATTTTGTATTTTCTGTCAATGATGTAAATCCGGTGTGTTTTTTAGGTGGCACGTTAATTTGTAGTGTAAAGAATGACTTTTCTTTGCACCAGCAGTTGTCATTATTATTTAATTTCTGAGTAGTAAACATCCTTTCTTAAATAGATTCAATAATTAATCGATTAGATTCAAACCCTGATAAAGCGTTCGTTTGTACTCATAAAAGACGGAACGTAACCCTGAGGTTTTACTTAGGAGTTATAATTGTAAGTCCTTGTTGGACATCGGAGTAATTCTAGCAAATGTCCTTGTTTATATCCTTTTCTCCTTCCTCTCTTGTCACAGCTTATTGTAGCTGATCTAATGAAACGTCATGAGCATTATTCTTTCTCTCCTTCAAAACATTCTTCAAATTGTCAGGGTTACGGCGTTGATTTTTGGTTTCTTTTTATTTAACATGCCCATTTGGCACTGAATTTGAATCCTAATATTGTGTTATTTTCATTTCTATACATAAATAATAATAATAATAATAGTATTTCAATTTTTTCTGACTAATGATTATTAATCATGATCTCTTCCAACTAAATAAAGTTTTCTTGGCTTTATGAGTGAGTGAATGGGGTTAGTTATCCTCATAAAAGAAATTAGTTATATGAAAAAATGGACATTTTATAAGTGTAATGGGGAACCTACTCTCTTGAGCTCATATTTTACACAAATTAGTTCCCTACCAATACACAATGTTTCCCAAAAATATCCATTTTTCAAAATTCGAATCAGTGAATCAAACCCCGCCCAAGCCAGCCCACCCTTATAGAAGATGCTACTAAATTACTTTGCAAAATTAAATTTAAAAAATATTGATTTATGTGCACGAGTCTTTGGAAGCTTGTACAAGTTTTATTTTTCATATAATTTGTATGTAATGGGTACTAATGAAACGTGTGTATAGGTATACATATTATTACATCCTACACATTGCTTTTAAAAAAACAACCAAGAACAATATGTATAGAACTGAAATGATCTATAAAATTAAGTATTTCTCACAATGTGGCCATTTGAAAAGGACGAGTCAGGGATCTAAAGTTTGAATGAGAAAGAAGGGAAACATTTATTATACTAATATGTAATAAATGTATCCCCGAAAAAATACATAGATGCGTGAAACGTAGAGAAAAATAGAACGTTATGAGATTAGAGAAGAAAAACAGTAGGTGTTGTCGTAGTGTCTTTATGGTTCAGTCTTTAATAGATCGTCATGCTGTTAACATCTCTCTTGAAGGTTCTCCTCCACATAAAAGTGATTCCCTTTATGCCTCCAAAATTATTAAGTAGGCAGCTGATGGGCATTAATTCATAGTTACTCTTTGCATTCCACAAAATGCCATCTTAAGAAAACTTTTGAGTATAGGCACAAGAGGTTGAAGGATAATTATACTACAGTGTATATACATCCCAGCGTTGCAGTGGAGTTATGATCACTTCTTAGCAATTTATATTGTAACGTCAATGTTTTAGAAATAGCTAATAGTAATGCATAAGTAGAAAATACTTTCTCATACAAAGGAGGAAAAAAATTGCGTTCATGAGGTCCGCCACGAGCTGATACTATAGCATTACACAACAGTTTATCTATTGTATATCCATTATTTTAGTTCTGATTTGAAATATCAATCATGGAACCAATTCATATGAGTTTGAAAATAATTTAGTCTGGGGCTTAACCTTATACCATAACTATATACCTTGACTTTATGTTTCGTCATTTTACTCAAAATATGGTCGTGGAACAAAAAATATTGCTTTCATTGTCACTTGAGGAAGTCTATTTCTGAATCATGTCCGAAGTGTCATATTTTATGGAATTGTTATATTGAGCAATTTATTCGAATGCTAAATAAGTCAGAATTCATTGTATTGTACTATGGAAGGGGATTTCTGACTTCATATCTATATTTTACATAGTACACCTTCACTAATAATTAATCTAGATGTCTTCCGGCATATTGATTTATACATGGCTAAATAAATCCAAAAATATTCCAAATTTACATTACGAATGTTAAAAATACCAGTCATGGTATTTACATGGAAGTTTGATACCCTTCATATATATAATTATATTTCAATTAAATTTATTTTTTATTTTCTAAAATGATAAACAGTTTCCCTTATTATCTATTTTCCAACTACATAGTTGTACATTTGATCTTGACACTCCACATAACAGTAATTTATATTACTTCAGTCACTCAAAAAAAAAAAAAAAAATTGGACTGAGCTCTGATACTTATTTGATTCGAGTGTTTGATGTAGTGTTTATGATCGTTGAAGTATCCGAAGTAGTTCGTTGGGCTACATAATGAAAGGAATGATATCCCTATGTATCACGTGAGAAAAGAAACATTAATAAAACTTTTGAAATTCAGCAAGATAACTTTAAAATTGGAACTTCTGAATCCCTTTACAAATAGAGAATCTCGTTTAAAAAGTCATTTTCAAATGGCTCTTTGAAGACTGAAACTTTACTTACCTAGTTTTTTCATCGAAATACAATAGAAAATCGAATTAACAGTTCACTTGACAAATGGGACAGCCTAAAGGACTCAAGGGAAATAGTGGACGGTCAGTAGAAAGAAGAGCATGTTTTTTCTTCTCTTTGCTGATTGGCTTAAAATTGTCATCTGCCATCAGGGCAATTTTAAAGGTTTTGAATTCAATTTATGTACTACTTTGAGAGCTTATTTTCATTATTTTTCTTTAATTAGGCAATACTTATAAATTACAAAATATTGTTCATAATGGTAACGTGTAGTGCAGTGTATTGTAATAATAGATCAACTTTGACTAAGAAGTTTCATGGCTTATCGGCCAAGAAAATGTTTAATTTCCTGACGAAGTGGATAATACATCTTTTCTTCAAGAACTAACTCCTCAGCTGGGAGAAGATCCTGTGTTTTCTGAACAACAAAGTGATGTTTTATATTATTTTGCAGGCTTTATTTTTTAAACCAAATTAAGACATATGAGTCTGTTTGTTGGGATTGTCTTAGATTTGTTATTTTGGAGACTAAAGATAGTGGCCCGTATTCAAAACTCTTTCATCTAAAAGATTATACCAGCCAATCTTTACGCCACTGTATCAAGGAAATCTTCGTAAGTATATTCATTGCAGCCGAGAAGCGATTTTGTAACTTTATTAAAACTAAAAAATTAATGATTTGAAAAATATAACAAAAATCCTGCAATATATAATTGAAAAAGAAATAACAAATATATCCCTACCCGATTGTCATGATATTTAGACAAAAATTATTAGAAAATATTGCCAAGTTCGCGTTAAGATGTTCGCAAAACTTTCTAGAAAGAGACGAACAGAGGAAGGAGGAATGGGGAACAATGTTCAGGCTAGAAAAAGTGCAAGTATGCATGAAATTGTACAACACATTTCTTGATAATTGGCCATATGTATACTTTATATTTATGTTAAAAAATTAAATTCTTTAATAAAGATAATAAAAAAAATATTAACAACTATTTTATAAAAAATAAATAATTTAAATTTTGAGAGAATAACAACCAAATATATATCAGTTGGTGCAATAGCTGTAGATGATTTGACCTTAATTCTTTCCTTTATATTTTTGTTGTTGTTGTAGATTTTTTGTTTGTCCGCTCTTTCCCTTGAGTCCTTTAGGATAGCCTAGTACACATGGTAAATTTAGAAGAAGTTAATTTTTTTGTGACCCTTGGCCTTTAATATGACCTAAAACTATACTTTATTAACTTAAAATATTATATAACTACTGTTTTGAATATAAAAAGGCTTTAATGAGAACGACATTCGCGACTTTCTTCTTTTTTATTTAGAAAATAGATTAAAATTACTCATATTTATACTTGAAAAAGTAATTTTCCTGCTAAGGGGGAGGGGCATTTGACGGCTGATCGTAATTTTTTCTTCGCCAAAATACTACCAAGATATGTTGTCACTAGAAAAATTGAATTTACTCATTTTCATAAATTACTTCAAGAAGATAAAATCGATACCTCATGACGTAATTAATGGTTTTTTCTTTTTATTTAATTATTCTGTTATATATCATAAATACAAAATCTGTAACTCTGTTAAAGTCGTTGAGCAAACTTTGTTTAAATTAATCGCCAAAACTAGAAGTTGTACACATATAGTCTATGAATAATAATTGTTGGACCACATTTGATCTATTACTCGGCCTCTTTTTTATCCGGATATCGTATGCCAAGATCAGGAGAATTCCATTTAAAAAAAAACAAGAACGGCAAAATTTAAATAAATCCAATTTTGAACAAATAAATGGTAAAAATTATAAGCATGATAAAATTTGGGCATATAATTTGACTAATTTTTAACATAAGAACAAGTTTGATCAATTCGGCCGTTTCGCCTTTCTTTCAGGATTTGAAGTTCAGGAAAGCGGTGTAATTTTTTGAAATCCGGGTTTTTCGTAAATATGACTAACAATCTGGTAATCTGTAGAAGTAAGAAAAGTTGCGGTCTGACTTGAAATTAACTTAAAGCTTATAAAAAATACAAATATCTTTAAACCCAAGGCCTGAATGCCGGCCCGCACAGTCCAGGAAATTTTTCTAACACCACCTTTTTAAAATGCATTTTTGAACCAAACTTTGATGGTTAATGACACCTAAAGCTGAAGGTGTACGGCTATAATCCATAAATAAAAGTTGTAGACGATGAAAAGGTTAATGGAGTTGGCCGATTTTTTCTCCGGATATCCTATACTAAGGTCTGGATATATCTGTTCAAAAAAAAGGAAGGATACCTGGTCTGATTTTTTTTTCTCTCTCAAACCTTAATTTGGGGATTTTTACAAAAAAATAACAGAAAGCGATGCTTTTTTCACTAAAACATGCCAACCCAATTTGAAAGCGATGTATTTTCGATTTCTTGAATATTTTGCTAAATAATTTTTGTAAAATTTGCAATCTATAACCCTGTTTCGACAGTTACCGTGAAGCCCGAAAACTAAAAGAATATAACTTCAAATCTAAAAAATCAACTTCATACAGATCAATTTTTAAAATTTAATATTATAAATAGAGTAAACACAAAAATTTGATCCAAATTTTTGTACAAGACAAAGTTTGCAAAATTTTCACATTTAACCCATTTTTTTAAAGTTTAAAGGTAAAAAAAAGTTATTTTCTGACTTTTATATCCCCATTTCTAAGAACAAAATTTTGTCGTAGAAATTTTTGCAGTTATATTCAATAGCCTATAAAATAAAAGTTGTAGACCCACACTTCATCTACGTCTTCCCTATTTTTTTTTATTTAGAAAATAATTAACTTTTTAATAATATATTTTGACTAACTTAATTTAAGATTGAAAATTGCTGACATGTGCAAATTTGGCATGGAGCCCTTATAGTATGTAAAAATAAAATATGTTGGTTTTATATTGCATTATAATGAAAACATGAATATTTTCTGCATTATATGTGCAATGCTCTTAATACATACTCGTATATCATGTATCTTATTTGGCTTAATAAACCATTAATATTTTTTGGGGAAATTGGAGGGACTGGCTCCAAGGACAAATGATCTTAAGGATTGATAAGTGAGGGTGGGCATCGAGCGAGTGCGAGTAAAACGTGGGAGCAAGACATATGGTACTATGGAAGGAAGAATATCACTCGATCCTTCTTTAGTAATTATAATTTTCTAATTTCAAGTAACACCAGAACAGTGTATATAAAAAGTAGTAAATATTTTCAAATTCAGGGATACTTGATTTACTTCGTGAAACTCATCAAAAAAACTTTCATATTTCTTTGAATACATTTGACTTAATTATTAAATGGATTTATTTGTGGGGAAACTATACACTAATAAAAATGATCCAAAATTTTACTGAATATTGACTTTGTCCTTGAGAAGGATACCCGAATTAAAATCTTATTACATGTATCCCATATCGTATGAGAATGACTTAACTAACAATAAGTATGTATTCGGGTTATATCGGTTCTTAATATGGAACAAAAAAAATCGACACTATCTAGTCCCGTCTTGTCCTTATTATCGGTTCTTTGAAAACTTCTCAAAATGTAAAGTGCCGATTACATGGCATCATTTTCACTAATATTATATTAAAGCATCTCAGTTTATCATTTGATATGCTTAATAAAACTTTTTGTATGACAAGATCTATATCTAATCCTTCTTATTTAGAACGGAGAGTTAAAGTTTAGGCACGATACATCACTAGTATATTATACATATATACTAGTGTTGGGGTTTGGTCAGAAATTACTAGATCAGTCTCATTTAAAATTTGGTCTAGATCGATTCTATAGATGAAGTGTTGATGACGTCATGTGTGCTTTAAATTGTAAATATAAACCTACTTGGATTTTTTGTTTGTTGTTATCAACAAAAAAATTATTATTTCATGCAAAAAAAATTATTGGCAAAACGGTTAAAATTTGAAGTATCCATTTCTAAAAAAAACTAATTTTTTAGAACGGTCAAGGACGGACCAATAGTCTAAAATAGAGTTGACATGTGTGTAAAAAAAACTACTTTTAAAAATTAGAAATGGAACCCAGTTTTGGGTATGCTTATTTTTCTTTTTTGTTGATTATTTAATAGGGTGTCAGGATGTTATCTTCTCCTTCCTTGAAGTAAGCATTCGCACCTATCGTTGTCTTAACTTGTTTTAGAAATGCATAATAAAATTACAATAAGTAATTGTAGGTAATTGAATTTCAGTATAATTTTAATATTTTCCATGCACTAATGCTATTTTAAATGTATAAGCTTCTCCTCTTTATAACAGTATTTCCTTTTTACCCCCAAAATCATATAAAAGTCAGCTGATATTAACAAGGGTCTTAATTCAGTAGTTATACATGTCTGTCTCCCACCTTATCCTCACCCTTTTTCTTTCCTTACCATACCTTCTCGAGTTTTTCTTCGCTCTCTTTGTTTAAAAAGGTCATCTTACTAACATTACTAAACCGGGATCAAATTGATGAATACGCTTTAATAACTCAAAACTATGTCAAAATTTCATAAGCATAAAAAGTGCTATTACCTAGAGATATCCTGTCACTGAAAAGCTACTAATAAGTATTTTGTTTTGATTTTATTCTTAAATATGGTATCCTTATGATATAAATCTATTGGGAAAGGAAACAAATCAATTGTGATAAAATAAAGCCAATCCTTTCAGGAATACTGGTACATCTAATCATTTCTGAAATATTAGACCGGATTTGAAAATATTTTGATATTAGCACATGTCTAGTCAGTGCCTATTAAGTAAAACACAAAGTAGACTCTGAACAGATTTGATTAATTTTTTATTGAAATGATGTTGGAAATTAGTCAATTTATTATAACTGCATTTCATTTTTCGGAAGTGGGATAGAACGAAACGAAAAGTCGTTTGAAAAGTGGACAATGAACAATTAAACAAATTCAAGGTGAACGATTTAGTGAACTAAACGAAAACTCGTTTAAAAAGTGAACGATAGAACAAATTCAAAGCGAACGATTAAAGTGAACTACACGAATTTGAAAAAGTGAACTAAACGATGAAAAAACGTGAACAACAACAAACCCAGGGCCGTACGTCAGTATTGCGCTTTGTTCGCTTCAGCGGACCAAAAAACAACAACCTTACTCAACCGTCCACCAATCATATAGGTAGGTAAATATAGATGAATTAAGTCATAATTAATTATTAAAATCTATTATATATATGTAACTTATGACCAACTCATAATAGTACTGAGTCATTATAATAAAATTACATATTTGTAGCACGTCCACCCAAAAGGAAGCTAGATAATTTTTCTCAAAATTGAACATGGAATACATTTTCCAACAAATTATAGCTCATTTAAATGAAAAAATGATTCTGATTAATCCTTTGGAGGCGCCACAAATTGTACTTAAAGTAGCCAAAATTCACCGGCACATTTATAGAATTAGTAAATTAATAAATTATATCTCTAAGACAATATTGGGGCCAAATTAAGTCAGATAGATAAAACGGAGGTTTTAAACTACAGTTAACACTCTCGGGTATCTCAATTCATCGCAGAAATTTGAATTCAAATCCTGTAATTTACCGTAATATCTCTTTCAAATATTGCCTGTCATTTTATAAATATAAATGATTGAACCTTTGAATATAAAACGCGTTTTCCGCTTCCCGTGATACATTTCTGATAATTAATAAATTACTGCAATTATTTCAAGAGTACTTTACAGCCAAAAATAAAAAACAAAGACGCACACAACATTTTTCGTATGGATTTAAAGTACTTCACATTGAGTGGATATTTGAGTTAGATATTACGTTTAACATTACTGGTTGCAAATGTGAAGTACTTTACAGCCAAAAAAAAAAAAAAAGACGCACACAATATTTTTCGTATCGAGACCTCTTGAAATATGTAAGAGCGTGAGAATTTGTTTCATTGAATACAAAATAAATTAAATTATTACTGCTTAAAAGGGACATAAATAATAGTTATGCATTTTTTAGAGTGGATTGTTGCATTAATTTATTAATTATCAGAAATGTATCACGGGAAGCGGAAAACGCATTTTAACAGAGAGTTGGGGATTTGTTCTATCTGTCAGAAGGAAATACAGAAGGACAACTTTAATGATCACAAAGTTAAACTCCATAAGAATGACCCCAGCTGCAAGTATCAAGTGAAAATTGATCATAAGAAGCAGAAAACATTGAACTTTGCTGTTAAGAAAACTTCCTCGGCTACATCCTCGTCCTCAGTCACTGCCTCTTCCTGTCCCGATGACCCTGCTCCAGTTGAGGCCTTACTGCCTGAACCAAGATCCGAAAAGGCCGTTTCTGCTGAAGAGAAAGTTACTGTTGACACAGAAAATAATGACGACTCATCAAATTACCCCAGCGGACGGATTTCCCATGGAATAAGACTTCCTAATCTCGATATCGGACCAATCTTCTCTCTCGAGCAGCTCTCTGTAGTCAACAACAACAATATTCCCTCTGCAGAGGACTCTGAGACTAGCGACAATGTCCAGGGAGTTGAGAAGAGTAAGACTGACGAGATGGAGTTTGTGGACGGAGGCCCAGAGTATCCTGTCGTCTTCACGAGCCAGCTGGGTGATCCGATACTTACCGGGCGGGAGCCAACGGGAAACTGTGCCTAAAGTCGAGAGAGATCATCCTCTACAGCCCAAGTTACAAACATACAGTCCTCAGATAGATGACAAATACTCCAGAGACTTTCAATATGATTGGTTCCGTAAGTTCCCGTGGCTAGAATATGACGAGGTTGAAAAGTCAGCCAAGCGTTTCGCCTGTTCCAAATTTTACATTTCCAACCTTGGGAAATTTGAGTTCAAAACATGGAAAAACAGTTCCTCGTTGAAAGTTCATTCTAACAACAAAAAACACAAACTGTCGATGGAAAAGTGGATCACTTTCCTCATATCAAAGAGAAAGAATACCTCGGTTCTCGGCCATGTTCAGTCTCAACATGCTGAGGAAGTCTTGAAGTGGCAAGCTTATTTGAGGTATCTGTTCCAATCTGTTGGTTTCCTCGCAAAGCAAGGATTGGCTTTTAGGGGCGATTCCGAAAAAAGAGAAAAGTTGACGGAATCTAATGAAAACAATCGAGGAAACTTCTTGGAGCTTTTGTCCCTGCGTTCACACGACAATCATATTCTCAAAGATAAACTGGAGGCCAAAGTCAAAAAATTTGGTTCAACTGGGGCAAGTTTTGCCAAATGGACTTCACCTGACATCCAAAATGAGCTGATAGAGATTATAGCATCCAATGTGACGGAAAATATAATCGAAGATATCAAGACTTGTGCCGGCGATGATGACTACTGGTTCTCTGTGATTGTTGATGAGACATCAGATATGTCAAACACGGAGCAGTTCAGTCTGTCTCTGGGATATCTGACGAGTGAAGGCATCAAGAAAGAGAGCTTCCTCAAGTTTGTAAAAGTTACCCAGACTGACGGCAAATATCTGTTTGAGAAGCTTCACGAGGCTGTCAAGGATCTCGGCCTTAACCCCGCCCGCACTGTCTCCCTGGCCGCGGACGGTGCCTCCAACATATCCGGCATCAAGAAGGGTCTTGCCGCCAGGTGGAAGGAAGCAGCCCCACTGTGTGTCTACATCCACTGCTACGCCCATGTCCTCAATCTTGTAGTCAAGGATCTTCTCTCAGATATAACCCTGTTGAGAAATACAATGGGGACAGTACAAATTTTATACAACTTCATTGAAGGGTCACCAAAGAGGTCAGCAATCTACAAGTCGTTGAAGATAACAAGTAAAGATGAGGAGCATGCCAAGGTGATGACCCTGAAGAACCAGTCTGCTAACCCGCTGGAGTCTCCGCTACGATGCTGTAGACGCTGTATCTCTAGGGATGGTCAGAATCATGAAGACCCTCATAATAATGAGAAAAGATAAAGATACATTGTCGAGTTCAACAGCAACTTCTCTGCTCAACAGCATCTTTAGTCACGAATTTGTTTTCGCCATTGAACTGTTGAAGACACTCCTCAGACACACATCTAGCTTGTCAGATGAACTTCAAGGCAGAAAGGTTGACCTAACAAAGCCCCGGAAACACGTCAACCTAGTGATTAGGACTCTTGAAGATCTTAAGAATGAGAAAATCTTTGAATCAATCTGGAAACTTGCTGAGTTGAAGTCGCCTGAGATGAAATCAGTATTTGACCACGAGGACTCAATTGATTTGGAATTCAAGGAGGCGAAGATTCCAAGGAGAATAAAGTGGAAAGGAACAACTGAATCCTACTTCCGTGAAACACATTTCGATGTTGCAATCAATAAGATTGTATTAGAGCTTGAGAGCAGATTTGCCACCGACGATACGAACATCACAATGGATCTCATTGCAATCGTCAATGACCGTGAAGTGGAGACCTGTGTCATTGAGCGTGTCGCCAAGCACTACAGACTTGAACTCGAACAGCTCCAGTCAGATCATGCAATCTTCCAGCAATTCAAGGTTAATATTATAATGTTTCATTTTGCATTATATGTTTAAAATTTATGTTTCTCTAGGCAGATATTGACACAGAAGACATGGTTTCGTCACAAATTGCTGCGGAGTTAATAAGCTCGGGAGTGTTCCGCCTGATGCTGGAGCTATACAAGGTGATCGTTATCCTGGTCTCAATGCCCATCAGCAGCTGTGAGGCGGAGCGGTCATTCTCCTGTCTCAGAAGGATCAAGAACCACATGATGACCCCCATGGACCAGGAGAGGCTCTCCTCCCTCACCCTTTTGAACATGGACAGGGTGATGGTGGACAAGGTGCTCCATGAAGACATGGACAGTTTGATTGACACCTTTGCGTCAAGGAAAGAGAGGAAAAACTTCTTCTTCTAATCATGATAAAGAACACATGCATTTTTTTTTCTTCATTTTTTCAAACACATCACCACGTATACATGCGAGTTAAGAACATCAAGACTTGTGAACATAATTTATTTTCTGTCGATGTAACCGTTTCATGGTATATTACAATCTCGTTCATTATCTTCATCCGTTATTATTTTAAAAATATTTAAGGAGGTTTAAATTGTTTGACTTAATTGTATAGTTGAAAAATTTTCTCTCATTCTTGCACCGTGCATTTTATACTCCATTATACTCCTTCCTTTATGAATAGGTCGGCATTGACTTTCCGTCTAGAGTTTTTCCTTTTCATTTTATTTTTCCCAATGTTTGCCTGAAGAAAATAATGGTCAGACAGTCCATTGGACGATATTCTTGCAAGATTTAATCTATGCTGTAGCATTTGCCCTGTTTAAATATCCCACGTTCACCACTGAAAATCAACCGTTCACCCTTGTAAAGCGGACCTAAAAATCTTCCTGACATACGGCACTGAACAAACCTGATTATTTTAAGTGCTCGAGTCGAATGAACACCGTTTCGTATAGTTCAGTCCTGTACATAAGTTCTAAGACTGATAAAATTTGCTCCTTGAGGACGTCACTCAACGACGTATTTTTCTTTCTTTTAATCCATTCTAGTACTAACAGTGCAAAGGATTGGTCCCAAGGCCAAACTGGACTAGATTGAATAAATATGAACCAACACAACACCAATTAAAATAGCTTAATTAATTAATTAGTATTCTGATAATATAAAATGAATAAATAAATATAAAAGATAACTTTTTAGAGTAGAATATTTAAGAAATGCAAAAGAGAATAATTTTAATTTTATTATATATATAATAGTAAGATAGAGAAAATATCCCTTAGTTGTTCTAAAATGGTGTGCGTTCGATGTAAATATATGTAAAATATAAATTGCATCGGAGGTGTATAAAATACATAGTGGAGGTAGTTTTAATCCATCCCCTTGATAAATATGTCCTAGAAAGCGGGAGCTGCTTTTTCTAGTAGAAAATCTGAATAGGCTTTTTTATTTTCCAAAGTTGTTATCATTGTTATTTAATTTATGAGGACGGAACATAAAGTAATAACTAGTGTGTGTGCTCATGAAAGATGGAGAGTAACAACTAACAATGAGCAGGCACTTTTTGTCTCTTACCCAAAAAATTGTTCTTCAGGATAAAAAAAAATTACACGAAAATAAAGGGATTTTTTTTAAGGATTTCATTTCTAAAAAAAGGTCATTCGGGCAAATTATGCAACAGAATAATAAAAAAAATTCAAAAACTAAGCTCCTCTGCAGACGGCCCTGATGAGGGTTTGCTCTAGAGTTATATGTGCAAGTCCTCGTCGGAATATAATCGAAGATCAACTTTGGAGTAATTCCAGCCTATATCAATAATTCATTGCTAGATACGGAATGGGATTTGTGTTTACTTCTTTCATATTATCATAGCTACTAATGATAATATAACTACTAATGAAACGTCACCATAGCTAAGCTGCTCTCCTCCCAAACAATCTTCAAAATGCCACTTTCATTTTCGTTTTCTTTTATTTTTACATACTGACAGGATATGTTGTACACATATTGATCATATTCATAATTGGGGGCGACGAAATTGTGAGGCCTCATAATTGCTAAGTTTACTTCAGAAAATGTACAAACTTCAAATAAATCTTGATGAAACTTCATCAAAATGACTTTAAGAATAAAATTTAAAAAAATTAAAAACTTGATGCCTATGATAAACAGATTTAGTTCAAATATCACTAAGTAATTTGGTCTTAAAATCTAGGCTTGGACCCTTTCACCCTTTTCTGTTCTTTCGTTCATTTTCTGAAAAGTTTCCGTTCATCGTTCATTCGATCAACGTTTTTGAACTCCGAAAAAAAAAAAAATACATGAAAGAATGAGGTTTGAATGGGAGCTATAAAAACTAATGTTCAGATTTATTAATCGTCGATAAACTTTGCTTTAAAAATTTCGATTAGCAACACACGCTCGTTGCCAAGCCTCATATAAAGTCACATTCATTATTTTTTAAATTTTATGTATATGATCCGTCAAAACAAAAGCAAGCAAGATGAATTGAATAATTGAATGTCTATGGAATATTGAGATATTTCCTTTTCAAGATTTTTTTTATGTTGACGCACCAAATAGATACTTCCCTTTTCATTTTTAAGGCATTGAGCTTTAGTAACCTACATTCGTCAAAATGTGTCCTCCACAATCACAGAGACAGAAAGACTTTGCTTAATTTTCATAGTAGTGCTAAAATTAAAGAGAAACCCCTTGTTATAGGTTTTCCCTCAAAATATTTATATATGCGTTTTGGGGCCTCTGAAGGTGAGGGTCCTGTTCATAATAACTATCATATCATCTTTCTCACACACACACCCCTTCTCCTTCCACGGGTTTTTCTCTACAACTTTGAAGATATGGTATTAATCCCTGATAATAAGGCACTGCAGTAAATACAAATGATTATAATTACAAAAGAGGAAACTTTGCTGTAACTTTAACTTCTTAACTGATTTGGGCTTCCTTGTTTTCAAAAAAAAAAAATTAGTCTTTATAAGCTATTACTGATGCCAAATCATAATCATTTAAAAAAAAGTTAAAAAATCATTATATAAATTCTGTCTCATAACTATTTTTGCTATCAGGAAAAACTTGAATTAAATCAGCCAACCCATCTATAACGGTTCTCTAAAAACTAAGGTATTTCTTTCGAAAATAGGGTTCTTTGTTGAATTCCTTTATTCTCCAAATACTTTTAAGAAACCACTTACTATGATTTTTTAAAAGTATTATAAATAGGATAACTGTAGTAAATAATTATTTTGCAACTGGTTGGATATATCCAAAGCTGAACTCGTTATAACAGTAAATATTGTTTAAACTCTAGTTCAGACTTCAGAGGCACTTAAATATATATGAAATAAATATAAACCCATAATCAAGAGTAAAAAAAATTAAATAATCTTTGGGGAAAATAGTAATTAGAAACAACAAAAATGAACAATAATATTAATAAAAAAAGAGTTTTTATTAATATAAAATTTGGTTGTTTAAGCCCCCAAAATGGCCGACATCAAGAAGGCTGACGTCACATGGAAACGATCTATTCCTGGATTTGATTTGATATGCTTACTATTTCAAGTAAGGAAATTTGTGTCCCATGTCAAGGGGCATATTGTTCCTAATTCTGCTTGTTCTAACAAGGTTAATTAAAGTCCAAGTGAAAGAATAAGCGGAGGACAGGGATAGTAGTCAGTAGAGAGCTGTGAAGGAACTCCCTATATAGTAGGATATAGCATAGCTGTGTATATACAATTTTAAACTATGTTACAAAGAAAAATTGAAAATTATTTCAAATATGTGCTCTAATATCTTACATAATATGTAAGTCATAAAATATTTCAATTTCAAATATTTCGATTTTTCGTTTATTTCTTCAATAAGCATTATCTAAATTAAATTCCTCAATGTTAGTTACTCATAGTTGAAACTGAGAACGGTCGAAGGCATCCTAACTAAAGTATTACAGCTAGGATTGAAAACTCCAGATTGAACTCCACATCCATTTGAGTAACTTAATATATACGAATATATTGGAGTGAAAGTAAGCAATCCGTTAATATACAAAGTTACTAGTTCATGTGCATAATAACTTAACTAGACCGTTAATTTGCATAATAAAGAAAAAGATCGTTAATGGTCAAAATCATTGAAATTATAAATTTCACATTATCTTCCGATACCCATTCCAGAAACACAAGTTGATGCTCGGCTCATGAGATATGCAACATGGCCACAGGGCATGCTTTAGAGTAATCGCCCTTCCTCAATTCGTCATATTACATGAATTGGCAGTGGTCCAACCTGTCTGTTAGTCGTGTTGGCACGAAAAACAACCTTTGTGAAAGGATATCAACCGTGTCTATAGTGGATGGCACCTCTAATTATATGTATTACATGAATTGGTGGTGGATTCCAAACTGTTTCTTATTCTCGTTGGAACACAAGACAACCCATAAGCTGGGATATCAACCGGGATTACAGTGGATGACGTCCCTGATTGTAATAAATGAATTGACAAAGGGTGTTGACTCTAAATCAAGCCCTGTGGCCATGGTGCATATCTCATGGACCGAGCATTAATTTGTTTCTCTGGAAAGGATCTCGGAAGATAATAGGAAATTGATGATTTCAATGATTTTTCACATTAACGGTCTTGTTCACTTTTATTCACATTAACGGTCTTGTTCATTTTTATGCACATTACTTAGTTTTTATGCATATTAACGGTCTTGTTTAGTTATTTTGCACATTAACGGTCTAGTTCAGCTATTATGCACATGAACTTGTTATTTTGCATATTAACGGATTTTTTACTTTAACTGCAATATAAAGGGTGATTCAAAACGAGCGGTTTTTGGATTGTAGAAATAAAACACATAAAATATTATATTATTGTCAAAACTTTATTATGAAGCAAAAAACAATCCTTTACAATTATTTCTAGAAAATAATCACCTTCATATGTTGGCCGCAACTGGCCTTTAAATGGTTGATTCTTTTGCGCCAATTTTCGATGACGCGTTAGAGCATTGTGTCCGGAATCTCACGAATAACTCGCTTAATATTTGCTTCCAATACTTCAATCGTCGCTGGTTTATCCACATAGACTTTTGCTTTTACTTAGCCCCAAAGAAAAAAGTCCACAGGTGTGATATCACACGATCTTGGTGGCCAATTCGCCGGGCCAAAACGTGAAATTAATTACTCACCAAAATGATGTCCCAATAAGTCCATTGTTAGGCGCGCTGTGTGGCATGTGGCACCGTCTTGTTGGAACCAAATATCGTGGAGATCATGTGCTTCAACTTGAGGTACCAAAAAGTCTGTTAAAGGTGGCGAATCGATTCTTCACGATCTTCGGCTACACTCTCGGCTACGGCCGCAATATTTTCTAGGCTGCGAGCTGTACGTGGCCTACCAGACGACGGGACATCCCAGCAAGTTGCTGCCCCTTCAAACTTTTCGATTATTCTGCGAATTGTGGATTCTGAAGGTCGATTATGTGGACCATAAGTGTGGCGTAATTTGCAAAAAACTTCTTTCACAGAACGCTGATTTTCATAGTACAATTGAACAATTTGTACACATTGTTGTGGTGCATATCTTTCAATGAAGAATTGTACAACAATACTGAGTAAAAATGACGTATGAATTTGACAGAACTCGCGCGCGCCTGTCAAAAAATCCCTACTGGAAAAAACCGCTCGTTTTGAATCACCCTTTATATATATATATATATAATGAATCACACATTAATCTGAGCCACCTAGTATCTAAAAAAATTTGGTAGACTATGAAAGAAACAATTGTAACATAAAAAAAGTCTGACAGTTCTGCACAAGATAAAGTGGGACTCATATTTGCTCAATTTTCTTTTGACGCATTAAACTCAAAATCCAAGAAATAACCAAACTTTAACTTCTATCGTTTAAAAATAATAAGAGTTAAACGTTATTTTTTTCCATATATAAAATATTCATTCCAAAATCCAAGGAACATAATTAATTCTTCATTAAATTGTTGAATTACATACATTCTTTATGACGTCAAGAGGAATCGTAAAATATTGTTCACAAGAAGAATGCCCTCATTATTATTTATGTATACCTATTTACAAATTATTTAGGTCTAATCACTAATGTAGAGTGCAAAATATTAGTTTATTTGTAAATAAACTCTTTCAGTTTTAACAAATCAAACAAAGCTGTTTCTAATAATGGAGAAATAGAACAATTAATTACAGATATTATATAGCTTTAATAGCCCCAGTTTCATACCTTAACTTCAAGAATTACAGTCAAGTAAGTGAGGCAGGAGTACAAAATAGAACAAAAGACTACATATTTGATATCAGTGTTTGTCTATCAATTCTTGCTTTCTCTTTTAAATAAAATCAAATCGCTATTGACTGGAGATATATTTTACGTTGAGGCATATTAATGCTATTTAGCATATAACTACTTGGAAAATTTATGTATTAATATTGAGTTATTTTATTAGTAACCATCGATGATTGAATTTGTTTATCAACTTATTAGGTAATTAGAGTTTAGATAAAACAGTAGGAATACGTGCATTAATAAAATCTCCTCCTGTATTTCTCCTCTTCTTTTTTTGTTATTTTATTCTGACCTCGGAGGAGGTAGTTGGATTTTAAATAATTGAATTGATTGGATATATTATACTAAATACGTAGGTTCATGTGCATTTCTAAGTCTAATGTATTGCTACACAAAGAAGAGCGTCACTCGTTATTATTTCTATATTTAAGCTACCGAGGAATATTACGTCAAATAGATGATAGTTATTTCAAGCAACAAAGGCAACACAGTTCTCACAATTAAATATCAAGGTAAGACAACTGTATACCATATTGACCACAATATTAATTTATATTTCATCATAAGTCATATTGATAATTATAAATTATTATTACTCAGAAAAATCTAGAGAGGAATGACGTCATTTTTAAAGATGACATCAGTCTAATGTGGGACCATGGGAGTTGCCTCTTTATTTTACAAATATGAATCCTTCTTATTCAAATTCTTTGTAATAATAAAGGATTCTAATCTTAAACGACCCCATAGTAAATTAATCGACATCCGATAACTCCATTGTTCTCTATGAACCTACATAGGGGTCATCCTATCTAAACAAACAAACAAAGAGAGTGAGATGACAAAGCCAAGGTAAAGCAATTTCACTCTTTCTAACTATAATCTATATCATGCATATGGATAGTGTACTTATTACAACTACACATTAGGAAGACGTACATAATTTAACATATAATGTACTTAATACATTTACTGTATATTCTGTGGAAAACCCGCCGAAATATAAAGAAATAATGTATAACATGACGTAATTATAAAGAAAAGTTACATAAGGGACTACTCTGAAAAGTGTATAGCTGTGAAAAAAACATGTATAAAAAAACGCATCTTCTTTCTGTTTCTTTCCTTTCCTGTCGGCGTTCGATCCAAGCCATTCCTAAGGATTCCTTTGTTTTGATCATCCTTCTGCTTTGGGTAAATGCCATTTCAGAGTTTTCCCTTGTATTGCGTGTGTGTGTGTGTGTGTATCCTTTATGGCCTCGCAGAGAGGATTCATGTCCTATAGTGAGTGAATCATTAGGGTTTTTTGACGGTGTTTTGACAGTTCCGTGGAATTGAATGATTGATGGTCGTCCGTGTCATATCTCACATTTGGACCCCTAATCCATTCCTTGGCTCTCTTTGGCATCCATTGGACTATTCTTCCTTCCTCTGTACCCTGTTGAGAGAAAGCCTTTTTGCTTCTTCTTCTTCTACTCTGAGTCCATGTTTCTATCCGTGAAAAGTGACTTATCTTTCTTATTCCATTCTGTATCTTCCCCTCTATTCAATTATAGTCAACTTCTTCAACATATTTTTATATCATCAATATTTTCTTCATTATTATAGTCCATGATTTAAACATTAGAATATCTCGAAGCGTTCTTTTCTTTTTTTAATCAAAATAAAATTAAAAGCGTTTGCAAGATGACTTCTGGATTTGAAAATGATTTATGTTGCATTCATATATAATGTATAAGAATGCCCCTCAACGAACTCCAAGTACATATCATTGTAGCACATGTGATGGAGTCCTTCATTTACTATAGGTTTTGTTGTTTCTGTATTACTATCCTTTTAACACAATCACATTAACTATGTGGATATTTTTTAAACGAAGTATATATGTGGGCGCTAAAGTCAAAGGAATACAATTTTGAAAACAAAGACTCAAGCATCGGTCAAAATAATATATGTTTTGTTTTTTCTCCTTTATGAATATTATAGTATGTAGTATATAAATTAATATTTTTTATTTTGTATTTAGGTGTGTGTAATTTTAATACTGAGTCTTCACTGTTATAAACTCTTCCAATCCTGTAATGGTAGAGATGGAAACTTAAACGTCATGGAATGGGGCTGAATCAATTGTGACAATTTTGTGCTATTTTGTTTTTGTTGTCAATCAAGAACTGTTCAGTATCTAATAAGAAAAGGAATTTTTTGTTTCTTTACAAACTTTCCATCTGAAATAAGGAAAAGAAAGAAATAATTGGATCAATTACTTAACTTCGTTTTTTTGTCTCAACAATTTCCAAAGTCAGAAGTCTATTTTAAATATTGTACGCGTCAACAACTTAGTATTTATAACATATAGTTACATATTTTATTAACTCCTGTGATTATTCAAGACTAATTAATTAATTATTTATGTTATGCCTAAAACAGTTGTGGTCAAGATGAGAAATATAAAGAAGTTGCTCAATGGGGAGCTTCTTCAATTGGCCCTTTTTTTGAGCTTACTTCGTGTTGATCCGGACTCCTTTCTCAATAATAGTGTGAGCTCTCAAAATAACTCATATAATGACTTAGATCTCCTTAACGATCATGGACAAATGTATACTCGTTATGAGGATCGTCCTTATTTATTCGGGCGTGGAGATTTTGGATCAGATGTTTCTCCAAGACTTCATCCAAAGTCCATAGACCATATGTTGGAAAGATTTCAAGATGAAATACTTGAAGATTTAAACTCCTTAGGACAGTATAAGTACGTCTGATTTCTTTCAGTACATTTTGCAGCCATTTTTCTCTTCAATACAATGATTTGATCACTAATTAAAAAATATATATATATATTTATAGCCGTATACGGTCATATAGAGGAGATCCTGTGGAAATTTCAGCTTATGTACTTAATACCGACATACCTCTACTTAATAATATAACGGAAGATGTTTCTATACCTCTTCCAATACCTTCGGATAGTGACTCTGGTATATCTGATACAGAAAACAATCCTGCGTTCTTGGATCATGCCATGTTTGACGACTGTAATCTATCAGATTCCGAGCTATCTGCCATTGACCCTAGAAATTTGGAACTTCCCAAAGTAGATACTCTAGGGGAAGACTCTGATGGGTTCGTTGATCCAGATTTTCTAGCAGATCAAATTGTGGAAATTGATGATCAATTAATGACTATAGGAGATCAATTAGAAGAGATTACGGATGAATTTTTACAATTGGATGAACAACTTGCTGTCCATATTAACGATAATGAGGCTAAACCCGAAGAGGATGAGATGGATGAATCTGATTTTGGGATTTGTCCCTTTGATAATTGGGAAACAGATATGAATAGGGATTACTCCGAGTTGTTATTAACTAGAAATAATTCAAAACTTCAGGACGAAGCCATCGGCGGGTGTCAGGTAGGACTATTAATTGTTTTTTTAAATTCTTATTGTTAGCTTAATACAGCGTAGAATTATTTCTTTTCTTAAGGGAAAATTTGATTGAAAATATGTTGCCCAGTGAATTAGGATTTTTTATACAAAGAAATAGAGTTATTTTTTTTGCAAATATTTATTGAATTGACACTTCTATTTTGCGTCATGACTGAGAGGCTAATCATTTTGGGGTCTTTTCATATTGATATACATGATTAACACGAGTGAATCACTATTTGTACCTAGAAATATAATTTATTATGAATGTCAACCAATTATTTATTAAAGAGTCAATGAAATGAATTCCTTTCTTATTCGCTTATGTGTTGCTATGAAAGAAGAAAAGGGGAAAAAGAGTAGTACGGATGTTGCGCACGTATTATACAAAATGCCTTACCCCTTTGGTGTAGGTACATAATAATATTATTCTATCGTATGTTATTTTGATAGCTTTATCTTGTAAAATATACTCTGAATCATATTACTTTGACCAAGGTATACATACATAAATACAATCTAAGTATATAGTTTGCCGGATTACATTATTGTTTAGTAGTATGATTGTATTTAGTAGATTTTGTGAGGACATTTTTACTTCTAAATATGTAGTTTTTATGAACAATTCTAGAAATAAAGGAAGATTACATAATATCATTATCATGTCATGAATGTTTAATAAACGTATCGAGAGAGGGAGAAGAAATAAAAGCAATAATCTTGCAAATCTATGCTAAAATAAAAGATCATAAAAAAATGATGCCTATAAAAAATGATAATATTTATGTTTACATAAACAAATAAATTAATGTTTGAATTAATCCATTGAGGCATTAATTTTATTAGCATGTTGTATACATATATATATATATATGTATACATTTTTTTGTTTTTACTCGTCGTCATTACTAGCTGATGGAAAATGAATTGTCAACGTGCATTTATATTTTCTGGTTCATTCTTCTCCGATTTTTATATATTTATATAAGGTGGCTCTTTGATTTTTTGCTTTAATTTATTACCCTGTTTCTGCATAGTTTTTTCCTCCCTTTTTTTCTTCGCTCGTCCATGGAGACGAGAAAAAGGGAGAGATGGATTTCGATCATGTTGACCTATAATTTTTAAAGTTATAAATAGGTATTAGGAACCTTATAATATGTAGATGTTTGAGACAAGTTGCAAATTCTTCGTCTTAAAATGTCTTATTTAATGGGAACATTCGTCATTCTAAGGACCAACTATAAATTGATGCTAGAATTTCATTTTGATCTTTTCAAATTATTTTCTTATTATGCATTTATAAGTGTTATAACTCTGGCCATTTGAACTTTACTACGTTCCACAAATTACTTATCAATAGGGCATGATAATTGTTTACTTATATTAGTTTGTAAATAAGGCGACAAAGAGTGGTGCCGTATTGTGGTAAAATAATACAACTAACTCTCTGAATGATAATTATATATATCCCATAGTGGAGACGCCAGAAACCTCAAAAAAATATATACTTATATAGCTCAGGCTATAAATATGGATAATAAGTATATTTTTAATTTGCTCATACCCTATTATATCGACCAGATTATTACATTATCCTCATCCCGTGTGCACAAAATCATTCATTTAAAATGCTTCAACTTATTTTTTAATTGCAACTTGCACACAGCATTGGTATGAAAACTACGGAAGTTTTCATACTGTATAACTCAACGCAACCTTTTTGTATTAGATTCGTTTCTTGACCTCTCTTATAGTTATGTATATAATGAGTAGTACTAGTTACCTACTACTAATTAAAAACATTTTAAAAGCTAACGTAACGAAGTATAATTTTTTTCTGGGTCTTTCTTTTTTTTTTGCTGTTTCTCTCTTTTATATTAATTGTGCTAATAACACCGTTGCAAATTCTATTACAATTTATGTTATATAAAAGTAATATGAAGAAGGGGGATATATATAATATATTTTATGGTATATATATGCATAAATATATTTTTTTCGTTATAAGAAAGGTAAAAGGTGTATTTTTTTTATCTACATAATATATATTATTATGTAAATACGTAGTCGAAGAAATAAAATGCTTTGGATTGTTATTGTAGAGTCGGTGCTGTTGATATAATACTATATATGCGGCATATCAACACAAAATCAAGCTAGAATGATATATTTTTTTTAAATTTTATTGTTGACGAATTATTGTCATTTATATCAGCAAATTACTCGTATTAACAAGTGTTGTGTCAGTCCTTCTTTAGGACTGAAGACTGCATTCCAGCTCCGTCCGGTCCAGTTGAGTCCTGCATATCTGTTTTAAAACTTATAAAGTGCGGTCCTTGATGATGTATATCAACTTTATTTCTGCTTTTTTAATCAGTTCTTGTGCTGACAGTCTTAAAGACCGATCTTACGACCTCACTGGAATGTACCAAATAAATAAGGACTAACAAAACAGTAGTATTAACCCTTTGGGTGTGCTGCTAATTGCACATAAAAGTAGTAAAAATAAATCCTTTTTTAACTGGGGTCATATGATCGAGGACAATATTTGTGTCTCAAATCAAATGAACGAAATAAACTATGGCAAAAATTGACTCAAAAATATTGTTGAAGTATTGGGAATTTCTCCTTGTCTTGAGTTGTATTCATCGACGAATTATTGTCCATTTATACACGAATAAATTATTCGTGTTAATCCCGTTAACTGTTAATCGTCTTAATTGCACTCTTAAAGTAATCAAAATGGATCGGCAATATAAAAGGATAAAAAATTGATAGATTTTATTTGAAAAATGCCATATTGGGGTCTTAAATCAAACAGAGGTTCTAGACTATAGCAAAAGTTATTTGAATTCTTAACTCATCCAACAAATTGGAATAATAAGCCTACTTATAATTTATTCAAATATGTCGTTGAAATATTACAATTTCTTTTTTTCTGGATTTGTATTTGTTGAGGAATTATTATCAATTTTTATTAACAAATTATTTATATTCACACTTTGAGTGTGTATCAAATTGTACTTTTAAACAAGAAAGAGAATGAAAAATAGATAGATTTTATTTCAAAGGGGCAATATATGTCTCTTAAATCAAATAAAGATTCTAAACATAGGTAAAATTCTCGAGTATCTTAAATCATCGCACAAATTTGAATGAAAAGCCTTTAACTGACTCTAGTATGTCTATGATGTATTTGGGTATTTGTGTTTCTTGAGTACAAGTTGTAGCCTAAAAATGAAAGGAATAATTTTAAATGAAGGATTTACAGTCTCTTGGATGAGGATCATACAATAATTGAATATCCTATGGCTGATCGATATATTTATTATTAATGGTGTGATTTTTGTCTATTTTAATATAAACCAAAGTAGGTTTGCCCGGGGTTTCCCGCGACAAAAATAAATCAAAATTAATTCTGAACTCTTCTTCTTAACATAAAACAAAAATAAAGACTTTAAAATTTTAAGAATTTTTCTCCTCCATGTTGGTATGTATTATAGCACACTTTTCTTATTTTTAGAGCAGAAAAAATATTCAATTTGAACTGTCGTTAGCTCATCTTTCATATTATTGTCAAAAATCCTTTGTCTTTTCTAAACTTTTAAAAAAAGTGGGAATTTTTTTTAGGTCTTTATAGTTTGTTTTATATGATTCTTTGTCTAAAAATCCGTTTGTAGAAAAATATTATTTTTAGGCCGCCATGGCCTTAAAAGGCCAAAAAAATGTTACCAGAACCATCTCTTGAGCCTTACATATCTACATAAAAATTTCAGCAAAATCCATTAATTGGTTTGGCCGTGATTCCTGGACGGACACACAGGCAGATATGATAATAACTTAGTTGTGCATTTTCTCCTTTTCTTGATTTTTATTCAAGATTGTTTCTGCGTTAACTCACCGCATATTTATATATATGATGTAGTTAAGGAAAAACGCCTCGACTCAAATTATTGTCCACGTTTTCCCTGGTGATAAAAGAATAGGTAGGTAGATATGTAGGAACAACAGAAAAGGAATGAGGATAATTGAAAATTTGCATGTCTGTAATTTTCACCGTTTTTCTTCTCCAAGTAAAGATTAGTGATGCGACTTGGTCCGAGACAGAACTTTTCAATATTAAATTTTCTTTTCTAAAAAAATAAAATAGGCATATTTTGTATAAATGATGTGGGTGTCCGGATCAAGACCAATTTTTTTTTATGCAGACGTAATTTTACTACAAGACCGCTTGAAACCGAACCCGAACACTAGTAGTAGTAGATACATTCGTCGTGTACGTATGTACTATTTATTATGAACAGAATGTAATTTTCAAATAGCAGTAGGACTATAAAAAGTTTTCCTCTTTTTTTTACGATCTTGACAGAGTTTTTTTTTTTTTTTTTTTGCTTTAATGATCTAATAAAAAATAAAAGTTAGTTTTGTTTCTTTATTTTCTACTTCTTTTTCTAAGAAATGCTTACCTTATTCGTCTCGTTAGGCTGCTTATATACATATGCATATGTTGTTTTAATACGAATAATAATATATGAATATAGTTAAGTTTTTGAGTCATTATTTTTTGCTGGTAGCCTTCGTTAGCTGATTTGATTTTATGCTAATAATATGTGTAGTTACTACAACATTTTATTCTTTATCATCATTTCCTTGGTATTTAAGGAGAGAGTGAGAACAAAGAATAAGAAGCAGAAGGGATGTAATAGGTCCTTTAAAGGAGAGGGTTGCTACTACTCTACATATTATGCACACACAATAGAAGAAGAAAAGGATGATGAAAGTGAAAATATGCCATCACTTTGTTTGTAGAGAAGAATTTACGCATTTATTTTTATTTTTTTGCAATGTGTAAAGGGAGAGAAGGAATCCTTGAAAAGAGAGAGAGGTGGTGGTTGAATGAAAAAAAGGCTTTCTCCCCCCTTCCATATACTTCTTTGTTCTTGTTGCCGAGTCGAAAATAAAGTAGCGAGTATGGGGGGGTAGGAACAAAGGGCATTATGAGGGGGTTGGTTATGAAGAATCATTATTTATTTACTTATTAATAGCGTAATGAAATTTCAAATTGATTCTAAAAATTGCAATTTGTGGCCCCTCAACACAAAAGGAAGCTAGAATGTTTTGTCTCGAAAATGAGTGCGAATTACATTTTTATTCTTCCACAAATTATCGTCAATTACTATTAATAAATTATTCTTCTAATGAACCCTTTTGGTTTGCCGCAAATTGCATTTGAAGTATTCAAAATTGATCGTCGCAATAAAAGAATGATAAATTGATGGATTTTATTTGAAAGGGGCCTCATCTTAAATCAGAGAAGGGTTTTAAATTAAAGCAACAATTCTGGGGTATCTCAAATCATCCCACAAATTTGAATAATAAGCTTATAATTGGATAAAATATTGCTGAAATATTGGGATGTATTTATAAATAACTTGTAACATAAAAATTGTATTTATGTTGACTTACCATATTTGTAAGCGGTCCCACAAATATGAAAGTAAGAGGATTTCAAACTTAAGATTAGGGTAGATCAGCGATTAGGATTTGTAATTAGTTAATTTTTTGTTTCAATCTTGAGATGACATAGGGGTTTTTTCCTTTTATTTATTTTTGTTCAAAATTGTTTTTATGTTGACGCACCACATTTGTAGTTCTTATCAGTAACAATGTTGAGGGACAGGAATGAATTTTAGACCCTCTACGCTACAGTTTTACTAAAGGCTATTTAAAATAAAAGATTTTTGTTAGAGGAATTTGGTATCTTAGAATAGTTTTTGACATCCCTAGGTGCAGGGCTAGTTTTTGCGTGAGGAGATTAAGGGCAAAGATACAAGCGCTCAGCCTTTTCTTTCGTTCCTTTCTGAAAATTTGAATTAAATTTCTACTTTTGTGAATGCTTCTTCAATTGTTTTCCTAATTAATCGCTAGGTGGACCATGACCCTGCCCCTACTCCCCGCCACTGGATCCCTTAGCGTCATATCCATTACTGCATTATTTCATTGAATTACCAAGATTACATTGATGATATCATTTAATTTTGATCCATTAAAATGAAATGTTTTTTACGTATTTACTAGTTATATACACATATAACTTTGTGTATTTGAACTAAATAATGTGCCACATAATATTATGTAATGTTCATCAACATAGTCAAAAATTACACCATCTGAACATTTAAATTCTAAGGCATTTTCAATTATTGCATAATAATCTTAATTTCCAAACCCAGAAGTGGGGAAAAGTCCGTATACTGCAAGTCTAAGTCAAGTTTCAAGTCTTTGCACACCAGTTCAAGTCCATCAATGTTTTCTGCAATTCTAGTTCAAGTCTTTATAAAATAATAGATACTTTGAAAAGTACATTATATTTTGTAAAAAAAAAAAAAATTGCTTTCGAATCCAAGTTAGGTGGCGAGTTATTGATAGTGTCGTCAAGTCGACTTCTAATTCCCGACTCTAAATTCTTGTTCTCATTTTTTTAAATTTTGGAACTTGTACCATTTGATTACATTACAACTTGTAGACAAATATTAAACACCGTCTTTGTAGCATACTATCACAGCATTACCGCTCTAGCACAAAAATGTTTACTGTATTTTGTTATCAGCTGTCTTCTCCTTTTTTCCTAATCCATGTTCTGATCTTCGATTGGTTGAATTTGAATTAGCTCTTTTTAAGCTGTGAACAATTCCCAACAATTATAAAATAGAAATTCCAAAGTTTGGAATAATTATAGGGTAGTGTCGTGTAAGATCATGCCAGCTGTTTCATGCCCCCGCTTTATGATATACTTCTAATTATATATTCTTTGAAAATCAAGAAAGAAAAAAATAATGTTTTTATGGATAGTTATAGCATAAATATCCCCAACAACAGCTGTTGCCGTCTCTAGTCGATAACAACCTTCTCAATAAAAACTTCGTCGCCTTATATGATATGTCAAAAAATTGATTTCCTCTTTTTCAAACACACATAAATGAAAATAAATTTAGCATTGTGGCACAATTTTATTTCCCAATAATTCCCCCCTTAAGTTTTATACATTTTTTAATGCATTCAGGTATACAAGCAATTCAATTATCCAAAGTCTTGTCTGAAATTTGTGACCAGGCAAATTTTACATTTTGGACGAGAGTTTCTTCAATTGTTGCTGGCGGTAATTTATTGATCTTATTTTGGAAAATTGGCTTATAGATTTTCTATCGGAAACAAGTCCAGACTTGCTAGGCCATGTACCCTTTGCCCAAAATGAGTCCAATTTAGCCTGAAGCCATGCTTGAGCCACGTGAAAGCTATGAGCAGGAGCTCCGTCCTGCTAGAAAATGGCTCTTTGACATGTCTGGTAACATTTTCCGAGTCAGAACGTATTCATTTTCTCGACTCCTTTGCATCGCAGTGGTTAGACACTTCTTGAGTACGGTCTCAACATAGTATAAAGACGTCACAGTTTGTCCTCGAGTTATAAAGTCAAACGCACTATGACCCCAGTTACTCATAAGACTCCAGCCGTGAATTTTCAAGGGAAAGTTCACTTTCGAAGTCGGTACAACATCTTCTTTCCTTGCAAGCCCAAATGCGATCAGTTTGACGAATGGGATGGTGTAACAGTTCAAAGTGGACTTGTCAGAGAGAAGAACTCTTTTCTAATCATTTATTCACCAATTTTTCCTCTCACGATAAAAAATAAGTCGTTTTTTCTTCTGGATCTCCGTGAGTTTTGACTACATTTGAGGCCTGTCCGGCAAGACCTTCAACGATTCCTTCATGTGCTTGCGGACAGTCTCGTCTGATACTGGAAGACCATTTGACGTCAATCTGGTTGCTAATTTCCTCAAAGATTGTCCCTTTTTCGTAAGACTTTTGGCGATGGTTATTTTTGCAAATCTAGAAAGTGTTTTCTTCCTTCCATGCCCACTCTTGTTCTCAAGGCTCTCCCCGGAAAGTTGACAGCTCTGCTACCTTCGACTAGTTCGGAAAGAAACACCAAGGTCCCGATCGACCCCAACCTGCATTTTCCGGCTTCAAGTTGGCCTAGGGTCTTACTTAAGTAGTTCTCCTTCACGATTCTGTGACGTCGTATTTTTTAATACTCATCTGTAAATTTAAATTAAGAAAAAAAATTGTATAAAGGCTGCTTCCTTACCTTAAATTTGGTTCCATGTAGATTTTTAAGGGTCTCTAAGCCCACGTGCTTTTATTTTTATTTATTCCCCTTTTCATTTTTGAACTCCTTTTTAGAGAAGCGGTAAATTAAAAAAAGAAAACATCAACTTATTGACATACTGTATATTCTCCATTGGCTAACTACTACCTCTCCTCGTTTCTTTTTGGAGGAAAGGTTGTGAGGTACAATAAAGGTAGCAACGTTTTATAACTGAAAGGTTGTAACATGTAGGATTTACTGCCACTTCATCCCTAAGAACAAATAATATCTGTGGCCTGTCAACACAAAATTACATTTGTATTCTTATACAAATTATCATCAATTTCTATCAACGAATTATCATTCTCATTAGCCCCTTGGGTGTGTTGCGAATTGCACTTGAAGTAAGCAAAGTTGATCCTCACAATAATATGAGGATAAAGGTATATATTATATTTGAGAAAGGGGCCATATCTAAAATCAAATAAAAACTCTTAACTACTCACAAAATTATTGGTTATCTCTACTCATTCCACCCACTAATTTGAAGTCAAATTCTATCATTAACTCAAATATATCTTAACACTTTCTCCTTGTGTTGATTTTTGTTCAATGTTGTTTTTATGTTGATGCACCACATCTCCTCTCCTTGGTTACTTTATTCCTTCTTCCTTTTCTTCTATTTCTCAACTGTTGCATAAAATGAATCAGCAATTTATTTCTCCATTGCTGATTCCCTCCCCATATATTGCAAAAAAATCCCCCTAAGAAGTATATCTATTTACATTATGAGTGTTTGTTTTATTTTATTTTTGCAAACGTGTAATCATGAAGAAGAAGAAGAAGGAAAAAAAGAGCAAGGGTGGATTTTTTGTAATGGAGTATTTTTAATGCCGTGTGAGGGATCTTTCTTCTTCTTCTCTCCCCCCCCCCTATTTTTTATTATTTGTATATTATGCATTTGCTTTCTTTATTTATGAGCACTCCCTATTTCTTTTAACACTTTGCACTATTTATTATATGTAGTTTTCCTACACATATTACTTTTTACATATCTTTTTGTACTTAGTAGGGATTGTATCGGCCCTTGAAAAATGTACTACAATTTAAAGTTTTATCTACAAGAAATGCATTATTATTTTGATAGGTATCATTGGCTCCCACTTTTGAGGAAGTTTTTAAATTAAAATGTCCTAAGTTTCGAGAATATTTTATTCTTATTTTTCTTTTATAAAAAAAGTTTATTCGTTCAAATTTTATCCTCTCTAAAATAATTTAACTCTAAAATTTATCAAAAAGTAAAGTTCTGTGTCAAAAACTGCATCTAATGACGTCTCCATTATATAACCCCCCTCCCTTTCCTTTGTAAATACATTCCGGCCCCGGTTTATCATTTTCAGTACAGTAATGTTTGTTTCACTTATTGTATTATTGAACATGTTCCATAAAACTATAAGTAGTGTTGTAGATCGTATGCATTTTCTGTTTCTAAAAACAAAATAATACAAAAATCAAAAAAAAAAAAAACCCTGGCAGCTTGAAGAATGTTTGGGAGGAGAGTAGCTTAGCTGTTATGACGTTTCATTAGACTAGCTTCTAAACACAGGTCCCACTTAATATCACGCAAGGACATACGCAAGAATTACTTCATTTTTTCGATCTTAAACTCTCAAGTCAATTTATAACTCATCAACAGCTCCCAATCACACTCATGATTACTTGTAACTTAATTGTTTTCTCCTCAAGAATGAAAAAATAATAATTACAGCTTGAAAAATAAGTTCGCTCTAAAAAAAGCTTAAGATTTACAACTCTAATCACTCATTGGTACTGGGACTGAAAAAGGAGGATAGTTGGATATTATTATTAATTAAGGGATCTTAAATAGTTTATTATTATTCTTAGCTAGCTTTCATCATATGGGGGGGGGGGGGAGGGCTTACCCCCAAAAAAATTATCAACACCGTAATATAATTACTTATATAAATAAGTTTAGTATTTATGTATGCCAAATATTTTGTCAAAAGGAGCTAGCGACGCCACTGATTTTTATAGACGCTATTTAATTTGTAGTTACAAGATGGAATAATAATGATGTCATTTAGCAAAGTTTGTTGCATGGGACCAATCAAGGCTATAAAACAAAGGGATAAAAGACTCCTCTTAGCTAGTATAAATTCCCTTGGCCTTTTTAAAAAGATTTATAAAATTTTAGATTTCACTTTTGAGATAACACAGATCTCGACGTTCCTCTATCATTTTTACTCGTGACGTATGCAATTTTTCTTCCTTTTGCATAATTCACCTTGTTAATCCAAAAAAACGATGAATTCTTGGAAGTTCCTCAACACCACAAGTGTACAAAAAGGTCGTCTAGTATATTTGGACAAATATTGATTAGGTGGTCATAGTTTTACGCTTTAGTCTGATCTGAAG
Source organism: Lepeophtheirus salmonis (assembly GCF_016086655.4). Classification (NCBI taxonomy): domain Eukaryota; kingdom Metazoa; phylum Arthropoda; class Copepoda; order Siphonostomatoida; family Caligidae; genus Lepeophtheirus; species Lepeophtheirus salmonis. The sequence continues at coordinate 41,061,571 of NC_052131.2, forward strand.
GCGTCCTTGAGTTTTGGATAGATACGTAAACATTTTGTGACGAATATGGGATATATATTACTTGTGATTCCCTAATATTTACTTCAAATTAAGGAAGAGGAGGATGGATGGGATGAAAGGAAGGTGGGGTGGGGGGGGACAAGAGGCTGCAGCTCCTTCATTGACTTGTTATCATAATAATAGATTGTAGATATTATGTACGTATAATATGTACATATAAAAAAAGTCTCTGCACTTAAATTTATTTGACTCCTATAAAAGTTAATGATAATACATATAAAAGTCTAGATCATGATGATCATTATTTTGAGACCTTTAAAAAAGATCTTGTTGAATACCCTGTGGATTTACTACTAAACCTACATAAGATTCAAGTTCTATTCAGTCACAATATATATATGGTGTGTCCACATAAAAACAATCTTGAACAAAAATCAAGAAAAGTAGAAATCCCAATTTATTTATTTACTTCATATACAGAGCCCAATCCTTCATAGTTATATTTTAATCAATTATAAGCTTATTATTCAAATTTTGTGGTTTGAGTAGAGATACTCCCAGAATTGTAGTTATAATTTAGAGTAACCTATCTAATTTAAGATATGGCCCCTTTGAAATAGAATCTATCACTATCATTATTTTATTGTGAGAATCAATTTTGAATTCTTCAAGTGCAATTTGCGGCAGACCAAAAGGCTTAATTAGAATAATAATTTGTTAACATGCAAAAGTAGGTTACATTCAAATTAAAATAATTCCACATTTATATTTTCAACGACATATTTTAGTAAATTATACGCTCATTGTCAAAGTATCTGGGATGAGCTAAGATATTCAAGAGTTTCAGCTATAGTTTATATCTTTTATTTGATTTAAAGCACTGAAATTGTCCCTGAAACGGCCTATCTCAAAACAAATATATCATTATTTCAATGGTGAGGATCAATTTTGGATATTTAAAGTGCAATTTGTGGCAAACCCAAATTTATTTTTATAAGAAACTGACGATAATTCGTAGAAGAATAAAAATGTACGTAATCTAGACTCAATTCTGAAAGAATGAGTTAAGGAGCTTATGAGTTGACGTTATTCTAATACACCAACATAAAGTGATAGAATTCTATATTCCTTGTTAATGTGATGGTGGTGTTGGATACACCTGAAATGCGGTTATTGCACAGACTGCTGCTTCGCCGAAGATTGAGTTTTTATAGCACCATAAAGTAATTAAAAGTACTTCATTTCAATTGCATAAATACGGTTACATAGAACACATCATTATTATGCATGTATATTGCATTTATTGCTGATTTGTTATACTTTGTTATGTACAATGTATAATCATTACCGTTAGGGATCGTCTCTTAGTGAGAAAGAGGAAGATAATCATGGATCTATAGTTATGAGCTATGTGGATTCTAATAGTAGGTAGGTATATCAATAATTCTGTCTATGTATTATATACATTTATAGAGAGATATTAAAAGAAATGCTTTTGTGAACACGCTTTTTGTCTGGAAGGGAAAAAAATAGTCATTTATGCACATATTATTATTATTATTGCTATCAAGTCAGTCAGCAAATTCTAATAATCGTAAAAAAAAAAAATTAAAGTCGTAAAAATGAGTTTTTTCAGACGACGAAGTCTTCAGTTTTTTTATTTGAAAAGGTATGTGGCTCTTCTTGTGGAGAAGGAAAACTCTTTATTATATATATAATGTACTTCTTCCCGCCCCAGCCTTCCAACTGACCTTCCACCCTCCCCCTATAAAAACTTGCAAAAAATAGATGTATTATATTATATTTTAAGTGAGGTATATAGATATTATAACTCTTCCTTCTCGAGCTAGCCAAAGGATGATGAATCAGTGTATTATATACATACTATATCCACCCTCAAATTTTGCGTCAAAAAATGCATTATATATAATATTTACAACCTATCCGCTCGGCAGCTTCGTACTTTCTGTTTTACAAAACAAATATATTTATATTTTTTGTTTTCAAAAGGGGGAGGGAAAAAATGCAACGTTGGTAGAACACCGCGTGCTCTCCTCTTTTGTACATCTTGCACTTTTTACAATGGTTTAAAACGTTATTTTTTTTGGGGGGGGGGTGGAATAAATATGAAGTACTACACCACCATCACCACCACCACCAAAATTCTCTCAAATATGAATGTAAAAACACAATTCATGCTCTGTGGGGATGAAAAGTAAGTATGTAAGTAGTGAGCTCACGCCTTTTTCCACTTTGCAAAAAAAAAAAAACCCCTTTTTTTATATATGTTAGAGGAGTTTTCGGGCGCTCCCTTACGCTAAACTTGCATTTTCTTTCTTGTCTTCCTTGCAGAAATATATAAATATATATATAAGAAGAATATATCTATATATATGTATGTACATCCGAATGATTAGAGTGTTTTTCTGTGTTTGCTGCTTTAATTTGATACGAAACTTTGTGCTGAGTGATTGAGGCAGTGTGGGTTGCTGTTGAGTGTTGTACTTATTACTACTAATACTACAACATACTACAATTAGCAGTAAGCTTCGAACTTAATCCACGAGAGTTCTAATTGAGGAGGGGGTGAATGCTGTTGTCGTTGTTGTTTTCATAGAATTTTTTTGCGCGCTCTCAGGGAGGGAGGGAAGGAAGGATGAGTCTTATGTGGTGGTGGTGGTGGTGGATGTTGATGACGTAAGGACGGCCTCGGAGAAACCACTAAAAAAATTGCACATTTTTTTACTCTTCTTCTGTTTATTATTATTTTTATTATCGGGAAAGTCGATTCATCATCGTGAATTGCAAGAATCATTCTCCTACTTCTTCTTTTCCTGGAATGTTGAGGGGAGAGAGAAGACGTGGAAATACATAGAATAGTAATTTAAAATATAAAGAATAGAAATAAGACGAGGCCAAACGACTTCTATCCCTGTTCGAATCCTTGGTGCAAGAGCTTTCAGGAGGAAAAGCAGTAAATTACCCCTATAAACGTGAATACTTTAGCCGAGTGCCGCTATATACAAATAACAGATAAAGAAGATCCATTAATTATAAATAATATTATAAAAGTTATAAAAAAACGGACAATTTCATCGTCACCCCCCTCCTCCTGTTTACCTACCTTCTGACTCTACTACTGTGTGTGCTTCCCTGTCCCTGGTAAATGATGAGGGATAACCTCCTATGTCCAGAGAGGAGATTCGTCTTTGGAAGTGGGGGTGATTCAGTTGCATATTATATAACCGAAGTGGTTCTTTACTTTTTGGACAAATCGTCGTGGAGACCACCTGCTATTCTCGAGTCCGTCTTTTCGCCACTCCTCAGGAAGAAAAAGAAGAGAGATTTCCATCCTCCTCCAACGCTGTATCGAATCAAAATCGCCACCATCTCGGTTACAGCAGGAAACCAGAAGAGCCACCACTGCTAGAGGCGGAGGAGGAAAGGGGGAAAGGCACTTCACCCTTTTGGACCTGTCCCTCTTCTTCGCACACCATGATGGCCCTCATGACCCCTGCTCCTCCTCCTCCCCCTGTCGTCTCATATCCCAATACATCCTCTTCACTCTACAACCCGTCACTCTATCCCTCCTACAATCCGCCACCACATCCTTCTGCCGCACTCCCTTCTCTCCAGCATCCCTCACTACTCCTCCCAACAACTACTCCTCTGGGTTACACTCTCCATGATACAAGTCAGCCACTGACACTCTCTCATCACCAGGATCTTCAAACTACCATTATACCACATCACCACCAACATCATGCCCCTCAAAATAATCTGGTGTATCAGGTACTTATAATTTGTCTCATTATCTCATGCCACTGTCTTTGTATTGGTCTAATTAGTTGTTTATCTTGATTTTGACCATTTTATCTTTGGTGAAATTAAAAATTTACAAAATCTCTCACTCCTTGTCTTTGTCTCTGTATCTCTCACTTACTCACTTATTTATCAACCCCCCTCAAATCTCAAATATGTATTCTCATATTCCTACTCCAAATGTGCTTCTTGTTTATTGATACATGTATATACTTATGTGTTTAAACATATTTCATTTTATTTCCATATTGAATATTATTATTTATTGATATCGCTTCATCTAAGATGTGTGTGTGTCTTTTATATACATATACGTACACGTTACTTATACTCCTTGAAAGATATACTGATACTACCTTCATCCAACATCCCCCTTTCGAAATGGGATTGTACAAACTGATCTTATTATTGTTATATATACTTTGCTCTTTTGTTTTTGATAGTCAATGCGAAATTGGATATCCATTACATATTATATTCTAATTACAATTCACACTTATATATATACTTATATTTTGAGAAGGAGTAGTTGTTGCCTTAAGTTCTTATCAAATGATGAAGAATAAAAAGTAGTAGTTGTTGTAGTACTAGACGCAAAAACAGAAGCCGGAATGAAGAATAATGATACATACTCCCAACATCTTTTTTAAGCTCCATAAAGAGCCAGAGAAAAAGAGAGATACAAGGGCCTTTGTTGCTATCCTTCTTTTGTTCTCTGATATTATTGTACTTATATTTATTTATTTAACCAATCATAATATTATATCAATGAGGATGATAGTCCAGGTCCAATGTTTCTCAAACTTATAGAGCGCTACAAAGTGAACTGCAAAAGTCTATGCTTCTGTTACTTAAATCAAAGAAAAAGATAATTTAAAAATATAACCAAAAAGTTTGAGAAACACTGGCCGAAATAGATGCTCTCTTTCACATTATTATTATTTGTAGTCTCTTGGAAATGAGGGAAGTGTAGCTCTGGGACAGCAGGAGAGAGGAGGAAGCTCCTCTTCCTCCAATACCACTCCAGGAGAGAGTCCTTCCTCTATGGGATCTCCTATCTACGGGAATCAGGACTTTGACAAATACAAGGAAATGATGAAATGTAGTAAAGCTGCTACTAAAAAACATGTGGGAGGAGGACCTCTCTCTGAACTTGGACTCATTCCACCCCCATCGTCAGCAATCACCACTTCCACCATTACTACACCCTCTTCATCCTCCACGACTACTAATAATGGTAGCCAATGTAGCAGCTCTACATCTGCACCCATGAAACTTGGAGATGAACTGGATCTACTTCTCCTTAAAAAGTTCGGTAATAGCACGACGACTACACCCACTACTCATCCCTCAGTTGTTCCCGAGGAGCAGCAAAGAACCAATACTACGGTAAGAGAGATCAATGCTCCACCTCCCAAAAGGTATTTGAGGATGGGTCCGACTCGGGCATAGTTTAGCTTCTAATGGTCTGTACAAAGATCCATTACTTCAATTGTGTGCAATTACTAGACACAAGAAAGATTAAATCAAGCTTTCTTTTATTTCCTTTTTTTATTTCGTTCTTCTTAAGATCAGAGTGTTATAGTTAGTTAGTTACTTACTTACTTACTTACTTGCTTTTTTAGAGTATTATATCCCCTTAATCTTGGAATGGGAAAGAAAGCCTTCATCCTTCTAAGTAAAATATATACTTGAATGAAATGAATTGCAATCTCTGTGTGGAATGTGCATTTATTAAAATATAAACTAATAATAATAATATGTACATTGTGAATGCATATTGAGAAGAATAAGCAAAAATATATGAAAGATGAGGTAAGGAGGGAGGTAGGGAGGAGTAGACAATAAATAAATATATAATTACTTATATTCGCAATTATATGTAGTATATATATATTAATAATTGAATGTAAAAAACTATCTATAGTGTTATACTCAACATAATTAATTATGTTGAGTATAATACCTTCAAAAGATGATGATGATACCACCACCACCACAGTCAGTCACCGTCGGTTGCCCATCGTCATCATTCCTGTGTTTATGAGTAATAAACAATAGACAAATACACACACTCAAAGAATTTAGATCCAGACTTGTACTCCTCTCTCTCTCTCTCTTATTTTTCCTTCTTCATCATCATCAGAGAAGAAGAGATGGACTAGATAGATCCATTCGTTTTATGCTTAGCTGTAAAATTATGCTATATGAATGTATGCACATATTTGTAATAGCACTCGTACAGCTAATCACATTGTGGGCGATCTATTAAAAATGACAAATTTTACATTTGATTAAAATATTTATCTCTCTCTGTATGTCTAGCGCTGTGTTTATGTAGAATGCATACCATATGTATACTATATAATATAATAAAGATAGATATGAATAGATTGATTTATTATAGGCAAAAAATAAAAGGGAGGTCGACGTGTCAGTCAGTCTTTCCGTCTAAGCAGCAGTATTTTACGAGATTTTCGTCTTGTTTTATTTTATAGACATAGAAGGAAGGTATTTTAATATATATGTATTATATAAAAGTGAGTTAAATACTCTCTCGTACTAGTACTAGTAGTGGGATATCATGATTTCACCCCCTCATTCTAGCTTTGAGTAGAGTTAGACGACGTGAAGGAAGTCGTCGTCCGTCTGCGTGTCCGCGACAAGAGTCACTTTAATAATTATATCATTCAGAGTCGAAGAGGATTGGCTAAATTCTCGTAAAATTATACAGGGAACGACGACTCAAATATATGTAATACATAACATATCTACAATTTTTTAAACTTTCCTTGTATATACTTATATATATATATACATGCATAAGAGTCAATCCTATGTATATTGCTTGTTTTTTGTATGTCCAAGAGGATAAATTGGACTATTAAAAGCCATAGACCATTCACTTTCATTTTGACCCAATATGTGTACATATTTTTGACCAGCTCAGCTTATATTAAGTATAAAAGGTCCGGGATTCATACATAGATAACGCTATCTATTTTTTTAAATTCACCTCTTTTTCAGTTAGTACACACCTTCAAAAAGACAGTTGTCGAAATTTACTAACAATCTGTGCTTTAGTTTGTGAGTTATTGTGCTAAGTGTGACGCTACTTTTGTTATTTCCAAATAAAAAAATTATTTTTAAATTTTACACTCCATCTTGATGAGAAAAAGTACCGTTCAATCCAAGCAATGACTTGAAAAGTGTTATAGGAACTCCGCTCCATAAAGGGAATAATTCCATACCAAGCAAGGGCGTAGGCAGGAATTACTTTGTTTATTATCTTCAATTCTACTCTGAGTCCAAGTAGGCCCTATTCAGATAGCTTCCCAACAAATTTGTCATTCATGAGCTCATATACTCGTGGTTACACTTTACTTAGATGTTCTCTCCTCAAGAATGAAGGAATAATAATAATAGCTTTATAAAGAAAGAAAAAAAAACTGTTCAAATTCCCATGCTAAAAAATGGCTACGATTTACAACCCTTCCTATATATGTATATAAAGGATAGAAGGTATGTTTTGTAGCTGAGAAAAGGTCATTACCCCCGTATTTTCCTTCCTTTTTTCTTCTCCTTTTATTAATATTATTCATGCATATATTTTTTGCAACTTCATGATTCCTTGTCCCTTCTGAATCTCAAAGCGTAATATTATTATTATTGACTTTGTAAATGAAAGCATTTTTTCTTTTGTGAAAGTCATCAAAATGTACATACTAGGTACATATTTGTACAAATTTACTTTGCAGTAAGAGATGATGTTGATGGGGGCCTCTTAGAGTTATGAAAAGAAAAATATAATAATTATTTGAAAGCTTAATTTGGAGAGGTACTGTTCTTTGTTAGTTAGTTAGTTAGCTAGCTAGTTAATTGTAGAAGAAGAAGACGAACCTGAGTTGTGTTTTGTTTTTTAGTTAACCTTGAAAGAATTGCGCTTTCTACATACACATATACTACTCTAATTTTGTCTTCTTACTTATTCCTCCTCCTGAAAAAAGCTATGAACAACACACACAATTTTGTACATAATGCATTTTCACAGCTCCTTCTTCCTCTCCCTATATGGTGTGCAAGTGGCAACCAAAAAATGAGATGAATCATTTTAAATAAAGGATTTACAGTACTTAGGATGAGGATAATGCCATTCAATAATTGAATATTCCGTGGACGAAATATATATTAATAGTTTAATTTTTGACTATTTGAATAGAAATGACTTAAAAATAAGTATTCTGCAGCCCATTATAAATATCAAATACCCAGGGTTATATTATTCACCAATACATAGGAATAACCATCTAATTATAATAGATCCAAATAAAATGATGGGTTCAATTAATGTATGGCAATTAGAGCGACTAATATCGTTATTAAATAATGGATTTAAAGATGAAAAAATTGCCACTTGTACAATTTACCTATACAAGTTGCAAATTGTACACAACCTATATTCATATGAACCATGGATGTATTTAAGTATATATCTATTTTGAGAAGGATTTTGAAGCCTTTTCCAACTTTTGAGCTCAAGTTTGCTAATTTTCAAAAAAATAAAGTTTTAAAAAAATAAAATAAAATGATAAAACAACTACGTGCCATAAGATAGTCTAAAAGTAATTATATGTGCATAATACCTATAATTACTATTGTAGAAGGGAGAGGTGGGCACAATGTCTTTCCACTTTTTTTTCTTTTTTTTCAAAAAGTAGAACGATGAAAGTACTATTTTAAATAAGTGCATTTTTTGCATTCGTGTAATTTGCTTTCTATTTACTCTTCCCTCTCTTTTATAACAACAACGGCAACATTCTTCTCCTCTTTGTAAGAGAGAGGGAGCCGTTCTCTTGGTAGTGCACTTTGAATGAGTGTATATCATTATTTATCATCACCAAGTTAATAGAAAGAGATATATATATATATATATAAGAGCTGTTGCTAACGGAGTTTCTTTTTTTTTTTTTTGCAAATTATATACATATAAACATTTATTGTAACGTTTGTATATTTATATTGTATTAAAAGAGAAAGCTCATATATATAAAATATATGCCATGGAGCCCTGGTTTTTCTTTTTGCTTCCCTTGCACTTTTTCCCCTCTCTTAAAATATACACACATGCATTCTCCTTCAGTGGCCTTGAAAATAAATAGATGTTCTTTTTATTATTCTTCATTCTCCCTAAAAAGTGAAAGTAGGTAGTGTTGCGTATCATGCTTCTTGTGTATTTAACGAAGGAAGAGCAAGAGGAATCCTTTTTCTGCAACAAAACTGCATTATATATTATATAAATCTCTTTTGTCAAATGCATCCATATATTTTGCTCTACTTTTTATATTTTATAATTCAGAATTGCTTTATCGAATCAGGGGTATTTTTATGCTGCGTAAGTTCTACGTGTTGCTTAGTTACTTAAATATATTGTCTGAGCTCCGTCCAACAATCCTTCTAACCCCTTTTTCTATTCTTCTTTTGTCAAGGAAATGCAGTTCCAAAAAACAAAGAAACTCATTACGAAAATGTATTAAAAAACTGCTTTTCTGTTCAAAGTAATGAAAAAGAAAGCTTCTATTTCTAGAATAAGAAATGATTATTTTATTATTCCCCTTATGTACATACATATATTTGCACAAAAATAAAAAAAGTACAGGCGGGAGGGGGAATGATGATCGTTCTATTTATACTACTAGTATATAAATATATACTATGTGCAGTATCGTAAAAAAAAAAAAGTGCACTTATGAATAAATACTCGTTGTGTATGTAGACTGTAGACGTGAATAGAGGGTTGCAAAAAGAAAGAGAAGTTATAGGTGTGAATCAATTACTTTACCATTTTTTTGTGTGTATATCCCCCGCCCTCTCCCATTTAGCGTTACGTTGCAAAAAAAAAAAAAAAAAACACATATATGTATATATGGCCCGTCAACATAAAAGTAAGCTAGAATGGGTTTTTTTCTCTCCGAAAGTGAATGGGTATTGTATTTCTATCCTAAGACAATATTATCGTATATTTATATCAACTAATCATACATATTAACCATTTGGATACATCGCAAATTCCCCTTAAAGAAGTCAAAACTGATCTTTAAAAAAAAAAAATAGCAATACTATTGAGTATCTATCATAAATCATCCCACAAGTTTGAATAATAAGCCTATAATTGAATCAAATATAAATGAAGTAAATAATAGATTGGGGTTTCCTCCTTATCTTGTTTTTTTGTTCAAGATTGTTTCTATGTTCAAAATATTATGTATAATATGTCTCGTGTACTTGGTACACGGTAGGCAGATTGCACACGCTGCAATTTGTAGGTCTCGCTATGTCTTATTTTCCTATACTAATAATAGTACCAGGCATTTCAATTCTGGTGATCAATTTCAATTTGATCTATTAAAATTACTTAATACAAATAACGTTTTATTTAATTATAATATGTAACAAAAGTCATTTCTATTATCTACTAATTAATTGGGCCTGTCATTTCATTCTGATATATGCATATTTAATTAAATTACGTAAAAAATGTGCCATAGAAACCATCTAATGGAATTTACCAGACCCGTTTAAAGTTTAATGATACTTGGGCGTGGAAATGGCACTTGCATTCTAACTACTGTATTTGAAATTATTATTCTCCACATATTTTTTCTATTATTACAACTTGTACAATCTGCTGGCTGTACAACTTACAGCTTGTACACTATATATGTATATTTATCTATACAATATTTAAAAACAATATTCATTCACTCATGTATTTACTATGGTCATATTCTGCTCATCTCTTTAACATCTAAGACGTTGACTTCTTTTTTTATTAATTAATTTATTTATTTGCTACATTTAATTTTACTGTAAATTGAATCGAGTTTATTTATTTATTAATATTACTTGTTATTAGTCTATGTGTATGCATAAGAGAGAGCGGGCAGAGTTGCAGCCAGCCCTTTTTCTCCAACATCAAATAAGCTATAATTTTTTTTTTTTTTTTGAGATATGTGATAAAAACTGATTTGGAGGTGAAGTACTATTTTTTTGTAATAGTGCAGTCATTTTTTTTAATTATAAATTATGGCATTTACTATGAGTTAATATTCTATTTATTAACTTCAAAACTCACTCATTGTGGAAAAATTTGAGATATTGTAACGCTCAGTACAAAGAATATTAATATTAAGAATGTTAGTAAACCAGAGGAGGAGGGCCTGAAAAGGATTGTGGGAATGAATTTTATGATCTATAATCCTGATCAGTCATCTATTGTATTAATCTTATTATTTCTTAATGTACTAAAATAATAGTTGATAGAAAGGTAATAATTCTTTTTTTCTAACTCAAATTTTATTTTGTTAACTGTTGCTACTGATCCTGGCTATCTTTAAATAGATTTAAACAATAGTGAATATGTTTAGGTATGTTTGGAGAGTTTAAGTTAACCCAGTTTGGAGTTATTGAGGCAAAAGCAAAAAGTGAGGCAACCTCTCTCTCTCTCGTCTTCCCTACTAGTATGTATGTATATAAATTTTTCATAAAGTGGAGACACAACCACGACCGACCGGTGCCGGGGAAATAGAAAAAAAGAATAAGGTTGAGTGATTTTTTTAAAGAAAAGTTTCCGTCAATTTACATTATACTTAAATAAGTGAAAGCAGATTATTTGTTTTTTTTTGTACGCTTATTTTGATGTCGGATATTGTTATTTTAGATGGAGTAATTTTGGTTTAGTCTATATATTTTTGCTCAACTTTTCTAGAAATCCTTTTTTTTTTTGTCGCCCGTTGTTATTCAATTATTTTGAGCTAATGGCGGTCATTGGCGGGCCTTGTCGTAGGAAATTAGCAGCAAGAGTCAAGGAAATGACCACTGCATTAAGAATCCAATCGGCAATGTTTCCCGAGAATCTTTTCAGGTCGCCTGTTGATGTTAAGGTATGTTCTTTATAGTACTGATCGACAGTTCAAAGGCATGGGTTAAAGTTGAGTGGTTCATTAGGACCTAAAGCAATGAGAATACCAACACTTTAACTGTCCTAAGAAACTACCATTCTACCGCACCAACCATTATTATTTACTCATCTCTATTATGTAAATTTTGAGAGTTTAATGTTTTACAATTTTCTGATGAACCATGTTGTAGAACACATCATTAGCTGTCGATTACTAAGAAAAATATTTTGCTAGTCGCCACCATGAGCAGACAGTACCAGAATAGGATTGAGATTGCAGCGCTCCTCCGCGCGGGATTATCTCAGAAGGCCATCTGGGGAGCAGACTGGGGCCTCGAGAAAGACGATTTACATTGTCTCTATGCGGTTGAAGATCGGGGAGGACCTCAGTCACTCTCCAGGAGCAGGCAGGAAACCCTCCATTTCCGTCAACCGCCTGAAGTGATCCTTCAAGTAAAAGCCGAAGTCCTCAATTGCTTTCATGGCCAGGAAGATGAAGAAGTCCCCATCAGCAGTGTCCAGTGCTCTACAAAAAGGCAGGAGGAAAGACTTTGTGGGATATTCCACGGACTCAGGTAGACATAAAACCTGAGGAAAGTCGGTGTGGAGCGTGCCAAAAAGATCCTGAACCACCTCAAGTGAACATGTAGACTCATCTGATCTTTTCTGATAAGATGCCTTTTACTGTTAACCATTAAAACCCCTACTTCAGTTATGATTGTAGGTCTGGTTGTATCCAACGGGAAGGCCATTAATCCCCTATAGTTCCCTTTAGGATACAGGCTGAAGAGCGGTGAGTACGTCAAAATTATGGATACCACAGTTATCCCATAGATCAAATCTATCATTAGCAATTCTCCCTGGGTGTTCCAACAAGATGGAGTACCTTCCCACACCACAAAGAAAACACAGACTGGCTCCAGGTCAACTTATACTTCTGGGAGAAGAAATTCTGGGGGCTGCGGAGACCAGACCTCAACCCCCTAGATTATTCCATCTAGGTGCACTTGGAGTGCAAGGACTGCAGGAGACGCCACTACAGAACCTGCGCCCTGAATACCTCTGTCAACATGGCCTGCGTCTCCATGAGTTCCGAGTACAACCAGAGGTCTTGAGCAGCTACCATCGCCGCCTAGAGCTCACCTTATTCTGAGGGTGGATACATTGACTAAAACATGTTCTTTCGGTTTCAATTAATAATAATTGTTTCCTAATTCACGCAGAATCCTGCCTTAGACTTTAATACTATTTCCGTTAAAATGGGTAAATAGTAACGGTTGGCCTGGAATACCAATAATTAACGAAAGTCTTTATTAATTTAAAAACTTCATCTGGTCCAGAAAATATAAGTAGTGTGGCTATTTCCATTATATTTCAACAAATTTTCAAACAATTTATACAAACTATGATGAAAATTAATTTTATATCATTAATTATAATCTCCTAAAAAAATAATTTTAAAATCGACCAACTGGTTAGAAAGATTCAAAATCTTAACCACTTGGTGGCGCTCACATATTGAAAAACTTTAATCACTGATTTTAGGGGTTATACTTATTATAGAAGTATGAATTTGATGGTAAAATCAGTGTAAAAATAAGGAAAATCAATTATTTTCAATGTTTTTATGTTTCGAGAGGAATGTCCTTCGGGCCCAATTTGAGGATAAAGGATTGTACGAAATTTCGAAGATTTTTTTTTTCTTGCATTTCTTCAAGAGATCCATATTCCACTGAAAAAGTGTATTTATGTTAGTTACTACACTCAACTTTAATTCAACCATGCAAATTTAAGTGTAAGTTTAACTGCATACATACCATTTTTAAATATTTATTTACATAATTCAACCATTGGTATATAATATATTGTATTTGTTGAAATGTAATACAAATCCCCTAGTATTACTAAAGTAATAATTCTCCTTGTTGATGATTCCTAAAATAGAGTTGAAATTTCTATCTATGTATATTTATGAGTAGCACAAATAGATGTGGTACTCTTTCATTATATTGTTTCCCTTTTTTAACAAAGTTTTAGGTTATATTTATAAAAAAAACAGTGCTCAATAGTAGGCAACCTATAAAAAAATGTAGATAGATTACCTAATGTTAGGTAACCCCGTAAATGGTCCAATCTAATCGAGAATGAAGTAACTTGATTTGTCTTGTTGCGCCAACAAAGCCAAATGAAGAAAAGTATACCTTGGTATATATCTTAAAGTTGCTTTTAATAAATATGATTTACAAATATCCCTTTTGCGAGTCATTAATTGTACTGAATTCAATCTTTTCATTCGTTAATGCAATAATACATTGGTAAACATATTTTAGCGAATCTGAATTAATTTTCATTGCTTTACTTAATATGAAATTTTTCCATCAGATAACAATAACATTAGGTACTTTTAAGGAATAATATCTTGTAAACGTTAGCATGATTTTCTATACCTGAAACATCCTAATTTGCTAAATTAAACCACTACTAAGTTTAGGGAAAGTAGGATATAACATAATTGATTCAATTAATAGTACGTGAGCGTTAGCTTATTATTTGTAGGACTCATTGTAGCTATATTTATCCATTCTTGTCTCTGGGAAAATATCTGTTTTTATCATATCAATCTGGAGTTTCAAGAACTGTGTCAATGGAAGGATTTAATAATAAGATTATATATTCTTTTAAATACTTGATTCCTTTATTTTCAGCACATTATTTGTAATTATATTTTCCTTTTTTTTTTTTTTTTTAGCCCAACAACAATGATCTCATTTCGTCTCCCACCTTTTCTCGAAAGCAATCCTCTTCTGTTGCATCATCTCCACACAACTTGGAACCTCGATCCAGAAATCCCAGTGATTTTCAGTCTCAATCCAGTCTTGAAAAACAACGATCCTCTCAAAGGTCTTCGCTCCTAGAATATGTAAGTACAATTTTACTTAAGTAAGTATATAGAACATAGTTTTCATGTGACGTCAGGATTGTTAATGTAGACTATCTTGGGGGGATGGTCCAAATAACCAAGTTTATTTTTAGAACCAAACCCTTTTTTCATTGAAATTAAGGAAGATGGTAAATTAAAATTGGAAAATTTGATGTTTAAATGGAACTGACAAGTAAAAAGAATAAAACCTCTACCACCTTTCAAAACTGTGCTCACTTCACGTCCAAATTCGTATATATAAGATTCTAATATCTATTAAAAATAGGTCGTTACATCATACATTCATATTAATATAACCAATAGATTTAGCTATTACATTTGCAAAGATAAGACATTTTTCTCATATTATCCTACTTTTCTGTTTCCTAATTGATCGAAAACAAAATTACTTGTTAAAATCCAGCTATTTCATTGGGATTAACTTTTAATTCAAGTATCATTGTTTTTCTTTGCTAACAGGTACTATTCAATTCAAGTTCTAAGTTTTTTACTTATAAGACTTAAATACATTTGATAAAGTTTCTTAAATATTTCGAAAATATGTTCATAAGATTTTGAAATATATAAACTAAGAGCCTAGCCCCTATTATGGTCCACAATTATGATTAAATTACACATGCAATTTGTAACGTCAATAAAAACGCTTAAATCCTCGGAAGAATATTCACTAAAAGATTCTCACAACCTCGACTCATGGTTGTCTTTCTTTTGAGTATTACAAACATAGTCTTTGGAAAGGAAGAAGAATGGCTCCGTATATTTGAAGAAAAAAAATATTTATGCAATTATATTCAGGGGCGTCCGCAGGATTAGATTATATTTATTTTTTTAATTTTTGCTCGGCTGCTTAATTTGGTTTGATGACATTTTTTTTTGTGGAAATTTTTTTTTCCTCTTATTAATTTATTAAAAAAATTCCTTTAGAAAAGGTGATTTAGAAGGTACCCTCCAGCCCACCTCCTGCGGACACCCCTGAAGTTTCATGCATACATTCAATAATGAAAAGTATATATAATTGTAGTCACTTGAATTTAACAAAAATTCAAAAAGAAATAGTCAATCATAATGATCTCCATATATGTATGTTTATTTATGATAGAAGTTGTTCCAATATATAATATTTAAAATTATTTTGCTTCTATTTGACATGCCTGATGTGTTAGATGACTCATGTTGTTACATGTTCTTTATGTACATGAATATGACTCAATCACCTTATGAAAAGGAGAAACTCATTCTTCCCCTGTTATAGCTTATAATAACGCTGTGTTGTTTGTACTCTAACCAAGTGGTTCAACTGTTACTTTATGTAATTGATAATATTACTTCAATGTATGTTATGCATGTATGCATAGGTGGATGGATGGATAACTAACTACATTCCATTCCTTTTTAAGTGTCAGGTAATCTTGTTCTCATACATTCATGTAGATACTTAACTAATAATAATATACATACCTAGAGATAAAGAGAGTTAGATACCTATTCTTATTCTATGTACCTACATACTCTATGTTAATTCAAATCAAACAAATAATATGTTACTTGTCAACACAAAAACAAGCTAGAATGATTTTTTTCAAAATTGAGTATGAATTAAATGCGTATTCTTCCACAAAATATCCTCGATTTCTATCAACGAATATATAATTTAAAAGTGCTAATGCTATATGGGGCCAATATAAGTCTCTTGAATAAAATAAAGGATCTTACCTATAGCTAAAACTACTGAGTATCTGAACTCCTCCCACAAATTTTAATAATAATTCTATAATCTATGTCTTAGAAATATACATATATAATGTAATAAAATATACTGGGTCTTTCTCCTCGTCTTGTTCTTATGTTGACTCAACAAATGCGTATGTATATATAGATATTAGTATTGAGACTCGGTCTGAGACCAATTTTTCTGCGCTTTGGACTTATGTAGTTTTTTCTAGGACGGGGAACGAAATTCAGATTAAAATAACGGATTTTTTTGTAGATCGAATTTCACTATGACACCAAAGTTCGATCCGATATAATACCGATCTGAAATCCAACACTAATGATTTAACAGAAACTGTGTACGGCTAAGCCTCGTACATTGTTTATATATATATATATATATTGAGGCTCACTTACCAAGGGGGAGCGAAATGAGATTATTCATAACATAAGTTGGGACCTTTTATTAGTGTTGAATCTCTATCTGAAACTTAATTTTATCCCTGACTCGGTTTCAATGACGGTTTCTGAGCTTTGAAACCTTGTACCGAAAAAAAAAATAGTACTTAAAAATTTCTTCTTTTCTTAAAAAATGTCATTTATTTGTGTCACCGATCGATTTTTATATGTGGATCGAATGTTACGAGACTGAATTAGACCAAACCGTGACCGAACAAGTTTGCTGTTACAAAAATTATTATGACCTCATACCAGTATACTACCTCTTTTTAACCTCATTGCCATTGCTCGATATTTTTCTCTAAATGAGGCCCCAATAAGCCCTAGATATTTATAAAATGTAGCACTTTGGCAATTAGATCCAGAGCTTGTCTTGGTTTGCTTCAGGAAGAAATATTTGGATGTTTTATGTTACCTTATGTATTTGGGCCTATAGGGGATAAGCAAATGTTCAGGCGTTGAAGGAGGCCGTTGTTACTTTAGCTAAGTTTCATGTGGGAGAAATTAACCATCCTTGAGAGTTGTCTTGGCTGTATCGAGCTGTCATGAAATATTTATTTTCCAAAAATGTCTGAAACAGCTAGTCACATCTATTTAGTATCTGTTGACAGTTACTCATCAAAGTTTAAGCCATTTTGCACAATACATATTTAATGACAGCTTGATACTCGATTTTGTCCGTTTCCTCAAAAACACACAACTCAATTCACTGTTGCATAACAACTGCACGCTCAAAATAGCTGAAAAATAGTGAGTAACTGTCAAGAGATGCTAGATAGATGCAAACAGCTTTTATTCATTAGTGCTGGCACCTTCCCGTTGAAGTCGAAAACTTTTCAGACCACCCTCGTACTTCATTTTTCTTTTTTAATATGATTTTTAGCTTAAAAAGATTGTTGTTGAAAATGAGTTTTCAACATATATTTGATAGTAAAGCAAAGTTGGTCAGTCTTTTTGTTTATTTATTTGTGTGTCGGATGAGGTCTCATTTTTAACAAGGAGTTCATATTAAAAAAAAGGAAAGAAAAAGATAGTATATATCACGTCGTTACTTTATTGTATCACGGCACCTTTTGTCCAAAAAGAAACTGAAAAAAGGCCCAAAATCATCTGGTAGTTAGCCAAATAAGTCTATAGTTCTGAATTTCAATTATCTCTAATATACTCCCAGACTATCGCTTTTATATTATTTTTAAAAAGAATTATATATTATTAAAATCTACATGGTATATTCAATACTGTATTACAATATTTTATTAAAAGAGTAGTTATTATGTTATTTCTATAAAAAAAATAGCCAAAATTTCTTCATAAAAATTAATAAACTTCTATGAACGACGAGTGATCAACAAGAAATTATATTTCTTTTCTGTTGGAAATGGATTAATGAGTATAGAATAACTTATTAGCAAAAAGAATAAATTATGAAATAGCCATGACGTATCAAGGGAGAAGAGGTAATCGACACCTGACAACAAAATGCATAGGGTATCTTTGTGTTAGCAAGTGGTTTTGTGTTGATCCTTATTTATTCGGTCCAGTCCAGTCTTAGGACCGGTCCTTGGAATTTTTCATAAAAATATCGATGGTTTATTAAACCAAATAAGATATATGTAATAAGATTATTGCACATATCTTTCATTATAATACGAACATATTATTTTGTTACTTGGTTATATAATTTATAATAATTTAAAAAAAAAAGGAAGCACGCCCTCATTGACGTCACGAGGGATCAATTTTACCTTCTTTATGGACCGACAAGTGGAACAGGACTGGATGCGACCGTAAAGGACTGGGCCGCAATCCTTGGTCCTAAACAAGTACCGACACAACACTATTAGCGAGGTAATGATGTGATATATATGTGGATATGTTAAGTACATAGATGGCGCTACTACAAAAAAATTCACAGTTGGATTGCCATATGATTCTCTTTCAAACTAGTTATACAGCGATGTTTTTACTATTTAATACATTGCTTATCATTGATTTGAATACTATTACTTTATTCAATTTTCATAAAGTTTCAATAGATTTAGAATTTAAGTATAATATATTTAACGAATTCTTTAAAATCCCAGCTACATCGCTGTCCAGCAAATAAATAAACTTTTTGAGGTATAACTACATAATTTAGACATTAATATTCTTTTTTCAAATTCTTGTCCCCGGTATGTTTGATATTTTTCGACTTCCGAATCCCATTGGTTCATCCGGGGAATATTTGAATATATCTGAGGTTAACTATAGTTTTTTTATCTATTGAGTGGGGCAAATTTTGTCAAATTTTACTTAATGGCAATAGTCATAATTTCAAGTGCAAGATAAATTATTTAGTACGACGGATGTTTGACTTTCACCACGCCTTTAATATTGAGGTCATAGTAAATGAGTGGTTGTGTGTTTCGTCAAAATCTGTTTTTATTGCCCAGCAGTCGGTACGATACATTAAACTGAACATTCTACCATTAGTGACGTCATAGACTATGACTGATTGCGTGTTTTGTCAAAATCTGCCTGTTTTGCTCAGCAGTCGATACAATACGTCAGACTGAAAATTCTAGTAAGCCCGTTTACTTGATGGTCTAACCTTGTATTTATATTAACCATGGTTATGAGGATATTTTCAAATTTAATGCGCCATCTATTGTTCAAATATGCCAAACAAACAAATGCCCATTAAAAATGATTCGATTGCGGGTAATTAAAGGTTTTAATTTTTTGAGGAGAAAAATTGTAATTACTCTGTTTATATTGACCAGGTAAGGTAATTTTTTCATCATTGCATTTTTCACCTAAAATTAAATAATAGTTATTAAATAAAAAATATCAAATTATGATTTTTTGTTAGAATACCTAATATATTATATACAAAATTAGTGATGGGACGATTTCAAAAAATGCCAATTCTTTAATATTTTAAATAATAGTTAAAAAATACCATTTTGCTATAAATTTCTAAGAATTACAACTGATAGAATAAACCGCGATTCTTTTTCCTGGAGTGAGTAATCCTACGGCAAACTTTGCAAAGGCTAGCTTTCCTCGATCCCTTTACAAAACTTATTCCCCTAAAACAACAATATGTGCACCGAGTGTATGTGTTAAGAACACTTGTTCACGTTTAGTTTTTCTTCAATTTGTTTCTTCTCAATTTTCAAGCATTTTTTTACATAAACTATTTTATTAGAATATTTGTAAAATTATAATACTCAAGTAACAAATTCCCTTTGTCGTTTTTTATATCTTGACAGATATATGTAATAATATTTTTTCATAACTTAGAAAAGTAATAAACAGTTAAATACCTGTAATAGATAATAATACATAAGAATCCAAACTGCAAATTAAACATTATTTTTACTATGCCGGTTCTAGAAAAAACCCGATTCTCCGATTCTGATTAATTGTTCCATAACTATACAAGATAATAAATGTGACTTTAAATAAGGCTTAGCAACGAGCATGGTCAGATAAAGCACAATCAGTAAGTGCTCTAGACAGGGGAAAAATTATCGACCTGTGATTATTTTTTCATTATTGAGGAAATAACACCCGAGTATTGAGTAGCTAAAGAGTGGCCCACAAAACTTTTTCTTTTTGATATCACTATAAAAAAAAAAAAGACTGATGGATAATTTTTCAATAATTTTTATTTTATTTTATCCGGTTAATAATGGAGCTCCACTTTATTCATATGGCCGCCGTCGCTGGCCTTACAGTAGCCCATTCTGTTGACCCAATTTTTCAATACATTTTCGATTGTGTGAGCTTCAATAGCTGCAATGGCGACTCCAATTTCGTGTTTCAAATCGTCAATCGTCTCTGGATGGTTGGTGTAACATTTATCTTTGACGGTTCCCTACAAAAAAAATAGTCCAACAGAGTCAAATTGCAGCTACGAGGTGGCCAGTTGACGTTGCCATTTCGGCTTATGATGCGATTGTCGAAGACAGTGCGCAAAAGATCCACTGTAACGTTGGCTGTGTGGCACGTAGCGCCATCCTGTTGGAACCAAATGTCGTCAATGTCTTCCTTTTCCATTTGGGGAAACAAAAAATCTTCCAACATGGCCCGAAGGCGCTCACCATTGACCGTAACGGCAGCTCCTTGCTCGTTTTTTCGCTTTCGGCATCAGCAGCAATGTTTTCGATTGAGCGCACTGGACGAACACGGGAACGCGTTGTTTTATCCATTAACGAACCTGTTTTGCGCACACGCTTCACAAATTTATCCACGAACTGCCTGGAAGGTGCTTTATTTCGATCGACGTAATTTTCTTGCAGTTTCGTTTGAAAACTCTCCATTTTGGAAGTAAGTCTTCAGTATTTTCTTCTGATTGGAGTTTTTTCTGATCGACGATCAATCGCAATATGCGATATTATATTGCTAATTGCAGTATCGCAATATGTCCTAATCTTTATATCGCAACAGAATCGCAAAAAAAAAAAAAAAAAAAAAAAAAAATACAGTCCAAACAGTGGACTGCAAAGATTTTCGTCAAATGAAGAGGCAATCACCTTCGGAAACAATTATTTTGCAGAAAAACACCCGAGTGCTATTTGGACGACTTCCAGAGATGGGTGAAGTGTGTAGAGTTACAAGGAGAATATATTGAAAAATGATGAAAAACACGTTAAACAGAAGCGTGATTATTCCATGTGTCTAGAATTCCACATCATGATGTAAATAATTGCGGATAAGATGCCCAACGGTCATTTTCTACAACACAATACGTCATCTATTATTCTTTTAAGCAGGATTGTGAATGGAACGCAAAATTGAACGGTGTTCCATGGAACGTGCGTTCAATGAACGGAATGGGTTTTTTTGTTTTTTTTTTAACGATGAAGGCTGAACGCTAAAAATAAGTGATATTAATTTAGAAAGGGGTGTAGTTGTTCACTGGATAAGTATTCTAGAAATACGACAATGCAAACTCAGGGGCAATTTTTGAAATTGGGGAGTGACCTAAAGCCTCCACGCCTGCAGACGCACCTGACGTAAATATTCATATAAATATGAATTAACCACTCTAAAAAGTACATAACTATTATTTATGCCCCTTTTACGCAGTAATGATTTAATTTATCTTGTACTCAATGAAACACATTCTCAAGCACTTTGTTTTTTATTTTTGGCTTTAATTTTTCGTATAGATGTAAAGTACTTCACATTGAGTGGATATTTGAGTTAGATAAAGATAACATGCTTAACGCTACTGGTTGCAATCAAGGTTAATAGTATTTCTATTAATCTTGGCTGCAATGTATTTTTTTCAATGTCGCCTACATGTCAGGGTTTAGTTTTTTAAAAATATATTTATTTTTATGAAAAGTACACGAATCAAATAAACAAAGGTTCAATCATTTATATTTATCAAATGACAAGCAATATTTCAAAAAATATTGCGGTCAATTAAAGGCATTGAATTCAAATTTCTGGGATGAATATAAATACCCGAGAGGGTAAACTGTAGTTTAAAAACTCCGATTTATCTATTTGACTTAATTTGGCCCAATATTGTCTTCGAAATATAATTTATGGTTTTCCTAATTCTATAAATGCGCCGGTGAATTTTGGCTACTTTAAGTACAATTAGCGGTGCCTCCAAAGTATTAATCTGAATAATTTATTGATTTGGTTGGATTTGACTAGTGACTAAAAATAGGCCAATAGTGTCGACTCATGATAAAATATAATAAAACATTATGATAAAATATAATAAAACATTATGATAAAGTTTAATAAAACAATATGATAAAATCTAATGAAATAATATGGTAAAATGAAATGATATAATGTGGTGTGGAATTAAAGTAGATGTGGATTATTTCTTAAAAGTCTCTTAAAGCCGCAAAGTGAGACGTTCTTCTCACCTATTCGGGGAGACTGTTCCATATCCGTATAGTTCGATTAAAAAAGCTATGTCGGAGGTAATTAGTATTTGTCGATAGCTGAACTAAGTAAAAATCGGAAGACAACCTAGTGCTGTACACCTTACTACATACTTTGGGCTTGATATTACAATGAGTCAGTCCATTAATAACTTCAAACATCATAACCACATCCTCAAGTTTCCTCCTCTTTTCAAGCGGCATCAGCCCGACTAGATGTAAACCAACCTCATAGGATATATCGCCGCATACCATCTTAATAAAGCGTTTTTGTGTATTTTCAAGAGCTCTGATTTCCTTTCTATACATTGGATTCCACAACGGAACGAACATAATGGCTGAACGAAAAAAGAAAATTGAACGGAACCCATAGGTACAAGCCTGCTTTTAAATTACTCTCAGAATGCACTTTTGACTTACCCTGTATTTATGTCTTTGGAAAAAAATGAAAAAACAACAACAAAAAAGCGATTGACGTCATTAAAGCTTTTGCTTTAATGACGACCATTAGTAGGGAAACATTACTCTCATCGTTGCTTTAAATCATCGTAAGCATCATCATCATATTTGGATTATTTTGAATATGACTAAGCAGTTTCTTCTTTATTATTACTATTATTTTGAATTAATGTAGAGTGAGTCAGGGCCTGAGTGGTTGTGGTGGATTACCTTTAGCATTGTACTATGATACATGTATGTACCTTGTACATAATAATTCAATGGTTCAATTTGCACTCTTCTTTGATTGATTAATGGAGAAAAAAGGTCTTCATCATTTTAAATTCATCTACTAGAAGAGATGATGAGTATGAAAGGAGAAAGGCACACTCTACTACCTAATACTGCTCCCTTTAGCTCTATGTATATTATTATGTAGTCATTATCATTTATTATTATTATTTTACTCTGCACACAACATACTTCGCCCTTCTCATATACATTATATTTAAGGATGCTGACTTGCATATTTTCATTTATGCATTTTAACAAGTTTTTCGTAGTTGTAATTATGTAATGTACTAATGTGCTGCTACTCTCTCTGGCCTTGTTTATGTACAGCATTGTACATATATATATATTTGCAGTTCACTAGGGCTTTTTGAGCATCACCAAGACTCTATGAACATATTATTTATTATATACAGAGTAGGTCTACTCACATACTTTTTAATCACTTTTTGTTGAAAATAAATTGATATTTGTATTAAATTTCGACAGTAAATACTAGTGTTGAGACTCGGTCCAAGACTGTAATTGAATCGCCGTCAAATCGTGGACGGATTTTCTCCCCATTCCTGATTTAATTATGAGTTGCGCAAATATGCTTTATACAACACTTTTAACTTCATATCACGTTATCAACAGTTCTACTGTACAGGATGCGACCTCTATTTAACAACGAACACAGTGTTTAAAAAGGATTTTCTCATAAACTTAATCACCCAATTTAATAAAAAACAATGACAAATGAAAGTGAAATCAGCAAAAAAATTCAATAACATCCCCTTTACCGTCAATAGCACCCTCGACTCGACCTCGGGAACGGGAGCAGGTCTTCTTTGGGAGATTCCAGAATTCCTCTCGGATCCTGGAAATCGGATCAGATTTTGTGTTGCAAGTGATCTGTTGGTGGGTCACTTAACTGCACCCTACAAAAAGAACTCCGCAGAGTTGAGGTCCTTTAAGCTTGGAGGCCAAACACTGGTTCCAACTAATCATAAAAAAATTCTGACAACCAGATCAACGTATCTTTGTCTTGTGACATGGAGCAGAGTCATAGTTACATCAAGTTCCTACCTGACTATTTAAAAAAATGACTTTTCCAGGTTGATGAAGTTTGCAATCTCTACATTGTCTCGTCCGGCGCGGATCGCAATAAGGACACTTTACCCTTATCCCCTTGATCGACGTCATTTTTAAACACTTCTGACCAGCCACCAAAATAACAAACAACATCCTACCTCCGCGTACGCAACTATTACAGTCGCTCAAAGTGCGTTGATAAAAAACAGCCGTAAGCTGTAGAATCAGTCTATGATTTTCAGACCGAAACCCAACGCTAGTAAATAGAATAATACAGCGGGGACTGCTAACATCTTTGCCATTTATCTTCCTTTCTTCTTTCTATATATTTATTTAAAGCAGAAATTCTAATAAAATAATACATAAAATAAAATAAAAAGGAGGGAAGAGAGAAAATTGCCATCTCATCACTTTATAAAAGTACGTGTAGGGTGTTGATATTCTTCTTCTTTCTTCAAGGCCTTGATCCTTTTGCAGCCATCATTAAAAAGGTTCTTTCTAGTGTACATGATAATGATAATAGAATCCACATAATAATATTATAAAATATATGTTACAGGAACTCAGCCTTGATTGCTTTAGCTCCAAGGATGTCTGTTTCTCCCTTGTTGTTCTTCTTCTCTTTCTTTTGAGATAAAATGTGTTATTTTTAATTAATCAAACTTTCAGTCTAGACAATAACATGTATTTACATATACACATTTATATATATGTACGTAACGATTGATTTCATAGCTATGTAGTAGGTACCTACAGTTTTTAGAGTACATAAATGCAATTATAAATCAACTACTTACTTCTCTGTCCTTCTATATAATCCCTCAGTTCCTCCTCCCTAGTCAAACGGGCCTCTCAATCCTTATTATAATTTGTACAAAACACTAATTCCTGCTGCTCCTTCTCCTCAAAAATGATTAGTCATGCTCTTATAATTATCAACGCACATAGAGTAAATAATACATTATGTACATATGATATTTTTGAAATGATGATCAAAAATGCATAAAAGCAGGTCTCTATCACTCTCACACACAATGGAAACTCATACATAGTTGTTTTGTCACCACAAAAGTAAGTTAGAAGGATTTTTCTCAAAGTTGAATCTACATTACAATTGTATTCTTCGACAAAACATGTTCCATTTCTATCAACAAACTATTCCTATTAATCCTATTGGTCTACCGCAAGCTGCACTTTAAGTATCTAAAATTGATATTGACAATAAAAGAATGATAAATTGATAAATTTTATTTGAAAGAAGTCATATCAGGGATAATATAAGTTTTTAAACTATAGCTAAAATTATTTGGTACCTTTATTCATGCCAGTAATTTGCATACATAGCGTATATTTCACAGAAATACTAGGTATGTGCCTATGAAATAAAACTTTCGACTATTGGCCCCTAGGGGTCGCCAGTTAGACATTATACACCGGTCTAAAAATCTAAAGTCTTATTTCGACATTTGTCAACAATATTTAATTCATTGTTTGTATAGTTTCATTCAACAACGCACTTTTTTTCGCTCGTAAAAATGTCTAATTTTGTACCTACAAACTACGATGTACGGACATCATTGATTTTCTTTTACCAATTGAAAAACAAAGCTTCTCAAGCCCATCAAATGCTGGTGGAAGTTAACGGTGGACATGCTCTAAGCAGAACACAGTGCTTCAGGTGGTTGAAAAATTCTAAAGTGGCGGTTTTGACGTGAGAATTGCAAGCATTGCTCGATGAAGATGATGACCAAAACCAAGAAAAGCTCGCAGAACAATCGGGTGTTGACCGTCGGACCATTGAAAAATATGCTATACGCCAAAAACGCCGAAAATATGAAGCCAGGCAACACGAGCTAATTTCCCTTGATGGCAACTTCTTGCTCATGCGTCTTACTCACCAGACCTGGCACCTTCCGATTATCCCTTGTTTGCATCGATAGCCCACGCATTCAATGATTTATGCTTCGATTCTCACGCTGAAGCCAAAAAATGGATCGATGGCTGGTTTGCAGCCAAAGACGAACAATTTTTTTGGAAAGGCATCCATAAATTGCCTGAAAGATGGGAAAAAATGTGTGGCTAGCGAAGGGGCATACTTTGAAAATTAAATTTGCAACCATTTTTTCACAATAAACGTTCAATTTAAAAAAAAAGTCTACTTTCATAGGTGCATACCGTGTATGTCTACAAATATATTGTATATGATGTGAAAAAATAAATTAGATTAGACATGAGATTATCTTTTTCTTGATTTTTGTTCAATATTGTTTTTATGTTGATGCACATCATATGTTAAATATACTAAACTTAAAGATGGAGTTTGGTGGTCTTTCTCCTAAAGATAGTGTGTGTGTGCCATCTTCATTACTCGCCGTGTTCCTTCATTTTTAGCAAGGATATCATTTTTTAACATGATTCAACACAATAAGACGAAGAAGAAAACAACGAATACACACACTCATATCCAAGTGGAGTAAAAGATGATGACTCATTAGGTTTTATTTCTTATAAAATATAAATTATTTATATTCTTTGTGTGTCCTTCTTCGTCATCATATTTTAAGAAAATGAAATATATAGTAAATACCTATAGACTATGAATGTACGTATAACTTTAAAATTTCAAGAAAAGAAAGAAACATCCAAGAGTTTTACGACAAGAACAATAAGAACAAAAATGTCAAGCCATTCTTTAATAAATTGTAATTACAACAATGTCTGTAGTCATCATTGAATTGTTAGATCACTAGTCCACATTTGGGAATGCAGTTTTTGCTTTTTGTCGTTCGCCAAAATGTCATAAAATATATACTACATACATACAAATTGTGCAAAAACTCTTCAAAATGCAACTCATCATTTTTATGTGCAATAATAATTATTATTAAACCGAGAAGATTCTCTCGTTTTTTACTCATCATTATCATATCCATGAATTGATTGAATGTACGTAGCCCACATGCAATACATACATTTGGACTTGTATCATCAATCATCATGGATGTCATACATCGCATCTCATTTTTGAACACGTCCATTTTCAATTGTTTATGAGTATATAGAGTTGGTTGTGAAGGTATTCTGAATGGAAGAAGAAGACGAATAAATGCGAATCATGATGCTCGAAAACTAAAAGTTATTTTTCGCAATTCATTTGAACATGACAACCTACCTCTGTAGAAGTACTTACTATACATATGTAATATAAGGAGAAAAGAGAGACTGACAATTACGGTGCATTTATTCTGTGTTTTTTTTATTGTCAGGTATACGCTCCTCTTGGATTATTATATTTATTGTTATTGCTATGTGTATGGATTAGATTACTCTTCTTACATGCATTCTTCCTTTTAAGGCCTCTTTATATCGCCCCGAGTGCTCCTTTTCCCTTCTTCATCTCTGCTGGAAGTACAAAGGCCTTCACTCTGATTGACGTGTTGTGTGATCCCCTCTCCATCTGTCTTTCAATTCCCCATTTGATTATATACCTAATAATGAAATGAAATGGATAATATCATCAAGAGTACAAGTTTGTTTGTTATGTTCTAATTCACGTCTTGTCCTTTGACGAATTTGATTATTCATCTTGCAGAAATGCAGCTGATAAGAAGGAGAGAAAGGGGGGAAACAAGTGTAGTAATAGTAGTAGTATACTGTAATCATAAATGGTAGTAACTAGTAGTACATATGTCAGTGCATGAACCAAGGGAAGAGGAAGAAAATAATAAAAAAAGGATAAGAGAAAGAGCTATGCTGCATGCACCACTACTTACTTTGATTCTGCAAAACACCTTCGCCATGTGCTTGGTGAAGAAATGTAAAAGAAAAGGAGTGAATTGCATTAGGAGGAGGGAGCGCTGGTTCTCTCCGCTCTCCCCTCCTTCGTTTGTAGTTAGTAAATGAGTGCGTGCGTGCGTGCTTTGTAACAATAATAGTACATCTAAGCACTTTTCATAAATATATTTTTTTAAACTGAAATTAGTTTAGTCACTCTCGTACCCTTAGTCCCTGTGCCATCCGCTCTCTCTCCCTATGTTTGTTTTCCCTAAACTTTTCGTTCTTCTTCGTTGCTGTTGCCTCCTTAGTCCTACATAGATCAATATGATAGTTCATTCTACCTTGAAGAAACATAAGAAATAAAACAATTTAGTCTAATTATAAGAAACCCATAAAAAGGAGAGAAATGGAAATTACCTCATAATTATAATATTATTTAGGCTATTAAAGTCAAAACAAAACAAACACGGAAATCATCCTGTTTCACAATTCAAACTTGTTCTACTATAGTAGTAGAATAGCACAATCATTGATTTACGGATCTGTGGTGAATGACTTACATATTTGAGCATTGCTATTCCCAAGGAGAGCCTGATTTGTTATGTTATTGGAAATGAGGGAAGAGGAGCCCGAGGATCTCTCCGTACGGAAACGTCACAAGTCCTGTCAAACGGAGATAACAAGTGAAAATGAGGATCTCCCTCCCTTTCAAAAACATATCCTTCTTCGGTTCTCCAATCTCATTGACGAACTACGTGCTCATCGAAACAAGGAGCACAAAGCACGGAAAAAGCGACGAACCTACACAGAATTTGAGGATGAGAACGCTGATAATGACGAAGACGATGTACTAGGGGGGAAAGAGGAGGATGACATCCTTCGTTTGAATACACCTAATCATACTTCACTTCATGAACATGACGAGTATCATGATGAAAATGGGAGTCGACATCATCATGATGGGATTAAGAGTAAATCCTGTTCATCATCGTCACATCATAGCAAAAATCACAATCACATTTTTTCCTCCAAAAATTACTCCACACTCATACAACTGCTATCCAAGTTTCAGAGGGTATTATTTCATTTGAATGAATCCTGCTTTTCTCTATAATTTATTTACATATATCATTAATATATCAATATTGTACACTCTAGACGACACCTGTCACTTACTATTGTTTTGTTTATTTAGGCCAATATGCAAATGAATCAACCTCCTTTATATGGCGGTGAACCCTCAGACTCCCTGTGTCAAGACAATTCCTTTTCACCCAGATCAGTCTTTTCCAACTTCTCAAGAGCCCCTTCATCTCACAACCCTTCCACTGGGGGTGGTGGGGGTGGGGGTGATGGGGATTTCCCCGAATTTCATCAGCATCATCTCTCAGTCAACACTCAAACACCCGTAAGAGTTATTTATTTTAAAATTGTTCACACTTACTTATTACTTATTTTGTTTGTTTTTCTTTTTGCAGATGGATTTCTTAAACAACTCATTTCATAGTGCAATAATCAGATCAGCAGGTGAGTCACTCATTAGTATTGTTATTAAGATTCAAGGGAGTTGTGCTAATAAATCATAATTATACATTGGAGTTACAACAACTACTAAACGTCAATCCTACTAATACACTTAAAACTAATAATTAAATGAGTTGATTTGTTTTTTAAACTATCGACCTCATAAAAATATAACTAAGGAATGATTTTTCAATTTTTTTTCTTTTTTAATGTACCACATAAAATTAATATTATTATTAATGTTTTTGCTCCTACGTTTATGCTATATTTTCTGTATAAAGTGAAAAACATGCTTTGTTTTCCCTACTCAATTGGAAATATGTACCTATTATCTATGAATAAGTATGCATTTTTATGGGTTTGATGGTCATTTTATGAAAAGAGAAAGAAACATTGTTTTGAACATTGCACTAAGATTATTAACTATTATTGATATTGTAGCCATGATAGACAATAATATCTACATTGCTCTTTTGGATAGTAGAGTCGATTTGCACTTGATGATTATTTGATTGCATACATAGTTTTGATAAAATAAAGCTCATTTTATTTTGACTATTTCCTCTTTCTTATGATAATGATTTGCAGTTTTTATTTTCGCAATGAGGGAAATGGTTTCTTGGTTGGTGGTTGTTGAAAAGATAGATGATAACTATGTATGTATATGTTACATACATACATGAAGTACTATATTTATATATAAATTTCCAAAATTCTTTAAAAAGAAAGGAGGAATAAAATGCTGAGTCATAGTGCCTCTTTTCTGCGCTTTTATTTATTATTAAGTAAAAGAGGGGGCCCATTTATGACGTCACCATCACTACTTTGGCTTATGTGGGGGGGAAGGAATGTAATTAATGATATTGACTAAGCAAGTTTTGTTAAATTCTAATAAATAACTTGGATTATTATTATTATTAAGCCCACAGTCACTTTTCTCCTTTTCATTTTCGTTATTACTATTATGATTATTTGTTGAGGACTTACATGCATACATTCATACATACATTCATACCTATGCATAATATATAGGTACATATTATTTTTAAACCATTACTCTGCTTCCCCTTCTTCTTAGTTGCTTATATGCATGTCTATTTTCTCTTCTTTGCAGATCCTGATTTGTTATTTCCTAGCGGGAATGAGAGTCTTCGTCATCATTCTGCTCCATCTGTCAGGTGAATATAGATATATTTTACTAGGGATGTGAATATTGGCTAAATTCCAGTAAGCATAAAAAACCCACCTGTGATAATGTCATACAAAATGGTAACTTTGAGAGACGACGATATCTACTCACCAGGGTTGGATCGGTCAAAAAAAAACAATCAATTCTGTCCTAATAAAATTTCTCAATCAGTGTACCGGTCTTTGACGGTATTTTATGTTAACTACAAGAACTGAAATGACGTAGACTAACTATGTCATTTCAGTTTGTCAACATAATCTCTTTATGTGTGTAGCTAGAACGAAATATTATACGTTCAGGATGAAAGGGATGGGGGAGACTGATAAGGAAATCAGTCCTAGGACCGATCTAACACTACTCCTGACATAAAGTACTATAAATTTATAAATAGTGCTCTTTGCTCGCTGATATACATACATATACTTTTCTTTAAAGATATGCTCACCTCTATTTAGCCAAATTTAACATCCCCATATATTATATTTATTTATACATATGTATATACTAGCAAAGGGTTACCCGGCGTTGCTCAGGCCAAGGAGTGAGAGCGGGAAAAGCACATCGACTTTTTCTTATTAATGTTTAAACTCGTTGGGTGTGGGTAAGCGTTCGAGTATTCTACAAACTCTATTGTATTTACGAATCCAATATTTCATTGGAAATCTATTTTTTATACCTAAAGAAACAAAACTGCTATTTTCCCCTGATCTTTTTTTTTTTTTTTTTTTGCACAAACACCTTTTCTGTTGGTGGCAATCAAAATTTTGATTTTGGCAAAATTTGAGGCGTGAAACAGGCTATTTAAGTTTGAATAAATTGTATTTTTTGGGTCAAAATTGGCCATTTTTAAGCCTTGTACCTCTGTGCTGAATATTATATTTTTATTTATCAGTTAAATGATCAAAAACAAGGTGCACAATATTTTTAAGTGGTCTAAGATGTCCTCAATGATTTTTATATCCCCCTGTTTTATCAAACATAATAATGTATCAAAATGTATCCCAAGTTGAAGTAATGGTTGTTGAACAAAAAGGAAGAACCTCATCTTGTGTTAAATTTGATAAAAAACGGGCAGTCTCTAATATATACTTACTCCACATATATCAAATAAATCAAACACACATAAAAAAGTAACACCCCTTAAATACATAGTAAATAGAAAATTGCAAGTAATTTTGACGTAATGATTTTTCTAATATGTTTTTCTATATATATTTATAATGTATATAAATGACTAGCAATTTTTCTTTTTCTTCTTCGTAGATTTAAAATTTGCTCGAACAAAAAAATATTTAAAAAAATTGCTCAGTTGTTTAATATTAACAACGATGATTAAGCTTTATTTGAAGAAGGAGAGGAAATCATATATGTATTTATAATAAATATATTTATTATTATTTGAAATTAAAATGGAAAAACAAGAAGAAGAAAAAGCTGCTCTGTCACCGCCGAGCCTTTTTTATATGATTTTTATATAAATATGCTTGCTTTATTTTTAACTTCGTCATGATTAAAATAGATTTGCATTATGCTTAATAATATGATTATTTTAAAATATGTATGTAAATAGTAGTTCATCATGATGACGATGATTTAATAGTAATAATAGTGTATTCTCATGTTTTCCACTTCCTCAGGCCATCACCTGTTCCAAATTCAGTTGGTTCACTCTCTGAAGGAACTATCTGTTCCCTACCAGCCCCTCTACCCCTAACATCAGCATCATCATTTGAACGTCCTGAAGCGTCATCATCTGCTTCTGGAATTGATCATCCTGAGTTTATTCATTATCCAACCAATAACGACACTGCGATATCTGGACCTGTAATATCTCCCCATGATGGATGTCCATATCCAAATGGACCCCTCTATGGAGGAG
Source organism: Lepeophtheirus salmonis (assembly GCF_016086655.4). Lineage (NCBI taxonomy): Eukaryota > Metazoa > Arthropoda > Copepoda > Siphonostomatoida > Caligidae > Lepeophtheirus > Lepeophtheirus salmonis. Next base: position 41,094,532 of record NC_052131.2, read on the forward strand.
AAGCTGCTGCTTCTGGATTGCCTCCATATCCTCAGCTCAATCATTCTTATGCCGTTCCTCCTCAACAACAACAACGTCTACCACCTGCGTTCATTAAACAGGAAATTAAAACCGATCTTCCTTCTGAGAGCAACAACAATAGTAATAATATTAACAACAACAACGAGCTTAAAAGAACATTGGATCACGGTAATACACATTCCTAATTAGTAATTGTATTAAATCAGTCCGACTTACTTTTGATAGTTACTTTTTTATTCTTATTATTATAGTTGTCTTATTCAACTCATATTTTATATTTTCAGGATTCCGAAATTCCACTCTCGTCAAAACTGAAAAGGATGCTTACTCATCCTCCTCTTCGACATCGTCTTCATCCTCATCCTCCTTCAAAAACTCATCCAATTCCTCCTTTTCAAGTGCATTTCGATCCCGCTATTCTAAAGATGAGAAAAGAGCTAGGGATATTGGAGTGCCCTTTTCCGTGGAAGACATTGTCTCATTGCCCATGGATGAATACAATGACATGATTGCACGTCATGCTCTCACGGATGATCAGTTGAGTCTCTGTAGAGATATACGCCGTCGTGGGAAAAATAAAGTTGCTGCTCAAAATTGTCGAAAAAGAAAAATTCATCAAATCACGGAGCTCAAAACAACAATTGATCTTAACCGAGAAATCCAAAATCGACTCATTGAACAGCGATCTCATCTCATTCGTATTCGTGAAGAGTATACCGAATTAGTCTTGGATGCTCAAAGACAATATTGGAGTAAAAGTAAATATGATCCGGATTTGTTTGAGTTCAGATTTTCGGATGATGGAAGTAGTGTTGCGGTTGTACCTAAAATTTCTACCACGACGAGGGAAGATGTGGTAAGCTCGCTTTCACAGAGATCAACAAGAATCCATCAAAATGTGAATTCTTTATTTTTTCAGAGTGATACCAACTATCGACATTAGGAAGTTTATAGTCATAGTCAGCAAATAAAATTGGTTTTTTGTGATATCCCTACGCCTAAGAATTAAAGAATATGAATCGTCTTTCTGAAGCCCCGAGAAATATTAATTGGATCGGTTTCAATTTCTTTGGATATAATATATACATATTTAAAAATATATATATTTTTTTTAACAGACAAGTTAAAAAGGAACTTTGGGGACAAATTATTATTATAATTGAATTTTTGTCGTTAATTTAATAAAACAAACAAAACAAAATTGTGACAATCTATTAAGGATTGTAAAAAGCTATATATTTTCTCCCTTCTGTCTCCCCTCCCCCTTTTCTTGCTTTGTTTGAATACTTAGATGATGATGATCCTAAAAACACTCTAGGGTATGTTCTGATGTCAGAAATATTAATAATTAATCATTATATAGTTTACTTTAATTGAAAAAAAAGAAAACAGTATTTTATGTATTTATTGTGCTGTTTTTTTCCCTTCACTTTCAAGAGATATTAGATTCAATATATATATTATGTACAAGACATGTATATATTGTTAACTTTTTTTTTGTTGCAATTGTCCCCCTTTTATACAAGCATCTGAATGATTAATATTACTACATAATATTAGAAATGGAGTTGATCCAAATTTAAATGGACTTTTAGTCTGTGGTTGTGCGAGTACGTGAATAATTGCTCGGGATTTGAAGAAGAAAAATAACTTCCTCTAGATTAATCAGACCAGACTTGTAGTCATGAACGTCATTCATTAATTAATAGATATATTATAGTATATGTATGTGACAGATTATTATTCATAATTTAACTTTTTGTATGTTTTATATATTATATCTACATAATATAATATTCATTGAGAGATGCATCTGATTGTGTGATCTCGTTTTTTTTTTCAGTCTTTGTTGTTCTCATAATATATTTTTACCTTTTCTTTCATAAATTGATCAGTAGTCGTCTGCTCAAACGTGTTCTATCCTTCTTGATGATGAACACTGTTAGCTTTTTTTGTGTTTTTTTTTTAAAACAATGGCATATGGAAATATGCCATTGCTTCATACCACAGCATCCAACTCCTCCTATAAAGTAAATTTACTATTTTCTACACGTATTATTAGTATATATAATGTATATTTATCTTTATGTCATTTATATTTTTAATACATCAAAAATTAACTCTGAATTTGTCATTTCCTCTCTCTCTCTCTCTTTGAATAATTAATTCTTCTTGAAATTTGTAGATTCTTAAAGGTTTTTCTTATTTTGCATTTTCATTCTTTCTTGGGAAGAATTAAAAAAAAATGTCAAATCCTTTATAATACCAATAATAATAATAATTTACCAAGCAGCGTTGTTAATTTCATACACATTTTTTCAGCTTTTTTTACGAGTGTGACAAACAAAAATTTAAAATGAATTGAAAGAATTAATTAATGTTTATTATTGCATATTATATTCACTTTTTAAAAATTACTAATTTTTACCTTTAATTTTCGTGTGTTGTAAAACTTTTTACGTCAACATACAATCATCATATTATGTATAATATAATATTTATATTTTATTAAAATAATGTGGCTGTGATATTATTTGTGCTTTATTTACATAAGATTATGTGTTATGTGCTGTTATTAAAGCTTGTCTCTTTTCCTTTTGTGGCTCAATATTGAAATGATTGTAAGAATATTGATATTTAGAAAAAGTACAAGTCTTATCAAAATTAGTTGCACTATTTACTATGAATGAAATAATCCATAGTATCTAGAAAAAGAGATAGCTATCAAACCAAATCAACAAGATCTTTTTTTAGGTTGACTTGCCAAGCTGGACATGATAAATCAAGCCAAGACTGCAATTATCTGAATTTGGAGAATTAATCAAAACTATCCTCGTGCACTCTTGTTTGAATCTGTTGCTCTCCTGTTTCCATGTCCATGAAACGGATAATTTAGCAAAATTTCTATGTTGAAAAACTGTTACACAAAAGCAGCGCCCGAATAAATTCGCAAGAGTGGGTGGGGTGTGTAGCAATATTAAATCATGTTGTCATACAATTTTAATATTAAGTATATGAAATATTACGTTTAATGGCTCCTATAATCCCAGTGCCAATGCCCTCATATTAAGGCTACAGGATCCAACATGTACATTGTATCTGACATGGTCTGAGATTCGACCCTGGGCTCACTCCCAAAATTGGTAAAATATCAAGTTTTGAATTCTTATAAATAATACATATTTTCTAAATCAAAATTTTATGTAGAATCCAAATCTGAAGTCAGAAATGCAAACTATGCAATGGGTTTTTTAGATATACGCTTTTTTGCAAAGATATGTCTAATCTGACGAGGGGAAAAATATATTTTCAGCATTTTCAAGTTTATAAATGAATCAATTAGTCCAACACCGTTAGTTGTGAGAACCTGTAGTTGTTTTATGACAAATTGGGCCTTGATTTAGTTCATATCAAGTAGCTGCTTGTCATGTGATTGCACACTATTTTGCTTCGTAAAAATACAAAATTCAGAAATATTAAGTACTTTGACTCAAATTGGGTATCATTTTCATAAAGAAATACGTCTTAGGTATAATCTATTTACTTTTCACGAATATAGATCATTCCATATTTTTGTCACGTCCTCTCGTAATGCCATATTACCAAAAAAAAAAAAAATCGGAAATATTACACCTTTTTTTTGTGTTACGCAAAAGCAGTGATTTTTGTCCAAAATTGGTCCCAAATTCAAATTTATTGGCTAAACCACACAAAATACAGGAATGAAACTTGAAAAAATCATAATCTACAGAGATTTTTACATTAGAAAAAAATTACTAACCAATTTTCAATGCTTATTTTCTACCTTAAATATTTTTTTCGGACTTACGGCAGTGAACCTGGGGTCAAATCTTCAACCATGTCATATATATATATTACACGACTGTGCTAGTTGGAATTTGTACACACGTCTTATGACTTCTAATTTATTTATAAAACCATTCTATTTAATAGGGCGTTTTCACTGACGTCATAAATTGCATTATAATCGAAGGAGACTACATTTTCTTAGGGGGGGGTGAAAGTTGATGTTTTTACATTATTTCATTAAATTAGGCAATAGAGGATAAAATTTTTATAGATAATGAGGTTTAATTCATTTTATTTGTTGGTCCCATTTTGATATGGAAAAAGTTTACTATTTTTCTTAAGATGAATGAATAAAGGGTTTTCTTTGTTATAAAACTTGGATGTTTAGGCCCTCAAAATGGCCTACGTCACACTTAATACTGAACTAACTACTAATTGATGCTATTATTTCATTTTGATTCGTTAAAATTACTCATTCGTTATGTACTTAAGATTAATTAAGATAGGCCTTTTCATTTTGAAATATGCCATAGAATATCCCAAACAGTCAGGTAATTAGATTTTCAGATAAAGAGATCTGTCAGTGTACTTATTTTGTGTTCCTTTAGTAAAGGAAAGATTTACAAGACCATTTCAAAGCAGTATAATTAATGTTCCTTAAACATAAAAATAAAACACTATGTCGAGGCAACAACTAAGGTAAAAAAGTATAAATGACTCATTGATTTTAAAATCTGGACTGAATTGGATATTGCTGTACTTATAGTAATTTTTAACTGTTTAATAGAAGGAGTAAAACCCATTTAAATTTTGTAAGATCTCATGTATTAAGTGAAACTTTATAGGAACACAAATAATTGATAATGCCTCATTCTATTTTTTTTTGGTAGTAATTGTATCAAATCTCAACTTGACATAATATACTCAACACTTCCTAAGATGATTATCCCAAATTACGGATTCTTTCAAATTAAAAGAAAAGAAACACTGAGCAGAACAATTTTCAGCTAAAATTGGCATATTGATGCGTGCATCAAGTGTACGGATTAAAGTATGTTTCACTTCCAAGAAGAGACGAAAGGGTTCAAATTGTACAAGTGTTATTCATGGCCTATAGCCAGGATACACTAAGGGATGGGTCAGCAAAAATAAACAAATACATTAGTCGTAATAACAAATATAGGTAAGTGTACTAAATATTTTGAAAACTTTTTGTGAAATTAGATCAATAATTGTAATAAGGTTAATTATGATTTACAACAAATAAAAAATATAGATGACTAGGAAAACAACAATAATAGGAAATGATATAAGGAATAAATGATATCATATTTATCTTTAATATATACGTACTTGTCCTCAAAATTATTCATTACACTCGTTAACTTTTGTGGTAAAAAAAAGGATTTTTGTCGAGTTTTTTTATAAGTTATATCACTTATGCAAATGAAAGAATGGCAACTATTCTTAATTCCAGAATACATTAATTATTTGTGTATTTTATTGAAGGATAAACAAAAAATACTGTTCAAAATTATTCATACCCCTGCCATGTTAATCTTTATTCTCAAGTTATTTAATGACCTTACAATGGAATAAATATCCATTTTGTAGAGCCAATATTACAAAAAACATCTTTAGATCATACTCAATTTTGGGTGATCAAGGTCTTTGAGGACCTGCGTCAGCTTATTATGTGTGCCCCCAGTAAAGGAAAGGGTTACAATTTCAAAGCAGTATGATGTCCCTTAAATGTGCAAAAAAAAAAACAATTTCGAGACAACAACTTCATGGAGACGGACTAGTTAGGGCCGAAGTTGTTATGGTCCACCATCGAACAAGTCTTGCACACAGGAAGTCGTCTTCATGAGCGTATGTCTCAGAAGAAGCTGATACTTGGGGGGGATAAAATGTACACACTCAACTTGCCTTTGCTATAATTTATATTCTCTGAAGCAAGATCCCAGTTTTTGGTCAACCCTCCTGTGGTCTGATAAGTCTGCATTAGTTTTGTAACAAAGATAAAAAATTCCTAAAATTGTATGTGCTAAAAATATTTATTATGTACTATTCAATTTTGATATGCTTCTTTGATAAGTAGTACAATCTTATCTATCGAAGTTTTTCCACTCATTACTTTGCCGAACATGATTCCTCTTTTCTGTGGCAAAATGTATCATTAATAAAGAGAGTATTTTTTCAGCTGTGATGATTTATTTGTTACTGAAACTATGATCAAATCTGCATATTTCTTTAATACTATATATTTATTAAGTTATCCACCTTCATTTGCTGAGAAGTGACAGCGGCAAATAAAGATTAATTGCTTCCTGGATTTATAATTAATTTTCGGAGGAGATGGTTTTACCAAATGTCTTAATAAAAAATTGCTTACCAATAAAATTACTATACATAACATTTCTGATGATACAGAGAGACCACACACTTCCACTACATACTTAATGGAACTCAGCGGTAAGGGTTTCTTGGTATTTAAAAGACAAGTTAAATAAGTTAGGGGCTATTTTTTTTTTTTACTTATATCTATTTCTCTTTTCTTTTGATTCGATGTAACCCAGATGACCTGTTTTATTCCCTGAGGCAATATTAAACTTATATATTCATGGTACATTCAAGGAACTAAGTTATCGAAGATAATAAGGGAATATTAACACTAATGTATAGCACACATACTTTTTTTTTCTAGTGTAACGCATGGTGTTAGCATATACATATGTATACGAAGTTCAAATCTCATATAGTGAAATGACCAAATCTTGAAATGTGAATTAAAAAAAGATATACAAACTCATGTTGAAATAAAACATGCATTTTATTCTTTGGAGTCTCCTTAAATGCAGAACACAATGTGTGACTTTTAAAACATTGGTAATATAATAATCTTTCTTCCATAAATGTTTGTACAATAACTATCATAATGAATAAATTAATGTTTAACAAGGCGCAACATTAGTGAATAAATGAATATGGTGAATAGAAGTAATCTAAAAAAATGACAACTAATTAATTGAATTATTGGCTCAACGTGGGATGAGTTCAACATTGAAAATATGGGGCAACCAACTAATAGGTAATAAATAAAAAATAAGAATTATCATAATGCTTAACTTTGTAATTTGAAAGAAAAAAAGAGATGCCTTTTTAAGGCTCAAGAATTCCTCTTTGAGTCAGAGAATCCTGGAGAGATAGAAAGAGTAGGAGTTGCTCTTCTGGCTTTAGCATATAAATCTGTTGTATTAATTTTTGTCTGGATGCCGTTCGCACAAAGCTATGAATGTAAACATTTACGAATGTGGCCATAAGGAACTGACAATCAAATCTATCCATAATTCCACCATGTCCAGGAATAATATCACCGAAATCCTTAATTTTGAAGGCTCTTTTGAACCCGCTTGCAAAGAATCCACCAAAGGGTCCAATCACGGAAGCAAAGATAGACATGAAGAAGCAATGTAGTAAAAAGGGATAGAGGATGATAGTTTCAGAGCCTCCCGTGACTACATTCCTCATGTTTGCCAGGGTTTCAGGAAGTTTGAACTCCTGAGGTAAGAAGTTGGATGAGGGCTCACAATCCCAATGACTCATTCTTCCAAGAGACTCATTATACTCGATGGGGCATATTAAATAGCTATGCTGGCATACAAAGTATGAAAGGGAAAGAGACATGAAGACCGTTGCAAAGCCTCCTCCAATAAAGCCTTCCCATGTTTTTTTGGGACTGAGCTGAATAAGTGGCGTTCTTCCAAGAAAGAAGCCAAACATGTAGGCCATGACATCATTTATAACAACCATAAGGATGGGCATGATGAACCAAATGAGTCCCTCAAACATGTTTTGAATGATAAGGTAAGACTGTGTGACGACAATGAGGAGGGCAACATGGGTCCATGCAAAAAGAGAAAATTGTCGCATATAATACTGCTTCACAAGGGAGAGCACAAACCAAACGAATCCCAAACAATACATCGAAAAGGAAATGAACCTATGATGCCTCACGAGAAAGGGCAAGAAGTCCACACGATTGATGAGAACGCCGAAGCTGTCCACCAAGGATTCGCCATAGAAGAAGTAATTGGATGTGATAAGGAAATACCAGGAGAGAGATCGAAACCAAGGGAGGTTATGCACTTTATAGACAGCATAGCCAATGTTAATTATCTCTGAGAAGCACTTGACTTGAACATAGAAAGTGGTGAGCATCAGAGTGAGAGGGCCTCCATAAATAATTAAGCCGAAGCCTCCAATCATGAGCCAAGTGAAAATTCCCCGAATAACCCAGTTCTTCCATCGCGGAGGAAGTCCAGAGAGAGCCGCATTTAAAACCTCTCCCCATTTCCCTCCCTTGTCTTGTCCAATCTCTTTGGACGGTCCTTCATCCGCAATTTCTCGAGGGGGGTCCTCAGATTCTCCTCCCCCGCCCACGATACGCTGTCGCACTTCAGACATCTCGATGTCAATGCTAATTCTACAACTAAACGATGAATATTAAAAGCCAAAGGGGCTTCTTCTTTCAGTTTCACGTCTCTTCTCTTGATCACTTCCAAGGATTCCTTTAGCCTTCTCCTCAGGCTCATGTGTAGCTCTACGATTCAAACTCGGATATTTACAAACAACTAACAACAACAATTAAGTTAACAACATACTCGCAATCCTCTATTTACTATTATTACGTAGCTGACTCCCAGCGGCAGCTTATTATCTTCTCCTTCTACCTTCTTCCTCTTCTGCTTCGTAGTATTTACATATATGATATAATATATATTATTTAGGGAAGATCCAATATTTTATTTTATTCCCTTTCTTCTTCTACTTTCCTATGGCCTATGATTTATGAATTAGTATATTTTTTATTTGGAACATACACACACACACTCTCTCTCTTTCTCTTAATAGATTTTTATACATTAAATTATTCCTTTAGTATTCAGCATACATCCAATCAATATCATTTTTGCTCACTGGACAATCACGCACACTCGTGCTCACTCTGATTTTGCTCTAACTAGCAATGCAGGCCTACAATAACACTTATTAAAATACTTTTTTCCCCTTTAAACTACTCCTGATTCATAAGCCGATAATAGTTATTGATTAATAATGTCTTGGGCATCTTTTTCAAGCTATTACGTCTCAAATATTAAATGAAAATCAACCAGAAACACATTTTGTGCGCTTGACGGAAGTGCAAAATTATTTTCTCACACTAATAAATTAAATGCAGTCAATTGAAACTTTAACAGCTCATATCTTACCCATTTCAAATAATTATTAAATTTCTTTTCAAAGAAAGTTTAAGCATTAAACAACTATCATTCCAAGGATATGGAATATGTATTATATATTTTTAATATAAACTCATTTATATAATGAAATACATCTAGTATCTATCCAGGCCAAGTTCTGCAAATAAGCGAAAGCAAATCAATTTCCTACCTAACTAACGTGGTTTCAAAAACGAATCAAATTGCCTCAAAATTCTAACAATTTTATTTCTGAAGCGAACAACCAATTTCATTCAATTAAAAAAAAAAATAATAAAGAAGAAATTGTTGTAAAAAATTATTTTACTGCTATTTTTTTTTCTCTCTAAAGTTTGATTTAATTGTGAATTAGCTCAATTTGATCTTCAGTGCTAAAGTGATATTGTACATAATCATGATTTTCATGATAAAAATTGGGTTAAATTAATGATATATAATGCATATTCTATGTCTTTGAAATGATAATTGTTTAACAGTTAAACTTTCTATAAAAATATTTTTTTATAGAAATGGATAAGATGTGAGCTGTTAATGTTTCAATTTCTTGCTTTTACTTTATTAATATGAGTTTTTTTTGCACTTCAGTCAAAAATATTTTTCTTTAAAATATTGCTAGTTATATAGTAGATACGCTCATTTTTATTATAATACGTTTCGTAAAAAGAAGTATATTATTGGTATGATTTCCAGCTCTGAATAAATTAATTAATAGACACAATATTTTCCTATACTCCTCCACTTCTTGATTCGTTGTGTGGGCCTTGTTAAAGAACTCCGTGCATAACATTAATATTGTACATACTAGGTATGCGCCTATGAAATGAAAATTTCGGCTATTGTATATTGGTCCCTTGGTATAGCCAGTTGGACATCATAAACCGGTCCAAACATCTAAGTACTTATTTCGACATGTGTCAACAATATTTAATTCATTGTTTGTATAGTTTCATTCTACAACGCACTTTTTTAGCTCTTAAAAATGTCTAATTTTGTGCCTACAAACTACGATATGTGGACATCATTGATTTTCTGTTACCAATTTGAGAAAAACGCTTCTCAAGCCCATCAAATGCTTGGGGAAGCTTACGGTGGACATGCTCTTAGTAGAGCACAGTGCTTCAGGTGGTTTGAAAAATTCCAAAGTGGCGGTTTTGACGTGAGAAATGAAGAGCGGTTGTCGCCCACCGAAAAAGTTTGAAGACGCCGAATTGCAAGCATTGCTCGATGAAGATGATGGCCAATCGCAAGAATAGCTCACAGAACAATTGGGTGTTCACCGTCGGACCGTTGGAAAATATGCTATACGCCGAAAATATGAAGCCAGGCAACTCAAGGTAATTTTCCTTGATGACAACGCACCACCGCTTCGCTCCATAGCCACCCATTAGCTTGTTGAATCGTACAACTGGGAACCTCTTGCTCATGCGTCTTACTCACGAGACCTGTTGCCTTCCGATTATCACTTGTTTGCATCGATGCAAATATAAATATAAACTCAATGATTTACGCTTCGATTCTCACGCTGAAGCCAAAAAATGGATCGACGGCTGGTTTGCAGCCAAAGAAGAACAATTTTTTTGGAAAGGCATTCATAAATTTCCTGAGAGATGGTGAAAATTTGTGGCTAGCGAATACTCATACTTTTAAAATTAAATTTGTAACCATTTTTTCACAATAAACGTTCAAAAAAAATTTAATTTAAAAAAAAAAGTCTCACTTCATAGGGGTGTACCTGGTACATTGAAAGTCATTTTCCAACCTTAAAAAGTCATAATATTATGTATTATTATGTATCAACTTATAATACTATAGTAATGATATATATGTATAAATAATATCCATTAATTCAACCGAAAAACACTTGTATTAAAATTACAAACACCTTTTGCCCTAATAATAATATTCTAAATAAATTTAGAATCTCTGTTTAAATAAATGTTATATCACTCACAAGTCACAGCATCCTCTCATCCTATCTAGGTATATTTTCCAGTTATAGAAAGTGAATCAGTAAATGATTTTGAGAGATAATAACTGTGTATATATATGATTTATGTGTATATAGCATACGATCTACATAGTCATTGTTGTGAAAGCCAGCTCCTTGGTTAGAACAGATTTGGAGCTGATGACAAAATATTTTTATATGTACAATGTAGATATTTTTTATTCTAAAGAGGTAGTTTAATATTATGTATCTATCATAAAGAGATAACAAGAGTAAATATAATATCTTCTAAACCAAATGAGAAATGCTGAACAAATAATTATCGAATGTTGGCACTTACTTAAGGATAAATTATTAGAATTTTTTATGTACATTTTAGTATATGATATTATACACTTTTGAGTAAAAAATCTCTCTATTTGGCGAAATCCCAAAAGTTATACATATTTTAATATATTATCACAGATTCATTCATTTATTTTCCCAAGAAAGAATCGCAATATCAAGCATTTTAACTTAAACTCAAGGATAAATAAAACAATATATAGAACTTACACGAAATAAATTACTCAAATACTTACAACTTAAGTTCATATTATGAAAACTTGCGACTAACATCTATTTTACAAATCAAGACTCGAGACTTGACTTGGATTTGAACGTTAAAACGTTTGTCGTTAAGAAAGTTAGTATGCTTTTGCTATTTTTGTTGTAGGAAGACTTCATTGGATTTCAGAAAATTTTTCAACAATTGTTCTCTCAGTCGATTCAATTTCTTCTAATGCACTATATATATTGGAATTGTAAATGTATAATTACAATTTATTAGCCATAGACAGAGTTTGCGGAGGGTGGTAACTGTATTTCCCCATACCCCTCGCCTTTCTCCCCAGTTCCGTAGAAACTATGAATGTTAATGGTATATTCGGACAAGTAGAAGCATAGTAAATTAAGTATGTGGCAGTGCCGTTCGTGACTGGAGGCTCTGTGCTGGGCGAAATTGAAATATAAATACTAGGAGCGATTTTTTATTTAGAAAAATCCTTATAAAATTAGAAAAAAAGGTCATTGAAAGAATACAATAAAACATCCTCTACGATAACTTATTATTATAAATTTTATAAAAAAAGGCCTTCAAAAATTATGTATTCTAAAAAAGGTAATCTTTCTTATAAGGTCATGTTTCTCATAGAACGTCACAATAATGCTAGTCACAAATATTGGGTCAAAATTTGAATGCAAAAAAAAAAAAAATCATAATAATTCACCTTCTCATTGTCAATTTAATATTTTCACTGAATATAAATACAAAGTAGCAGGGCGTTACCATTAGCTTTCAATATTTGGGGAGGCCTAGCCCCAATAATAATTAACACTTGTATATGTTTACTTATATAATTATAAATAGTTTTTTTTTGGAGATTTGTACAATCAAATTAAATTATAAGTGAATCAAATCTTTAAGAATATGTGATTATGTATAAAAGGACTGAAATCCTTCTCATAAAGATAAATATTAGAAGAATGATATAGATACATTTCTTAAATAAATAGTGTACTTCATATTCACTGAACATTTCCGAATTAAGGAGGTAGTAGATATATTAATCACGTATTACAATTCTTGAATATAACTTCCACTTTTTCAGAAAGAAAGCCATTTTGAAATTTGAACCAATCTGGAAGAACTTAATTTTATTTACATTGATTTTAGAATTATATATATATATTTTTTAAATCGCTATTATACTGAATGACCATTATGTAGACATTCACAACTATGTAATAGTGAATCCAAACAAGTTCTTTTAAAAAGGGCATTACATTAACGCAATTTTATATAATATGAATGATTAAAACATTGTCTTATTATGATTGTTTAGTATTGGATGTCTTAGTAATGCTTGTTCGACCATTATTGTATATATTCAAGTAGCTTTTGGTTAAAAAATGTGTTAGTACTACGTATTTTCATAAGAGCTCATTTTCATCTACTCTTCAGCTCTTAATGAGTAAGAGGGAAGGCTTGAAATTATTTTAAATTCTTAATAATCAGATGGAGGAGAGATGGGCCTACGGACACAGAATTGTATTAAGAATTGGATCTTATTTACAGGATATTCTAAAATTTTCTTGAAAATACAGTCACTTGCTATTTTGCATTAGAGTAATGAAGAACGTTTGTTTGCTTTCGAAGGTAAATATCGTCAAAAAAGGGTTTGACAGAATATTTTTTATAAAATTTAACTAATTGCCATTTAGTTTTTTAGTAGTGCAATTTGTGAAAATCAGTTGATTGCTTTATTTTCTAATATACAAAAATAATTTTTTCAACTCATTTTCATATTTGGAAAATTCTTTGAACGCAAAAAACTTCACACATAGTAATGTTAGAGAGCTAAAGTTGCTGCAAACAGATTTTGCGTAATACAAAATTTTTAAATTGGTGTTATTTGTTCAAATAGGGTAATTGAAACTAGAAAAAAATATTTATCTAGCCGCATCCTGTATAATTAATATTTGTTGAATGTCTATTTTATGATTCATTTAATATTAATAAGAGGAAGAATGTCAGAAGGATTATAAAAATGTACAAAAGGTCTATTAGAATCCCAAGAGTAATTAAAATATGTACATAAAAGGTTATCACTTATCATGATTCAACCTGTGATCGCATGTGAGGAAATGTATGTAGGTTGAGTGACTAACTAGTTTGTTCCGTAATACAAAATCACACAAGATTTTATGTATCCATAGAATTATATATCAAATTAGTAAGCATTCCATTTGTTGAGAGTTCTGTGGCGTATCCTAAGTACAATATGTAGGGACATTTTTCAAAAATAAATATTATCTCCTGAACTATAACTCTCATGGAAACCCATAGAGCACATGGTTTTCATTTAAGAAAAAAAATATATCTACTTATATTTGCGAAAATCTAATGTCGAGTGTAAATAATTGATGTAATAACCATAATTATTAGCTGGTGGTTGCAAGATACGAATGGTTCAAAATGAATATTCCTAAGAGGGTTGATGATGCTTAGGACTGGATATCATCCATTAAACTGGGATTGACATTGTGGAGGATACTAAATTTTTTTAGAAAGAGCCTAAAGAAACGAGCTAGTCGTTAGCCAAAATGCAATTTTGCTCATACTAACATATATTGATATTTTAGTAGTTTATTTTTATTCATTTATTTCTATGTTGACTGGAATTGGCATAAAAATTGACGTACATACGTCTTGTTGGTTTTTATTCAGTTAGTATTTTATCCATATTTTGTTGTTGAGATACTAATGTTTCTAAATTATATTTAAGTTTGTAAGCCTTAATCTGATGAAGGCATTTTAAAACAAATTGTTTAATAAAATTATTCAAATGCAACTTAACTAGAAAATTTTAGATAGGTAATTCTTGTATAATATTTGCCCATGTCCCTTCATTTGAGCAACATTTATTTAAGGGTACTTCCATGTCAAATCACTCACTCATCAGATAATACCATCTCCGATTTTTTTGAAATTTTGTATATAGTTTAGTATTGAATGGAATTTCAAAAATCATAAATTTTAGTCTTCCTTGACCTCCATATTAGGAGTTAAAGGATCCTAAAGTTCAATTCACGAGACCAAAACCTATGTTTTTAAACTTATTTATGCTTAAGAATTAAGGATTTGGAAAATCGATGTAGTCAGACACCTGAAGGAAGTTTCCTATCGGCTCCAGTTCGACACCCAACATAAGCAAAATTGTTTACCATGAATTATTTTATTTTTAGTTTGAATTATTTTATTATTACAATATTAATATCTATTAAATAAATATAATATAATATGAATGAAACTGATAATCTTGTACAAACACGAACTGAAGTTGATACTTTATTTTTGAAGTGCAAATTTATCCGTTTAAATAATTAATTCTATTATTTTTAGACGATTTACTTTCGAAAACCTTTTAGAAAATATTTAATTCGATTTTGAGCTGTAAACATGAAGTGAGTCCATCATTTTGCCTCAAAAACAATTTTTGGGGATTTAAAATGCTAACCCAAAATGGAAGAGATAAATATAACACCACGGGATGTTCCTTAAAAACTACAACGACAAACTATTACTCTTTTATATTTGGATCATATGAGCTTACCAACAGGAATTTGTCATAAAAATTGATGTTTATCACCACAACAGGCTGCGTGATTGGAGCTTGTGCTCTTCCAGATAGTATAAGAACTCATTGGCTCGGCTTAGTAATCAATTGATTTTGATCATCAGTATTTAGACACAAAATTTTTATTTCAGAGATATGAGTGTTAATATTTTTAAAGTAATTAGGACAAAGCGTTGCAATTCTTTTCAGACGATGAGTGCCACAAGTGACAGGCAACATCACTGGAAAATGTTGCTTAAGGGTTTTGACTGCTTTTATACAATAAGCTGTACCATTGATAATTAAAACCTTTAGTCTTTTGCCACAGAAATCGGTTCCCAAAATGTTGTTAAGACTTTTTACTTCAAAACTTGTGATTGTTCTATTGTCAGCCTTCTTAACATCTTCCAAATTTATTAAATAAGGACAACCTATCAATACTACAGTCATGGATCATAATTTTATCTAAGACAAGAAGATTATCATTTCCTACAAGTTCTTTCTTAATCTTTGAAAAAAATACTTTGGGACTCCATTGACTTTGTGATGTAGTAGCGAGAAGGAGTATAAAATTCCATTTATTTTACTAGATTTGGATAGCTATCAAAAACATATCCGACGTAAAATTAAAACTATCAGGACATGAAATTATATTCTTTGAATAAAGCTTTAAATTATAATTGTGAACACGACTTATACTATGTTGTTGAAATTCGAATTTTCTAATTTCGTGGTTCCCAAAATCACAAAAGCAACATGACATAATTCTGGAATCCTTCCCATAAATCTAGACTTTTTCTTCTTCATAATTGGCAAAAAAGGAATTAAAATTAATATATATATATAACAATTACTAGTATGAGTATATTCCTTCCACGGACACAAGTGGGAGGTGGAACGCATTTGGACACAAAATGGTAATGTAAAGTCCATGTTTTTGCCTAAAAAATAATTTAAAAATTCAAATAAATATATTATTTATAATTTATGTTTGTCTACTTAGATAGAATGTAAAAATACCTAACTTATTCCAGAACAATAATTAAAAAATCCATCCAAAAACTCGAATATATTTACCGATAATACCCAGAAAATAAGCAAGTCCTAAGTTTAAAATTTTGAGTGTTGGCCTCCTGGGTTAAATAAAAAAAGTTTAAGTTCGTCAGAATTACTTCTGAACTGGTATTATGTACGGCAATCCTCCCACAGTTACGCCTGCTTTGAAGATGACCGAACAAATTTGCACTCACACGTAAACCACTTTAAAAGTGAAAATGGGAAGATACAAATTCCTATAGTTCGGTAAATCAAATAGTCAGTAAAAAATCTAGAGATTTCTATGCAACCATCCTCTCAGTATGTTGCTAATCTAAATTTATGATTAATAATTTTTTTGATTATGTTTCTTTTTTTTTATTACCAATAAAAAGTTATTTTATTACGATATATTATAATGAACTATGTTTACTAATATTATGTAAATTAAACCCTGTTCAATCAAAAAATACTAAAATAAAGTGCTTTATTTCCCGAAAAAACGGCCAAAACTATAAAAATTGATATTATATATTTATTTTTACAATTCCAGTTGTAATTTAAGTTATATTTAACTTATTTATCAAAAATATATTAACTTCAACTGATTTTATATCATTTTTAAAGCATTTACCTTTGTATTTATAGAAATAATTGAAATATAATTAATATGCTGCTACATATACAATAAGTTTTAGAATTAATACATTTAAAAAAATTAAACTACCTACAATATACGCATTATATTTTATAAGAAAGAAATTTTTCTTATACATTAAGGAAGACTACATGCAATTAAATTAAGTTACTTTTTATTTTTAAATTATGTATGATTTTTATTTAATTTTTAATTAAACTTTGGAAATTTCCATCGCAATTATACATTTAAACAGTTGTGAATTTTTTTGTGAATCTTGATGATAAACAAATTGTTCTTTGACTTCCTATATAATATTAAATGAGGTTATTGGCAATAAAAAATTAGGTTGTTTTGGCCCGTTCACCCCCTTTTCCGTTCGTTCGTTTATTTTCTGAAAAGATTCCGTCCGTCGTTCATTCGTTCACTATTTTTCCATTCATGGGAAGACATGAAGAAGAAAGTTTTCTAGGGACGGTAAAAATGAATGCAACAAATCCAGTAAATTCGGAGCTTGTATAAATTCATAGTTGTGGTGTTTATAAACCAATAATAGGATATACCTGAGAGGATATAATATATGGGGTTAGGATCCCATTCACGTTGCCGAAAGAAAAAAAGGTAGAGGTAGGAGAACAGCGTTTATTGAACAAGTCGAGGTACAGTGTGTAATTTAGACGGAATATATGAATATATATAAATATAAAATCATGACGTAAATACACAACAATAGTATTAAATTTTTCCTTAATCAAACCATTGTTATAACTTATAGTTATTTTAGTCAAACCAGGTCCATCGTCCACTGTTTGAAGCATATCACTGCAAAAACTGACCATTTCCAGTTTTTTGTATAATTGGAGTAAAATAGAAAATCTTGTTGAATCTCCACTAAACTATTGTTTTTTTCTGATTAACTTAACTAAATACATTAGAAGAAAATAATTCATACATGTTTAAGCGGTTAGATAAGTTTTTTTATATTAATTCTAATCTTTTTATTTTATTAAAATCGGTTTTTTTCAATTTGGGTATATTCTATTTCATATTTAAACTAACACGGTTAGAATTAATTTATATAATAGACGTCTATACTTATAAATAGTCATTAGCATTTAAAAGTAGATGAATCTTGAAGTATTTATCAGACATTTTCCGTCTATTTGGTCCAAGCATTAAATTGGCTTCGGAGAAGAGCCTCTCATTTGAGGCACTTGTCTTCATCTTAAGAAAGCATTTCTTAATTATCCTGTACGAATGTATAGAATAAATGTTACTCTATTCATCAGTTGGCTTCTTGTTCAACAATGTCAGTACTCCTTGGTCTTTTGATATAAAAGCTATAGGAAGCTGTTTCCTTTTGCACTGTTTGGTTGGATATAGAATCTAAATCATCCATTACTCTGATATCTTTAGATATATATCTTTCTTTGAGCCCGGACTCTATGCTCATGTTCTTTCAAGAATTCTACTTTGAACTCGGGGGATAGAGGGAGACAAGAAGCATCTCCTTGGATTCCAAATAAAGATCAAATCGGTTCTTTAGTCAATCCGTCTCTACATCAACCAACATTTTGCATTTATCAACTTTCTCCCTGTCTCTACAATGTATCTTTTAAGACACTGAATTGTGGGAAGGAGGTGTCTCAGAAACATGTCTTTATTCCCTTGCAGGTGGGCTAAGGCATCTGCCATAGGATTAATTACAATTACCCATTTATCCAGGAAGTTGTATTGCTGGAGAGTGGAAGGTCTGCCATTGGCATCAGCTAGGACGGATTGGAAAGAGACCTTGTTACTGTAGGCTTTTATTATCGATAGGCCTTCTAAACTGGTCCCAATCCGTTTCATGATTCCTTCTCCTAAGGTCCTTCGTTTGCCTAGGAACTCTATCAACGTTGAAGCTCAGATCACTATTAAAAGCAGTTACGATACCATCTTTCCATTGTTCCGGTCATCTTCCAGTAACTTGTTTCACCCAAACCTTATTTCCGTTTTTGAACTTCCTTCTTTCCAACCTTGGAGGATCAAGAAAGGGATTTCTCCATATAAATAGTTTCCCATAATGGATTGCACTTTCTTCACTCCGAGGAAATATGTTGACACATTAGCTTACTGATTTCCTTGTCCGTGCATCCATTGCCTTGATTGTACAATGGTTTTGTTCCACGATTCTGGTATGTAGGCACATCAAAATAGGAGTGTAATCCCCCAATTACTGAGGGTTGCACTAAATTTTCTAGATCTAAAAGTCTTTCCATTGTAAAGTAATTCTTCTGGGAGTCCCATTTGACTAAATAGTTCTCCCATCTTTATAAACACTTCCTCCTCGCTTCCATATATGTATATATATTTATTTTAGTATTTATATATTAATAATTTGCGCAAGTAAAGATTTTGTCCAAGATGTAACTCAAAAAGGAGATGAATAATTTTAAATGAAGGATTTACAGTACTTGGGATGTGGATAATTAAATTATGTATCAATGATAATCTTTGACTATTTTAAATAAAAAATTATTAATAAGAAGTACTTAATTTTATTTTAATGAATAAAAAGCGCGCTTGGTTACAAAAAGCAAACATGAAAGAATAAACTTTTTGTGGGATCGATAAAACTAAATATTCCCAGGACTACGTGGTAACAAATCTGTTGAGTCTTTTTAAGTTAGATGAGTACTGACTAGATTCTTTATTAATATTCCTGTGTCAGGGATACCATACACATTTTACATGCACAACATCCCCTTTAAAAATACTTATTAAAATATATGTAAGTATTAATAATGATTTAACCTTAAAATAATATAATTTCTCAGACATATATAATTACATATTTGATCTTTTTTCAGAGTCCATTGTCTATATTTTCCTTACTTGAGCCAACGTTCTTACGTATTTTTTCTCTCCTATCTTTACACATCCTCTTCTACGCCCATGTTGAACAGTATATCCAGATTTTTTCAAATCACCAACATGGACCTTGTCTCCACATTGGACTTTTCCTTCTTGTAAAATTCTATGGCGTTTGTTATGATGATTTTCGATGTAGAATCGATGCTGTTCTTCTAATTTCTGAATTTCCTCATCATTTGATCCTTAATACGCCGTGGAACTAATGTTTGCACCTCCCTATTATGCAGTAACTTTGCTAGGGTCTATCCATTTAGCATGGGTGCCGCCCTATATGTAAGTAATGCCCTGTCAATTTCCCCATTTTTCTTAAGGACGTTTTTTACCGTTTGCCCACACTTTAGCCAATCTAGAGAACTCTTGACTAGAGTAACATGAACTGTTGTCATAAACAAGTACCTCGGGTACCCCATGTCTTGCAAATACCACTTTTAATTCCTTAATCACTGCACTTGCAGTTGGATTTGATAACTACTTAACATCAATAAATCTGCTATAGTAGTCTATAGTGCAATCTTCAATCTGTCTTAATCGTTTATCTGAAGCAGGTACATCACTAATAATGATTTCGGTTATTGTAAAAATCTCTCCTGCTAGGCCAAATTCTTCCTTTATTTCTTGCTTCATTTTTTTTAGTCAGATATGCTCCAGCTGAGGAAATCTGCTGTGTGTTGGATGTTTCTTGGAATGTACTTAATCGAAACGTCATAACTTTGGGGCTTGAGCTTAAATCGCTGTATTCTCAATGGCAAGTCCACCGAAGAATGCTTTCCCAATAAATTTTCCAATGGTTTATGGACGGTTTCTATCTCAAATCCCAAACCTTCTGATGAAGCTTCAGCATTGATCTTGTGTGACTTCCCTTCATGATATCTTGCAAGGTTCTTTATATTAGATATTTCCATTTGAATTTCAGCAAAACATTTCTGTTGTTTCCCCCCCACTAAAAATTACAGTTTTTTCTAAGTAATACTCTTAACGAATCCGTTTTTGACGTTATGTGTGGTATAAATTTGGCCTATGGATTTATGATCCCCAAATAAGACTTTACTTAATTTACTTTTCTTGGCGATTTTACCCTTTTGAGATGCTCAATCCTTCCAGGATCAGGGAAAATACCTTCACTAGATATGATGTAACCCAAAAACCTTATCATCTTGACTCTAAATACACACTTTTCCTTATTTAGCTTAATATTTCTTTTCTTCATAATATAAATGACCTTCCCCAAACGCTCGTCATGGTCTTGGTCTGTCTCATTTGTTATAAGGATGTCATCCCTTGTTGATTTTATATGATGGAAACCCATAACAGCGTCTAACTTTGAGTATATTTTGCCTCTTATACGATCTATTGTACTCTCTTACAGGACGATATACGAAATTTGGGAACTCGGATGTTTATTTAATTTCTGATAGTCAATACATAGTCTAAACTCTTCAGCTTTTTTGACTACCACCATTGGAGCCCACCATTCTGTTGGTTCGAACTCTTTAACAATATTATCATACAGTTCCAATTTCTTTATATCTTGTTCAACTTGACAATATATAAAGGTATAGGTACTCACTCTTCTTGAAGTTGTTTCCCCCCAAGGAACCACATCTTCTTTTAATTCTATTATTTAATCTCCTGGCATAGATGGGGACTCCAAAGAATCGGTACTTCCTTCCTTTAAAAGGTCTAAATACTTTATTTTTATCACCCCCAAAAGAGGTTCACTCACTTTTCCAAACATACTTTCCCCCTTACTTTGAAACAACACTCTTCCTTGACCTTTCATGGGAATGATTGCATTGTCCGGCCCTCTTCCACATCTTGCTTTTTCTAATTTCTCAATTTTTAATAAATTCCTCTGTCAATACAGTGACACTTGCCCCTGTATCAATTTTGGCCTTACTGGGTATTCATTAATTAAAATGTTGGCATACTCTTCACTCCCTTCTTTTTCAATTAGAATGAGTCAATCTAAGGAGAAGTTATTAATTTCTTCCTCCATTCCAAAATCTTCTACAACCGGTTCTTTTTTTTTTTAAACAGCTTCTCTCATTTTTCTCTTCGAACGACAAACTCTTGCATAGTCCTTTGCTGTTCCAAATCACAGCGTTTGATCTTTGAGCTGGACATTCGTCGGGTTTATGCTCTTCAGCAAATCCACCCCACTTGCATCTTTGCCTGATCATTCCTCAATTTCTCTGGTTTCTAGGGCCCCTAAAGCTACAAACTTCCTCTGTTTCTACCTTCTCCATCATAGATCTTAATTGTCACATGGTCTTTTCATACAATCTCAATTCACGAAATTGAAGGTCGTTTTTTTCAAGGAAGCCCTTCTTTAGGTCTTCTTGTGCATTGGGAACTGAAAAAACCAACTTGTCTCTCAGATGCCTATCTCTCTTAGTTCCAAAATCGCAAATTCCTTTGATCCAGAAAATTCAGTAAAGTCAGACCTTGTAAATATAAATGTACTAGAGGGGAGTAACCTGCATCAACTTTGTTTTAAAAACACATTCTTGGTGCTAAAGTCACATTCATTTTTTTAATATATATAATTTTGACCCGTCATATTGAATGCAAGCTAGAATGAACATTTTCAAAATTGAGTATGGATTACATTTGTATTCTTTGGCAAATTATTCTCAATTTCTATCAACCAATTATTATTGTTAACCCTTTGGGTGTGTCACAAATTGGACTTTGAGTAGCAAAAATTGATTGCCATAATAAAAAGACGCGAAATTAACAGATTTTATTTGAAAGACCATATTGGGGCGAATGTATATCATAAATCAAAGAAAGTATAATTATAACAAGCATTAGGTACCTTAGTTCATCCCACAAATTGGAATACAAAGTCTATAATTGTTTCGAAGATGTATTGAAATATTGGGTTGTATGCATATTTGAGGTAAATAAATAAATAGAAATTTTTCTCTTTTCTATATTTTTGTTCAAGATTTTTTTTATTTTGAGGCACCACAAAGGCCTTCTTTTTGTGGCCTTCAAAATCTTCTTTTTTTTTTAAATATGAAACTCTATGCTTTAGCTACATATGTTTGTCAAAAATGAGTCCTCCAGAGTCAGAGAAATGGACAAACTTTGCTTAATTTTAATATAGATAGTATTCAAATTAAAGATAGAACCCTTGTAATAGGTTTTTCCTAGAAATAAAAATAGTTACACTCTAGGGCGTCTGTATGGTTCATAATGAGTAATATTTCATCAATATAACTTAACTTAAATGATATTTTTACTGAAATGGTATTAATCTCCCTGCTTAGTATTTTTTATCAAAATAATTCCAAAATCTTATTGACTAAAAAAATAACTTTTTGAAAAAATTGATTAATTACATTTCAAATATTAATTTTTTTAGAAAATAATTTAAAAAATCCATAAGTATTACACAAAATTTACCTCAGCAATGGATAACTTTCTTGGTTGTTTAATTAAGTAAATAGAACCGGAAAATAAATAAACGGAAATGATTAGCAAGAATATGAAGATGCTTCCCTTTTAGCCGCCGAGTTGGCTATAAATCTGGATCTGGAATTCGAAGCACCCTCAAATTCTTCCTCCTCAACCTATGACTGTAGACTTTAAGGGTTGGGTTATATCACTGGATACTTGGCCAAGAAGTTTCTTCGAAATATCTTGAAATCGGTTTCAAGACTAGAGATGATCCTTTTTGTGATTCAGATATGACACCGTGGATATCAGCATTATCCAAAGGAGGACTGACAAAACCTACAAATTCCTAACCCTCACTCAGATAAAAAATTTTGATGCAATCTTTGAAGCATGTCATGGACAGGAAATATCGAGCCGACCTAATGTTATTGAGATTTTAATATCAATTCTTCAAAGTTCAGCTCCAGATTTCCACCAAGATATTATTAGAAAGTACGCTCGTCTTAGAACATTTATAAGAATTAAGGCCCTGAATAATAGTATAAATTATCAAAAAAATAATACAATTTGTAGAAAATTAAAGAAATTATCCCATAATATTTAATTTTTTTTGTTATAATAAAAACTCTTTAATTCGTAAAACTCTGTATGACTCTTTGTTAGGAAATGATATTAACAAAACTACTTTAATTTACTAGATATTTTTTTATTTCAAAAATATAAGAAATATCAACGAACAACTAAGTATACATTTATTAAGGAGATAAAAACTCATTAATTGACCAATTACCTATACAAAATTTGATAATCTAGGCTTGGAGATCCTCAGAACTATCAATTATCTTCCGATGAAAAAATTACTATTTCTGCTAAGCAACGGTCTGACTCGTTAAAGATATATAAACCCTTGTCGCCACTATCGTAAATTATCATAATTATTAGATCTACAGATGGATATATAACCCTTACATCCCATAATTCTTGCAAAACGTCAACCTACTAGTAGTATACGATAATAGTGGTTGATAATTTAGTAAGGATACAAAAGCGTTCGACGAGAAGGCATTAAATACTTATGGCATCACTGATTAAAATAATAAACATCTTCCTGTATCAAGAACGTTGTCAATTCCCGTCTTTATTATTCAATATTAATATAATATTAGATACAGATAGTCGACAGAGAACTGAATAAAATGCCTAAAATAACGTCTCCTCCTGTCTGGATTTCTGGAAATGGAGGCCCAGGAATTTGGAAATACTTACCAGACGAGAAACTGATGGCTTGTTGGATTTGTCGATATAAATTTGCCTTTAGTCCCCCGTCTAGAATTAAACGCCACTCATTATCCTCATCTCATATCAAGAGCATGGGTATTCATCTAAAAAATCAAGTTAATGATGAATACATCAAATCAGACTTCAACTCTTATCTCACAAAGATGATTGTTGCATATAATATACCCTTATTCATTGCAAATCATCCTACGTCAAAAAATTTTATGGAAATACCCTCATTGTAAATTGTGAAGTTGAGAGAATTTCCAGCCTGTTTAGAGTTATCCCCACCAAATTACAATCAAAGTTATCAGTAAAAAGTATAAAATATTTACTAATTTCGAAATGGAACTCTGAATTTTGTACCATTTAACAGTAAGTATTCATTTAAAAAAAATCTAATTATAAAATATGATTCTATTCTAGCTAAAAATATCAAGAATTATGATACACGGCCCATTAAATGGCAAAAACAATTGCTTAAATGGTCACAACAACGGGGGTAGTAGCTTTAGATGGTTCACAACTAGTCTGTCTGGCACTAGTTTCTTCACTTGAAGACTTTAGGTTTTCCAATATTACATAGCTAATCATTAAGTGATAAAAAAGTAATATTTATTGACTATGTTTCATAAGCTCCAAGAAATGGTGTTCAGAAAACTCATAAAAGGCAAAAACAACTGCTTAAATGATCACAAAAACGGGGTAGTTGCATTGGGTGTATCATTATAATTAGCAATTGTGTGTATCCTTCATGATAATAGTATGTTGTTATACAAGCATAAACAACAGAGAAAAAATCTTTTTTGATGCTCTTAATAAGGAGTAATATTGCTGGACATTACGGCATAATTAGTTTTTGCTCTAAATCTTTATGATGTCATGTCAAGAATGGTTGCCTGAATTGTCTTATCAGTTATAAAGGAGTCTTTTTTTTATATCTAAGATAAGTGATTAAGGTTAAAAATTTGACTCCATGGATTAACTTTTCTTTTTTTAGATATACATGAAATAAATTAATGTAAGATTCTAAAAGCTGTTCGTACTAAAATTGGAATAAGAGATGGATTTAATTCTAACATTTTTTTTATTAGTATATTTATTGCCTAATTTTATCATTTTGACATTTACTTTATTATTAATAATTATTTAGATCTCATCGGTAGAGATATATCTATCCTGTGCACAATTGTATATACGTCTGGCTTGTGTCTTGCAACCTAAAGTTATGACAAATTTAACTGAATTCCGATGTCAGAACAAGAAAATATTATTTGAATCAATCTATTATTTCAATATTCTGTATTTATAATTTATTGTTATTATTAGTTATATGATTCTAATTGTATAATTTTGTATATCTAACATAAATGTATGATGGTTTCTACCCTTGTAGATTATATTTAATTTAAGCCTTCTTTTTTAAACTTGGAACTTCAAATATATTTCGAAATACTCTACTTTGTCGCTTCATTAGTTATTATTCTGAGAATATGGTTCATAATGAATTACAATTTCATGGAGTGTGACGTTTTCAAATCTAATGTAACGGATAAAAAACGTCTAAGTCAATTATACGTAGTATATCTTCATTAAACATTTTGCTAATAAATACTTTCGTCATACCCTCAAAAATAAAATAAAGCAGGCAGCTGACAATGACATCAGTATTTTTAACAATGATACCATAAGTCTTTCTCCCCCCCCCTTCCCCCTTCTCCTTGCACGCGTTTTTCTCTACAGGATTATCAACTTTAATTAATATTTTAAATCCAATTACGTCACAGTCGGTGCCGGGCCGTATTTCTGGTGGGTACGCCTGAAAAGTTCAGAAAAAGATACCTGATTAATGATTATATATACCTTGCTTACAACTAATCTAATAAAACGTCATGATACTTGAACTGCTCTTCTCCAATACATACTTCAAATTGTCAGGGTGATCACGCTAATTTTCGCTTTCTTTTTTTAGTATACCGGTGGATAGCATTTTGTAGATCTTTTTTTATTGTTTTAATTTCTCAGCCCCTGTTCCCCGTTTGTAGCGAGTGTTCTTGAGCCTTTGCATACAGATTTCTAGTATTATATGTACTGATGTAAATCCTGTGATTTTTTTAGCTGGCCCGTTTTTATGGGATTGATAATCCGAAGAATGAATTTTGTTTTCCCTAGCAGTTGTCATTATTTAATTCCCTCAGTAGTGAACATCCTTTCCTAAATAGATTAAATAGTAGGCGTGAACTAAGTCTTGAACTAAAACTTTACTTAATACAGAAGTATTAATGTCATATTTTATTAAAAGCGAAGCTATACATTTGTAATTCCGTTCTACCTTAGCTATTTTAGAAACAGAGAGCAAAACTTTACAATAAGAATAAGGTCACCCTGAATCTCACACTCTTTACGCCATGTGTTACTTCTCTGACATCATCTTCTTTCTGCTGATAGCCGTAACTTACACCAAGGACGTAACCCTTGCTTAAACTAAGTAAAAGGGATGGTTGGAGGGACTTTTGACAAATGCATAGCTACGCTTTTAATAAAATATGCCATTAATATAGTAGACTTAGTTGATGTCTACGATTTTATGTCATAGCTTAGCTAAACATTTATAATCCTACAAAGTTGTTTTACTCAAAACTAGTTTGAATGAAGGGACCCAAATTAAAACACAATTATTATATACTTTACTAAATATCCATTTGCGATACTTCGTAAACTTCGAATTTTAATACCGCGCTGTAACGAATAAAATAATATTTTATAAATGAACTATTTCCTTATATGAACATCATAACACCGATAAAAAGCTCGTGATTCTTCATACCAAAAACCTTGCTTAATAATTTCTTGAACTTTTTAAAGCTACAACAGCCGCTCTTAAGCTATGAACTTTAAAAATTCAATATTAATACCTGTCTTTTGCATGATCTTTTAACCATTTATTAGCAGTCTGAGTTATAAAGGGTTGACAGTTTCTCTCAAAGTCACAAACAATTTATCTTTTAATTCCATTCTTATTTACATATTCAATGATATGTCTGACTGGATCCAGTCTCTCGTCTGAGAAAAACTTGCTAAATTAATTCCACATCTAATATGGCCTAAACTTGAATTTTTCTATACCCAAAAAGGGACAAAAATAGAAAATCGCCATCTATTCTAAAGCTTGAACTTAATAAAGTTAAATAACTAGCTCTAGCTCTACTCACCAAAGCTATTGAAGCCATGGCCTTTTTCCCAGTATTTCATATGATAAAACTATCTAGAACCCTAAATCTGTATATTTATTAAGGAACATTTAATATTCCATGTATCTAAATATAACAGGCTTGGAGCCGAGTCTTTTGATTCCTCCTCCAGGATTGATGTTTTAGGGTTCTTTAAAGGAAGAGACTAAAAGTATCTTTCTAGCGTTGTTAATGAGCTTTTTCATTCTTTTCCAGGCATTGCACCGAGTAAAAAACATACCCTTCCACACGAAGTGATGGGTTCCATGGAGGAAACATGGAAACTCACACATTTGTTTAATGACATGGCCATGGCTTCCAAAAAAAAAAAAGGGTTCCTTCCTTGTTTACTGCTTCATCCAAAAGATCGTCAGATGTAGGGATCGAGTTAACTTTCCAGAAATATCACTTATCTCCTCATAGGCCCACATAATGGGTCTAAAAACAATTTGAAATTTTTGTGTATGTCAGTTAGTGATAATTGTGGTACTACCTCGAGGCGCTTAGTTGCAGATTTACCATCGGATTAGCCAGTTGTGAATCGACAGACTACGTTAATTTATAAAATTCATCCATAAAGGACTAAAATTTTGCTTAAGATTTAGTTTTTTGTGTCTTCTTATATTTCCTTCATAAAACTCGAGTAGCAATTTACGAGTTTTGCTCATAACACATCACTAATAACTATTCTTTTAAGTGTCTTTTCAAATAACTAATGCCAAAAAGAAGAGGAAGATATCAATCTATTTTTAACTGGAACATTATGTAAAAATACATCATAGATAATCTATCATTCAACTGTGCTTGTCATTCTTTAAGAATGATATTGTATAGTCTCTAGCTCCAACTAAAAATATTATAATTATTTTATAGGTAATAGAATTTAATTAAAAATAAAGACTGTAAATAGAATCCTTATACGAATCAAAACTAGTCCAAATCTTACTTGACCCTCGTACAAAAACAATAGTTCTAAGGGCCTATTTTTCCCCTAGGAAATGCATACATTGGTAACGATCTTAAGAAACGACAGTAAATGATCATTTGCCCATATAAATTAAAATGATATATTTATAATAGATTGTAGATATATTTGTTATAAGCAGGCACAAATTATATTATTATGTATATTTAAAAAATATACGAAAAAACCACAACAACACTAGTTATATTGTATGAAGTAATAGATTGATTTCAATTCTAGCAAAAACAATATACGTATATGCAATAGTCAATATGTATATGGTACTTCATCAAATTAAAAAAAAATTAAAAAAATACAATCTAATTTTTAATGTGTATAATGTAAAAAAATAATAATTTGAATCTCTCAAATTCAAGCGGGATTTTTTGTTTTTATCTAATAAAAAATCAATTATGGGATGGGGCACAAAAAGAATATAGATTAATTGTATATTTAGTTGTATACTATTGTAACAATCTTAAAGAAACGAACAATATACAAAAAAAATTATTAAAAATATATTCCGGGAAATTCGGTTTAACTTATGTATAAAAAACAATCACAACTCGGTTCTTTGTACAACCAGTTTTATTTAGTTATTTGAGGGACAGGACTCCGGTTGTAGTTTTGAATAACTAATTAATTATTAATTGTGATACTGGTGTTTTTTTATTTAAAAAAAAGTTAAAAGTGTGAATTAAACAGTCCGTAATTCCGACTACTCTTTCATCACGAAGCGTACAAATAACAAACAATGATGATAACTGAACTAACTAATTACTGATGTATTTTGTATATACATACTAACAAAACAGAACTGGCTATTAACGTTGAACCCATTGAAACGCTTAAATAAATACTAAATGTTATGTTTTATGCTTGAGTAACGGAATACTTAACAACGAATACACTATGTGGTATATGTCTGTATTTCTTGAAATCTTGAGTCTTTTTTTATTTTTTGATATCATTCTTTCATTTTGCTCATAGACACTCCATTCTCTACATGCTCCACAGGCATTCGAATATACTCTAGGATATTGTGTCCATCCATGTAGGTTACTTTAATGATGGTGTGCTGGGGTATAACGATATAAGGTATTTTATCTGACGTTAAATTGAGAAGATATCCAAAAATGCATCGAAGTGCAGCCTGATGGGACACAATGAGTAATGGAGGATTGATGCTGTTTCCTCCTCCCCCTCCTTTAACAGGTGCTCTATATTTTTCCAGAGTAGTAATAAAAGGCTCTAATCGTGTGCAACAGTCCAAATATGACTCTCCTCCAGGATATTGATAGCGTAGTTTGTCATTTTTTCGATTTAAGGACTCTAGCGGGAATTTTTCCTCAATCTCTCTATAAGTCAATCCATCAAAGTAGCCTGAGTGAAGCTCATTGAGTAGGTTAGTTTTCTCTCGAGTAAATGAGGATTTGACATATGAGGCCGTCATAATTGTGCGAAAAAGAGTACTTGTCCAAATTTGAATATCACAATTTCCTGCGAAATATTGAGCAAGGCTACGTGCGTATAAGATTCCACGAGGTGTCAATTTGGGATTACCACCGATTCTATCCTGAAAGGTAAAAAGAATATGCATATAGATAGATGATGAAGAACCATAATAATGTAAAGTCAAATCGAATTTAAAAATTGAATATAGTATATATTATGTATACTCCTATCTGATGATGAAATCTCTCTAATAGTTTTAAAAGTCACGGGAAAAGGTATTTGAAGAGTTGATTTTGACTCCTATCCAAGTCACAATGTACATACACAACTCAGTCATAATAAATACTCAACTGCGCAAATCAGTTACAAACAAATAGCACACATTGCATCTTATCTTTAAATATCTGTCTTCCCTTCTTTAAATACACACATCTCATACATTTTGACACGAATAATAATCAGTCATTTAAAGACAAAAATGATGTTATATATGTATGTTTAAAGCCTAGTTATGCCTCATGCACTTCCATTATTTCTATCTTCCTTTCTCTTATGTAATTCTTTAAAAAAACCTTTGCATTTGCATATTACATTCAATACAAGGTTTCTTCAGATATTGATATCTTATTACAACTACTCATCTCTCCACCTAACTGACTTTCGTTGCAAGAAGTATCCTATAATGCTATTTAATTTAATATGTATATCCTAAATTTTTAACTCAAATAATATACAAGCCGCATAAATCAATAATATTGATATAGCTTTCTTGAAATTAACATTTGTCCCTGACCTAATTAACGATATAACGACTATTATATAAAGACATTTGAGAGTGATTTGCAATCCTGTGGGAAGAAAATACCTTTAATTTTTCTGATACAAAACAAAGTATTACACAGAGAAAAAGTTATATCAATTCATTTATAGTATAACTTAAAACTTCCACAAATTCATTTCTTAGGTACAAAGCCCTCCCCCTTTTTTAACACACACATTTTCTATTTTAAGGCCAACTCACTCAAAGAAAGCCAATCTATTATTTCTTCAACGTATTACGCAATTTTGCCCATATTTTTATTTATAGATGTTCCCATCTATTTATTTAGCAGACAGTTTTCTATTTCAGTGATTGCATTAAAGCTGACTAAATACGATTTGTATACTTTTATTTACATAAGTAAATTAGAGGTTATTCGAATGGAATCGAATTAAAAAGGAGGATAAATAATAATAAAGTTAAGTTATTTAAAATTGCATATGCATTGACGTTCAAAGTGTTATTTAAAAAAATGATAAGCATGAGAGAATCAATTATGTTTCACGTCAAAATGATATAATTCACAAGGTATGTAGTTTATTATTAGAAGGGAAAAGCTCTAGCTACTTCATTAATGTAATCAAAAGATTGATATAACTGTTTATGAATATATGTAGAAGATACTTCCAACCAGTTATTCATACGAAGGACGATTCGAGAGTCTCTTTTTTGAAGAAAAAAATGTACAGTTAAAAATGATTTAGGATATTATTCTTAATGTATACTATAAATGCGTCGGCATACATATAAAAAAATTCAAGTCCAAGAACACAACAAATTACTCAATCGACTCAAATATGTATGTGTCAAAACATCTTTATATATACAACATATCATTTAAATCAATAATGCTTTACGAAAGAATAGGAGAAAATGTCATCCGGCCATGCTTTTGGACACATATCCTCTTAAGATTTTCTGTAACATCCAGATTTAGTAAATTTATGAAAATATATCAGGGGCGTCTGGGGTGGGTTCTAGCCCCTCCCCCAAAACAACAGCAACATTGGTATATATAATCCTGCGGAATCCATTGTATATACCCTACATAAATAAATATTCAACTCATTTCAAATCCTCAGAAAAAATACCAAACACAACAAGACTGATAACTTAGGATATTTTAAATATAATTAATTAATACACATT
This sequence comes from Lepeophtheirus salmonis, assembly GCF_016086655.4. Taxonomy (NCBI): domain Eukaryota; kingdom Metazoa; phylum Arthropoda; class Copepoda; order Siphonostomatoida; family Caligidae; genus Lepeophtheirus; species Lepeophtheirus salmonis. The sequence goes on from NC_052131.2 coordinate 41,126,639, forward strand.
TAGCACATCTTATCCTTTATTTAAAAAATGAGTTACTTACCTGAACATTGTACTCACTCTCTCCATGCCTTGAGAAATAAACGACACTACGATTACAGGGAGCTGAAATCCCCAATTCTTTAACAATCCGGAAAGGAGGATCATCTATGACAGATGTCTCAGATTTATAAGAGGACTCGCAGTTTAAGATTTTATAAGGAAGTTTTTCTATTCCTTTTAGGATTTGCTCCCACTCTGGAGACTCTTGCTCTTGTTCAGAGAGACCACACATGTTTTCTCTTTTGGGGATATTGCTTCAATGATTGAATACTGGAGAATTCTTCACACAAAGCGTACGTTTGAAAATGCTGTAATGTGTAAATTGTATCGTATGTAAATGAATTGATACTTGAAGAGCGCTTTTATGAAATTGTATTACAAAGACTCCTCTTCCTTTTTTTTTTATTATTTCTTCTTGTTCTACATAACAATAATGTAAATCTGCGTCGCAATGACGGTTTTTGAGCGATTGCTTGGATTTGGAGTCCAAATTTTGATACTACTATCGTCTACAAACTCGCTAATCATGTACTAGGAGTAGTAGAAATGTTCATCCTGAAATTTAATTCAAACCAGAGTCATATTTTATTGCATCCCAAATTATAACAATATTCTATTTAAACAACTACTTACAATATTTCCAAAATTGTTATAATATTTTGAAAAGAGGAGGGATATCCTTGGAGACAGACTACCCCTTTGGATCATATCGTTAACAGTAAATCCTAAGGAGATGAAGACACCATGGATGATGATCCTGATAAGAGATATAAATAACACTAGTAAGTATTATTATTAGTTATGCGTTACACTCCGAACGAAGGATGAAATTGATTTAGTTCTCTTTTCTTACAATTTAAAATTGTGTATGTAAAAATCTATGGAGAGTTTCTCTCTTTGTCCGCTCACTCCTACCCATAGCTCTCCTTCCCTCCTCCTCCCCCCTCTCTCTTGATTTTACAGACGACTACTTGGGAAAACATAAAATATATTAAGATATTGACATTTATTAATATTATACAACAGTATGGAGAAAGTCCGTAAGCCAAGAAGGAACAAAAAGGCTTCTATTTCTGCTCAGTGTTCCTCTTTTTTGCATTCAGCCTCTTCTCTTCTGCAACTTCTCTCATTCTGAATTTAATAGTTAATTACAGTAAATGTAATACTATAAAATATACTTGTTACTATAGATTTTTTTTTGCGATAATGATACGGAAAGTTGGAGCAAATAACATGTTTGACCTTGGATGTATGTCTTCAGAGTCCCTTCAAATATGTAGGCATATTATTATTAATATGTCTGCTTAAAAAATCATAAATATTTATTTTCGTGAATTGCCCTTTTACGCAGTTATGTAATAGGCCAGAGGTCGGGAACCCCTGCCCGCAGCTCATATCGGCTCGCGACTGAATTTTGACCGGGCCGTCATCTTATCATGGACAATCATCTAAACATAGACATACTAATCAATCCAAAATGACAGTTGAGCCTTAAGAATTTTTTTTCTTTGTACCTGGAGAGTGTAGATAAGAAAATCCAAATATAGATTTTTCTTATAAATTGTGTTTATATTTCTTTATTATGATTCCGTTAGTAAAAAATAGATGTATTGTTTAAATAAAATTATATTGAATCAATTATATAGTAAATAACATGGTTTTCCCCTATGACTCTGCAGCGATAGCTGATTGGCCCTCTGCCATGACACTACATAGCTCATTGGCCCCTACTCTCCGAAAGGTTGCCGATCCCTGTAATAAACAATAGGCAGTAAATGGGTAAAAATATGTTAGCATTATGAAGGCGATTACACTCATAAATTAAAAGAAGTGACGTAACTATTTATTAACAGGGCTAATGCAATAGGGGGGCATGGGCTATTCACTTTTGAAACTGCAGGATTTTATTTTTGGGGTTTAAAATTTTTAGAAGACAATAAACTTTATTAGAAAAGAAAATTTGAAATTTTTACCATAAAGCAATAATTTTTTAGCCTTGTAAAGGGGATTCAAGCCCACCCCTGTAATATTTTATAAAAAAATATTAGTTATATAATAGACATAGTCAATTCTTAATATTTTTTTCTCTTCTACAACATATCTATTGAAAAATTCATAAGAATTTATAAGTTGATCTGTATTAATACTTCAGTTTCTGCACTATACCTCGAAAACTTTTGTTTTTTCCAAAACAAATATTGGTTCTAATCTCTATAGATTTAGGTCTTGTCAACATCAATCAATGAAAAATTTATGTGGCTGGAAGATCAAAAATTAACATGGGATGAATTCAGAGCCGGGCAGTTTCGTATCAAAAGTGTTCCTCCGAATCGTTACGGAACTAAAATATGATACAAATACGAAGCACTCTAAGAAAATAGAACAGATATACGGTACAGAATAAAGTGAAATTAAGTCTGTATTAAATCTACTAATATTTCATTTTATCTATCCAATTGTACCTCTTTATATCTGTATAAGTTTAATCCATAGAGATAAAATACACAGAGTGATGATACTGAGTAATAGTAAGGGAAAATCTTTGACGTTGCGATAACAGACGAGAGAAACAAGATAGTTGAACAAAACAATCGAGATCAAGTATTTCCCACAATAATTAAGCTCCAACAATTTATTGTATTAGTATAGCCGTAGTAAAAAATATCGGTTTTAAGAATAATATTATTCAGTTTATAAATGAGGCTATCTTTGATTCATCTCCTAAATCAAACGATATATTCCCACTAATTAAATCTTCTTCAAAATAGATATAAAATTATATCCTTTATTCAATTTATTTTATCATAAGAATCAATAATTATTGATTCTTGAATTGAAATATAGTTAGAATTATCTCCCAAATCCATTATTGATATTTTGAAAGGGTAAATAAAATAATATTTAAATCTCAAAATTGGAATAAAATATTAATATACTTACAAAATAATTCATTTTCAAGAACTGTATTAACCTATTACCATCCCTATTCATATAATTATCGTAATAAATTATTATTAGGACAATTAATACTTAAAATAATATATATTTGAAGCGCCATCTATGTTTTTAACATACTTAACACGTCGTTACATTTATTGTATCACGCAACCTTTCGTCCAAAAAGAACCAGAAAAAAGGCCCAAAATTATCCTGTTGTTAGCCAAATAATTCAATCATACGAATTGCTATATATCTCGTATGTACTCCCAGACTATAACAGTCATATATTATATCTTTACCATTTTTAAAATATATTTGCTAATATTAAATCTATATTGTATTTTATTCATTAGATTAGTAATATTTTATTAAAAGCGTAGCTATTAATTTGTATTACTACATGATAGCCAAAATTTCTTCATATAAATAATAAGATGTCCAATATATATATTATTTAAATGACGAGGGATCAACATTGAAGTTTTTCGAAACGGAGCATAACTCATAAGTATAAAATAACTTATTACTTATTTTATTTATCAAAAAGAATACATTATGAAATAGCCATGACGTATATCGAGGGAGAGAAGGCAGCCAACACCTGACAACAATATACATAGCCATAGGGTATTTCAAGGTTAATAGAAATACAAGTCTAGACCATCATGTAATCGGGCTTGTTAGAATTTTCTGGGTAAGACAGGCAAATTTTGACAAAACACGTAAAGTCTATGACGTCACTATTGCTGGAATTTTCAATTTAATGTATCGTACCGGCTACTGGGCAAGAAAAACAGATTTTGACAAAACACGCAACCACTCATCTACTATGACGTCAATATTAAAAGAGTAGTGGAGGTCAAACATCAGTCGTACACGCTTTATGGTGTAACCATGTATTTCTATTAACCTTGGGGTATTTATGTGTTAGCGAGGTATCACCGTGTTAACTACTAGAATTCGAGTGTTTTGATCAACAATTTCTTCTTTTTTGACGGAGTCAGCTACTTTTCCACAAAATCACTCCATAAGTGTATTTTTTTTTCTATGGTCATGTAGCTAGAATTTTCACAGTAGATGTTCCTTCATGTTGTGCAGTAAAAATTCTTAGTACTTATCTCCCACACACAAAAAAAAATACTTAGATGCCTTTTTTTGAAAACCTGCGATTGACCCATATGGCCCTATACTCAAGGTAATATGGGCCACCAAAGTTTCATTAGTATAAATGAAACGAAATTGCTTTACTGTTTTGATTTAGCTACTAATTAGGAAATAATGCATAAACAGTATTTTATTATTGATATAATGACTTAGGCAGCGCATATAATGTGGGCAACAAGGGTTTGTATGGCTGCATATAGGCCTCCTACTTAACAAAGCTTCACAAATCTACAAGGCTGTTCCCTTAGTGGTCTTGCCGTTCCGTTTCTTGAAACCGCTGAACCTTAACCGGGTACAACCTTGTAAATCTATGCCAAAATTCAAAGTTGTGCTAGCTCTGGATACACCTCCTACACATATCAGAAACATCCACAAAGCATTGTCCAATATTATTTATCCAATTAGTGTATCTCATATTACTCCCTGAGCCATTACTTATATTTCATTATGCTACTACAAAATTTATCATCCAAGAAACTAATGCTTAGTACTACATAATTTTCACATTGTATTCTATGTTTAGTATTTCATCTTTGTTTGCACAAAAAATTAATCCACTAATAGAGTGCAATTAAAAAAATCCGTGGAAAAAAGGTAAAAATAATATATATGTACATATCTTCTTCACACAATTAGCTTGAATGCAATATGGCTGATAAATGACGTAATTTACTGTCACATGTCAAAACAAAATAACTCACTGAGTCTCTCATATAACTTTATAAGACAGGGGCCCATATTAACCCAGTTACACCTGCTTTTCTTAACCTTTGTTGAATAAATGATAAAATATTTTATACTAATGTGGTGTAGTTTTTTTTACGATACGATGATTAAAAATATGCCAAAAAATAATTATGAGTAACATGATCTGAATTATTCATATTCAAGAAATGTATTCTCAAATCATGAAGCACTGCAATGGAAATGAAACACAGTTTTTTTTTGTACTTGACTGGAGTGCAAAAGAATGTTCTTATTGATTTTAATAAAATAAATACAGTAAATTGAAACTTTGAGTCCATTCAATGACATAAAATATGTACTATCTATTTTTAATTTCAATTAATTAAAATAAATATATTTATTACACTTAATTGAAGATAACTGCACTATTTTTCTATTAAATACCTATATAAATGAATTTTTTTAAATATAAACATCGATTAAGGAATATATTTATTTAGACGAATGTCAATTTCAAGGCCAAAGGGAAAGGATTGCTTTAAATAAAGTATGCAAAAAATTTATTGAATGGAGTTGATGTGAGTGTTTTTGTGAAAATGGATTAATCGAGAATGAAGCTGTCATTAAATATTTGTTGTCCAAAATGGCTGAAACAGCTTGTCGCATCTGCTGACAGTTACTCACCAAAGTTTCAACCATTTTGGACAACAAATATTTAATGCAGCTCGATACTCGATTTTGTCCACTTTCACAAAGACACTCTCATCAACAAACCCAAACGAATGTTACATAACAACAGTGCGACCAAAACGGGTGAAACTTTGATAATTAACTGTCAACAGATGCTAGATTGAAGGGCCTAGCTTTTATTTACGAGTGCTGCCATCTTGACGTTGAGGTTAATAAATTTTTCAAACACCCTCGTACATGTATTTAAGGATTGCTAAAAAACAACTGGAAGTGCGTCTTAAAATCGTGCTCACTTTTTTTCTACACGAGGAGGGTAACACATTCTTCCTATGTTATATAAATTATAATTTATAATAAAGGAAAACGTGGTTCACCTAAGTTAATTAATTTTTTTTTTTGTTATTTCTTATTACTTCATTAATATGTGTGTGCAAGTGTTCTGCTCCTGGATGCAAGCAGGGATATGACGGCATTACTAAACGGATATGAGCTTTTACAAATTCCCCATACAGGACTCCAAAATTCTAACCAAATGGCTTAGAGCCATCCCAAGAGATACGATTTACTAGACACCAACAGCGAATTCAAGACTATGCAGTCTGCATTTTAAAATGACTGAGTTTATTACTGAATCTTTTTTTCTACCTATATTCCTAAAATATCTATAAACTTTTCAACGTTGTGGTGAAGAATTCTGCGTTGCTTACTGAAGATAAAATATTTACCCTCATCAATACAACAACAAAAACATTGCCAAACTGCATTCGAACTAACAGATGATTGTTCTTCCAATATTTTTATTATTACATAAGTATAAAAACTATTTTTATACTTATGTAAAAAAAAATATATGCTAAATGAATGTCAAAAGTAATATAAATTAAGTTTTAATTTGTCTGGGTATAAAATGAAATTATTAAGTTAAAGGATAAATATAATTTAGGATTCGTTAAGAAATTGATTAATTTAAGATTGTGATAAATTGTTACGAGTCGGATAAATTTATCAATGTTCATAAATCATACTAGTCATTTCTCCTCTTTGTAGTTACAGGAAAGGAGAGAGTCAGCCTCTTGTGTGAGTGCAATATTTTTGTTTCCTTTCTAGTAGTTCTAGTATTCCTTGATGCATTGGTAAATAAAAGTTTGTCTGGCTGTTTGTCGACGAATAATAACGGGTTCTCCTGCTAGTTGTAAACAAAATAAAAATTACAATTTTTAATAATGATTCCCTCAAGCTATTTAGTAAAAGTGAAGGTTTAAATTTTTTCTATGGGCTACAAATTTACTTTAACCGACCACCAGGCCCCTTCTGAATACAGACTTACTTTGATGTCTATGATGATATGATATTTGATGCTGGTTCTGATTCATCCTAATATATAAGATGCAGCAACATTCACCTTTTTTTCATAATGCGTGACAATCAGACTGTAGAAGTAGTGGCGGGATGGGTGTGGTTACTTCCAGAGAGAGATTTAGTCAGTCACTATCATGCATTGGATAAGTGAGGAACGTGCATTTGTCGTCACAAATAAATATTGCTGAAAAAATTATTTGTCAAAATATTCTATAAAATTTAAGTAATAGCAATTTAGCTATTGAGTTTTTATTGGTGCCGTTTATGAAATTGGTTCAATTTTAAATATACAGAAACGATTGTTTTAAACTAATTATCCACAACTTTAATATAAGATATTTTCTAATTAATTTTTTGCATCTTTTTGTTCAAAAATGATTATCCCTACAACATCTCTCAATCAAAAGCTATTTAAAGAGAAACAAAAAAATGAAAAATTACCAGGTTATTACGATACCAAAGTTCGATTTATTCAATATGATTTACGAAACTATGTAGTTAGAGCAAAACTTCAAATGAATACTATTGTTATGAGACAAAAATAAAACTCGTTTGATTTATATAACCTATTTTATTGCTTTTTGGAAAAAGGAAGTTATGTTGACGTAGCTTATGGCCTACTTTATTATTAAAGTACTAAAATAAGTAGAATAATTGAATTAAAGAGAAATTGAATGTATAGATTTATAGGGGATTCATCACTAATAATATCTTTATCACTTTGACCTTCGAATGTACTTAATCTCATTGATAAGCAAAACAACTACTTTTTTTGCGTTTGATTTTAAATACTATGTTGATTCTACAACATTATTGTGATACAAAAATAATATTATTTATGTTTTACTAAATTCCTTAAAATTGATAAAAACAGGAAATGAACAAGTTTCATGATTTCATATCCATTGGACTGTCCCGTTTTCTAGTTAATATTTACACAAAGACTTCTTCTGCTGGGGAAAACCAAATAACTGGCTTTTAAACTTAAAACAAAAAAGAAGATATTCTTGCTGAAATTGGCCATTTTTAAGCCTTTTGTACCCAGAGTTTAAAATATATAAGATTTGAAGATTGCGCTTCTTTTGTAATTTCTACCTGAAAATAACTTTTTATAGCTGGCCCGTTTTTTGTGTATTGGTAATCTGAAGTATGAATTTTCATTTCCTTAGCTGTTGTGATTATTATTTAATTCCTAAGTAGTGAACTTCCTTTCTTACTACATTCAATTATATTCAAAACCTGATTGAACAGTCGTGTTTGCTCAGAAAAGACAGAGAGAAATCCCCAAAGATTTGTTGCGGAGTTATAATTGTAAGTCCTTGTTGGAATCAGAGTAGAATTGAGGACCGATATTGGAATAATTCCTGCCAGGTCCCTTGTTTATTTTATTCTCCTTTCTTGTCACGTCCTCCCAAACATTCTTCAAATTGTTAGGGTTATCATATCGATTTTCATTTTTTTAAACATGTCAAAATAAACTAGATTTTCATCAATAGAGATCACTATTATTTACTTATTAAATAGAGAACAATAAGTATAAAATAATCCCCAGTGTGGGAAGTACGAAAAGTAACACTGATGATTTGTTGTCGAGTTATAAATATAAGCCTGTTTAAGACTCGGAATAGAATTGAGAATGGATATTGCTGTAATTCCTGGCTATGTCACTGCCAGATACGAAGTGGCGTTTGCGATTACTTCCTTAATCTTGCAGATGAAACGTCATACTAGCTAAGCTGCTCTCCTCCTTAACAGTCTTCAAATTGTCAGGGTTACCATGTCAAGAAATAATTAATAAGAGCACTTGTATCTTGCAGGCTACCAAAATATACTTTTTTAAATAAATGGATGCTCACGAGGATTTCGACAATTTTCAGATCCCTAGCAATGAGAATAAAAAATCTTTATTGCTGTATAAATTTAGACATTGATTTGCTCGGAACATATTTTAGTACATGACTCTTATAAAGATGAAAGGAATAGATCAAGTGCTGCGTAGTTCTATCAGATTTCTTTGTATATGATGTAAAACTTTAATTTATTTATATTTGAAAATATTTAAAATCAAATTTAGGATGAAGAACTTCTAAATCTCATCTATTTTGAATTATACGTAGATAATACAATGCACTTTTACTAAATCACCAAGGAGTTATTTATATCACAACAAAAACTCTCATTACGAATAGAAATATACATCATTAGACTGTCCCGTTTTCAGGTTAAATTTTTCCCCCCTGAATAAATAACTTTTTGCAGAAGAATGATGAAGAAATATGTCAGGATGGAACCCTTATAATATGCTATAATACACCCTGGCCCACCGGTTATGTAAGTGAACTTCTGGGCCCCAAATTTATCCGCTGGACCTTCTCTGAGTATCGAGGTGCCCTTCTAATATCCCAAAATACCCATCAGCCCCATAATGGTAGAATAATATTTCCACATGTTAATTCTTCAAAATATTATTCAATGCCATGTCCGTGGCACGTTAAGATGGTCCCCCTAAATTTTGATGCACCTATGAATGGACTCTGGGAGCTGCATAGTAAGCGTGTGGGCCTCTCTATGGGTTGGAAAAGAAAAATTGTGTCTTCTCTGAGGGAATAAATGATGATAAAAAGTTTTATTAATTGTAAAGCCCTCATCGCCAGCCGACTAACTATCACCCTATTAGGGAGGATGAGTTGAGAGGTATCATCTTGGCAGCTTCAGCCCGCTATGTCTCTCTCACAATGAAAATTCCTAAATCAGGATGTGAGTCATGGAATTTTGCAGGTGAAGAAGTCCGGTACCTTCTATCAACTTCACGGAATCATCGAAGTATTTTAAAAAGGGCTTAAAAATTTTTTAACAAATATTTATCATAATTTTTAATTTGCGTGTTTACTGTTGTTTTTTCAAAGATTGATATTTAGTTGAAATTCTACCCCGGAGCATTAAGTATAAACTATAATGTTAATTTATGTAATTTTGACGCAATTGCTCCGGTTTATTTATATATATGTATGTTCTATATAAAATATAAACCAAATAAAGAATGTTGAAAAAAAAAAAAAAAGATAATGTAATATTGTTTATATTAATTTTTTAAATCCAAAGTATTCACATCTAATACTCTGTGCTCACTCCCTTGTTTAAAAATTGTTTTTTATTTTTATTTCATTTAATAATTTTTTTTTTATGTAGGACTACCTAAGAGTTTACATAGTTTTCCTTTGTTTTTATTAAAACGTTAAGCATGAAAATATCAACCGGATTTGGTCTTAGACAACCCGTGGCCGGGGTTGTATTATGCTTTATTAGAAGGGTTATTTTGGTACTTAGAAACAAGCAGCGGTAGAGTTTAAACTGCCTTGGGGCCAAGCACATCACCTGTATAGCCTGAGGGTCGGGGTTGTATTCGGGGATATTAGTATGGCTTCTTGATGCTTCAAGGAAATCTTGCCTCGGGCACAGGAGTTCACCTACACAACCTGTGGTGTTTATTATAGCATATTAGAAGGGTTCTATCCTGGCTTGTTTCTTCACCATTAAATAGTCTTATCGTCCTAATATAATATAAATAGCAACAAAATTACACACGATAATATTGCCTTACAATGTAACTACTCAGAATCATATTGCTTACGATGATTTTGTCTTGTCAAACAATCATGATGTACACAACGATATTACCCCAAAGTTTTTGTCCGCTACTTTTTTACCACAATCATCTTACGTGACCATGAACCATGAATTATGAAGGGAAAAGTACTCAGATATTTAATACTATTTATAACCATCTTGCCACCAAGGCTATTTAGATTTTTGAGAATCGATTTTTTCTTTCTAAATATAAACAGACATCCAGTAGAATTTCTTTTCAATATATTTAGATTAATTGGAAGTGAAAGACCATCTTTTTAAATTCCTCATACCTAAGATAGTGGACCACTTAGTGCTCATTAATGAGCTGGGTCACACCAAAATTTAGACTTATTTGCCTGGAACAAAGCTTTGCAACTTTAGCCCTGAGGACAACAGGAAGTGTGTCCTATAACAGTACATACAGTGCGCCAGGTCAAAAAGAATGTGGATTTAAGCAAAAGGGAGACAAAGCTACACAGAAGCTACTCAAACTTATATGTAGCATCCTATTTTACCAGATTCAATTATATTTTTGGCTTTTGTTTGCATTTTTATTTGAGTTTTTTATTATCATTTTTATTTGGGTATTTAGCTCCATTTTTATGCATTATTTGGACATCACTACTCATCACTATATATTATAAATAAGTTATAAGGGTCTAGCTATGAGTGTCGTTGATCAACATTTTTCAGCCTAAAAATGTAAATATATCGAGTTCTAAACAAGATACATACTTAATAAATATACTTTATAATAATAAAAAAACACTTTTATATAAGTTTTATTATTCATACTTTTGATTTGGTGATTATTGATGACTTTGAACAATGATAGTCCCGGGTTTTTCAGAATCCAGAAAACTGAGAGAAAAACTAAGATCAGTTATGGATTCTCTGCTCAAAATTAAATTCCCCCCTCCCTCATTGTTACCCTGTGTTATCCAAAAAACTAAAACAATTAATTATATATCAGGTAAATTTATATTGTAAAACATTTTTTGTTGTCCCAGTCCATTTGATGTAAATATGATCAATTTTGCACCCCCTTTTGACACTCTTGAAAATGCAACATATGATTGACCATATGAAAATAGTGATGTTGGTAAATATAAAAAGCAATTTTTTGAATGTTTGCATCTAAGATTTATTTATTGTCATTATTATTGCTAACTTGCCATTTGTCCTTCTTCAACCATAATGAAGATTGAAAATAAATACCAAGATTAACTCGCTCAGCCTCTTTATAATTCACTTTTTTAAAATTTGTATTTAATATACGTTCTCCCTTTTTCTGTTGGTACAATAATTTGTTTTTTGGATTTTTAATTTTTTTTTGCATTTTCAAATCGACAATCCATACCTTAAAAAACTTTGAAACACGAGGAATCGATTTTGTTTTACGAAAAAAAATCAACTTATTGGCGAAAAATTGAAACATTTTTTTAGTTTGAATTCATTAATCATTTGTATTTTGCAATTGAGATTATTATTTATATTAAATAAAGGAAGTCGATTCTTCCACCTGGTGAGCTTTTTCCCAGGGCGAGTAATTCCATGGCAAACTTACACAGGCAAGTTTTCCGAATGCAATCTTTCCTAACACCTCATTGTTTAAAATACAACAAGTGGTCTTACACAACGTTTCTAATTTATTGTCACTCAACCTTATATATTTGTTCATCCCCTCCCTAATATTTTATGAATATTCTATTATATATTATACAATATTAGATTTATTTTCAAGAAAGGGGTCGTATTTTTCCTTGTTCTGGAGGATTGTCTTCGTTCTGTAAACGTCGAGGGCTTTCCATTTTCATTGGTTCTAAGTATATCTCGAACAATATCTTCAGTTTCGTTATTCAGAGTCCTTAATGGATCATCAAATGGAGGGAGGAAACGTATATATCATATACATCCACCTTTTCCGTGCATTAGTCATAATTCCTAACTTCCATTATAGTCCACGTCCTATCCCATCTTTTAGCACGAATTCCATGTCAATTTTTTATTATTATTCTATCACCAATTTTAGAACCAATACCCAGAGTATAAATAACCTTAATTGCTGTTGCTCCTATTCCCTTTTCATTAATGTATCAGGCATCTCACCATTTTGGATCAATTTGTGGATGAAAAAATTTCTTCTTACATATGTTCTGGCAGGGTAGACATGTGTGTCCCAAAGATTACCATAGCTTGCGATATTCTAGTAACAGGATATTTCTCACAATAAGTACTGCTCGTTCGTCTGTATTTAGGATTCCATTTCGACCGACATTTTCTTGTAGCATTCTTTTTAATTTTTTAACAGCTACTTCAGCTCTTCCCTTAGATTGAGGGAAATAAAAGGCTTTTTGAATAAATGCATTCATAAACCTTGGTCAACCCTGACAATCTATCAGAGACTACGAGTTACTTATGTCCCTTAATGTCACAATAATCAGCCACTACGGTTTAAAATGGAGAGCTTGGCTTACTAAGGATAAATGGAGGACATTTAGCTTGTGATGGAGCAATTGAATCACATGTTCGGCATTCCTTCCTAGTTTTCTCGATATCTTTATTTACACCTGGCCAGAATATACATGATAAAGCATAGAGTATCATAGTAGATACACCTTGATGAGCAGGTATAAAGTGTCGATAACATATCAGTACGGAGTTTTTCAGGTACAACAATCCTATCCTGGTACATAATTATACCTCTCATTTCGTAGAAAGATTCTAGCATATGTTTTTACGCCTCATCGACGTAGAGTCCTGTTCAACTATCCATCGTGTTATCGATGAAGAACTACGGTTTCACAGCTTCTTATCGTTGTAAAGACAGCCCCTAAACCCGTCTTTAAGGCAGAAAAGGATCACCTGAACCAAGGCTTTGATCAAGCTATATCACGGAAGCCTCAAGTGAACGAGCTTCTTCTCACTTGAAAAAAATTATGTCAACCCCATAAGCATAACTTGAAGAGCAATAGATGGTTGCCAAAAAGTTCTTATAACTTATAATTTATTTTCTCTTCTTTTAAAATAAACATTTGAGAAATAAATAAGAGTAATTTTAAGTGTGTAAATCTATCAGCCATGTTGGAATACATGCCATGTCGTATAAAGTAAATTCTATTCAACTAACACCTATATTTGAAAACTTATCAATATTGCTATCGTTGGTAATATGTTGTCAACCGTTTTTCTTTTATCTTCCAATTTTACATAATTTTGAATTTCTCTATCTCGTATATCAATGAAAGGGATTGTGAAATAAACATGGCTATAACATTATAAAGCGATCTCTATAACAACTATAGACAAATTTCTTATAACATTTCGTTACCTATCTAACACAAACATTTATATAGTATTTTGTTGTCGAGTATCGATGTTTCTGTTTCTCTTTCTCTTTTCAATGTTCTGAACGTTGATTGCTTGAGTTAAAAATAGCTCATTTTAGCTGCAAACAATTCTCACAAATTATAAAATAATATTTGTATAGCTGGGAAGAATTGGATAGTCACCCAAAAATTGTGGCCATTTCTGGTTTCTTTTGTATGGAAGGTTGTGTGATATAATAAAGGTAATATAAAGGTACAATATTTCTTGTCTATTTGGGATTTTTTTATTTACTTATGTTTTTAATTCTAGTGCACTAGTATTTTATAAGGAAATTAATTTTTTTGGGGGGAATTTTTATCTTTTAAATTCGGTACATCATGATTTTAAAGGATATTTGTGTTATAAAAATTAATTTTTTTTCAATACTTTATATATTAATATCTTTTTTTTTTCTTAATATAGTTTTTTAGAATGTGTACTTTAAAAAATATATCATTTTTTAATAGATATATATATATCATTTAAAGTATAAATAATCTAAAGTTACTTCAACACCATAATCATGCTGCAATATCATGTAAACCAAGGCAATAAAGGTTACATCATGCGAGCAGATCTTATTAAATGTTCCCAAGTTGGTCAGAAAATACTACATATTGGAGACTCAAATTCGAGCGCAAAGTTATATTAATTATGAAATCATCTCTAAATATATTCCGGTCCATTTATTATGAGGCTTTAAATGAATCCAGAGACTCTTTCATCCCACATTTTACATAAAATTTATATTACAACTTAATGACTCTATTTTAATTTATGCAAGTCCCTTAAATATTATAATTTCCATACCACAGTCATCAAAATTTTATCTCATAATTAAAGTTGTATGAATAAAACCAAAAAAAAATCTTAGACTATGTATACAAATCTAAGCATTAAATGGGCTCTAAAATAACCCATAATAACCACATCAAAAAAGAAAAGAAGCATTAACTTATCTGGGACAAAAACTCCATCTTTATGTGAACACAATGTTTTATTGAGTTATAAATGTTTATGGGGAAGGTTTCAAACTAGTGATGTCAAGGATTCCGACTTGGAACAGGGTTATTTGCTTAATAAAATATATAAAAGAACCAATTTGGGAGCCGTGAATTTGTTATGATGAACCAATAAGAATGAAGTGTCATATTTCATCTGGTGCGTGTTCTCCTTTTTTCATACTTAGAGGCTAACAAGCATTTAAGATTTAAACAGTGGCGATTTTGTCTTCAAACCATTTTGGGATTTCCTATCAGCTCGGTCTGTATAACATTTGTCTGTCCAAGGACAGGTTCTTGTTGGTGTTTTATGCTGTCTACAATAGCTCAAATGACGTAGTTATTTTCAACTGTTCAATATAACCTCTTTAAAAGAGACAAGGTGCTTAAAGTTTATAGTTAGATGTGTGTGGCAAGAAAGTATGATTATCAAGTATTATAAGTTATTGCTTATTCATTTTTTTTTTTCGTTTTATATTATTCAATCCCAGCTAGAAGTAATGTAAATAAATAGAGAAAGATAGTACTGAAGAACCAACAAATCGGTACTTAGAACCGTTAATGGTAAAAAAGATTGGCCCGATAAAAAAATATAAAGAAAATAGGATAAGAAAGAACCGTATCTCCAGTCTAATTGAGAAACCAGATAAGAATCTTTAAAATTTAGATGGTGTTCCCTTAAGAACAGGGAACTCTAAAAGAAAAGATCAGCATATAATTTGGATCTGCAATTAAAAGATCTGTTACATCACTAATTCAAGCCAGTTCTCCTTATTCATGAATTAGTGAATAATACGATAATACCCAATTATCTGAATAAAATATATTTCATGAATTTTACATCATCCAACTGAGAAGGAGAATGAGCCATGGTGGAGAAATAAGCTCAAGTACTAAGCATGATTAATTATACCAATTGTCATACTCACAAAATTCATATTTTCTTTTGTGGGCTGTTATATGATTTGTGTATTGTTACAACTCAATTATGCAGTTAACTTTTTTTTTTGTCAAATAATGATGTGTCAAAATATTTTTTAATTGTAGAAACAAGGAGGAGTAAAATGCTATTTATAAATGATTATGTCGAAATCATTTAGTAGACAGAAAAAGTATAAATGAATTGCTACTCAAACATGAATGTGGATTGGCATATTTTGGAGTTTTTTTCATTGATATTTTAGACAATTTATCAAATTGTAAGCAATATCAATTAAATGCATAGATATACATTGTAGGTTGACGAAAAAATTAAAAATATATATTATATTTATAGAAAGAACGCCTCCATATTGTCAAATGAATTCAAAATGTATTCATGGAACTTTTAATATGTCAAAATAATCACGCAACCTTTTCTTTATAAATTAATAGGATTTCAAATCAGTTTCTTCTCTTAAACTTTAACAAACTACATTAACCTTTAACATTCATTCCCTCACGAAGCATTTAATAAATTATTCCATTATTTCAATCTATTATAATAATGAAGAAGAAAGAAAATGACTAATGGGCCATTCATGTTGTAGCAAAAACATCTTTGCAATGTATCAAAGAGGGGTTCACATACGCTCTTAGCCTTTTAATCACTTATTACTCTTCTAAAGTAATTGAATTCTGTTCTATCCCTGATGGGGTCCATCGGACATAAGTAAAATAATAATGATGATTTAGTATTAATTAATGGACTATTTTTCAAAATGCAAGTATGGCCTTATTTGTACATAGTAGACAATATATAAAACTGCACGTAGATCTCTTAAAATGAAGTAACTTTGATAATTTTAGTATCATATACAGGCTACGATAATATTAATTCCTTTTTTGTAATACGTAGTAGCGGAGTGGGCGTTATTTCATTCGGCAGGCAAAATTCTTAAATTTTCTTGGAAGTACCTACAGTCAGTTGCTAATATGCGTCTATAAGATATTATTAGGAAGAGGGTAAGTTGCGGTGAATGTATTTGCAAGTATATAATGTCGACGTCATTAGGGGTAGGGTCTGCAGGATTTGGAAGGGGTAGACATAACCGTGACTAAGATTTTTCTTTTGGATGGGGCACATTTTTTCCCATAATATATACTGTGGGAAGATATATTGTAAACGAGTATTAATTGTGTAACTGCAGTTCGCTCCGAATTAATAATAAGAAATACCGTAACGTAGTAATCTATGAGCCTATGATCCACAATATTTTTTAAATGAATATTTTATATATGGCATATTAAGTAAGTTTTTATCAAATAGTTTTTTCGTTACAATATTATCTTTAAAATTTATTCTACACAAGTTTTTTGAATATCATTTCGAAGGTACTATGAAAACTGCCCAGGAGAAAATTGCAATGGAAGAAAATTGTCTGTATTTTGTTCAAACTTCATGATGAATAATATCACATTATATATTCGTTTAATATTATTTATGACAAATATCTAAACATATTGTTTGTTCCATCTCCTAAGGAAGTACATTAAAGTGTGAGTAATATTATTGCAATATAATCTCCTTGCAATTTTTTAAATTCAATCCAATCTTCTAAGAAATGGATCGAGAGGATTGGTAAGGAGGAGGGGGAATAAATAGCTTAGGATCTCATAAAATACTATTGAATGCTCTTCCGGATCCTTAAAAACCACCACCAGAGCATCACATACATCCAAGGTATTAGAGGGGTTCCTTGTATATATTGGCGTTGGTTTTTAGCAATTCCACTCTCACTCCGGGCAATCTGAGAGCGGAGGGTATTCAATCCTATTTTTTGAGGGCCTTAGCTATTTACGCACAATTTACAATGTATTTTGTTGTCTGCAGTCAATTATTTTCGCCAAACTCCTTACTTGACAATTTATTGTTTTTGTTGAATTAATGAAGTAATAAGTTATTCAAAGTCTACTTATGCACAGTTTTCAGCAGTACATCAATAAAATTTTAAGTTTTAAGTTCCTCCTCCTAGATTATTTTACAATTTATATTGTGGCACACTAATAGTTTAAAAGTCAAATTTGAATACTACCTCGTCATATACATAGAGATGGAATTTTTATAATAGTGCAAGTAGAAGGTGGGAGCGATACATATGGTATTACTGAATTAAAACCATTGTTAATATCAGCTGTTATATGTTTTTTGGCAGAGAAAATAAATTACTGCTATAAAAAGAAGAATCTTCTATATTTAAAACACACACCAAAAATAGGCGAGAACCCTTATTTCAGAAAGAGAAGTTAACACCACGACGACATATTAAATAATGAACAAAAGAGGAAAAAGATCAGTTACATCAACCGTTTTTCCTTTTCTAATAATTAAAGGTAGTTTATTCATTAAAAACTACTATTTTCAGAGGTTTATAAAATAAATGGATTAAAATAATATTATCCACAGGTATGTTAAAAAACAAAACAAAACAGAAAATGAATGTTGTCACCCTCACAATTTGAAGAAAGATTAGGAGGAGAACAGCTTAGCTAACATGACGTTTCATTAAATTAGTTGTGAGCAGTAAAAATATTATTAGAACAAAAATGTTTTTGTTCTATACATTTTTAGTCAAAAAAGTATAAGAAATATCGATAATAATTTTGATAACAGAACCGGTACAAAAACATTGGTATCATGACAACACTACACTATAGAAATTGACATTTGAAAACTCGTATTCAACAACACAGTCAAATACCATTTCAACATTTCATATCCAATTGCTAAATCCTATGTACATATACATACGTTTTCAATGTCCATCATCCATCATAGGAAAATACATTCATATTTTAAGTACAGCCTTCAAAAACACAAAGCGTCGTCAGACTAGACGTTCCTTAATTTGTAAATGAATGGACAAGACAGCAAAAATATCAGTTAGATTTATAAACCTTTTACTTGTTGTCTAATGTCTATGTAGTTCGGCTCTTCTTTTGATCCTCTCACAAGTAAAATAATACTAATAACAATATTTGATGATGGAACTGAGTTATTTGCCCTCAAAAATAAACTATGTATATATATAATCGTTAATTTTTTGGAGGGAGAAAAAAGTTTACAGGGGCTGAGTAAATGAATCTCTTGAGAGATTAGGGTTATAGAAAATAGTGATGTGTCGACTGAGCTGAGTCTATTAATTAGAAAAGGGGAAAAAGAAACATAAAAAAAACCTTTTTATTATTTTGACGATTTATTTCTTCTTTCTGAGCACTTAGTTAGTTAAAATTTATTGTCGTTTAATGGAGACACACACACATGTAATAAGAATATACAAATACTAAGATGGGTAAAGAACACATTGGGGTATTTGTGCTACCCTGGCAGATCCTGATTCTTAGTTAGGTATTGAATTTGTTAATTACGGTTTCGTTCATTTTTGTACTTTTCATAAATTGTGGAGCACGAACTTCTTCATCTTTTTCTTGCATAACTTGATATCTTTCATACGAGAATGCAGAGCATCTATTGATAAGACGATCTGATGTCTATGATTCCTCCATCGAGGTATTCTTTATTGCATTAATATTTTTCCATTTACTCAGCTGCCCAGGAATGGCCCGTGACCTGTGTAAGATTTTAATAGCAGTTTCATCTTCTCACATCCCAGTTTGACACTCTTTGGCTTTGGCTCTTTCCGTATTATGTGTGTATGTTTTATACTTTGGTTATCTTTGTATCGGTTGCACCTGCTCTAGAAGAAGAAATCACGGATCACCAACTTAATGTAGCTTTTAAGCACTCCAACCACTTTCATTTTTGGTTCTTAGTGCCACGTTTTTGCTATGTAATCTGCAAATATATTTCTTGTTATATCATTATGACCTTTGCAGCAGTCAGGATTTATATTCTTCTCCCTTTTTCCTCTCTTCAATATTTGTTCATCATTCATAGAATCGGATTGAGAATAGCAACAATTGCTGATTGAGAGTCCGATTGAATTAGAACATTTCTTGACGGTTTCTCTTACTTGACAAGAAATTTCACTGATTGTGGGATGGTGAAGACATTTGCTTGAAGGACCGATGCCTCGTTGCTCAACTTTGTTTTCTGAGCACTAATGATCTTATGTTTTTTAATAGTAACTGTGAGAAAATGCAATTCGTCACACAACAGCGGTTTACGAGGGTGATCTGAAAAGTTTCTGACCTCAACGTGAAGATGGCAACACTCGTAAATAAAAGCTAGTCACATCCATATTGCATCTGTTGGCAGTTACTCACCAAAGTTTCAGCCATTTTTGTTATGTCACAGTCGTTTGAGTGAGTTGATGTGAGTGTTTTTGTGAAAAGAAACAAAAAAAGTATTGAACTGTCATCATTAAATATTTGTTTTCGAAAATGTAACCTTGAAACAGATTTAAAATATAGCAGACATAAAAAGGCATGTTGTCCTAAAGTTTGAGGCGTCTAAGTCAATTTAACTCGGAGTAATTGAGACAAAAACAAAAAGTGCCTTGTCAACAATTTTTTTGCAGAGAAAAAGGGTGAGTACGAGGTATAGATATGGGAGCATCACTTGGCAAAGTGGTTTGATTTAAAAGGAGACCCTGTTGAAAAATAAAAATTCAGAAAAAATGTCTTGTATCTTTGATAGTTTGGAAACTTTTTAGACCAGTATCGTATGTCTACATAGTCTGTCTCCTTAAATATTAGAGTAATCTCATTATAAGTTGTAATAAATTAGAAAATAACTTAAAGACAGCGCCACAAACTCGAAATATTTGATGAGGTTTTGTGATCACATTACCTAAACCCACAAAATAAAGTATGAAATCAGCACTGATTTGGTTTGAATTTGACCGAGTTGTTCATTGTTTGAGTTAGCACAACACTATGTAAAATAAACGGAAAAAAATAACATCACTGCCTTAATTTAGAAACAAAAAACATCAACATTAGATGAATGTTATGGGTTTTTTTACGGCATCCTTCATAACTTTGAACACTCCTGTACGGAATATAATATGTAAGCAAGTACATGTTATATGTTTATCCCTTTGAGAACATTTTCTTATGGGTCCTGTAGTCATAAAAATAAAGTTTGACACACACACACACACACATTCATAATATGACCATGTGTGTACCTATATAATCTGTATATTGTATAGCATAAAGTTCCTTTATGTCTTATCTTCAAAAATAAGAAAACCGAAACATGATTCTACTCAATTCTTTATACAATGTTTTATTATATTTTCATACCCATCCCTTTTTGACTTCCTTAAAATTCTTGGATACCCCTCCCATCATACACACATGTATAATGCCATAAAACAATTCTACTAGGTAATAGTATAACCTAATGGACGCAATTACAACTGATTTAATGGATTGTGGAAGGAATCTTAAATATGCTCATCTTAAACAGTGGTTTCCAACCTGTAGGTATCGACCCCCATTGGGTCGCAACATCAATACCAATTGATTTTTGAGATTAACGTGAGTATTAAATATGGTGAATAACATATTAAGGTAGTTCATACTATGACACAAAATGTAACAGTTCCCTACGTCTCTCAACTCAAAGACTGAGCCAGTATTAAATAGGCTTGAGTTTGGTTTGGGTTGAGTCCCACCACCGTTGTTGCTCCTTCTTCATCCAGTATTCCAAAATTAGCCGATTTCTAACTAATTTTATTCATGTTTGTTATCATTTGGGAGATTTTTCCCCCCTTAGTGGCTAGATTATTGTAAATATAGTAACAATACCTTTGTTAATGGTGGTCATGGCGACTGGGTAATTTCCTGGGCACGCACGTTTTACATCAGTAAAACCCAACACAGCAAAGAATATCCGCGCTTGATGTGCAGGGGCGTCCGCAGAGGAAGGGCTGTAACCCTCCCCGAATGAAGGAATTATTGTTTTGGACTAGAAAAAAGTATCGACCTGGATTAAAAAATTTAATGAGGAAACATGGGTTAAAATTACTTTTTTATTATTTTTTTTTCTAAGAAAAGGTCCTACGACTTAGTTAGGCAGCGGAGCGGAGTTCATGGACGTTGGACAGCTGTGACGAAGGCCAAATGATACAAAATATCATTCTCTTCCTGATTGAAGGTCCTTTATCATTTTTTGACTAAATAATAAATTTGTCGTCCAATCTGTATTTATAATGTAACGAAGGAATTAATTGGTTCTAAAACATAATGGTCAATGTTTACTCATTACTCCTTAGAATGGATATTCAATATTAGTAAAGCTTGACATTGAGTCTGGACTCTAGTCTACTACAGTAGAAAAGGTGGATCATCTTAGTCGTATATTTACAAAAAAAAATACACGTTATAATATGTACAAGACACGAAACTCTTTATATGTAATCCTAATGTGATCTTAGTAATCTTAGAGTTATATAAAATATTACGTTGCCGCTATGAATGACGGAGAGTATCATTTATTGATTTCTTGGGGAGTTATATGTGTAAATTCAATTTTGGACTTAGAGTAAAATTGAGGATCGATATTGGAGTAACTCCGGCCTATATATTTCCCTGCTAGATAAGCTGTGGTTTTTCTTTTTATTTTCTTCCTCGCAGCTCAACCAATAAAACGTCAGGACAGCTAAGCTGTTTTTCTCCTAAATTGTCAGAGTTAGGAATTCATTTTTGGGTTACTTTTAATTTTACAAACTAGCAGGTTATATTTTAAATAAGTCAATACGTAATATGGGATGTATTTCCTTCTAAAAGATTAAAAAGAAAGGGCCAAAATCAGTTGATGTTAGTTGGCCATTGAAAGAAAACTATGGAATGATTATTCAATCATTCTTAGGAATTGCTCCCAACCCATCAAAAATGTTCAGAACACGGATTATGGGAAACATCGACAGCTGACAATAAAATACAATGAACTAGTATATGTTTGTGCTAGCGAAGTAACACCGTGATAACTAATAATAAGTAGAGATGCGGAAATGCAGGAATTTGTAAGCTCAGAGGATACAATTCTACAACTTGTATTTACAAGTTACAACTAGGATATAATAATTAGTACACACAAATAGTACGGTTCTATCCTCTCACGCTTAAAGATGT
Source organism: Lepeophtheirus salmonis (assembly GCF_016086655.4). Taxonomy (NCBI): domain Eukaryota; kingdom Metazoa; phylum Arthropoda; class Copepoda; order Siphonostomatoida; family Caligidae; genus Lepeophtheirus; species Lepeophtheirus salmonis. Next base: position 41,149,540 of record NC_052131.2, read on the forward strand.
GGGATTTCTCATTTTTTTAAATAATAAAACAAAAAGGATTAATGTGAAAATATATTGAGACTACAACAAGAAAGTGAAATTTATAAAGGATCTTCGTAGGTATTTACTTGACATTACTATCGATTTTAGGAATATATATATTGTACTTATGTATGAATGTATTGAAAATATGTTGATCACGAAATACGGATCACGAATATGCGGATTATAAATATAATAACAATATAATTCATTCATCAAAGTAATTCGTGCATTTGAAGTCAATGAATAAATTGAACCATTAGAATAAATGTGCTGAAGAAGCATTCATTTAAAACCCAACTATTTGACACAAGTGTGCATTGAAGACATGCATGCATGCATCCTGTAGGAGTGGGGAGAGGGAGGGAGATATGCCCAATTGATCAAGCGATAGAGAAATGATGATAATCAAATATTGATTTGATTTAAAATGGTCAATTCAACGTCATTATTTATGCCTCAGTTCAATAAATAACATGGAGTGAATATGCAGTTCGCACCATTCAAAAAAAGAGTGTTGATGACCAAAAAATTCAAATAGTTGTTGTTGTGCATATGTATATCAATGACATAGAGGGTGCTTCAAATGCTTTTATGCTCCTCACTGTATTTTACATTGAACATATTATTCTTTAGGGAACTCTTTGTTTCAAGATCATACATAAAAGTATTGCAATACATTTTAGATTCAAATGAATAAGAAGCATTTATATAATTTTTGAGGTTTATAATATCCGAGATAAATAATGGAGGGTTAATAACTGTGGGGATTGGTTTTAATTGCCAAGAAGAATGTAGAAAGATAAAATTCAGTTCAAGATCATCAGGTACCTATTTACAAACATTGTATTTTGAGCTTCATGTGGAAAATGAGTAAGTACACATTATTGCACTAAAAAGTGACTATCATCGTTTCTCAAAATGGCAATGCACTCCTCTTCCCCATTTGCTTGATGAGGAAAGCCTTAATAATATGTGTATCTACTATCAGAGAAGTGAAAATCGCAATCAAAAGCTTCTGCTCAACGACCACCTCTTACTAAGTATGTGTGTCCCTCTATCAAGGAAATTATTCAAATACTGCAATACACTCTAACTACTATTTTTCAGATGAAAAGTTGACTAAATCCGGATTTATCTTATATTCGAAGTAAAATATTACAATTTTTGGATTCTTATATAAATAAGTAATTGTGAAACTCTCATTTGTTTGATTGGATCTTGTGTTTAGCAGATCATCAAAGATTTTTAGTAGTGATGTGTCAAGAGGCAAACTCATAAATTTGTACTCGAGTTTTATAAACAAAAATAGGCCCCAAAATTGGGCTCGTGTATCTAAAATGCAAGTACTTAATTGTAACTCTTCAAAAATCGTTTTTCTCCCTTTTTCTTTTTTGAGAATATTAACACATGTAAATCCTCAAATGGTTTTTTTAAATTGTGATTCAAAAAGTTTCGCGAGCCGGTTAAGAATGTGAATCTACTATTATTATAAATATTACAAATTGGAGAGGGGATAAACAATTTTTAAATGCCAAATTTTCAAAAATCCTTTATAAGATACCATTCTTTTGACGGATGACGGTAGTATCAGGAGCGTCCACTAGGGGTGGAGTGGAAGGGCTCTGGTCCCCTTAAATCAGTGGTCGCGGAATAGAGGTAAACTACCCCAAATGGGGTAATTTATACCTTTTTGGGGGATAATGGGACTTTTACTTTCTAGCTATAAATGAAGTAACGAGTATTCAAGCAAGTATCGAGTATAGCTCGGAATTCCTCGAGCGTTTATTAATAAACTCGAAAATACTCGAGCAGCAATATTCACTTCGTGGTACATCACCTATTTTTCAGCTTCAAAGTTTTTTTGGAGGGCACTCATCAAATGTATCCATATTGATGAAAAGTAATGGGATGTGAATTTAAAAAGAAACATACACAAAAAAATTTTTGGACCCAACTTACGATTTCTACCTGTAAAAATGAAAAATCCTGAAGGGTATTCTTAATTCTCATGCATTTGTATGAAATTGATCTCAATAATGTTGAATAAAGAATCTTAATCAAAGGGAGCGGGGATCAAATTGTTGCCTACTTTAAACTTTGATAACTTGAAGACGACATTATCAAATAAAAAACCGGTTACCAAATAGGAAAGCTATTCTCGTCAGCTGACGATACGTAGTTCAGTTAGCATCATGCCGTCATCATATGAGGAGATAAAGAGCTATAAGTGGAACGAGGAGCTTTCGAGGTCCGCCGTAGTCATGGCATTGGTTAATAATGGAGGTGAAATCTCCAATTCAACGATTGCTTCAACCTTAGGAGTCAATTTACGGACTGTTCAGCGTATCCGTAAGAAGCTAGAGGACACCTGGGATGTTGATGCCACCATAAAGAGGGCACCCAAGGAGGAGGACGCCGACAGGAAGGTCAGGGACACCGACTTTGTCGACAAGGTGAAGAAGATGGTTGAGGATGCCCCTACCAGGTCCATGAAGGCCGCAGGAGCTACAAGATGCAGGTGGGCCAGATCTTGACCCAGAAGGCAAAGGGCAACAGGCTGATGAAGTCAACAAAATTGCTCAACAAGCTCAAGCACCCAAAGCAGCCCGGGATGCTGTGGTTTTTCTATGATGAAAATAATTTTTGTCAAGATCAGAAGGTCAACAAGCAGAACAACAGGTGGATAGCCACCTGCATGAGTCATGTGGGGAAGGTAATGAAGACCAAGTTCCCTGCAACGGTCATGGTGTTCGGGGTGGTCAGCAGTGAAGGTCATGTTATGCCTCCCCACATGCTTGAAACGGGTCTAAAGGTCAATACAGAGGTCTACCTGGATGCTATGGAGAAGGTGGTTCTGCCCTGGAGCCAAGGGGTGGCCGAAGACAGGCCCTGAGTGTGGCAACAGGACTCAGCACCCTGTCATGTGTCCAAAATCTCCATGCAGTGGTTAACCGAGAACTGTTATGATGTCGTAACCAAGGATTTGTGGCCTCCTAACTCTCCCGACCTTAATCCTTTGGACTATTTTGTCTGGGTTTATGTTGAGAGACATACCAACAGACATCCCCATAGCACCAAGGCCAGCCTGATGGACTCCATCAAGGAGGTATTCGGCAACATGGACAATGGGATGGTCAGAAGAGCCTGCGGCCGGTTCAGAGGCCGTATTGAGGACGTTATTGATGCCAACGGTGATTATATCGAATGAATGGCTACTCTATATCTATATGCTCGTCATAGTTTTGATTTTCAATAAAAAAGTTAACAAATGTATATTTTGTGTTGTTTTTTGTAGAAAAATATTTTGGCGACAATTTGATCCCCGCTCCCTGTAGGTTTGTCATTCAGTGGCCTGAGGCGATCTGTGTAAAATTTTTGTCATGTAAATTCCAAGGTTCTCTGACTCCTCTAATATATCCATTTTTCTTGTACTGTACCAACGTTCAAGACAGGGACACTTTAAATCTGTAAGGGTATCATGGCCGTTTTGTCATTTTCTAATCTTTCTTTAATTCCAGTAGGGAGTGCCAAAGACTAGATCACAAAAATATTGTTCACTAATTTGCCTTTTAACTCTGCCCCAAATTTGCTCAGAATGAGCTTCAGAGTCCTAATTAATGACCAACACAGTACTAGTAATAATGTGATCTATGGGACAACTTTTTATTTCCGTTTCGGACGATTCCTTAACATTTAGAACGGGACCAGACTCAACGACATAATTTTGACTTCCCTACAACCTTAACTACGATCAAAATTAAAGTCATTTTAAAGTTTGTCAATTCGTGATGAATTGATCATGTTAAATCTTTACACATCTTTACAATGAAAAAAAAAAAAATGACACTTCTCCATAAATATATTAAATAGATTGTATTAGTAAATGTAACGACCAGGTAAGTTTCTCCTCAGGTGTCAATTTTTTTTTACTTTTTCTTTCAATTGACATCTTGTCATAAAATTATTTGATTCTATGATGCATCAGATAATCTTAAAAACCCCAAAATGGGTGAGCAATAAAAAAAAAATATAAAAAAATCACTTAACGAGACAAATTTTAATATTCTTGGTGGCTGTAAAGGGAATGATGATATGTCTAATTGAATTGTAGACTTCTGCTTAGAATGAAAAAAAAAAAAAGATTAATCTTCAGGGAAGCCTCCTGATTATCAAATAAAACCAGCAGTCGATGTATTGCAAAGAAAGAAAAATTACAATATACCTTCATTCCATGCATATTAGGTATAAATAGATATAATTTATATGTAAATTCGAGATTCATTAGCATGAAACTCTGCTTGAAGTCATCAAGCGATTGTTTTTGCTATTTTATAATAGCAGAAAGACTCAAACTCCCTTTGACACGATTTATATTCAACAACTAATTCTTTGTTAGGATACAATTACTGATTATTTACTCACATCGTTTCTTTTATTGTATCTAGCAACTTTTTCTCCAAATATATAAGTTGGTAGTTAGCCGATTCTTACCAGCTATAATATGATTAATTAATAGTTGTTGAATAGAGTGTTTTCACGTGAGGTCAGCCATTTTTGGGTTGCAAACAACCAAGTTTTATTAGTGTGAAAACCTTTTTTTTTCCTTAATATTAAAGAAAATGGTGAACTATTGGATGTTAAAACGGGATTAACGAATGAAAGGACCTTACTGACAATAAATTTTCTAACCCTCTAATATATATTTTTATTAAATTTCTGACCCTAATATTATATTAAAAATATGTAATTAGATCGTTTTATAATCATATTTTCTCTTCTCTAATCTATAAAAAAAGAAGACATTTTTTTTTATAAAAAATTAATTAATTTTAGGGATTTTCAATACATATTACTTTGATTTAATTCAAATAAGAGTGTTCATCATTGGCATTGAAATTTAGTATTCAATGCAGATGTTAAGTTTTTATTTATTCTTAAGTCAATTCGATGAAGTTTTATTGGAAATTTGTCCATTTTATTTAGTTAAATGATCAACTTTTAGCCCCCAAAAAGGCGTCTCCTTAAATTATGATGCAATTTATCACATCAATTAAAGTTTTCTTTATTTCATTCGAAATCAACCTATCAAAGTTTAGAGTATTGATAAAAACGAGGAAATAATCTGAAATATCGATAGCTGACAACAAAATACAGGGTAAATTTCTTATGTCAATGGAGTAATGACGCCGTGATTGTAGGTATCTAAAGTTTTAGCGAGTTAAAGTTTAAAAGTTTATAAGCTCTTAAATCTATAAATACGTACAGTGATCTACTTTAAATCAGAAAGAGAGTCAATTTACGAAAACGCATGAAAGGAGAATTAATTGTATTTTGGTTTTTACCAAAAAGAAGATTATAGAAAAATATAGAAATGTTTATCACACCCAAAAAACAGCCTCAATCATGGTATGAGATGAAGTTTCATCAAATGGGAAGAAATTTAATGTATATTTTGAACTTTTATATATTGGTGATATCTTATATTATTTATTTTCTCGATTAAATTAAACAATTGAACAATTTTTTAAGCTAAGCTAGGAACAACCATATATTCATATAGATAGATCCCAATATTTCATAGAAATATTTGAGTCAATTATATATAATTAAGATACTCCAGAATCTTTGCTATTGTTTAATATCTTTATTTGATTTAAGAGACTTATATTGGGCCCAAATTTACAATAAAATCTACCAATTTATCATTTTTTTATTATGACGATCTACTTTGGCTAGTTTAAGAATGCAATTTGCGACAGACCCAAAGGGTTATTAAGAATAATTTATTTATAGAAATTGACAAAAATTGATTACAAAATACAAATGTATTCGACACTAAATGTTGAGATCTGCTTGCTTTTGTGTTCACAGATCATATATGTATTCACATTAAGTATCTGGAATTTCATCTATTCTTTTATTAGTGATGGAGCAGAGGAAAAGGTGAGATGGAAAAACAGGTTATGAACCTATGGTTACGTACATAATATAGAAAGAAACGAACCCATCAGTATGATATTAATAATAATGAGACAATAAGGAGGGATCCAAAGACAGTCCAAGGAATCCATATTAAATTGTAGAGGAGACAGGGTAGAGTTGGAACATTTTTTAACCTGGGCTCTATTACTCAGAGTTGTTTGACGCGTTAAAATTTCTAATTTCAGACCAAACTTTTTTAATTACTCAATAATTTGCGTCCATTACAAATCCTAACAGTCTGAGAAGGGTCTAGGATTTTCAAACCGAAACTCAACATTAGGAAACAAACTACTATTAAGCTACTATCAACGCTCATGCCTTATTGTAATGTAAATATTGTCGCTGTATCTTTTTGATGTTACCAGTCCCAACTAGAGACCCTCTAAGGGTAGAGGTAATAAGGACAGTGGCGTCCACAGCAAGATATGCAGCGGACGCCCCTGTGCTTGTTGTTGAGGAATAATTCGTGGACTTTGGGCGAAGAAAAAATTAAACCTTCCATTAACTACAAGACACCTTTTAAAGTCTTTGGAAAGTGTTGATTTAAGTGTGAACGAAAAACCCCACATATTACATAAGATAGCAGCGCTTATGGTCTAAGTTACTGTATTAAATAAATAGGTATACAAACTACCGATGGACAATAATACATGGCGCCAATATCCATAGATATTTTTTTAGTTGTAACAACTGTTGTCGGTCTCCCCTACGCACATACTTAATCTTTCTAGCCAGCTAGCTCTCACATATAAGGAGATAAATTCACTCTGCATGTGATTCAAATTATTATTCTTATTATTACTACAAAATATGTAGATTTGATTACAATACTACTTCTACTTCGAAGTCTGCCTCCTGCAATCATCTTCATTATCATTTTAGTCTATACATAATAGGGACTCGCTCCTTCGTTCATTGACACTTGGCAAATATGGGTGACTTGTATTTATGTCAAATCGATGTACGTATAATTCCCTCCTTATAGGTACATCATATATGTTATGTGTATAAATATTCAACCATTAAAAAGACAATAGATTGAATTAATTTAACTCTTTGTCTCCTCCATCGAGGTCCTTGATCTTTGTATTAATAATAATATGTCATATCCGTACCTATTTGCGTACAGATTGAGATTTCAGATATGTACCTCAATGTCAAACATGTTTTATTTACAATAGTAATGTTAAAACTCGATCAAAGACCGAATTTTTCCTAGTTCCGTCTTGAGGGAGAATTTCTTGACCGAAATCGAAGGGAACAAACTTTTCCTGTTCCGGTCAAAATGATGTTTCTAGACCAATTAAATTCGATATATCGGTCCAGAGCGCGGTCTCAGACGGTAAACTGAAATTTAATCGTTTTCAAATAGTTTACCTAGTTTTGCAGTCTACTTTATTGATCCATTTATTTGTGAACAACCGAAACACTTTAAACTTTATATGATGTCAGTATGGATGTTAAACAATTTGAAAGCACACATGCCTTCATAAACAATTTGAAAGCACACATGACGTCATAAATAATTTATTTATCAGATTCCTCCGTATACATCGAATCTTAGAAGATATCGATAAAGACGAGATCTAAATCAGACTGATTTAGAACAAATTTTGCTATGTGACTGCTCCAGACTTTTTTAAAGGACTGAATAATTTTGGTCTTATAAAGAAAAAAATATAGAGAGGGGTGACCAGGTATGCGAAAGACTGTTCCATTAGCTTCATTTGTTAACATTGGTATACTTCAGTGGTAGTATTTTGCCAAAACCGTCCTCAATTTAATAGGCTGATGTCTACGTTATATCTACAAAAAAAACAAAAAAAAACGAACACAACAGCTGTATTAAAATTCTCATTATCAGATTATTTAGTATCTGTAGCCTATCTAAAGCAAACGGTTTAGTAAAAATCTTTGTCACCTCTATATTTTTCTTTCTCTACCGGTTGGTCCAAACAAAAATCAGAATTATATTAGACTGATGTTGAATTTCCAGACCGAAAACCAAAATTAATACAACCGTGTATTTTTTTAGTAAGTGATCGTAGAAAATCCAGACTATTTCGACTAATCTGGGTCTGAATGGAATATTTTGGGACATTATGCGAAAGAAGGTAAAACTTGACTTCTATATTTAAGTACAAACTAGCCTGTGCTGTTCTGTGTAAGACTTATTGCAAGACCAGGTTAGAGCTGCTGACGAGGATATAATAAGTCAGAACCAGTATTTGTAACCCAATTTTGTCTGGAGAACCTGCTTATCTTACTAGAATACCCTCTGGTGTACTGTGGATGTCTCTGGTACATAGAAGGAATATGGAGAATTGAATATGATTACATTGAAAACTAGAAAGGGCACTAAGTAGAGCCCTAAACCTCCAACTAAAATCAAATTGAGTATGTATCTCAATTTTTTCTAAAGTTATAGTCGATTATGCATTTTTACGTTTTGTGTTACCTTGACCTCTTATATTTAATGGCCCCTTACTGTGACCATATATAATCTTTTTACCAAGTTTGATCAAAATCAATTTCTAACTTTTGTGACTACAAACAAATTAACAGAGTCAAAAACATAATTCCCGTTCACCTTCGTAGGCGAAAGTAATCTATAATGTCTGTACCTTAAAATTTAAGAAATAACTAATCAATATAGATAAATCTGAAAATGATCCCTCATTAATAACCACAGGGTAGAATATGTTATTTCTAAATGAGGATTTTGTTCAAATTGTAGCTTTTAACAAATAAGCAGATTCTACATGTTACAATGTGTCTGTCCCACAATGTCATATTTAATTGGCATTATTAAATGAAAATATTATCAACTATTAATTGAGGGTATCATTAGATTTTGATCTATTAATTAACTACCTATTTAAAAGTAGATAACCGTGAACTCTTGGATTATAATTGTCAAAGGTGCCATAGAATCTAACGAACCAATCACGGATCAGTTACTTTTATCAAAAATATAAAAAAAAAGAAAACAAACACTTTAAGTAAGTCATCAAACATCCAATAGAGTAACAAATATTTGATTATCTTAAATTGATTAAATTAAATTGCATATAAATTGTTTTGTTGCATTTTTTGCATGCAACTTGTAAAAAAATACACATAATGTAACTTACATATGTCATCAAAAAGTACTCTGGGGGATGTAAGATCCTTCTCCAGCCTTAACCGATCTACCATAAGTTAACTACGATGGCTCACTATGTAATAATATTATTTGCTTATTGGCTAGGATATCATGAATTGATTGGCACAATTAATGATCATGATCCATGAGCAAAAACCCCATTAAAAAACTATATACTCCATTTCCACTGTTTCAGTTTCTAATTTTCTGTTTTTTTTCTATTTATCAATTTACTAAACATTGATTTGTTAAATTTGATTAGTTCTTCTTAATTTGTAAATAATTACATATTAAAAAATAATTCCAACGTACGGAAGAATTGACTAATTAATTTCGGATTATTTTAGGAGGAAAGGTTGCATGATACAATAAAGGATAGTTACTTGTTTAGTTTGTTCGAATTTAACCAATCAAAGTGCAGCACATTGATAAAAAGAAGATAAGTAAAACAATATAGTGTAAATTTGTATGTTAGTGAGGTAACAACACCATGGAAACTCATGTTTAAGTTCTATTTATAGATTGACTCTCCATCATACAGAAAATTTCAGTATTTCATTTCTCAATGAAATTGCTTTTATTTGTGTTTAGAGAACTCTTTTTGGTAATTATAACCAAGAAACATATGAATACCTTATATAATCCGATTTGAACCTAACCCAATTATAGTTTTTCGAAAAGAAAGAAAAAAAAAAAAATACTTGTGCATATCTCAACGACAACCTACACAAGAATGAATTTTGAACTGATTCCATTTCAATAAACTTGGCGCCAACAACCTTTTTATTATATGTATGTATGTACAAATATATTATTCTTATCAATAGTGTTGTGTCAGTCCTTATTTATTTGGTCCAGTCCAGTCTTCAGATCGAATCTTCGGATTGTCTGAATAAAATAAAAGAATTCATTAATTTTGATATTATTCTCGCTGATGCACCCGCAATTAAGTCAAATTAAATAAGAACTACAGGCTTCAAATTCATTCCTCAGTTCATGACTGTTATTATTACATCAGAGTTGGGGAAAAAGTCCTTATACCTACTGTGAAAAATACTATTCCATTTGTAGTTATTGCTTTGAACAGATTTAAACCATGATGAAAAAAATAACTAAAAAATGGTTTAAAATTCAATATGTTCTCGAGTTCAAGTAGAGTCATATGACTTACCTTTTGAAGCCATATAAAGCCCCAAGTTATATATTTTAGCTCCCATCAAGTCACAATCAGATCCATCCTTAGGCCATGGCAACCTATCCGGACGCCGTGGGCTCTTTACTTATATTAGGCCTGGTTTGATTCAAATAAAAAATTGAAATTTAATTTCCAAAAAATAGGTTTTTATTCAAAATTTATTTCCATAGAAAAGATCCATAGGAAAATGAAAAAGGGGCTTTAAAAAAAACATTTAAGGCCCACATTTTATTTTCTAAGCAAATAAGATAAAAAAATTAAATTCAAATATTCAAAAAATGAAATAGCCTCTCACATTTTCTCTTCCCAAGGGTTCACTCACACTCAAAACAGCCCTTGCCTCAGTTATTATCCTTATTTCTGGCCAGACATGGATTTGAGTCCGTGTTATCTCTTCAATATAGAGGACCAAAATAGTTATAGCCGGCCCGAGTTGCAAGTCTTTGATTTCTATCTCGAATGAAGTCTGAAGTTGTCAAAATACGGATGCGGAACCAAGTAGAGTCGCAAGGCTTGAGTCCAAGCTTTCTACCTCTTGTTATTAGTACTACGCGCTGTTTTAAAAATCGTCACCAGAGAGTAACAAATTCATTTCAAATACCAATGTACGAGGGTCGTTTGAAAAGTCAGTGCAAAGTCCGAGAGATGATACTATTGGGGCGTATCGAGGTTATGTTTAATTAGTAGCATCTATTGGAAGACCACAGACCAACTTTCAGCCAGATCGGTCTATTTCTTTCTGTTTTGCTTGAATCAGTGGAGGGATTTTCAAAAAATGGACGATAAAGAATTTTTGTGTGTTGATTAAACGATGAAAAAAAAAAATATAAAAAAACCCATTTTAATGACAACAATTTTTTGTTTTGTTTTGCCTTTCATGAAAGAATGCTTAATCAGCACAAAAAATCGCTCGATTCGTGCCAGTAGTACTATCTCTCAGACTTTGCAGAGACTTTTCAAACAACCCTCGTTTAGAGAAAGGTCGGAGGAATTACCAACTTTCAGGTATATTGACCCTATACTTATAGTATAAGAACTGAAATTAGCATATACTGTAATTATCTAATAATTAAACATCATTTACCTATGTATAAAATAAAATTCTTCTTTTTTTCTCTCCATTATTTGAAGGACCACCCGCAAAAGGTATTCAGGCTTGTCTTATTCTGATAAACTAATTAACTGAAATATTTCATTTATGTATATATTGTAATAATTAGAGACTGAATTATTATGCAAATCCCTATTGGATGGGGCTCAACTCTTATTTATTTTAAACAATACATATAAGAAAAAAAAATAGGTTAAAAATCCGGCAGGATTATACTCAGTGCCGTTATAGAGGAAGGGGGAGGGGATACTGAAAACAAGTTTTATAATTTTAAAAAATAGCACGTCCTTACCAAAAATGGTACTCCTTGAGAGTTATCCGAAATCTTGGGATATTGACGTCAAGTTAGGGGTAGTTATTATCAAAATGTTGAAATCTTGGGATTTTATACAGGGGGACGACTGAAAAATTAGAAAATTTTCAATGCCGTTTTCAAATCTACATATTTTTATTATGGCCATTTTAACGGTAAAGCTTTACAACAAAAGTTGTTAATTCAACAATTTTTCTTTATGAAAGAGGGAACGAAAAGAAGCAAAATTGTTCTTGATGACGCCTGAGAACAAGTTATTCCACTCCTCCATGATCACAAGCCTCAGGGCATCGACATTTGGGTGATATGTCTTGTTCGTCTTGCCATCTAAGATGCATCAAACAGCGAAGTACAGGGGGGTTCACGCGGGTGAGGACGAATTCCAGAAGTATGCCACGGGCAGAAATGTCATCCCTGCAGAAATGCGGCACCTTCTTAGACCTGGGTGCAGAGCCACCGTCTTGAATAAATATATAGTTGTCCTTAGGGAACGTGCTCTTCAACCATGACAACCCATGTTACCTGTGGACGTCATTGTTCAATTTCTCGTTTGCCTCCTTTAACAAGTAGGGAGGCATCTTGGTGCCGTCGTATGCCACGATGCCGAAGACTATGACCTGAACTAGATGTATGGTCCTGAAAGTTCCTTTGGACCTGAGCTCTTGATTCAGCCAAGAAGCGATCATTTCTCTTGTTCAGAACAGCATCCACTGTGAAGATCTTCTTATCAGAGATCGACTTGTGCGTGGAGGAGATCGCACACCCACTGCTATTTTCCTTGTTGCTCGGACATTTTTGATCGCACAAAAATAAAACAAACATCGAATTGTAGCTTTTTGTCAGTTATTTTGAATGGCCCCAAGCAAAAAATTGTCAGACATTTAGAACTGAGGTTCGACAGCCTCAAATAGGATTATAATTTTTGAGTCTTCACTCTGTACATGCAACAACAATTGATTATTTTCGTTTGATTATAGTTATTATATCTTCATACTTTGTTTATCTAAAGCGTTGAGAGTTGACTACTTGTTTTTTGGTTTTGTTTTTTTGAACTCGCTTTCCTTTTGTCTGATTTTACTGCGGCTAAAAAATATATTCAAAAGAACAGGGTAACATCTTCTAACTGGCAGGCTCCTATAGGCTTAATAAGGAAACTTGAAACGGGGAATGTTCATCAACGATACCAAGATAGGCTTAAAACACATACAGAACATGATTCTATAGAACTATCAGCAAATATTATTAACGGTGAATAAGAATATGAAATATAATTGATTAAAGGTGATTGTCAAATTGTATTAATATTCTGTAAATTATTATAATCATTCTTGGAATTTCAGTTTTGCTTCTTGGGATTTTTAGGGGAGCATCTATGGATACAATAAAGTTATGAGGGGCATCCCTGGTCCCTGGTACTTTTATTGTATCTCACATCCTTTACTCCAAAAAGAAACAGAAAAATGCCCAAAATCTGTTGGTTATAGTTAGTCAATTCTTTCAACTATGGAGTTACAGAGATGTAATCGCCGAGATGGGGCAGTTGGGCCCTGGACACTCATAATTTCTCCACTATAAGTATTTATCTAATGGTGAGCCATACATAGATACTCCAATCAGGCCACCCCAATAAAAAAATTACTTAATTATTATTTAATAATTGTTGGGAATTGTTCAATGCTTAACAACCGGTAATTCGAATTCAAGCAATCTACCTTCAGAACACTGATAAAGTGGAAAAATAAAATGAAAACGACTACCGACATCAAAATACAATGTAAATTTGTATATTGGTAACGTAATGCCGTGTTAGACGACAAATTAATTGTAAATTGCAACACTTCATTTTCATGTTTAACTTGCACGAGCTAGTTCAGTGACTACGGATGCGTTGATTGTACGACTGTACAATGTACACTTCCCCCTTCAGAATAATATTTGGTTACCAAATTTGAACTATTTTGTGAAATGAATTCTAACTTTGTTGCGTCATTATTATAAATAGTTCATTGTTGTGACTAAAAAAAGTTAATTGAAAATATAAGTTTTTTTATAAAAAAAATTTGTTAAAAAGCAAAGAAAAATCCTAGTGATGGTTTCAGTAAAATTCTAAAATCAGCCTTAATTCTAAATATAATCTAGCTGAAACGTCGAAATAAAAGTATAAGGGATCATCTGTAGCTTTAATCACGCAAATATTAAGCCTTCTTATTGCTTAATAGATAAATTACATTGTAGTATTTTCCCCTACAAAGTTTAAAACATTTTTGCCCTCTTGAGAATACATGTGATGCATCAACATATAAATAATCTTAAACAAAAATCAAGAAAATGAGAAAATGCCGAATATTTTATAGATATATTCGAGTCAATTATAGGCTTATAATTCAAAATTTGCGAGAAGAGGTAAAATAATCAAAAAATTTATCTATAGTTATCTCCGCCAACGATGTTTTTGGCTACGTTTGTTTATTTGTTAGTTTCTTTGTCTGTTGGGCAAAAGTTACGGATAGATTTTGATCTAATTTAGTGCAAAGATTCTATATGGTCACAATAAGAGGCAATTACATTTCGAGAAGTCAAGATCAAAGGCCAGATAAAACAAAACGATAAAAATAAATAATTGAGAATACCTTTGGAACATATTGATGTAGAGAGCTCAAATTGGTGTTCTTATGTTGGCTTGCTAAAGATGCTTTATATCGAAAAAAATACAATTTAGGAAAAATGAACATAGGCAGAGGTTTGCATTTACACAGTGCCCATTCCAGTTTATCTATATAATGGCCTTTGAAATAAAATCTATCAATTTATCATTCTTTTATTGTGACAATCAATTTTAAATACAATAATTGCAATTTGCGTGTCTTCAATAGGGGGAATAAGAATATTTATTTGGATAGAAACTGACAATAATTGGCGAAAGAAAACAAATGTAATACACCCTCCATTTTGAGAAAAATCCTTCTACAAGGGCAACTGCAGAGTGTGGGGTGGAGGGTATGTAACCGCTCAAAAAAAGAAAAAATTAAAGAACTTTGCTTTTTACTAGAAAATTTAAAATTTGATTTTTTTTTCCTAAAAATTGATATTTGAAATCTTTTTATTTGAAATATTATTTTTGAAATTTTTTTCCCTAAAAAATTTTTTTTTGTAAATAACGTTGGATTTTTGAATTTTTTCCAAAAAAGTTAAATTTTTGGGAATAGCTATGGAATTTTTAACTTTTTTTCCTAAAAATTGATATTTTAGGAATAATTGTGAATTTTTGGAATTTTTTTATAGACAAATTAAATTTTTTGTGAACAGTAGTGAACTTTTGGCCAAAAAATTTTTTTTTTTGAGAATAGCTATAGATTTTTTAATTTTTTTCCAAAAAATTTGATATTTTATGAATAGTTTTGGATTTTTCAAATTTTTTTTATCCCAAAAATTTAATTTTTTGTTACTAGCTATGAATTTTTGAAAATCTTTTCCAAAAAAAATATTTTTTTGAGAATAGCTAGAGATTTATAATTTTTTTTTCCAAAAAAATTTAACATTTTAAACTATATTGGAAAAAATTTAAAAAAAAATTGTGAATGGCTGTGGATACTTGAAATTTCATTTTTTTTTTCAAAAAGTTAAAGTATTTGCCCCCCCCCCAAATATAATCCTACAGACACCCCTGTTCTATCTTGTTTTTGTATTGACAAGCCACGCATAGTGTAAAATGTTAGCAAGACATAAGGTCATCATCATTCATTACAAGAAATTAATATTAATAAATAATTAATTTCAAAAAAATATACAAAGAATACCTGAAAAACAACTCAGATAAATGATTAATGAATTAAATCTTCTCTCACACTACATAAAAAGAAAGAAAAAAGATCTCATACATAAATAACATACATATAAGTTCACCGATTAAAATCCATCTTCCTGTTGGGTGAAATAAATCTTACTACTAGATAATTGATTACAACTTGTGTTGGAGTATTAAAAAAAAAAAATAATAATAGGTATTGTATATATAGTCAAAATAGCTTTTAAATGGAGGAGTGCATAAGTTGTCGACCCTGAGTTCTTCTCCAATCACAACATCATCAGACAATAACATTATGGGAATTGAATAATTCATTGCTACTTAACCTTTCATACTAAATCCCATGTTTAATTCCTTCCAAAAAATAAGGTGTTGTGTTAATGGATTCCACTGGATGTAGAATAAAGTACATGAAAATAAGATAATGCAAGTAAGTATTTTAAGCCTTATTCTTTACCAGGTCATTTAATATAATTGAAAAAACTATATTTTTATTTCAAAAAAGGAGGGAAATTCGTTGCCGTTATTATCGCATAATATATATGTATATAATATATATAGTATGTCGCATCCAGTGGCATAAGAGCCATAGAGGCTAATGGGACATTGGCCCCCACTTCTTCAGAATTTTTATACAACTATAAAAATTCTCAAGAAGAAAACTTTATCACAAAAAAAAAAATCAAAAATCGTTTAACCATAAAATTTCAATGTCATAGAGGAAAAAAAAAAACAATATCTTTTTTCAAAAAAAAAAAAAATGCTATTTGTTCTAATTTAGTATTTTGATTTTTTTCTCAGTTTTAAAAATGCAATAATATAAAGTTATAACGAAAAAAAAAACTTTAGAAAGGGCTGATTTTTTAATTGCTATTTGTTCAAATTTAGTTTAGGAGTCAGATTCAAAAGTTTACTTATGTATGTATATATAGCATTGAATTCTAGAATTATTTTAATTGTAATGGTAATCATTAATTTTATTTTTTTCAAACCGGCAGGTCATATATTAAACAACTATATTCATACACCTAACACGTTGTAACTTTTATTGTATCACGCAACCTTTCTTACGTGAAGAAAAAGAAAAAAGGCCCAAATTCATTTGATAGTTATTCAATTTTTACCAGCTATGGAGCTATTATTCAATATCTGTTGAGAACTGTTCGCTATGTGCTAAGAGCGATATCTAATTCAATCAATCAACGCTAAGAACACTGATAAGGGGGGGGGGAGGCCAGAAATATCGTAAGATAATAACAAAATATAAAGTGTATTTTTGTTTTTGTGAGGTTATGCCGTGTACAAAAATATACTTTTGAAAAATATTTTGAATTTTTGTTTTCTTAATAAATATTTTGGATTAATGTAGATGTCGTTTTTTAACATGAACCGTTGGTTGTCCATAAAATAGAACATTGCATTATTTTATATTAAAAAAATCCCTAGACGGCATGGATAAGATGAAAAAAGAAGGAATGTCCTGGGAAAAGAGAGCAGTTGATAGGCCTTCTGTTTTATAGATAGATTCAATTGGATATGGAATAATATTTTGTACAAATTAGATCCCAAAAAAATTAATGGAAGAGCGTTAAGCCTGATCCTTTACTAGGTCATTTTAACACTTTAGAATTACTTTTAATTTGGTGTATTATTTATACAGCGATAGAGAATTCTACTACTTACATTGATTTCATTCATTTCGAATTCGAAAATAAAAATGAGCATTACTTTTTTTGTCTAATGTTGGATCGGCCCTTGGACTAATTACCTAATCAGCCCCCCTTTCAGTCTTTTATTTTATCGGTCCAATCTTTTTTACCATCTGTCGGTCCTAAGGACTTGACCTACATTTGACCTAATTAGACCTACAGTCCTAGCTATCTCTATAGCTATTCTTCACTTATAGCGAGAAAAAATAATAATTAATGATAGCTAGAACGTGTTCAAACCAAACAAATCCTAATTTAAACTTTAGCTTTCTTGCCTTCTGTATCTGAAAGAGGTTATTTTGAAGAGCTGAAAAGACAAAGTTAGCAACTACGTCATTTTAGGTGTTGTAGTTACCACAAAATACCAATCACGGCTAACAACAAAACACTTTATGCATTTTGTTGTCAGCTGTCGATTCCTTCTTCTCCCTTGATACGTCATGACTATTTCATAATTTATTCTTTTCCAAAAATTTCAAAGTTATAAGTTATTCTATACCAATGAACTAAGAATTCATTGTCTATACTTATGCACCGTTTCCAAATGAACAGCAATACAATTTCTTGTTGATCCCCCGTCGTTTATATATTGTATTTATTGACCATTTTATTATTTCTATTAATAAAATTTGGCTATTTCTTCATAGAAATAATATAATAACTACTCTTTTAATAGAATATTACCAAGCAATATTATAATACAGTATCGAATAAAATACTATGTAGATTTTTATTGTATGTCATTTATTTTAAAAACGGCCAAGAAAGAATATGACAGATATAGTCTAGGAGTACATAAGAGATAAATGGCAGTTGTTGTGATTGACTTATATGGCTAATTACCAACTGATTTCTAGCCTTTTTTCTGTTTCTTTTTGGAAGAAAGGTGAGTGATACACTAAAGGTAACGACGTGCTATAAGGAAAGTCCTAGGACTACACATTTTATTAAGACCAATCCAATACTACACATAATGTCTTATATCTAGCAACTATTTTGGATACTACGTTTTTCTTCTTAACATTGTGGAATCTATTGTTTCCCTTTTATAGTGTGAATATAACGTCTATGAAAAAAAATAATGTTGGGCAGCTGTTCATATACATACATACAAAACTCAAACAAGGGCATATAAAATCTACCCAGCATACAAAGAAAAGTAATAATGCTCATTCCTTTCTTTATTGCGATCATTTATCGGATAGATTATAAAAGTCACATCAATTTAAACATGGCTCCGTTTCCAAAGTGACAGGAATACAATTTCTTGTTGATCTTTCTTCATATTTTTATATGTATTGGCTGATTACAACTGATTACAAGCTTTTTTTTTTGGGTGGGGGTTCTTTTGGGGAAAGGTTGCGTGATATAATAAAGGTAAAGCGTGGTAATGCTGTGGTGTGTAATATATTAAAATATAATAAATAATCCAGAGAGCATCAAATAATCAAAAGAATATAAGATTGTTATTATGCATAAAAAATACGGAACATTGATAATTAACGCAACTTCTTTTGCTCAAAATCATGTATTGTATACCTATTTATTACTATAACTTAAAGACGTACGCACACATGGGCGGTGAATATTTAAATCTTTTTTTTAAGAGGACTTGAATAATAATGATTGTAATACATTGCTATCCTTGACACAAGTACTTAAAAGACAATAAGAAAGTCGTGTGTAATGTACATAATGTATATACAAATCTGAGTCATCTTGCCTTGAACTATGTGTAGTCAGATCACAGATAAAGAGTGATTTCACGTATTTACGTGGATCAAATTTTGATGAGTGCAATAGAATATAGAAATAATAACATGGAGTTTGCTCTTACATAGGTAGATTAATATGTACGGCATTAGAATGTACAAAATTCGCTCACCCAAATTTAATTGGCTAAAAAAATACTTATTTGTACTCTAGTGGGCTCTGAGAGTAGTCTGAATTACTTTATAAGTAACTAACTACGGGCCAAGGAATATAGTCCGTCATTAAGAAACTGGCAACGCAGTCTGGTTGACTTTAGCTGACAAATTTTTGATGACGTCATAACAGGTCCAAGTTCAGTGTTAACTCATATTATTCCAAGAATTATTTCTTCTTCTAGAGGTACTAGGCGTATTTGTGTCTGTAGAAATCTATCGGATGTCCACTATGTTTGTATATTTAGTAAAAAATTATGTTCTGACCTATTATTCATTAAAAAAAAACATTTAATTTATTCTTTTTTAAAATAACTTTAGTGCCGTAATCGTAGGAGGGCAAAAATTTACACTAATATTATTGTTTGACGAGAAAATAAAGTACTATATTATTTATTAATACAATTTGTTTTATCGAATTTCCTTCTAAATTGGCTCCTCTGTGGCGTCATAAAAGAGTAAATAAATCTTTTATCGACACACTTTATATATAGTCACCTTGCTACGACCATGACCTAGTATATTCATCAGCATGGTAAACTCTACAAACCGAAAACAACATTTGATATTTAACTAAATAAAGTTATAAACTACTGACATCATCACACGAAATTACCTACCTAACACACAAAAACACAGTGTTTTTTACATGATCTCTATAGTATTTTGTTGTCAGCTGCTGGTTTTTATGTGTTTTGGATGTTCTTTGTTGTTGATTGGCTGAATTTGAACGAGCTTTTGTTAACCTCTGAATAATTTCCCCATACAACCATAATTGAATAATAATTTCATACTCGGGAAGAATTGGCGAACTAACAGCTGATTTTAGATTTTTTCTATCCGTTTTTACAGATTAGAAGTTGTGCGATACATAAAGCTGAAAGCCGGTTTCAAAAGTAACATCTTAGGAGCAAATAAGTTTTTTTCGTTCCTTACTAAATTTCTGCCAAAAATTAACTGTCCTTTCGCTTAAAAATAAGAAATCTATTTTTTCAGACAGGAACAGAAAAAGTGTAAACGATTAATTAACAATAATGCCAAAATAGGCCCATAATGCTTACATTTTTCGACTTAGTTTTTTAATATTACTCTAAGTACACTTTCAAATCCCTCCAAACTTGTTGGAGTACTCTCATAGCTTAGTATTGTAGTAGTACATACTGGGTGCGGCGAAAAAATCTTTAGACTTTCAATCTAGAACTTTATCAAGGTGTATATCAGCAACCAGTTGTAATAGGGTACGTCAGTAAAATAAAATAAAAACTAATATGAGGTCTTGGCTACCCTAATCATTGATTCAGACCCCTTGGCAGCAATGATGGCTTCCAGGTTGTCACGGAAGGCCTTGCACCCATTGCGGATGTAGTCCTCAGATATGGCATCCAAGTGCTGGTTGACGGTGTCCTTGAGGCTGCTGATGTTTGGGTGACGGACGATGCAGGCCATGGACTCAACATGCACCCAAAAAGTGAAATTCAATGGGTTGGCATTTGGTGAGTCGGGGGCCACATTTTCTTTGGCCAGAGAGGCAAGTTGTCCTCCAGCCCCTTTTTGGGTCTTTTTGGACGTATGTTCAGGAACACCACTTTCATATCCGAGTAGTTGGTCTGGATCCCTGGTAACAAATTCTCCTCTGTCTGTTTTTTGCGAAAATTGCACGGAACGAAATTCGTTTGTAACGTTTAGATGGCATTTTCTCGGCTTTTAAAACACTTTGGAAGCTCTATTTTTTGATTTATTTCATTTATTGTTTATTTTTAGTATCTGACCTTATTTTTTTTTTACCGCATTCCCAAAAACCTTGATTTATGTAGCAAAAACAAAGTGTAAAGATTTTTTCACTGCGCCCGGTAATATAATATGTTAAGTTTTTATGGAAGGAGGGTGAGACTCTTCCTTTCATCCTGGAGCAAGGAAGCTTATTTCTTTTTATTCTAGTTTTTGTTCTTATTATTACTATAAAAGTATTATTTCTTTTGAATAGAGTAATAACAGCTGTGAATTGCAAATCTATTACACTCATAACATAATACCCTTTGTTGCTCCTTCTCCAAAAAAATAAAAATAACGTAAAGCTCAGCGCTTTTTTTTCTTTCTTTTTGATCCAACAGTTGCCTGTTGTTACTCCCCAAATATGTAGTTGGAGAGAAAGAAACTATGAATTACTTTGTTATATTACGGGTACATAATACATATAATGTCGTTTATTTTTTTGCCCTATGAACGTATGAATGTATATTTTAGTATAGAATTTCTTGATCTGCTTTTCCCAATTCCCTTCACAATTATTTTCCTCCCTCCATAAACATGGGGAATGATATTAAATAACGTACTACTTTCGACCCTTATTCAAATGCTTACTTACCTAACACAACCTTGCCAGAGTAGCTGATTGTTGAGTTGTATAGCTGGGGGAAATATAATCTAACTGATATGTGAAAAACATAGCTGAACTTCGCAATTGTTTAACTTAAAGAGATTATAAGGGGAAGAGGAGTCATGTATATCAATCAAGAATGTTTCTTCTTATCTATAATTCTGATTCGTCTAAAATTTTGTGTATGTACTTTAAACTTCTTTTGCATAGTCCATTGATATCAGGTCTTTTGACGAGGATTCATCTAATATAATTTTATAGAAGTCATAGAAGTTTCGGATAAAGTTACGCATTTTTCTTTAGATTTAACTAGAAACCTAAGCTATTAATTAAAACAATGAATCATAATTATGCTTTAAAAAATTATAAAAGTTATTTTGAAACAAAAATACATAAGCCTAATTATCTACGATGGGTATTTATATTTTTGATCAAGGTTACGTGAATCCTGAACATAATTCATATTCATAGTTTTTGTTTATTGTTTATATCAACCATTTTGTATCCTCTTTCCTTTTTGTCTCTTTAGTTTCACCGATTTTTAGTAATATCAGCAATATGAATAAATAATTATAGGTTTGATTTTGGGCGTATAAACTGATCTTATTCAATTTTAAAAGTTCCAATGAAATAACTCACAGCACGCCCAGGGTTAAATCAACTTTATAGCAGGCAAATGAGTGTGTGTTTCATGTATGGGCTATACTGTAGTAGGTAGCCCCTCTCCCTTAATTGAGAAATTTTTATCATTATCATATAAAACTATTTTTTATGAAAAAAAAACTATTATTATCTTTTCTAAGGTTATTCGTTCAATTTTAGTCTCTCAAAGAAAATTTAACTCTAAATTGATTCCAAAAAGTTTTTGAAGCCACCCCCTCAAAACATCCCCATGAAAAAAAAAAAAAAAAATCCTGCCAGCGAATTTCCAAATTCAAGAATAGGGGTTTACGGGTAATTTTTTCTTTTGTAAACAGCCTAAGGATTTTCCAATATTGTTTAGCAAAAATATATTTTTTATCAGAATAATTAATTGTCCTCCTGAAACTTTGAAAAATGATATGTTAAGGAGCCCTAAAAAATTAAAACCTTCAAGTTATATAGCATTAAATATATAATTAGCTGATTTTTTAGCTGTTTTTATTGAAACTAGCCGATTTTATTTAACTCTACTCTATACTAATATTAGGCTTGGATCCGTTTACACATTTTGCAGTCATTCCTTCATCCGTTTTTTTATTGTAAATTTATCTTCAGCTGCTCATTTGTTAATATAACTCCGTCATTTTTTTAAAGCTAAAACATGATCAATTTGAGTTCAAATTTAGTTTCTTATGAAAAATAACTTTTTTTACTCAGTAAATGTAACATTTATGACATACAGATTACGTCACTGTATCATTTTTTCGCCGAATTTATCTTGTGAATTCTTGTAAGTTGCGTAACAGTTATAAACACGTCTCGCTTCTGTAAATAAACACAGATGTAGTGATTTTTTGTGTTTTGAATTACATTAAAAATTTATGAGAACAGTTTAAAGTTCGAGTTTTTGAATTCTGCGTGGAGTCGGGTTCAACTTCAAGTTTTGAGAGTTTCAACAAATGAAATGCAGTAGTGTCTTCTTTTAAATACATCAACTCTTCTTTGAATAAAAAAAGAGCGTCTGTAGTTTTTCATAGTCCTTTTTAGAGATATAACAAATTTGAATAATCAATACTCGAATGTTTCAAATTTTGATTATAATTCGAGTTTAAGTAAAGTCCAATCTTCCATAAAATACTAGAAACGAGTTCAAGTAACTTTCACAAAACTGTCGATTTTATTAGTTTCGAGTTTTTTTCGAGTTGGAATACAACTCGAATCCAACACTATTATTTTCCTTTCAGCTGTTTTCATTAATTTTTATAAGTTGACTAGAGTATGATATCGAGCAGCTGATTCTACATTTTGTTTCATTTCATAGACGGTCAAGATTATCAATTAAATGTTGATAATTAATAATGTAAATTATCTAAATTATATGTACATAACAGTTGGGGACAAGAAAAATACAGAAGACAAGCTCCTATATGTCTTTTCAAATTTTTCCTTTCCCCTTTGATAGTCGAGGTTGAGAGTGGATAAAAAAGCTAGTCGTGAGAGTAATTCGTGATACCATGAGCACTCCTAGCGGGGAAAAAGTACTCTTGTAGCCTTTTTAAATGGGGGCAAGAATCGATTATGTGACTGTCGTTTCGCCACTGATTTTTAGCTTTGACTCTGGTGTAAAAGGTGTCTTTGGAGAGCAACTCAAATGGAGTGAAGAAATGAACGGATAAATGAGCGCCGTTCAAAGATTTCTCCGTTAAACATTCAATTTTCTTCCCGTTCAGATTCTCAGGCATTCAAAAATGAACGGAAAACTCTCCGCTCAATATTTAAGTTTGATTATATGTATCTTCAAAAATTTACCATTAGGTAAGTATATTCCCTTTAAAAAAAATCATCAAACTGATTCGAACTCTATTCGATAATCTCAAAGCTGTAAAAAAAAAGTTTAATTAAATATCAATATTATTAATTATTCTAAAGTCTCAAAGTTTTTTTATTAAAATAAAATTTATGTAGATTAAAGAATCGCATCCTAGAGGCACCATATTTTTAGAATGGTCAGAGTACATATATTATAGAGTAAACATAAATATGTTTATATATATTTTTTAGATCAAACACAATCGCAATTACATATTATAGGTAGATTGAGAACCAAAGATCGAAATTTATTATAATCATTTACATTTTCAATAAATGATTGGATTAGCAACCTGGAAAGAAGAGTATAACTATACTTATTTATAGCATGCATTGATTTTAAAGACACTCATAAAACTATGATATCATCCCAATATTATCTATAAGTCATTTTAATGAATTGGTAGATACAATATATGTATTTAACCAATCAGATTCAGCGAGATTGCTTTTTTGATTGGACGTGATATATAACGTCATCAAAGGAACTGATGAGATTTGGTAGAATGAAAAGTATATTTAATTATTTCAATAATTTTTTTATTATGTATATTTTTTAATTAAGGAGTAAAATTTAGTTCAGTATTCTCTTTTAACGAATTTACCTTTTCCCAGATCTCTTGATATTATAAATATAAGATAAAACTACTATCGTCAGCTGACTGAAACTGGGCCTGTCTTCTTCCTCATTTTCTCTGCTTAATCACCTAGCTATTATCTATGCTCATACCAAGCCGTTATCTTTATTATATCTCGCGAAAAATAAAAATAAAAGTTTAGTTGGAGGAATTGCTGACAATTTAAGAAAAGCTAGTTCAATTTCAATAAATCAATTACGTTCAGAACACTGATAAAGGGAAAAGAAGCCAAAAAATCGATATCTGACAATAAAATGCAGTGTAAATTTTGTATATATATATATTCTGTATGACGTCACTGTATTGATTTTTATATACAGAATGCTCAACCAATCAAATGCAGTGAAATTATTTATTTATTAATTGATTGGGATGTATTACGTCATCAAATGAGGGAACTGAATCACACTCAATTAATTACAGATAGATTTGTAAGAAATATGACCTATCAGGATATAAAGATTAAAGAAAACGAAAAATGATAGGGTAACCCTGACAATTAGAAGAATATCTTGGAGAAGTACAGCTTATCTATAATTATGTTTCATTATAGTAGCTGCAAATGACTACAAGCTGACTACAGTCATAAAACACTAATTCCAAAAAAACATAGAATTACTCCGATGTCGATCCTCAAGTATGCACTTAGTCCAACATTGACTTACACTTATAACTCCCCAACACAGCCTCAGTGTTACTCACATGTATTTGTGATGACTATATACTTGGATGTTCTCTCTTCAAGAATTAATGACAACAGTTTTGAAAAAAAACAACTACTCTTCAGACACACGTTAAGGGGTCATATTTTATAGAACATTTATATTTATAAAAACATTTTTAGTCATATGTTTAACCAATCAAAGGTAGTGGGGTTGTCTTTTGATTGGGTGTGTGATGTATTTCGTCATCATAGAATTGAACTGTATATAGTAATAAGTCCGGTAATAACCAATACTTAATGATTATTATGAATGCAGCCCTGATCGATTGGATCACACAATGCAATAGCCTGAAAAATAAAATATAAAGACGATATATGATATATATGCACAAACGTATTTGGAAGAAATCGAGAAGAAAACGCTATTACATGGTATGTACAGACATATAGTAATATAAAATTAGAAGATCTCTCCCTGTGGGCACAGTGCCTCCACCCAAAACATTTCAACATATTGTATACTTATAATAGCGTCTACATGTACTCTGGAAGAAGAATGAAGCAGAAGAAAATGAATATTGTTATTTAAAAAGAAGAGAAATAATAATTATTTGGGAGGTCCCGAATTTTTACTCGAAATATTTATGATTCCATGGAATATTGATTTTGTTCCCCCTTCCTCTCTTTAAGAAGAATATTCATTATTAGATGTAAGCCTATATACCTATAACCTATTTGAGAAGCCCACATAAATTCTTTGATGAGAAAAGAAGGCCATTAATGACCCATGACTTGAATAATTTAATTATTATCAGTTCATAACTATGCAGTGTGTATCCATGTAGACTGTATGTGAGTACACAGCATACTTTGAATAGGCACATCCCCAGAAAAAATGCATCATAAATCTGTTTAATAAAGGAACAAAAAAGTCTCGGAATATATAAATTTGTTTACCAATTTATGGAAACAATGGAGTATTATTTTAATTATTCATCTTTTCCTTTTAATAATAATTAAATTCATCACAGACATATATTTATTATGTATATAGGTATATATATATATATTCTAATTAAGAAAAATACGAAATTCTTTGCATTTTTAAACATACATGTATTTGCATTTGCAAAAAAAAAAAAATCTTTCAGGTCCAAGGGTTTATCATTTTTATATACCTATATACCTTATTGTTAAATACTCATATAAAGGGTAAATTCTTGGCAAAAGAGTGTTTGGTATAACACTGGGTTAAATTCTTCACAAATCTTGAATTCATTGATGAGTCAAATCCGTTTTTTCTCGTAGAAATCCTTCTCCTAAATGAACTATGTGTTGTATCCCAGTCTAAACCAAAAATATATAAGAATATGACATCAAACCAAATGTAAGAAAAAGTCCTTATACTTGCGTCCAAGTCAAGTTTCAAGTTTTGCTTACAAGTTCAAGTCCTTGAACATTTAAATCGACTAATGTTCAAGTCATCAGAAAATAAAAGATACTTTAAAGAGTACCTCATATCCATTATTTTATTTTCGTATTAGATTTGAATAAAATTTGGTAATATTAATTTATTTATTAAAATAATATTAATGAAACTGACCTACCACTTTAAAAAACCAAGCAATTAATGCTGTGGTCAGCATGTCTCGGGGAATTGTGAATGACATTTTGAATGAATTTCATTGACTTACTAAATATTTCCGTGATTTTTTCCTAACTATTAACTTGTAGATCAATAAAAACAAACCATTAATATGAAAAGGGTCTAATTACCAAGATTAAAAAGCTGAAGAGGCAACAAAAAGTCTGAAAGCCACAAGGTCAAGAAAACTCAAAAGTGGATTAAATAGAACTTGTCGAATTTTTGGCCCTTGTCAAAGTGGCCTCCGCCTTCACTCCATACTGCAACCCTCTTGACTATGGAATATGTGGCGCCGTTGAGAAGAACACCTTTGTCACCTCCCATGTGAATGTGCATGCCCTAAAAGGCCTGCAGGATTATACATATATATATATTTTTTTTTTTTTTTGGGGGGCTTGGTTTTTGGAATTTTTTTGAAATAAAAATCTAAAATCACAATATTTAGGAAAAAAAATTCCGTAATTCACAGCTATTCTCAAAAAATAGAATGTAAGAATGAAAAAATCCTTAATTTGGCGGGGGGCTACAGCCTCTTCATTCCTGTCCCCTGCGTACGCCCTTGGGCTGCCATGGAGAAGGAGTTTGCTAATATTGTTGGATGAATACGTGAAGAAGAACTGCAAGGCCTAGGATGTAGGCCATGGCGGAGGCCAAGGGTGGCAACTTTGCAATTTAATTGTTTATATAAAGTACCATAAATATTTCAAGTCTCATTGTCTTAATAATTGCATTTTTTGAGAATCTTGATAAGGTTGAGATTGGAAAAATTCGTTCACTATTCAAAAGGACAACACTGTAGTTGCAAGATTGGCCATACTATATAAGTATAACTCCTAAAGAAATCGTTTAATATAAAATTTTATTCATGTGGAATAAATAATATTTTTGCTAATAGATCCCCTGCAATTTTCAAATTACATTGTATAAGTTGATTAGTTATTAAGATGGTTGCTTAGTTGTATTGTTTATTTTTTAGTTTTATTAATACAAACATTAGTTTCATTTAAGAAATAAATTAGGTATTGGAATCCATATTTTGGGAAATTGGGGTAGATGGACCATTCAAGGGTAAGGGGAAGGGGTGTGGGGGTTTAATCACTTTCAAAATTTATTTTGAAATTATTTAAATGATCTGTTTCTTATGAATGACATTATTTTTTCTGGAAAGAATAATCTCTTAAACCTATGGTAGTAATTAATCTGAACAAATTTCTCATAAAGTTCCAATTAGTTACCTGCTTAAAAAAAAAACAAAAAACACCCTCTGTAAAAAAGTGAAAAATCCATCTTTTAGGTATTTCATAATGTTTGTTTTTTTGTTTTTGCTGAGTCATCATTCATTTTGGAATTTGAATGTGCAAATATGCGCAGCATCGAGATAAATCCTTCACATCATCATCTCACAATTTTTTTGCACAAATTGCCAATAACTATATACAAAGGTTCATACAACAAAGATAGTGCATGAAAATGAATGCAAGAAGTAAAGAGGAGATAAAAACAAGCCAATGCTTGGAAAAATAACCTTCCATCATCAATTCATATCTAGACGTAGAGAGTAATCATTTTTTTCCTAATGATGGATTAATTCAGTAAAATAAATAATAGTAAAATATTGGAGTCTGAACAGATTGCAATACTTGTTTAATATTGACGTGTGTTTGGTACTAACTAAAGAGGTGACGGGCCGGTTAAAATAATAATTAATACAATACCATGTACTCCAAATATATTCACTCTTTTACACACCCTCGATCAAAAAATTACTAGGGATAGGACATTCGAATAGCACGAGGAGAATAAAACTGCAATTTTTTCTACATAAATCCCATCCATAGCAATGGAATGAGTCAAAAGATGAACATAGTCCTTTAATCAATTTTAAACATCTAATAATAATTAGAATATGTTTAAATCATGCTTGGATTTAATTCAAGTTGATTTTTTCCCCCATTGATGCGTTTGTCGCCTCCTTCCCTTAAAATCTCTTTAGTACAAACTAATGGTTTTTTTTATGTTCCTTGAATTGATCAGATGGGCCAGATAAGTATAAGTAAATATTATAGTATTAAAATTACTCTATCTGATGGAATTGTTTTTGAAGTCCATATACATTAAGAATATTTCCTTCTCTAGGAATGACCGAGTATAGAACATACGCACATTGAATGCAACTTAAGAATTTCTCCCCAGCGTGTTGTCCATTGAGCTACGTTGTTTCATACTAGTGTGGGATTTTAACTTGTAAATCCTAGAATGATTGGAACCCGTTATAAATTAACTTAAATCTTTTATTTCGGTCTGTACCAAAAAATGAATTCAGTTCAGGCAAAAATACTCATTTAGACCAAATTAGTGCTCTTACTATGGAGGGGGAATGAGGGGCCGTGCCCGTTTTAAACGATGATTGTGGTCCCTCACCCAACTGAAATCTAAATATTAGTGATAAAAATCAATTTTTTTTTTGAGTTGGCAAACTGAAGAGTGAATTTTCTTCTTCTAAGCTTTTGTCATTATTTTTTAATTCCTGAGGAGTTAACTACCTTTTTACAACATACAATATATCATTTTATATGGGAAACTTGATGGAACATGTGCATGTGCTCATAAAAGACAGAAAGTAACACTGAATATTTGTTGCAAAGTGATAATTGAAAGTCCTTGTTTGACTCAGAGTAGTATTTAGGATCGATTGTTGAGTAATACTTCCCTTATGTTCTTTTTTATTTCAATTTCCCCCTCCCCCTTGTCACAGCTGCTTGTAGCTGATATAATGAAACGTCATCACAGCTAAGCTGCTCTCTTCCAAATTATTCTTCCAATTGTCAGATATTGACATTCTCTTTCTTTTTGTTAACATTCCCATAATGCTCCCGATTAGCATGACTAATAAACATAATAAAAACTTTATTCTTCAATAAATGTAAGAATTTGACTACATTCCAAATTATTGTACTTAACAATAATTTATTTTTACATGTGTGGGTGTGATTACTGATGAGAGTATCAATAGCAAAAACATTGAATAAATTGTCTTTTCTAAGATTTAAAAAAAAAAAAAAATTGGGTCTTTATACATAAAAAATGTCATTCAGAAATTTCTAGAATATTATGATGAATATAATTAGAATATAATGATATTTTTTCAAATATCATATAAAGCTAGTCAATTGACAAAGAAAAATGCTAGTCACGGACCAGGCTCCTCCTCAAATTTTGAGTGACCGTCCTTGGTTATAGATAGGTCTGGTTACGAGACTGGAAATTGGAATAACATCGTTTTGAGACCAAGTCTCAGTACTACGCCTCGGATCCGATATATCGACGCTTACATACCTACATATGACAAAATAACAATAATAATTTGTCATGAATGGAATTGAATTTGATATATAAAAGTCACTTAAATCTCGTTTGTCAAGATGATAAAATCCATTTGAATAATAATTACGTAATAAATTCATGAATTAATACAAATTTAAAAAAGTATCTATGTAAGAACAAGCGTTGAAATAACATGCAATTAGTGTTGATTCACGGGGATTATTGATTCGATTATTCCCGAGAATTTGGAAAAACTTTTATTATCGATTTCCTACAAGTTTTTTGCAATTCTCAGGAAATTTATTGACTCTTGTATTGTAGTTATCCTGAATCTATAATAACTAGTAAGTTTCTCCAAGTTAATCTATTGCACATTATGGGCAGATGAAAACTCCACCAGTCTAATTTTGCTTTTATTATTTTTCATAAAACAAAAGTTCAGACTTTTTGGATGTGCACAACACTCATTCTAGCAAAGTTTTGGATTATTTAACTCAAAATAAAAAAGTATAGGAGGGCAAATCCAATAACTGTGGGAAAATTTAAATGACTCAAAGCTCAAATACAACTGGACTTTGTGAACATACGAAGAGAATATATATAAAACAAAGAATCAATACAGATGAAGACAAAACATCTCACAAAAAAACAAAAGTTACTGAAAAATATTTCAACCAAATAACAAACCTTAAAAATAGTACTGTTTTTTCTTAAATGTGTCACAGGCAATCAATTCATAAAAAACTTATACTATTTTTTGTTAATCCTTTCTATAAAAAAATACTATTGAATGTAGAATCTCTATTAAAGCTTGGAGACACATCTACATAAATAATTACATTGCGTGATTATCTCAGAATGTGTTACCTCACTAATACAAAAATTTACACTGTATTTGGTTGTCAGCTGTCGATGTTTCTTCTTCTTTTCCTCTAATCAGTATTCTTAAAATTGGTTCGTTGGAAACGAATTAGTTTTTATTAAGCTGTGAACAATTATTCAATCATAATTGCATATTTGGAAGAATTGCCTAACTACTTTTTTGTTTATTTTCGGGGGAGAGGTTGCAATATACTATATACTAGGTAACAAGGTGTCCAATGTTATTAGTACAATAATTATAAGAACAACTAATAGGTATGTTATAATAATATTATCATTGGGTTATTCATTAATTTCGGCATCAGCAATGAGGAAAAATGTAACCTTAATCCGTATCTTATTTTATTTATCTCCGAACTTTAGGCTAATGAAATTCAAAACAAGTATCCGTCTAATTTTGGTTTCAGATCTAGATTCGAAAGTTAGGGCACCCGAAATTTACTCGAATATTTACGTTTAACACTAGAACGACGGATAGTAACGACCCCCCTTAAACGACGGTGGATATCAAAAATGATACCCATTTATTTTTTAATATTTGTAACTGTTAGTGGTTGATAAAATTAAAAGTAATGTGTTAATATTTATTTTCTCCGAAGATTTATTATTTATTTGAAAAAATAAACATAACTTTTATAATAACACATACAAAGAAATTAGCATTTTTTACAAGTTACAATTGTTTTTTCAGTACCAATACAAGGCTTGCATACGAATCTCTTACATTTACAACAGGTTTTGCTTGCTAAGCGCCGTGATTTTCTTGTACAATTGACTGTACCCCAGCTTCTATTTTTAGTTAAACAGTTTGATTGTGATTGAAATAATTGATTATTTTCTTCTATATCATCCTTTGATTCATCATCTTCACCAATAAGCTCGGTAATCAAATTATTCAAAAACTGGCGTCGAGTTATTTTCTTACCAGTCACTTCTCTGTACAAGATAACAGCATTTATACCAGCAAAATCCAAAATATTATAAAAAAACTTGTAAAGGCCATCGGCGAGAGGACATTTTGGTGGAATAAAGTCTTGCCATTTGATCTAGAATATCAACTCCATACTTAGTTTCATTATAATACTGGATTGATTCTGGTAACCTTTTTCGTACATCTCAAACTTTAACACTTTTGGGAACAGAGCTCAAAATTAAAACATTTTTTTTCCCCTCGATAAGAAGAGGGAAATGTTTTGCCACTATTTACAAAGATTAAGCTTCAAAATAGTGCTTGTTTGGTAGCTTTTAGCTCAGGAGGTATTTCTTTGCGAGCACGATTCATAGTTCCTAAAATAGTCGTCCTATTTTTCTGAAGTTTATTTGCAAGAGACAATGACGTAAAGAAATTATCTGTTGTAACATTCCTCCCTTTACCCAAATATGGTTCCATTAGCTTCATTACGACATATTCTGATAAAGATTTATTTGATGGTCTTTGAGAATATTTTCCCAAGTAAGGAAATCCATTTACCAAGTATTTGAACGATGCATCAACTGCTAACCAAAATTTTATACCAAATTTATCAGGCTTTTTAGCCATATATTGGGTAAATGGATATCTAGCTTTTGTTGGGAATAGTTGCTCATCAATGGTAATATTTTCACCTGGCCTGTATGATGACTTACAATTTTCGACAAATCGATCCCATACCATTGAAATCAAGGCGAACTTGTCGTTTTGAAGTCTTTGTGATCTTGTGGAACGAATATCAAAGCGGATATATCTCAATAATTCCTTATATCTGTCGCGAGGGATAGTATTCCTAAAGAGATTGATCCCCAATTTTCTTGACCAAATGACTTCTGTCGGCTGCTCTTTGGCTAAGATTCCTCTCGCATACATTATTGCAATCAGTTGGAGTATTTCTCGTTTGCTGGTTGTCCATACATCATTCTTAAGTTTTGAACGAGCCTCAACTATTGTACATTTTACAATGTGATCAATAATATAATTATCGATCAAGAGTTCAAAAGCTGATAATGTTTTATCTGTAATGATGTTACGTTTTGCAAATGATGATGGACCTGAGACTTCCTTCAAAATGTTTTCTTGGCTAAAACGGGCTGAAATTTCTCCATTTCCTATTTGTTTGTGCCAGATTGTGTTATCCTTGCCAACATACATTGACTCTTCTAATAAGTTGGTTGATTTATGTTTATATAAAGACGGTAATTGAGTCACTTGATTGCATCCTGGCATTTCTTGAAATGTAAAATATACCAATTAGCTGTTAATAAATACATCTAGTATATAGCAAAACTAATAATGGTATTCAAGAAAATTACTTACCGACAGGCTTTTCAAAAACATCAGAATAGTCATCAGAATCAGAAGAACTTGATTGAGGTGGTTGGACATATTCTTCATCTTTTCCAATTCGAAATCCTCACCTTCTGAATCGGAGTACGATGTGCACTCAAGATAATGTCTTATTTCTTCAATGGATAATTTTTTCTTGGACATCCTTGCACAATAAAAGGTGGAAGCAGAATGGATAGTTCAGAAAAATCTACGTTTATATTTATACTAGAAATGTACACGATTTCTATCTAGAGTAGTTTATTCATGTTTGAACTTGTTTGAGCCTGTTCATACACAATTGTAGAACAAACATATTATTTGAAATGATTGGGTATCAAATATGATACCCATGTCTGTCTAGGTAGTGTTCACTGTACCAACGAAACGAATAATAATTTTAATTTATAATTTAGTTTTTTGTGATTAATAAAATGAATTAGGAGAGTTCATGAACTTATAAACAAATACAATCAAGAAGTTTCTCACAATATTTCATTGAATCACAAATGGGTATCAAAAATGATACCCTCGTCGTTTCTAGTGTTAAAGATCCAAACCGACACAGATCCGAGAAAATGTGGATCTGTCTTATTTTTACCACCAGATCCACAAGAAAATGAGCTCCTTCATAATTTACTATCTAATTTTTGTTTTTTACAGGTCGGATTGAATTACAGAATTTAAAAAATCGGGATCCTCGGATTGTAATTAAAAAAAAACCTATTTGCACTAGTAGTGAAAATTATCAAAATTAGATTTCAGAATCTATGATAGGTTAGACTAGCTTAAAAACTATTATACATATCTTCTTAAAATATAAAACAAAATATATTTATCTCCCAGACTTGGGCAGTTGTACCAAAAATTATATGGGATGGGGATCATGTCTTTGATTCTACATCAATAGTGGATATTGTGAGACAAAATGAATACAAATTATATTTTTTCAAGGGTATAGAAAATCCTAAGGATTTAGAAATAGAAGCAATAAATGGTAATATAATTAGTCTTCATGACCTGACACCCACTACAAACTCCATGCCAAATTTGGAAAATATAGGTTCTCCCTTACACAATCTGCAAAACCTCATTTACATTCAGAGCCCTGGCTGGATTTCGCCTTCATTTGCTCATGAATCGAACAAGATATGTCAAAAGTTCGTAAGAAAATTGAAACTGCCAGGGTCTTGAGAAACGATAGGAAATTCTTTGTGTGGAGTTGTCGAAGCAAATTTGTTTACGTCTTAGTTCCAGATTTCTACCCAATGTATTGTTTTCAACAATCCCTTTTTTTAGATTTTTTTAAAACAATGTTTTGCATGCTTTTGTCGAGTGTCTCTTAACGTCAAGGAGGAAAGTTTAATACCTTTAAGGTAACCATTTTGTTCAACTTATCGACCAAGCAAAGATGAAAAAGTTCTGAAAATCGGGTAATACATTTCGCTTTACTGAGTGCCAAAGCTCTCATTGCCAATAAATAGGAATGTGGAGAGCCAATTCATAAAGAAAATTTGAGAGTAATAATTTTGTTCTCCGCAACTAGATATAGTACTTTTTCTTTGAAAACACCATGGATGGGTAGTAATTCCTGGGCTTATGCTATTGGCATTGTCAAATACAAACTGTCAGATTCAGCTAGATACTTGACTAGTTTAAAAATAATTTGTTCGGAAGTATGAACGCTTTCATCCAAAGAGACAAATGGATTTATTACTATGTTTTGAAATATTTAGTATGTGAATGTTTTATGTATATCATTTTGTGCTCGTTTTATTAAAATGTTTGAATGTTTTTAAGTACAGGTCTTGGCTAGGAGGTCTAATTTTAATTTAAAAGGCTTATGAAACAAAATACTTAAATTACACAGTACTTAATTATTATTTACTAACGGTATCCCTACATTTAAGTAAATGGTTCTTCAAGACAAAGACAACTTTTCAGAAAATGAGAAACTCTAGTGAGTATAGTAATTTAAAAGACAGATAAGGTAAAATTATGAGCCCTTCCTCATAACATACATACCTATAATGTATGAAACATATTTATAATAAAAATAAGAGTCAAACTCAATATGCAAAAACATGCTAAATGCATTATGTTTGGAGATACATACATACATGTGAGGTCTTGTTTATGCCTTGGATTGAGTCGTCTATATATTCTATAGGTATTGAAGACATGACTGTCATAAACATATAGGTAATATATACATAGATATGTTCAATACATTGACTTCATTCATTTTTAAAATAAATTAATAATTTATTTTCCTGATGACCCAATAACATTTACATTTAATACAAATATATAAGAACGTACAATAAATTTTTTAAATGTATACAAAGATAGTGAAAAAATAATAAAACAAACATGTTAAAAACTTAACCAATTAACTAGCTGTTCACAAAAATTAAATTTTTTGTAATTTGTTTTTTAAAATACACTGCTGTACAAAAAAATCAATTTTTTTGGAAAAAAACATGTAAAATTAATTTTCAAATATGAATTATTTTCAAAAAAAAATATTACAAATATTAAATTTATTTCAATGGCTTTTCACAGACATTTAAATTTTTTTGAAAAAATTTAATTAAGTTTCAAATATTAAATTTTTTGTAAGAATTAAAAAATCTTTAATTTTGGGGGAGCTAGATCCCTTCCAGCCCCCCCCCTGCGGACGCCCCTGACATATATTGTAGTATATTATGTATACGATTTATATATTTTTTGAGACTCACATATAGCTAGGTAAGAGTATGGAAGCTCACACTTATTTATTGCATTTTAAAACGGCCACCCATGTGGATATATAGCTCTGTGGCTCTTCCCTTCATAAATATATATATATGGGTCCATATTGTATGAATAATATGGAATAACTATAATTCATTAAGAATAAATATTTATTTCTTTTTGAATGTCACTTTTTTCATCAGGTTTCTATTTCATATCTTGTAGGTACATACAAAACATATACATTATACATATATATAGAAACGTATATTCGTATGATCTAAAATAGTTTTTTTTATTTTCTAAGATACTAATTAAATCAAGACGATATATATTAGTGTTGAGACTCGGTCCAGCACCAATTTGTTTTTTTTCGGTTAAGTTGATCTTAAGTGATTTTTTCAACACCGATTTTTTGGTCCAGACCGCGGTCTCAGACCGTAGACCTATTCTTTTCGATCTCACTTTGTAGACCGATTTTGATTCCGTCTCACTTTATAGGCCGATTTTTTTCGGTCTCATATATTATGAGAGACCATTTTTTTTTTTTTTAAATCTCAAAAATCTCTGTTTAAACTTTGTATAACGTCATTGTACTTGAAATGATATATGATGTCATGTTATAAACAATTGATCTGTAAAATCGGTCTAGACCGATTTTTTTGGGACAGAACTAGATCTAACTTTTTCTTTAGACCAATCTAGACCGAATTTTTAAATGAGACCAGTTTATACTGAACCAATTCGTTCCAACTAAAAATATAAAAGCCTCAGATCGGTCTAGGATTTCCAGATCGAATCCAAACACTAATATATTTATACTTACTTATGTATTTCTAAGAAAACTTTTTTTATATCAATCTAATTAAAGGCATCAAGGTTCTTTCATAATTGTAAAATCTATGAGCATATATACTAACAAACCAGTCCATTATATACTATAATTAATGTTATAAATCGTAAGTATATTCGGTATGTAAAAAAGAATCGAAATTGAACCTGGTAACCCTGTCAATTTGAAGAATATTTGTGAGGAGATCAGCGTAGCTCTAACCCATGGCTTTACCATTGCAACTAAGATTTTAAGTTTAACTGGTGAATTCGTGGAGGCTGCAAAGTTAGTTATATGGTGATATTCAACCCTCGTAACGTACAAAAAGAGTGTTATAAGAAAACTACATTGTACAAATCTTGATCACGTGGTCATTGTTTTGCGTCCCGCATGGATTTTTGGAAATTTTTCTCCAAAAATTTAATATATGATTTTTTTTTCAAAAAAACTTATATATGAAATTTAGTATAAATTTATTTCTATTTTGATATATATATTTATATATTGCTAACTATATAAATTTCAACATTAAATTTTTTAGAATAAAATTTACCAGTATTTAAACATTTTGCACATTGCCTTTTATTTCCTTTGACAATCCAGTGATCCATTTTGTGATAGCGAATATCAAAATTTACTTTTTATTTTGTTTTGGGTGTTGAAAGTATAATATTCATCCTTTCTGAGCAGCTTAATAAATCGATTCCTTGCAAATATGCTCAATGTATCATCTTTCATGAACAATTCAAATAATGTAGTTGGAGAATCACGAGCATATTAGGTAGGAGACAGAAGTGGTCATGTCTTTAAAATTATTTCATTTTGTAACTTTTGAGGGTGGACCTTTCCGTTTTATGAGAATATTATAATTACCCAAGTTAACCTCATCTTTTTCTTTGCCATCACAAATGGGTTCCTTATAATCCTTCACCAAAAGTTCAATACTTCCTAGGTTATTTAAGTTAAGATCTTCCTCGTCACCCAAATTGCTATTGCTATTATTAACTGTTATTATTGGCTGGATGAAGATATTACTCGCCCTTCCATGTTCAATATCGAGATCACATTCGTCAAGTTTATCCAAATATTCAAGAACGTCAGATAAATTTAGTTTTTTTTCTCTCGAAGAGTTCATAATAATAATAATGTATTGATGAACACAAATGTTATAATATACTCATAAGTAATAGAACTATTTTAAAGATGATTGAGAATCAATTTCATAAAGAATAACAAAGGGATTAAATACGTCCTGCTATTATGACCACAAAGTACTTTCCCACGACTTTTGTCCTATTAAAACTTCATCATGAAAGTAGGCACAAAGATTCAATTATAAATAAAACCCTGTAACCTCCTATTTCCAGCTTCAAGTTAAACTGATATCAATTGTTGGAGCATATACTGTTTGTATTTAGGAAAATTCTTTTTTCAAGAGACATATAGATTATAATTTATATGGTTTTTTGTATTGAAATTTAACAGGTATCATATTTGAAAAATCAATTGAACCTTGTATAAATAATTTTTAGTTTCCAATAAATATTTGTTTACATCAATTACACAATATTATACTTTTTAGATCAAAAACCTCATTTATCGGCAATTGTATATCACAAAAATTACATATTAGTATGAAATTTATAGTTATACCTATGTATTAAAAAATACGTATAAGACCGATAAAAGGCATGCCCGTTTAAACTGACTATGGGAAGATATGGGAAAATGGGGTTCCATTACATTAGCTATGATTTGAATGAAATAAATACCAACCCCACTCCATTTCAAGCAAGGATATATCCAGGGAAGACTCCATTGTCAATCCTTCATTCTACTCTGAGTCCAACAAGGACTTCCTCTTACATATAACAGCACAACTCTATTTCGCTAACTACCATATGATTTCAGGCCTTTTTTTCTGTTTCTTTTTGAAGGAAATGTTGTGTGATACAATGCATGTAACATTGTTATAGGGGTACACTCTATCTATGTAGATTACTGTTAGTTTTGAGACTCGGTCCAAAACAAAAGTTTTCCTTTTGTTCGACCTTAAGTAATAATTTCTATAGGGTAGGACTGTTACAATATCTGAAAAAAGTCAACATATGAATTTGTAAAGGGGCTTTTACGTTGTATATGGAGTGTTTCTTCCTATAATTAACTCAATTATTAAAATCCATTGGCTACTAAGAAATTTAGAGATTCTTTGTCGAAAATTTAATCCGTCTTTTCCTTGAATTGCACTTACTAAAAACTGGTTTCTTAAGACTGGCGTATTTAATATGACGAACGGAGTTAGTTAATTATTATCTCACTCAAATTATATCCTTATACATTTAGGACTGCCTTAGTTTTAATCACAGAACCTACGGGTTTTAGATGTTAATTGTTCGAGGTTCAGTGACAGGAAAGGAATGAGCATAACACAAACATGAGACTCCATGCATAATTTATTAGCGCCTACAAATTTCTTCATCTCATAATAACTGATTCTGTCTATAAATTTATATATTTTTTCCATTAATGAATAGATAAATGGTCCGGGTTTCTTAAATTTAAAAAAATAAATCTCTATTAATTAGAAAAGTCATTTTTGGCCCAAAATGTCAAAGCCAAAAGATTGAAGATAAAGAAATAGTCCTATTATTTATTAGCGACAACAAATTTTTTAATCTTATAAAAACTGATTCCGTCAATTAATTTTTATATTTTTTCCTTAATGAATAGAAAAATGTCCTATCTTCCCTAAATGTTTTTAATTTTTTTTTCTCAACTGGAAGTGGTGATTTTTTGCCCCAAACGTCAAAGCCAATTCGGAGGTCATTTAAAGTTTTTTAATGAAGCTGTATATTGTTAATTTTTTTTTTTAATTTTTGCAATCTCTATATAGTTTAAACTCTCTAGAAGATTATTAGGGTAAATTTTTTGTAAAAAGTCATTAAATTTTTGATTTAAAAGATGTACATGCTTATAGCATTTTATTCGTCACGAAACTTCTTATCGATCAGATGTTCGAGCAACTTAATACATGGGGGAGAAAAAAGATTAGAGCACTCCATCTTTTGTAATATTTTCTTTAAAAAAGTCATTTCTTGTTCAAACCAAATATTACTTCACAACCAGTATACACCAAATCAATCCCCTTTCATCCAAAAAGAAATTGAAAAAAGACCCAAAATCAGTTTGTATTTGACCAATTATTATTCGATCATTTCTGGATATGGTTCACAGCTTCACATGAACTGATCGAAACCATTCGTTTACTTGTCTACTCCTTTCATTTTTATACCTGAGCAAATGTCCTGAAATACAATTGCAGACGCATTGAAGAAGGCAAAAGTTCAGATGTTGGACAGTTGTGTATCAATTATTAAAAGGCGATCATAGGTTTTAAAAGGGATGCTAAAATGGTGTAGAGGAACCCTTTTACTTCTTATGAACAAGAGTGGTTCCGGATCAATTGTCCGATCAATTGTCGGATAAATCGTCACTCTACACAGACAAGTCAGCTGTGGAAAATAAATACTTCCCTTTTTGGGATTGGGCGATTGAAAATTCAGAGCGCTTCTTTATCCTCTGTCTGTCAGAACGACAATTACTTAACAGAATGTAGTTGATGGGGACTGCAAAATCAAAATGATAGATTTGCTATTGGCAACAACATCTAGTCCCCAAATTGGTTCAAAATAGTGACCTTGATAGCCTAACAGTCATGTACGCAGCAAGTATGAATAAAAAAGGCGATACATCAAGGGATGAAAGAGATTATTGTCAATGATGGAGAGGTTTGATAAGAATGAAATACTGAATAGTTAACTAACTCCTTTTTAAAGTTTTTTTATTTCCTAATATTTTTTTTTTAATAATGTTATGATTTTACTCTTTCTTATTTATTTTTTACACGTGAATTCTATATATTTTATTCACAGAATAATAAGCTGACTTAATCCTGGATTGTAATGTGTCTCTTAATTTTATTATCATATTAAAGATATAGAAAGTTAAATAAGAAACAGACAAAACAGTATGAGCTGATTGGAATTAAGTGAATTAACAATCAGACCACAAATTACTGGAAAAGAAGCAGAAACATCGACAACTGACAACAAACTAAAGTGTAAATTTGTCTGTTAGTTATGTTACGCCGGTTGAACCATCTAGGATTTTCCGTCTGACACCCCACGCCATTCCAGAGTCTCTCAAATAAATGATAACTTTAGTAAACATCTACAAATTTTCCATCATCATGAATACAAACAAGAAGAGATTTACATATACTACATAAGAAAAAAAAGCGTGATTCATAGATAAAGGTTGTAGGTATGTATGTAGATTCTATGTAGCCCATAAATATCTATATAAACTAAAGAGCCATTGCATGGTTGTCAGTATATAGGCAATTAACCCACAATTGATCTTGCTTATGCTAACAACAAGGAAGGATTTTGTGTGTAGCAATATAACAACTTGTTTTTAAGGCACTTGATTACGAGGAATCGTGGTATGGCTGGTTGCACAATTGATATAACTTTCTATTTATCTTGGGTTCCTATAATGTACAAGTTTTGCACTACAATTCGAACAAACTTTGAACTCATCCAGATCCTGAAGAAATGCATTGTTACAAATTTTTTGATTTTATTTAATAGTATAGATGATAATAACATATTAATTTTCAATATAACCTCTATTGACCTCAATTACCGCCTCAATTCTCTACAGAATGATCGGCAGGCTTTGATGCTTTCCGCAAAGGAGAACACTGCAGCCACACGCTTGATGGCGGCCTTGAGGGACTACATGGAACGTCTCATTATGTGAATGAAAGAAGTTGTGAGTTTGTCTCTTATAGTGTATTCGGGGGAAGAGGGGCAGGGATGAGATCGACTCGGAGTCGATCCGTAGACTGAGGAACGAGGACGGTCACATCTCATTATGTAAGATATTACGACTTTTTCTTTTACGAGTCACTTAGCGTAATTAATCCTTGTTATTAAAAGGTTGCTATAATTGAATATCAACTTTCTCAATTATGAGATAGATAGAGAAGGTATGGCAAAACGGCAACTCATTTAATATTAAAAAAGATATAAGTAGAACAAATTTCCTTTCAATTTTGACAAAATTAGACACCAAGATTATAGTCATCCCTTCATAACCTGCATAGTCACGGGTTTAAGACTCGTTACCAGGTATAAGGACTCGTACTTGGAGCAATATGACGTCAGAATTGCAGTCACTTGGCCTTTGACTAACGATTTGTTTTTCAATTGTGCTCATTTTAACATAGCTATTTTGTCAGAAATTTACATTCGACTGGTTCTCAGTATTTTCTCATACATATTTTGTACAAGGTTCACCTTAGCTATTTAAAGGAAATAAATGTGAATGCACGACATATACTTTTTTATATTTTTGTCTGGGACCTCCAGGGACTAACTAATGAAA
This sequence comes from Lepeophtheirus salmonis, assembly GCF_016086655.4. NCBI lineage: Eukaryota > Metazoa > Arthropoda > Copepoda > Siphonostomatoida > Caligidae > Lepeophtheirus > Lepeophtheirus salmonis. The sequence goes on from NC_052131.2 coordinate 41,192,108, forward strand.
TATTATTCTTTATTTTTAGTAGTTGCAAAGAAAGTTGTAAATTAACCAGATAAACTTGGACTAGGAAAAAGTAGACTCTAATATAGCTTTGCCTTTACCTCAAATGAATCTAAACTTTAAAATAATATTAACAAGGGGCCGTAGATATATATTTACTCTATGGCATATCTAATAAAAAAAAGTGTTAAATATATATATATATTCAAATATAAATTTATGCCATGAATATATTTTACAAATTTTTTTTTAATGCATTATTTTGAATTGGGTAAACTATCTACAGTATGTGGTGTGTTATAAAAAAACAATATTATAGAAAAATCACGAAAAAGAAATTAAAAAATATTTTTTTACACCAAATATACATTCACATACAGTTCAATATGTCCTAGACATAATCGGTCAATAATAAGCTCTATATTCAAATTTCTGATAATAATTAATATACTCAAGAGTGTCAAATATAGTTTTGAGTCTTTAATAGATCTGTAAAAATAAATTTAAAAAAATGTATCAACTTCAAATTTTTTCATTGCAACAATGAACTTCAGTACAATTTGTAGCATTTTCAAAGAAGTAAGTAAAATAACTTGTTGATATAAATTAACGATTATAAACCGTCGAAGAATACAAATGTAATCCTAACTACATAAATTTAGAGCAAAACATTTCATTATACTTTTGTGTCGACATATGTTGATATTTTGGAATTATAAGGGTTGTCGAAATGGGAAAGGCTGGAGAAGCTCTAGCTCCCCTCCGAAAAAAAAATAAGGATTTTTTTAAATATTTCTTATAAAATGTAATAATATTAAAAAAAATATAGAAACATTTTTCAAAAATTTTTCTATTTGAAGTTTAATTTTATAATTATTTTGAAATTTTTTCCAAATTTTTTTGGAAATAGCTATTAATTTTTGAATTTTTCTCCTAAATATTTAATAATTGAAATTTTATTTAGAAATTTTTTTGGAAAAAATTTCTGTTTTTTCTGAACAGCTCTATTTAAAAAAAATAATTTCTGTCCATCTATGGATTTGTGAAATATTTATTCGAAAAATTTTATATTTAAAATTTAATTTTACAAATTTTTTTTCCAAAAATTTCATTTTTTGTGAACAGCTCGAAATTCTATAAATTTTTTGAGAATAGCGATAGTTTTGAAATTTTTCAAAAAAAAATGTAATCTTGATTATTAACGTTAATATATTTCTCATATTAGGAAAATTTAAAAACTCTTATACAAGGTCGTTTATAAAGTCGAAAATTTATTTATGATACTGAGTTGATTTTATCTGGTGGATTTGACTTTAATTGCAAAATAGTTTTCATACATATTACTCTTATTATAGAATATTTCAAAATGCAACAACAATGCCTTTCCACTCACAATCAATCATGAAAAATCCAATCATTAAAATAATCAACAATTGAGAATTAATTGGCTTTTTAGATCGTCATCATTAATTCAAATGTTTGTATAATAATAATCACATGACAACTATTGGGTAAATGTACATAGGTATGTTGAACTACGGTATATCATTTGATGATTACGGGATCCCGTCAATGAAAAATAAATACTGTATAATTGAGGGGTTTCTTTATATATTTTAAGATGAAGTATTAAACTTTCAGTTGTTCAGTCATATCATTGGAAAAGGTGAAAAATGGTGATCACCTTAAAAACTGATATTTATCAAATGAGTTACTGGGACAAAACGTAGAAGGACATAACTTCGAACAGACAATTTTTTATAAGGACGTTTTGAGGCAAAAAAAAAACTGGAGCAAAGAAATTCTGAGGTCATGATGAAATTGCAACGAATGAATGTATATTGATTAATAATGAGACAATTAATCGGAATCAGAGAATTGGGAGTTTTTTCTGGAATTGGAATCGGGACAAAAAAAAGAAAAATGTTTAATTGTCATGATGAAATTGCAGCCAATGAATGTATATATACTAGTGATGGGACGATTAATCGGAATCGGAGAATGGTGCTTTTTCCTGGAATCGGAATCAGCATCGGAAAAATAATGATTAAATTGCAATAATGATTCTTATTTTTTACTTTTCTAAGTTATGAAACAATTTCCAAATGAAGGAATTTTTGCTTTCTACTCGAAAATTTAATATTTAATTTTTTATTTCCAAAAAAATTAGTTTTTCAATTTTTTCCCCAAAAATTAAATTTTCTATGAATAACTATGTATTTTTTAAATTTTACTTTTTAATTCCAGGTATTATCTTTCGATGTTATGTCCGAACTTCATATATGCCTATGTTCATCTTTTGACTTGCATTATTGTTAGGGATGGGATTTTTGTTGAGAAATAATATAATTTTATATTCCTCGCACGCTGTTACAGTGCCGTCCTTAGTCATTTATTGGTAGAGGGCGTGTGAATGAGTTAACATATTTGAGGTACTTGTTTTTTTATTCATTATTAATTCAATTGTCATGTCTTTCAGTCGTTAAAGTCTCATTTGTCATGTGTTTAATTATACATTTGAATTATGTAGTCCGATCATATCCTCAACAAAAACCCAACTTAAATACTAAGTGATGAACGTGGTAATTTATTATGAAATTCGTGCTTGTACAGTTGTGAAATACAATACGCGATACGCAGGCTAAAAGTACAATCGCGCTGCACATATCACAAAAATCGTACAAACTTTAAAACGAGTGATTTAAAATTTAATTCTCAGGAATTCCCGTAGTTGTAAAACCCTGGGATCTCGAAAGATACCCCCAAATAGATTCAAAGAAAATAATTAATTCTTATAAATAATTGCCAAAAAAGTTTAGATAAATCTTCTCTTATTGCAACAAAATATTTGAACATGGAAAAGTTGTTGCACTCAATCATGAGGAATATGATAATTAAAATCATGAACCTCTATTTTGAGTTAGTAATTTAAAGGGAAAGAAAAACAAAACAAAATAGGCGTCTAAGCCTCGTAGGTAATACCCATGTTAAAAACGAAAAATAGAAGCAAAAAGTACCCACATTATAATCATAGATCTACAATTAACGCCAATTTCTTTCTCTATCTTGAACTCACTCCATACGTACTATAATAGTAAGATAAATTAATTCATTTCTTGGCATTCACCAAGATTTATTTTAATTACTGTTATAACAGTTTATTTTTACGGTATTGGCATGAACAAACAAATAACGCATTAATAGCTTCGTAAACTTTAAATATAATTTCATTTTGGTTTGTAAGATAATTTGGATGGGAACAGGGGTTCAAAATAAAGGAGGGATATTAAATCTTTTTGACTTGGTTTGAAATATTGAACATTGGTAGAATATGTGGATAAATACTCACCTAACGTTTTACTCTCATAGATATATGTTTCTAAAATGTAACTACATTCAGTATTAATAGATCTGTCGTAATAATAAGAATCCTTGATGATTGCTAAAGACTCGAGCGTATCTCACCTCACCATAAGTTTTTTTTGAGTTGCACTGATTCAGTATAAGTATTAATTACAGTATTACAATGACTCCATTTGACCTAGGAATTGTCTTTAAAGTATATATACAAAACATAATATATACATATTTACTTCTCTATAGGAGCAACCGAATATCGAATCTAAGTGTATTGAGTTCAAGAGAATATAAAAAAAATAATTATTTGAAAATAATCTTAACTTCATGAATTTGGGGTTTCAATAAGATATAACTTTATGTTATTCTTTGAGTAGAAACATTAAATTTCTCTTTTAAGACAGTATACACATATTTTATGATAATTTGAATAATCAAATTAGTACAAATCCGTTTTGAAGAGATTGCATGTATTACAGGGTCCACAGAAAGTCCTGTTAAATTAACTTTATATAATAAAATTATATGTAAGGTTGAACGATATTATGTATAAACTCTATTTGGATCCAAAATAGATCAAAACAAATAGCTTTGAATAAAATAACAGTTTTGTTAACCACAATGGAAGACAACAGAGAGGGTATAATCAAGGAGTAGCTGAAAGGCAAATCTCGACCAACCATCTTGAGGAACCTGAAGAGCCTGGAGGTCAATCCACCATGCACATCAAGAAAACCATTGAGAGGTACGAGGAGACTCAATCTATCAAGGACAGATCCAGATGAGGCAGACCAAGGTCAAAAAGGACACCTGGAGTCGTCAAGGCAAGGATTGCAAGAAATCACAGGAGGAACCTCACCAAAATGGCCAAAGATTTCAACATGGGTGGAACAGCCTTGGAATGTATGCCCACAAATTGAAGAGGCAATAGAACCTGTCAAACAAGGTCATGGCTAAAAGACTTAAGAGAATTAATGTCATTCTTCAGAGGCTGAGGACTGGCACGGCTCCCAACATTGTGTTCAGAGATGAGAAAATTTTACTGTGGAACAGGATTTTAACCCCTAAAATGATCGGACATAACTGAGGGAAGTACCCCTAAGTGTTTTTACTAGCCGGGGTGAATATCAACACCAAGAAGGACATCAGCACAAAAAAAAAAAAAAAAAAAAAAAAATTGGTCTTCCATTGCTCCCACAAAAAAAAAAAAAATTACCTCTTTTTAGAAAAAAAAACCCCCGTTTATTTACATATATCAAAGGAATGTGTTGGACATATCGTGCATGAACATTTGGACATGCAAAAAATGTGTATAAAGTGTGTGCCGTGTGAGCTCACTATCGATCAAAGCAACAATGTGTTCATGATTCTAAGCGAAATTCAACTTTAATAAATGCGAATTTTCTAGACGATATGTGACTATGGATGAAATATGGCTCAACCACGACAATCCAGAGTCCATTCGACAGTCAACCGAGTGTACTGCACACATAATGAACCGAGCCCAAAGTGTGGAAACACGCAACAGTTTTTTTTTTTTGGGGGGGGCAAAGTTACAGCATCAGTATTCTAGGATGTACATTCATTGATTACCTTAAAAAGTGTAGGGCTATCAACAGAATTGGATTGTTGGAATATTTGAAGGATGAGGTCACGAAAAAAGGCCAATTTGAAGAGAAAAAAGTTCTGTTTGATCAAGACAAATGTGTCACAAATAACTGAAAATGAGGGCAAACTGCATAGATTAAGCTGCGAAATAATTAGCCATACACCAGATTCTCCAGATATGGTTCCAATGACTTTTTACTGTTTACAAACTTCCAAATAATGCTCCCTTGATATAAAAAAATCGTGAGGGTACCGTCAAAACTGTGGCCTATTTTGAGACTAAAGAGAAATCGTACTTTAAAAATGGCATTAAGGAATTACAGTACAGCTAAAATCGTTATTTTGCCCTCTAAAATAACTATTTCCATGTAAGCCTGCGAACTTATCAGCCAACCCGTTACATAATCCATCCCACAAATATGGTAGAAAATATCTGTATACAACAATATATCTACGTATAATAATCTATAACTTACACACTGTCAATTATTCCTCAATTTAACACGCATATTAAATCCTCATCTCTACGAGAAATTTCTCTTTTTATAAATAGGTGTAACTTGTACATTATATCTATTGTACAATGTACATGTTGAAATTTGTACTTATCATAACGTCAAATGTAACTTAAATCTTATCTATCATTATGAATATAATTAACTATTAATTGATACCATCATTATTTATATTTTGACCAATTGATATAATAATCATAAATGATCTGTTGTGTACAAATCGTAACTTGTACAATCAAACCGTAGTAGTTCAAGCTACAATTTATCCGTCACGTAACTCAGGGGCGTCTGCAAGGGGTGGGCTGGAGAGGCTGTGTCCCCTCCCCCACTTAAAAAAAATAAAGGTATTTTTGCTTATTACTAGAATTTTTTTCCATAAAATTTAATATTAGCAAATTGTATCCAAAAAAAATAGAGTTTGCAATTTTTATTTAAAAAATTTCCTTTTTGTTAATAACTATGGATTTTTGAAATTTTTTCCAAAAAAATTTAATATTTAAAATGTAATTTTTGAATTTTTTTTTCAAAAATTTAATTTTTTGTAAATAACTGTATATTTCTGAAATTTTTTCAAAAAATTTTATATTTGTAATTTAATTTTTCAAATTTTTTCAGGGGAAATCTATGATTTTTTGAATTTTTTTTCCAAAAAATGATATATTTGTAAATTATTTTTTTCTAAAAAATTTAATTTTCTGTGAAGAACTACGGATTTTTGTTCAAAATTTTTTGATTTTTTTTTGCCAAACCAAGCCCCCTAAAATACTTCCTACAGACCTATGACATTTTATTTAATTACAACATCAGTCACGTTTATGACCAACTATAGATGAATGAACTCATTTCATTTTGATCTATTTAGTATCAATGAGTCCTTTTCAATCAAAAATAACATTATAAATACGCATATTCCATTATTTCATCAAAAATATTCTAAATCTCATTTTTTGGCTGCAACTTGTACCATTTGCAATGCAATTTACAGCTTATACACAGACATATATTCCATGATACATTTTCAGGCATCTGTAGCTTGATCCAACTCTAAGTTTTGAGGGCTTATATATTGATCAAAATTCTAATTTTGATCAATATATAAAACTTTATAATTTGTTTTGATTTTTGTTATGAAAAAAAGAATAAAAAAAGTAAACCAATTCTTTGTCTTTTGTACTTGAATTTTTCAATGTATATGGTCTTTGATATTTGGTTTATATTTTAAAAATAAAGATCCTTACAACTAAAATAAAATAAAATTGTAGAGTGGAAAATTAATGGGGTTAGAAATAATTATAAAATACATAACTTTTACAAAATTTTGAATTTTAGAATTTTTTTGCAATAAAATTCCAAAAACCAAGCCCCACCCAATATATAACCCTACGGACGCCCCCCTACATTTTTATTTCTTAAGTAAGGTAGTCACACATGTCTAAAATGTTAAACACATGCTCAAAAATGAGGCCTCGAACGACTGAAATACTTTACTTAAGGCTGAAGTCGATTGTCCCCATCCACATTTTTTTCCTTTATAAAACCAGAATAAATAAAAAAGTCCCGGAATAGGATATAAAAAGAAGACTTGTCAGGGGAAAAGATAACGGTTGGCCACCCTATCGTATAACTTTTCTGAAGACGACATCAATAGTTCATTTTTCCAATATGTAAAGTCATACATATTTTTTTCGTTCTTGTAAGTCTACAAAAACATGTAGGTATTTGTGCTGCTTTTATTGTTATTGTGGTAATCATAACATCCATTATAAATGGTGTCAACAGTTTCTCTCCTCATACCTCCATAACATTGATTCCTTTTTTTTTGGCTTTTGCATATCTTTAAGCAACATAATATGTACGTAGTCAGTCTTATTAATATTATTATTTAAGAAAAAGAGAGATGATTTTTGATTTCCACTTATCAAAACGTGGGTGGGCTTGCATTAGTTCGTGTGGACTTATTTCTTGTCCACACACACATACATATGTAGAGAGATAATTTCCTGAAACATCATAGACTTCATCACATCACAAAATGTACTTACATGGTGGTAGTCGTATCATAAAGTTAAAAATTATTAAGGGATTCTTTTTGTTTGTTCAATTTACAGGGTGCGTTAGGGCTTCCTTACAAAAATCGTATATATCAAAATTAATGAACTTTCTCAAATTTTTACTTCATAATTTTGCTGAAGAATTCTTGGGGAGTTATCTTCTATATTATAAAAACAAAGTTTGTCAATGCCGTGTACTAGCGGGAGTACACGGCCCGAAGTTATTAGACATATATGAACAGACAAACTTTGTTTTAGTTATATAAAAGATAACTCTCTAAGAAGTCTTCAGTGTTACTCTTCGTCTTTGGTGAGCACACTCATACGTATCAATACTTTGATGTTCTCTCCTCAAGAGTCCTCCTCAGCTTGATCATTTAAAAAAAATATAAGGTGATGAGCACACAGTAGTTGCTAAACCTCATTTAAAGTCACATTCATCATTATATATTACAATTTACAGTGCTGTCATTGTCCCAAGTAATTAGGTGATGAAGACCATGCAAACTTTTCTATAATAATATGGAAGATATATCTATTAGGCTGGGATGTACTTTGCATTTTTTCGAAAATGAAAAGCCGCGAGTACTTTTTTTTCTGTGTTTTTGATTTTCAAAAAGATAGGATAACCCTTAACTACATGAATTTCACTTTCAAAATTAAAAGAAATATGGTTTTTTTAATATTTTCCTATGCTGGCTTTCTTGATATAATTTATTGATTTTCATATTAAGGGAATGTATATCTATTGCCCTTGACGAGAAAAGTATAAATATGAAGAAATTTTAATCATAACTTAACATAAAGTAACTTTTAAATATATAAAAATCCATAGCCAAAATCTATTTCTACATAATTTACGTTAACTTCATATTAGTTAACACACATGAATTAGTCATTAATTAGTTTAATAAAACGTTAACCTAAATCATCGGCAAAAATAAGCTTAGAAGAGTGCAGGAGAAGTCAATCAAAGAGATGAGATACGAGTTTGAGAAGAGGTGTAGAGAGGAGGAGCCAATATCCTGCATTATCTTTGATGGAATAATCGACTTGACTAATGGGCAGTGAACAGTCATTTATGGGTTGGATCAAGCAAAATCACTACAGTGTTTTTATTCAGCTTGGTATTCAGTACTTGTTGCACTTGATAACAGAGAAAGCAAACAAGAAGAATCACACGCTACACATATTGAAAAGTTTATATTTGAATGGTAAAAGGAGAGAACTCGTATTGTTGGAGTTTAGGCTACGTAGTAATGAATTTCTATTACGCCGTCTAATTCTTGAGCTTGATGGCGCAACTCTCTCAGATAGTAGATTATCTAGGAAAGCTGCTAGACTCGGTTACAGGCTTGGATATCAATTTAAGCTTTCCCCGAATCTCAATTGGCCCAACACTTGTCCAAATTTGTAATGAGGTTATTCAATATTTGTCTACAGATTAACACTACGGTTATATTATAGTGTTTGCTATCAGGGAAGGGTTTTTCCTGGAAGGAGGGTTTTTTGGAGATCGGACCTCTTTATCACGGCTCACTACTGTTAACATACTTTTAAGACTCTGGGTATCAAATCATGGACTAAAGGGGAAAAATATAAAAATATGCGATTCATAGTTGAGTTTATAATTTGTTTGTTTTATCCATCTTGGTTCAATACCTTGGTGAAGTACTGTTGGATAGAATTGCCTAGGCACGACATATTTTCACTTAATAGTCTCACGTCCCAGAAAAATTTAGGTGTATGAGCTCGTGATGCCGACAGTGAAAAGATCTGCTTGGTATGTCCACAGTTAACTGATTATACAAGCTCTAGTCTGCTCTGATGCCCAGAAGGAGATAATCATAGCGGTAGATCGAATCCTGGCTACAGGGGAGAGAATGGACCAAACGGTCAACCGGGTAGCCAATCTGTCTGCATCAGAAAAACGCCTTCTATAAAAAGTGGGACTTCTAACATCATTCACCTGATAAAGTCGTATCAGAGCCATGTCTTAGCTGCTCCTTAACAACTTCCGAATTGAAGCATTCTATCCAAACACCAATTAAAGTGTTGAAATGACCATCCCACACACAAATTTATGGAAGGGTTTTTAAAATGGTCACAACATCTTTTTCATAGTATTTCTAACAAGAAAAGAGGAGAGATGGAACAATTAGAAATCAGGAGGACAGCAGGAGAGGGAAGTCAAAGAAAGACTCCAATCAAGACCACTATAACCTTCTAAAATTAAATGAATTATAAGAAAGATATACTGAAAGAAAAAGTTTAATTTATTTAATTCATTCAAATGTAATTTAAATATTTTCCTCATTTAATAAAGCAAAATTATGTTTGAAAATTATTATGGATTGTGGTATTTATTTTCTCTCAATATGTATTTAGAATCAAAATAAACAAAGTAATAAAATATAGCATCAACATATATGCATCATAAGGTTAATAAATAAAAGTATATGTTTCTAAGTATTCTCCAAACAAGACAGTATTGAAATTACTACTTATTTATCTATTTTAAAGTGCACAAATAACTAGGTTCGAATGATTTAATGAGTTTAAAATTTCTTCGTATTTGAACTCTTCACATCAAGGACAATGCATATACATTCAAAAGGGAGGATCCTCTTATATTCATAGGGTGGGTGTGGTTAGAGGCTGATAACTACTCCTCTTCGACGCTATAATTCATAAGGCATAATGTAGATATTGCTCAAAAATAACTCGATACTTGTTTGTGAACCCGTTTTGGTTGTTAATCAAGTCGTATGAAAACTTTGATGGGGATCACTAATCCTGTCGATGTCTCTACAAAATAAATGACTAAATGAGGGATACATTTGCCACAATCAATGGAGATTCTTAGCTATAACTCCACCCTATGAAGATAAGAGGGACCTCCTTCTTGAATGGGATCCTCTGCCCATCAAAGGAATTATGTTTCATGCCTTGGATTTGAGAGTTAAATTTGACTTGTTGAGTCCCTCCTTTGTATAAGGACTCTAAAGAAGAATTCCATCCTCATTTCAAGGTGAAATGAAGATAGTGGGATCGACTAAGCTTTCCAGTCTTCGTACAACAACAATATAAGAGTTTCCAAGGTCCAGCAAACATTCCCAATTCCATCAGTAAAATATAACTTCACAAGAACACAACATGAAAATGGGACTGCAGCTCTCTGCTGATTTTTTTCTGCCCCTCTAGCCCTTTTCTTTTGAAAATTGTATTTTTTAAATTTACGTGAAAAAACACTTCCGGTATATGATTTTCGAAAAAATGAAAGGTACGACTCACCTTAATATCTATATAGTAAATGTGAATGAATGTTAGTTTGTATGTTTGTGTTTGCACGCGTGTGTGTGTATGTTTGTCCTTTAATCACGGTCGAACCAATGGAATCACTATCTTGAAACTTTTTATGTAGGTTCTTATGCCTCCAGAAACAGATCCGGTAACAATTTTTTTTTCTCTGGGGCCATGGCGGCTTTAAAAAAGTGATGTTGTTTTTTGTAGCATTTTACCTTTTCAATCTGGGGGCCGGGGTATATTTGGGATATAAGGGTTCTTTGATACTTAAAGAAGCGGTGGTGGAAGAAATTAACCTGCCTCAGGCACCAACAGCCCACAATCCGTTGGCTGTGGTATGTTATACCATATTTGAAGGGGTTCTTGATGCTTGGAAATGCAGTGTTAGTGCAAATTAAAGTGCCTTGATACCCAGTGTTTCACCTACAAACCCTGATAGCCAGGTTGTATTTTGGGATATTAGGAGGGTTCCTGGATGCTCAGGGAAGGAACGGTGGATAAGTTTAATGTGCCTCCAGCCTAGAAGTTCACTTTCACAACCCATGGGTTGGAGTGTAGTATACAATATTAAAAGGGTTCCTTGATGCCTAGAAACACGTCGGCGGTGAGTCTAAACTGTATTTTGGCCCAGCACTTCACCTGTAAAACCTGAGAGCCGGGTGTATTTTGGAACATCATGTAGCCCATATTATATCCAAAAATTCACAACGGCCCTCAGATTGTACAGGTGAACTGATGGGCCTCAAGGTAGTTAAAACTCCTACGCTTCTGTATATATTATTGTCGTAAATTTGTTTTATGGAAATTTTTTATTGGGCGACGAGTTGTATTTTGGGGTATTAGAAGGAGTCCTTGACAATTAAAGAAGTGGAGACACCGCAATTTAACCTACATTGTGGCCCAGCAGTGCACCTGCACATTCCTTGGGCTTAGATGTATTATAGATAGAGTTGAGTAATTTGTAATGAAAAACTACATTTAAAAGTTAGAAAAGGAAAAACGGTTTCTACATGTGTTTTTATTCTTTTTTGTTAATTATTTAATAAACAATTGGGTGTCGTGGTGTAAGCATCTCCATCTCAAACAAAAATTATAGCTTACCTTCGGTGTATAGTGTTTTAAAAATGCTTAATAAAATTTGCATACATATATGAATTTAAATATAATTACAATTTTTTTTTTGTACTTATGCTATCTTAAATGTAGAAGGTTCTCCTCTTCAAAAACATATAACTAGTAGCTAATATTAAAAAAATGGCTTTATTCAGTAGAACTACATGTATCGCTCCTGCATTCTCCTCCCGCTCTTATGTTCCTTACAAATATATCAAATCTAATCATAGGATATTCGAAGGGTTCCTTGATGCTCTGAAAAGCCACGACGGTAGAATTTGACGTAACTCGGGCCCAGCAGTTCACCTGCATAACCTATGGGGCGGGGTTTATTATGGGATATTAAATGGGGTCTTTCATGTCATGTTTCTTCATCACTCAATAGTTTTATCAAGCGAATATAATATATATTGCAAAGCACTTACTCATGATGGTATTGTCTAACAATGAAATTACTCACTATCATATTGCCTCACGATGATATTATGCACGACAATTTTGTATAATAACAATCTACACCATGATTTTACTTCGCAACGGTATGCCCGTACGATTTTGTCTGGATTCTTTTTATGACAATCATTGTACAATGAACTTCATATTCAGACCAAAGGATTTTCCGGTATATTTCATCCCTTTTTCTAGTGTTGATGCTGAGTTAAAGTGTTGGGAAGGTCTATTGAAGGTCTTGAGGCCCACATCTTCATTCAAATATTTTGTAAGGATACCTTACGCACCCTGTACATATCTTGATAATATGATCCAAGAGATAAAGATTTTTCTTTTCTTTCTTCTTCCTTGAATTTATGTAAATCGTGTATTCTTTTGAAACTTGTGGAGAAAGTTACTTTGTACCGTTTATAAAAAGAGAAAAAGTGATTTGCTTATTAAGAATATCAATAATATTATCTTTTTATTCTATTGAATTATCCAATAAGAAATATACCTCCATATATATAGGTATATATAGACCTTAGTGGGAGAAAAAGGCGCATTCATAACATGTCTTCTTCATTTGTTAGGTGATTAGACGATAAGGTATATAATAATGTATGATTGTATAATATTGAGTAGATCTATTCTAAATAATATATACGCACAACATACTTTGGTATGTGGAGACCTATGTAGCCATACTATAAATCGTCATCCAATACGATCAGAAAATATGTACATACATAATAGTGTTGGTTGTCGATGGGAAAATTCCAGACTGCTTTGAGACTAATATGATTTTTAGTGGACCTTTTAAAAAATTTCGACTTGGACCGTCTCAAAAAAAATCGGGTTGCACCAGTTTTAATGATGAATTCTCAATGACGTCATGTTTGTTTCAAAATTGTCAAGTTCCTTATAATGAAGTTAAGCTTGTTGAAAAAGTCACACATGTACAACGGGAACGAATTTTCCCATGACAAAAGTACAATTACCAAGAAAATCATACTTTATAAATTTATTTTACTTCATATGAACAATTAAATCTCAAAGTGGACACCCTTATCCTCCAACATGGACTGTATCCTAGGGCTGAATTCCTTGACCGTATTTTTCACATATTCCTCCGACATATCAGCCCACTCCTTTTCCACTGCAGCCTTTAGGTAATCCACATTCAAATGGCCCAGATCTCATTATCAAGAAGGTTGCAGTCTGCTGAGGACAAAGGCTCTTGCTGTCATCCTTAGTTTTTTAATCTTGAATATGAGATCCTTGGAGCAGAAGACGATGCGGGAGATCTGGTTATAACTCATTCCTGCGTCAAGAAGGCTGACACATTATTTTCTTCGGCCTCTATCTCAGTATTGACGTCACCACGGGCGTGCAAATGATTTTATTTGAGAAGGGGGCAGGGCTTTACCTGGAATTTTTCATTGGGCTTTTTAGAATTTTTTGACAGAATGTATTATTTTTTGATAAATCCCACATTTTATACAGATTTTTTTCTTTAAAAGAGACAAAAAATGTTCAAATTTTTTGGAAAAGATGAAATTTGAACCTATTCTTTTATCAAAGATAAATTGAAAAAAAAAGAAAGATAATTTGGACATTTTAAATTTTTTAGACAAAAAGACATTTTGGTATGGCTATAAGAATAAAAATTCCCCAAAATTGGTTGGGTCAGTGGCTCCTGGGTCCCACTAGCTTCGATAAGAAATTTAGTTGTTACATCACCACCAATTTTTAGATGACATTAAATGTCACTGGTATTACGGGTACCAATAAGAATATGGTAAAGTATTAAATACGTCAATACCTCGGTACAAGAATAGAGCCGGTATACATAACAACATATCATTCTATAAATGAAATCCTTTAATGAACAAATGACCATTTATTGCAGTATATGAAATGCAGATAATGTTAATGGGCCAAGAACGATTAAAACCAACGAAAATAGTACAGCTTGGAAATTAATATGAGTCAATACTCAATCATTCAATATATAAAGAACTCCACATGATTACGAGATTCTCTCGTTGCAAAAATTATATACAAATAAGAGAATAGTGATGATGCCAATATTCATCTCATCTCGTTGTTGAGAGAGTTACATCGTTATGAGAAGAATATGAAATAAGAAACAAAATCCCATTTATTACATGAGTAATAAGACTTTTGACAAATGGAGTTTATTTATTGTTTAATATATCATAAATCTTTTATGGGGGAAGGGAAGAAACTCAATAATAAGAAGAATAAAAACAAAATAAAATAAAAAGCTAAGTCCATTAATCAAAATTGATTCAATTGCTTATTATATCAGCAGTTATTTATTTTTTCATTATAATCAATAATAACAATAATCAAACTTTGATTTCCACCGATGTGTTTCGTTTTCAAAAAAGTAAGAGGTACCTTTCAGTGTTGTTCCGTATACCGGTATTAGAGTGGTACCGGTAAAGCTTAAAAAAATGGCTGAATGCAACTGTTAGATTTGCCCCCACGTAGGAGGTCGTTTTTTATGATACCACAAATGAAGTCGTTTCTCCTCTTGACATTTGTAACTTTTTCTTTCCCTTTGCGGAATTAAATTCAGTTAATTCAATTACAAGGTTGAATTCATGTAGGTTATGTAATTAGTGATAATGTATTATTTAAATGTACTCAATTGCCTCTAGTGAACAAAGCAGTGTTACTTAGACCACTACTTTGTACAAATATTGAGTGCATGGTCTTCGTTTTGCCCTTGCTATATAGCTTTGGGTACAGGCGGTACTGATGTGTTTAAAATAATACTTTACTTAGAGTGGAGTAGTTTGTAATAGAAATAACAGCAAGAAGATAAAGCGAGATCGAGGCATATGATACAAATGAATGAAGGGATTTGTGTAAAGAAAAAACTGTTTTTAGCGATAAAGAACAGAAAAACGGTTGATTCACGCCTTTATCGCTAAAAACCGTTTTTTCTTTACACAAATCCCTTCTTTAGAGTTGAGGAGTTCGTGATGAAAAAACTACCTTACAAAAGGACAAAAACTGATGTTGCTAATGCTTTTCTTCTTATGCAGTATGCATTATTATCTTTCTTTGGTGTAAATTGTTTTAAAAATTCATTTAGTTCATTATCTAATAGGTTGTGGGAGGGTTAAAATCTTCCTCTAAAGAAGGATTGAAATATAATTATAATATTTTCTGTGAACTAATGCTATTTTAAATGTGGAAGGTTCTCTTCTTTAAATCAGTAGTTCATTTTCTGATCCCAAAATCAAATAACAGGCTGAGGATATTTACAATGATCATAATTTAGTAGTATCATATTTCTTACTCCCGCCTCTCCTCGCGCTCATCTCTATCCATACAAAACTACTCTTAGAATAGCTACTAACACCTCTAAAACGTCATACAAAAATGACCTACCAATGACAAAACCTTTCCAATTTGGACTCAACCTCCGCCACAAACAAAAAGGGTCTTTATTAACGAAGCAAGATTAAAAATTTTCTTTTATAAAAATGTCATCAATCTTCTGAGCTATACCCCATTCCAATGACTTGTCAATTGCCCTTAACGACATTTTTAGCCAAAAATGTATAGAAAAGTATTAAAATACCGATTATACCCGAACCAGTAGAAAAATATTCTACAGCACTTGTTTAAATAAAAAATACGAAGGGGACATTGAAGTTATGAATTATTTTGAGAGGCTCAGATATAATATGTAATTTGAATAATTCATGAGATGAACACTCAAAAAATATATATTATCTGGTCAACAATAGTACAATATAAAAAAAGAGTAATAAACCCATCCACACGTAAAATTAAATTTAAAGGCTCATTCTCTATAGTACATTTAACAATAGACGTTGTTTTTTTAAGAAAAATAAAAAATAAAATTTAGGGATCGAAAATATTTGAACTCGAGATGCGAGAGGCAAAAAAAGATTAAAAGCGTAGATATCTTGGAAGAAAGAGAGGGAAAGAAGGGTGAAACTCATTAAAAGGAGTTCCCTGCCGTCAGTAGTCATCAGAAAAGTTCATTGATCCTCCTCACCGTAGGGTTGAAAATATTCATTAGAAACCTTGGTGATGAAATCCCTTCTGTCTGATTGGGAACCTTTATTTCCTTTTTGATACATGCGTAGATTGTTCTGACCCTAAATGAGGCCAAAATCACTTAATATTCATATTAATAGATCAAATACTCTGGACTTATCTCCTAGCCAGTTAAGCATAGCGACAAAATGTATCTTAGACTTGGACTGACTCACACGTTTTCCGTTCAGGCTTTTTATTACTAATATTTGCTTCAAAAGTTTGCAATAAAAATGGCACAAAATAAAAACATTTAAAAGTGAAAACGGCTTTTAAATTTTTCTAATTTTGGAGTCCTCATCCTTTAGGTCCGAGATTATGGGTCTAAATGGTTATGGAGTTAGTAATCAAGTAAACCCTCCCCTTGTCTTAAACTTTGTTATCAAATTTGTATTTTTTTTTGTACAAACCAGTGTTTTTGGTCAAAAAATGAAATGAAGTTAACAAATTTTCATTTTTGTCATTATTATAAGTAATATCTTTGATAAAAAGGTTATTATGTTCTCTCGAAATTTGTCAAAATATGAAAAAGTTTTGTCGAAAACTAACAGAGCACTTAAGGAAAATCCTAGTCACGTCCCTGATTATATTGAAATGTAGTATTATCCCAAAGATTTAAATTTAAACTAAAAACTTGTTAGATATACATATACTGTTACGTAACAGGTGGAAGAACAATAATAAAAAGAAATAATAAGAAAAGATCAATTTCACTACTTCCATAATTATTTCCCCAATTATGGAGAAGCCATCCATACTTTTTACAAAATGGCATCTACTAAAAAAGGGAGATAAGAAAAAAAAAGTATTTTCTTGAATATTATGCACATATATATATATATATTTAAAATATGAATGGCATTTGAAAACTATTTTTGGGTATGAGAAGCTATTAAAAACTATCAAAAATTAAATATGTACTTCAATTTAATTTAAAATAATGGTAAATATATTTTTAAAGATATACAGCTGGTAGTCTTGAACTCAATTTTGGAGATGGCATCGTTTTATTTTATTGCACTAGCTTACCAGTTACATTTAGCATAATTTTACTGTGTTTAACCAAAAAATGTATCATCTGCCGTAGGGGTTATCAATTTATTAATGATGTGGAGCTCTTTATTAAGTTGAAAGTTTTTCATAGAGCACTTGAGATATTATAATCGTATGAACAGGGGAGTATAGTGGAAAATATTATATTATCATTGCTGTAATTGCCTGTGCCCAGTTGTAGTAAAGGGGTTAAAACCCAAATCAGTGTATTTTTCAAAAATTAAATTGTCACTGAGACTACATTGTTCAGTGGATTTACTTGAAAATTAGCTTGAATTGTACATATGACTGAAAAGAAAGATTTCTTGTGATATATTTCCTTCCGACATTAATCACGGGGTGGATTCGGGTCCGAAAGTAATAGCAGAAGATAATCAGAGAGTCGTTGATGGCAGGAGATGTTTGATTTGTTATAAATTTAACGTAGCGCCAGACCAAATAATTTATTGGAGTGTTGGGAATCCAAACTTCCTTCCCATTTATGTCATAGTAGTGCTCACTCAGCAACTCCAGTGACCTGTCTGAGACATGACACGACCTGCTGAGTCTTGTTGTCATACCAAAGGTCAATCTCCAGCGATTTTCTGGATCCAAGCAGTACAATTTCCTTCATCGTGGAAAAAACTCATCGTCACGGTGCGACGCCATTTCTGCTCTGTAAATTCAATCTGCTTTATACATGTAACAGATGTCACGATTATGCCCAAAACTTCACTAAAGTTTATTTATACAACAAAATTTTGTCAGCAAAAAAAAAAAAAAAAAAAAAAGAGACGCTATCAAACAGCTACATCATAACCAAATCGCCGGCACACGCAAGCTCCGATTTGATTTGATTGCTTTGTATTTATCGGTCTATTAATGATGACTCATTCAAAGTTACTTCAACCAGGGGTCCAATAACAAAACCGTGAATAAGGCAATATATTTTATTATGTTTATAAAATTGGTTCAATGAATCTATTAATAGATTTTAAAAAAAACCTCTTTGAGATCCCCTGATCTAGCTTACACGTGAAAATATTATTTTTTTATTTTCATGATATGTCTATTTTTTCAATCAATGTTACACATTGATAATTAGTTCTGTCAAGGAAGTGCCATAAATACGCTGGGAATTGATGAAAAATTTAAAAATTAGAACTTTATACATATTTTGTAAAGTATGGAAGCTAATCTATTTTTTTTCTTCCTTGCTGTATGGGGCTATAATGGACTTTTTTATGTTGAAGGTAATCTGAATGGAGATACCAACAGTCTCAGTAGTCTTCTTGACAAAAATACCGGTCCCTGTATTGACGTCATTATTAATCCATCTTCACCATTTTTTACAAGAGTAATACATCATTTATGTTTAATTTATGAATTCTTGCAAACTATTCTTGTACATGAAATATACCTACTAACAGCTTTACTAAAAAGATCCAATATTTGTGGTATTCGGGGTCATTAAAATAAAATAAAATTAGACTAGACCTGTTGGCTAGTGGGAAATTTTAACGACTTTTGAGTCCTAGTCTTGCATAAAATCCGTGGAGTAGTTCACTCCCCTCTCCTCTTCCACTAAAAACAAAACACACAAAAACAAACAAAAATGGTATTAGGTCTATAGGTACGAAGATCATAAATAATTGTAGTTTAATAGTTGCCATAATCCTTATAATAACAAATAAAATGGCATCATGTCATTTATGAAATATAAAATATGACATTTTTGTGATGGGTCAGTTTGAATTAAAAAAGAAGTTCAAACATCTGCATGGGTATATATGTACATGGGTAAACGATTAAGATGATGCATCAGTACAGTTGTTTGTAGTAAGTTTTTCCCGGAGTAGTTTACCCTTGAGGAATCCACGGACATAATTACTTATAATAATGATTTATTTAGACAGGTAACTACTATCTTACGATTCTATTGTTTGATGTACATAAACGGTATATATTTATATAATGTTAGGGTGGTCATCTTTTTTCGAATTTCTATTACGGCTATTGCAGAGAAAACCTATGCAAAATTTATTTGTTCTCATCATTTGGATGCACACATCTGGATCAAAGTTCGAAAAAAGGTGGTAAATATTTTTATTTCCTTTACTAAAGATTAAAAAAAGAATTGCTCATTATTTGCCATTTAATCATTTAGATACACATTTTTCTAACCTATGAAAAGTATTTATGAATTTTATTTCTAAAGTCATACCATGTAGCAGAAATATCTGATAATAAATAAAAGAAATTTTGAACATATTAGGGGTCAAAGAATAATAAGTCCATTATTTTTTAATTTTGTTTCCATAAATGTTAATCTCCTGGGCAATCAAGTCAGTGAAAAAAAAAAAAAAATAGTACAAAATAATATGTTTTTAACACCATCTAGTGTAACACGATCGCACTGATACAGCGCGAGATACACATTACTAAAACCATTTATGGAAAAAATATATTATCTTTGAAAATGTAAAAAAAAAAAAAAAAAATTCTCAGAGTTCTTTAAGTTGTTCTCTATCTTTGCATGGATTTGAAAAAAGAAACAAAAAACCTTTAATAATATTTTTTATAGGTTAGATAAATGCCTAACATAACTATTCATGTCAAATAACGAATAATGCTATATTTTGATATTTATTGTCTAAATAAATAAATTATGCCTTTTTTCAAACTTTGATGGAGATGTGCGACCTAAAGATGACCTCTTGGAACAATTAAATTTTGCATAGCTTCTTTTTTTCCAATTGACAACTTTTCTGCAATAGCCCTAATCAAAATCGTAAAAAAGTTGAGCAACAAACCGCCCTAATATATATATATTTTTCTTCTTCTTTGAAGCCCTCAAGATTACATACATGCGAGTACTACAATGTCAATAATATGTATATTACTAATTTTCTTGTCAATAGAATGTTTTCTTCTTTGATTTTTTTAAAATAACAGATCATTGAAGTTAGACCAAATAATTTTTTTGGCTCCCTCCTGTAAAATAAGCATAAGAACAATAATAAAATATATTAAAACGGTCAAAACATATCAAATAGATATATAAATATTTTGCAAGTAGCAATGGATTTGTGGATTGTGTTAGGGGGAGACCGGAACAGTTGTAAATAGGGAATTATCAAGGTTGAGGAGCGTCCGTAGGGCGTAGTTTAGAGGGGCTATAGCCCTCCCCAAGCTCAGGAATTTTTGCTTTTTACTAGAAAAATTAATATTTGAATTTTTTTAAATAATTAAATATTTGAATATTTTTTCCAATAATTTTATATTTGATATTTTTATTCCTGGAATCCTGTTCAAAGAAATCTTAGAAATAAGAAACCCTATTTACAAAAGTTGCAAACGGCATTGTTTCTCAAGCACAAAAAAAGTAATAACCATAAAATTTAGATCACGATTGTATAGTATAATGAAACAAAGTCAACAGTTTTTGTACAGTAAAAGGTGTTTTTGAGAAACGTTATTTTTGCAATAATAAGGGAAGTCGGTTTTTCATTTTTTTTTTCTTGTATCCTTTTTATTATAAATTCATATTTTTTAACTGTTGCAACAGTCCTTAGCAAGGGGGCAGTTGCCACAATTGACATGTCATATTCAAGCCCAATTAGTGGAAAAACTATTGACTCACATAACCTATACAATTACATCACTAATAGCGGAAAGCTTTCACCCAGCGTCAAAAACATGCAATATATACAAAGCTTGAAATGGGATATTTAATTTCCAATATTTGGGTCATTAAATCTTCGCCAATACTGAGGCTATTAGATACAAATTTTGATATCATCATTAACATAGCCTAGTCACTAGATTGTTCGTTTTTGACTGTTTATGCTATTTATAAATACCCAATTTATACAAGGGATTTACCAGATGGTACATATTTTGTGGGCAAAATACCTTAAATTCAGTGCTAATCTGTACTATATTGTTTGGGTTGTATGTATAATAAAGTTTAGATTTCAAGGTATATAACTATTTAATTAAATTAAGAGATAATATAGTTACTAAAAATGTAGCTATTGAACTAAACTATTGTTATAGTATTATATATTTTGAAAAATAATAATTGGGATTATTATCACCACTGCAGCTAAAAGTATAGTCAATGTAAAATAGTTACAACTTCAATGAATAATATAACACTGCATTGCAGATAGGATTGTTTAAGCAACATGGTTTTGAACTGAATAGATTCATAGCACATTGTAGTTAGCATATTTTCTTAAAATATTCACTTTTGGCTCAAAATCTTCCTCTATCGTTACCCCCAAAAAGTAATTGAACTCATTTCTTTGTTTTTTTTGCCAGTTAGTATATTTTTAGTGATATGTAGGTAAGCTGTGTTAAAATTTAGTGAGCCTAATTCAAACCAACTCAGACTAATTGAGCCAAAAACTAAAATGGTTCCAACTCTCTTCAGTCTCCCCTACCTACTATTGTTTTCAATTTTTCTGACTGACAGAAAGATAAAAAAAATGTATTATTATGGTCAGGGATCTCTAGTTTTTCTTGTAGAATAGCTATAAATTAAATCCAGGATCATTGTAGCCCTTCTTGCTAAGGTACATAAGAGGGAATGAGTTGAGAGGTTTATGGGCCATTAAAGGAATAAAATATGTCATCGTGTTGTTGTTGTTGGTTTTTTTCTCTACTACATTATAAATAGGCATCTTAAATCTTCTTCTGACTGACAAAAAGAGAATTTGAGTGTATGTAGTGGAAATTCAAAAGATAATTATGATTATCAGTACAAGAAAAAACATCATTAAAGTCTCATTTTGGGGAAGGGGGGTAATAAAGGTTCTTATTGGCCATGATTATGTACACATGTTCATAATATGTATGTATATATACACGACCTTATTAATGGGTAGGTATAACCCGTGCAGGGATTATAATATGAGGAAATGTATATTTCCCTAAGCCAGTAGTTCTCAAACTGTATGCAGTGGAGGCTAGACTAAGTCATGATTTTTATGAAATCAAGAAAAAGGAACTCAAAACCAACTTTTGATTGGTTTGAAGAATACTATATTTTTATTACATATCTCCTCCTTCACAAGTAATAACAACCTCAACACGCCGACGAACAGATTGCCAGCTCTTGACGATAAAGGGCGTGCCCATGGCGTACCACACTGTATGATGGCAGCTCGGAGCAAAGCCTAATTTGAATGAGAGGCGTTGCAGACATTCTTCCCAAAGACACTTCAAATGGCAAATTCCAAGGAGTGACGTCAGGGTTGAAGAGGACCATTTGAAGGGAGGCCAGAAATCCGCTATATTGTTGCTGCATAAGTTTTGGTTTTTGTTAAATGTTTGAGGATGCATTGAACTTGTGAATGTTGTAGACAGTTTTGATCCGGATGCCAAGGGTCTCTTGAACCTTCTAAGACTGAAACCAGCACAAAGGAGATTGCACACTAGTTGAATTTTTTGTTGTTGCTTCGACATTTTTAAATTTATATACATGGAATGAATACAAAACTTGCTTTATTTTTATTTCAACTGTCGTTTGGTTGGATGTTGCAAGTTATGGGAAAAACTTTATACACTTTTAAAATTAATCAACGAAAAAAAACATGTCTGTTATGAAAAAAGTTAACCAAAGGGATTTGGTTTTTTATAAAACAAAACCAAATATTTTTTTAATGAAAAAAAAGTCATTGAAATTTTTTTATTACATTAACTTTTGTGCTCTAGAGTTAGACTGATTTCGCACTGAGACCCACGTTTCCCCATGCATGTTATAACGAAATCTATTTATATTGTGACATGGCTCAACCTTTACACGAGGCCATGTGTAAATGCATAAAAGTAAATAATAGTTTCAAAAAAATTGCTGCACAGTTTATTTCACGAAGACACTTTTTTCATTACCTCTATAAAACTCATATATAAGAGTTCCATCACTTAGTTTTGGATTGTGATCCACCTTTCAAGAAACACTGATCTACACACCATTAAAAACCAAAAAAATAACAGGAATCAACATTTTAAAAATGCTAACAAGAAAAATTATAGTCCCAAATTATAGGAAATGAGATCTATTGTGTTTGGGATAAGGAAAATTAAATAACATATTGTGAAATAAGTTAGATTATTTTTCATTAGGGATTTAACGCCTCAAAATTTTGCTCTATCGTTTTAAAGATGTGCTCCCATTGAACATGAAATCCATCATATATATCTACGAAGGATGTCATAATCTAAAGTCCAATATTCATGAAAATGATTTATACTTCAATTAGGCCTAAATAATGAAAAATGATAAACTATTCTCGTGCATGAAATATACTTAAATTTGGAATGAACAAGTTCAATAGGTAAATTGAGGTACTTTATTATAATATTAGTGAAAGTGATGCCTTGTCATGCGTGGACACTTTGGCAAAAATGATTATTCATGTTGTAATACTAAAGACTATGTAATTATGATTTCCATTCATATTACTCCAGTTTTAACAGATAAAATGTTTGATTAATTGCTACAAATTATAATTAATTAATTATTGTCTCCGATGAAATAATTCTCTAACTCATTTGTCTTTAGAAAATAACTTACACTACACAAGGAGCAAAAGTCCTTGTCAAAAAGTTTTACGAAAAATCTTAACCCAAGAAATCCTAACCTCGACAATAGACAGCAAAATACACTATATATATTTGTGTGTTAGGGAGGTCATCCCATGATTTATTGGGAGAATTGTCATGAGTTTTGTTACTCCGGCTCTAATAATAGGACTTTAAGCCAACTGTTGGAGCATTCAAAAAAGAAAATCACTCAATGAATTATTAAATAAGAACCCTTAACAACATGCATGGAGATCATAACTATTCAGTATTACAACAGGAATCATCATAAAATATTTTCTCTGTTTGGCAAAATGCCATTTGGTAAAGTGGATCGTGGCAAAGCAGTTTTCGGCAAAGGGTTCTAGAGGCATGCCTTGTAGAGTGAGAGGTTTTTCAAAATTCGATTACAAGTTACGTGGAGCGGGATCAATTTTTAGTCTCATATTAAAGATCGATACAACACTAATTTTAATGGATACAACCATAGATAAATATAGATTGCTTAAGGGCACTGTCGTCGCAGCATTTCATGTTAGCTATTGTCGGGGGCAGTATATCAATCAAATTTATTATTATAAGGAAAGAAAACATGAAGTGATCATACAATACTTTATACTTTTATAATAATACAATAACTTTATATATGAGTTTTGACGTATTATAATTTTGAATGAAGAGGTCGTGGAGGCAATTATCATTAATGTTTACTATTATTATCTATTCACTTATTTAATTTTGTATTGCCCAGATATTATAAAAGAAGTCCTGTATGCATCCGTGATTGAATTAAATAATTCAAATTAGTGTCCAAAATGGCTCATAGTTATGATGATGCTTTTGGATTCTTTCCAAAATAAGGGTGATATTTTTCAAGGTTAAAATAACTAATAAGTATAAAATTCACTTTTTTATATATATATATTTTATTTTTAACCATAAATTACTAAACAAAAATATTTCATCTATCATTTGACGAAATTTTATAAAGGTAACATTAGCCATCTATGCAATATTTAATCCTTTATTTCTATGGACATAATATTAGCATCTCTTTTCATTCAAACAATTCATAAATTTTTGCCTAGGACTGGGTAAAAATATTTTTGTTTATTTTAAATTGGGGATTTAGGTATGTGCTACAACTTCCGTTAATTAATTTTTTATTTTCTTCGTATTTTTGAAATAAAAAAATAAAAAACATTAAGTATATATTGATCAATTCTCGGATAACTGTATTCATTATCGAAACGGTACTTTTAGCGCTTGTTTGAAACAAAAATTGTCCAACCAAAACGTTTCATCTATCATCTGACAAAATTACATAAGCATGGCATTAACCATTCATGCGATATTTAAATATTTTAGTTGTTACTGATAGTTAATAAGTATTAATAGCTAACATGATTAAGATTCATAACATAACTTTGCCCCCGACAACAGCTGACTCATAATCCACCAACTTAAACTTCGTCAATCTATATATTCTCTATGGAAACAACGTATAATTTTGACCGTATAAATATTTTCTCTTTTTATCTCGAAATTAGAGACATCGACAGCAGAAAGTTGAAATTCAATTATCGTAACTTTTTAGCATTAAGAAAATAACTTCTCTAAATGAAGGGAACTTTATTATTGTCATCGGAGTAGAAGGAGATATCGACTTTCTAGAGATATTCGGGCAATTACCACATTGGAGGATTATGAAAGTAGATGGAAGGTCATTATGTAGGGAGGTCTTGAATTCCTCTCTCATGAAAAAAAAGTCGCAGTGCCTTATAAAATGAGATAAGTTCTCCTTCGGCCTCATCCTTAAGTCCACAGATCAAAACCGAATCCCTCTCCTAATACTCCTATAATATAATTGAATTTCAAGTATCCACCCTTGCCAATTTGGGAACCCTATTCAGGGGCATTCGTGGAATTATATATATAACTTTTTTTTTGGGAGGTTTTTTTTTAGTTATTTGTTAGAAAAAATTATAAAATAAGTGTATAAGGCTATCTCTTTACCAGTATTGGCGGAGGACGCCATATGTGAGGAAATTTTTTGGTTAGAGAATCTTTTTCATCGGAATTACATTTCTGTCTTGAAGAGACCAAGAAATCGATTGGGTGGTGGGCTCAAATCTTTGTGGACATCATCACAAAAATTTATTCGAAAGTTTTTGTTGATATAACGAAGTATCCCATCATGGAGTGGAGATATGTGATAACATCAAGTCCATACTATGAATATGTTATACTTGGAACTGATCTTATAAATGGATATATGGACGACTTTTCCCCTATGCTTGCTGCAACACAAAGGGTTCTTTGGTAAGCGACTTCCACTCACGATTGTGGAACGCCTGTGGATATAATTCATAAGAATCTTGGAAAAAAACCTTTTTTTTAAAGAATTTACGTGACCCTGTGTATTTAGGATGGGATGGGAGGGAGGTAAAAATCAGCTAACCATACATGATACTGGTGTTCACTCTGGTTTTTTTTTCCGTCAAATTTAAATTTCCTCTCATTGGATTTGCCAAGCTACACAATGTGCCCGTCCCTTGGCTTTTGAAAATTAATTTTTCTAATTCAGAAGAGGTCTCTGCGTCGTCAAGGTGTGATGGATGGATTAGGGAACTAAATCTATCTCGTAATTGGATGAATAGGATTATGTCTTCGACTTCAGGAATTGCTGATGGAAGAAAATTCTCAGTTCAATTTCAGATAGCCACAGGAATTTTATTTTTCAACACTACATGTAAAGATTGTGGTAAATTATTCAATATCATTAGACACACTTTTTCCGAATGTTCACAACGACATATTCTGCGATCATTTATTAGTTTAAACCTGAAGGGAATGGAGGACAATAAAGTTAATATAATAACGGCGATAATTCAGTTCGGCATGTCATCAAAAAAGAAAGAAAGTATTCCTAAATTTAGATTGGTAGGGAATGCTTTATTAACTGTAAAGAGTTACCTAGCTACGAATATAACTGTAGGAGAACCCGTGGTTGCGGAAGATATTCGTGCTATTTTAATTTCGGCATGGCAAGATATGGAGCGTTCGAGTTGAAGATACCTAGGGCGATCGAGGGTATTTGGGACTGGGCCTCTGATATCATTAGATATCATTTATCAAACGCATCAAGACCTTTTCGGACTTTGTAGAAGATACTGAAACTTTTTAGAAAGAGAGAAAAAAAATAGACGAGCTAGTTTTTGGTTTAAAAGCAAATTTGCTATCAATATTTTATGTTTGTATGTTATTGATTTTAGATGCTAATATTTTTAATTTAGATATATGAATATTTTATGTTTGAAGGCCTTAATCTGGTGAAGAAATTTTAAGCTATAATGTTTAATGATATTGTTGTAAATACATCTTCACCAGAAAATTATAAATAATTCTAATTTTTATAAATAATTTGCTGTCTAAATAAAGGTTTAAAAATAAATAAATAAATATATATATTTAATTCTGTAGACGCCCCTCTAAAGGATTGTCAAATTGGCCTTGAAAAATTAGATTTGGCCTTGAAAATATTATGGAACGACGCAGCTCAATAAACAACACGCTAGGAAGAAATTAATCTCTTGAGCTCAATGTGCGTAGGTTTGCGCCTCGATCGTTCCTAGAAAAAGAAATATATTTTATGTATATGGGCTTCAAAGAAGATTCCGAAGTCAGATGGAGTAATTGTAATACTATGATGTTTACTTATACATAATCAGTGCAACTCTATCTAACCAATTAAAGGTGCATTAAAAAAAAAAGTTTGCTCCGCTCCATAATTTGATCGAGTGACTCTTTTTTTTCTAGAAAAGAAATCCTTTAAAAAATGTTTTTTCTCTGTTTTCTCATTATTTTTTTTTGTCCTCAGAGCAATGTTTTTTTCTAAATCCCCCCCCCCTTGTGGACGCCCCTGCAGTTCCAGTCTCAGAAAATACGTGAAATAGTTTTTTATGTTGTAGGTATTATGTGCGTTATATGCGTTTTGATGATATTGTGACAATTTTCTAAAAAAACAACAACACGCAACTGGAAGTGAGAATAATTAGTGTATCATACTTTAACATTGATTAACGCAGCCCCTGCTCTACAACATATGTACATAAATACTTATGCAAGACGTAACATTTCCATTAACAGTTCCAATACGAGTACTATGACTATCACCGTGTATTATAATAATACCTCATTATAGATAAATCTTCTCTTAAAAAACCCATGCTTACATCACTCCAAACTCTTTCAACCTAGTTTCCTTTTCTTTCATACGTTCATATATGTATGTATATACATATTTAACTAGTGAGATCATGCTCAATTTCGAAATTAATTAATAGTTTTTTCGTGGTACATTCATGAACTCTGTAAAAAAAAAAATATATATAGGTATATAATGTTTAAACATTTATTATCACATAAATGGAAAACTATATATTATTAGCCTATTTATTTACACTTTTCTACTTTATCAGTATTATTCTAATTTACTGGGCTTGTCTTTTTTGTGACCTTAAACAAAAACATGCGTACATATATAAACATACATAAAACTAGATCTTATTCTTTTTATCCTTATTTTCGAAATGTTGGGAGGACATATTCCCCAAAAATGCTATTTTTGGTAAAAATGAATAAATACAAGATGTTATTTATTTGAACTCAATATATCAATATATTTACGTAGGTTTGATACTTGGTTGCTTCTAGAGAAGAAAATATACCTATATATTTTAGGGTTGTCAAAACAAAAGCAAGCTACAAAGATTTTTCTCGACAAAGAAAAAATGGTACTCATCAATGAATTATCTTTCATTTCTATTTTCAAATTATTCTTACTAATCCTTTGTGTATCTTCACATTCCATTTAAAGTAACATAAATTGACCCCCAAAAAAAAAAAAAAAAAAAAAAATGCTGCGGACGCCCCTGGATAATCACTTTACGGGAAAACTATATAAAAACTTCTGAAAGAGTTTTTATTTATCAAAAATAGTTACTTTTTAACAAAATGCAATATTTCTATTTATTTTGATTATTTTCAGGTATAAATAAAGAAATTTAGAAACTTCAAGAGGGAAATGCCACAACTAAACATGATATTTCTTCATTATTTAAGTGAGGAACATTTTAGGGCCATGTCCTTCAAACGTTTTGAAAAACTATATTTAGGAGCCAGTCTGGAATAGATACATACATAATACATAACTATACTGTACAACTCGATTTATTAGGGATCTAAAATCTTTAAGGGGACAGTTTTAATTATACCTAAATACTCCACACTTTTTTATTTTGTTGTTTTTCAATGTGGTACTCATTCAGGTTTTCCTTATTTATTGCACTGGTTGACGAGAGTCTTATTTATTTATTTAAAGAAGAAGAATGATTGTCTTTAAAGTTTATTGGCCAACTCTTTCTTTTTATTGCAAAAAAAGCTAGACGCTCATATATGATAATTTATATCATCCTCCTGATGTTATATAGTAGATAAGGTTTTAGGTTTCCTATCCATTCCACCTTACTGTTTTGTTGTATACATAGGATGATATTGACTCTAACTATTATTTTTTAAAGCTTCATATGAATATTTATAACTCATTTGATAACAAAGCCTTAGGCTTATGATTATTTTCTTTCCTTACTTAAAAATATTTGATTAAATCTAATCTTTTCATGAATTTTCATGTTTAAGTTATTATTTATTTTTCTAATTTTTCATTTAAAGGACGTTTAATCGTTTAGTAAGTAATTCTTAGTGAGCATTCAAAAACGAATACAATTAGTCATTGACCACCTACAATCTACATGTAAAACAAAACAAAAGAAAAAAACATTCACTCCATGTTTTAGAATCATTAAATCATATTTTTTTTTTTTTAAAGGATGACTTAATGAATAAATGAAGAACGTGATTGAAAGACTGTTTATATATATATATATGACAGTTATTCCCAACATTTTCATAACTGCAGAGCCCGTTGACGTAATATTATTATTTTTTTCTTTGGGAGGGGGGAGTTCCACATATTCACCAAATATTTAGGTAGAAGATTTTTAATACATACAGATTTTTTTAGAGAATACATTTATGGTTGACTATTATAACCAAGGTTGGGAATCACAGATCTATGTGGTAGTTATTAGTCCTGACCTTAGTATAATAGAGTGTTTGTTGGTTTGACCTCATTGCCAGAAGTAATTGACTCCAGTGTTCTTGTTGTGATCCGCCACGGACGAGACACTATTGAGATTGTAAACTTCTTAATCCTGACTGATCCTTTTTCTGGATATTCATGAAGGAACTGGTCGAATCTGGAGGTTGTTATGAATCAACAGTAAATTGTGCTGATGACAAGATGAGGTCCAACTGCCAGAGGGGTCAGGATTTGTAATTTGTATATCTGACTATGAATTCAAGCCCTCTCAATAACAAGACCGTCATTAAGGCACTGTTATATACATATGTGGCAGTGATTAGGGTTTCTCTTTCCCGCAACTTATCGGGATTTTACACCTACGAGAAATCCTCGTCAAATAAGATATTTCCTAGGAAATATCCCATTTTATTCTTTCAAAATATATATATATTTTTTTTTTTGTAAGTTAATGACTGAAATAAAAAGTTAACTAATGATACTGAAGGTTTCATTTGACAAATAAAATTTAACGATTGACATATGTGGTGCGTCCACATCAAAACAATCTTGAACAAAAATCAAGGAAAATAAAAGATCACAATATTTTTTTTTACTTCATATATCTATACCAAATATTTCATAGACATAGTTGAGTCAATCAGAGTCTTTGTATTCAAATTTGTGGGATGAGTTAAGATACCCTTGAGTATCTTAGTAGGTCAAAAAATAAAAATAAGTTTTTGTGGAAGTCTTTGATGAACTGTTTACTGGAAAATGATAAAGTCTAGTAATGATGTATTATTTAGTTGCAACTGCCTTTACGAATTATCCGGATTTTGAAATAATAGGATCTCAGTGTTGATATTCCCCAAGGGCGTATCAAGGATTTTATTGTTGAGGGGTTTATTTTTAATATTTAATCTTAATATTTTTGGATGGAGCTTGAATTTTAAATGATGATCCTTTTTACATTAATGAAACAGGTAAAATTTGTTTACCTGTTTCCCCGTTCAAATTTTTGCTATAAAACTGATTATTTTTTGGGGCTCACGACAGAAATTCTTCTACTTAGAGGGGTATGGGGTCAAGTTTCCTCAACCCTCCTCGGACGCCCCACTTCTTATATCCATACTTTTAAATATTCGACATATAACTATAATATATATATATATATTCTTGTTTCTAAAATATAAAAAAAGACCCCTACAACTGCAAATATATAAATTTTTATATTTTATATGCCAGCATTGACAAAGTTGAAATTTTAATTCTTGAATCAGGAAGTTCTAAATTTTTATATATTACTATACTTTGACCTTTATTCAAAAACTAATTTCTACTATTTTATAGTGACGTGAAACAAGTGAAAAAGGTCCTCTACACTTGGATTTTGTTACTAAAAGACTTGGTTTTCTTGTTTTTCGTTTAAAGTTTTGATAATATAAAATTATACAACTATAATTATTATACAAAAAATAGTTTCATGCCTTACAAATATCTTATCTCCAATATCTCATAGAGAAAGTTATGAGCCTACTTGATATTTTCATACAAGAGTTGGCATTAAATGATACATCTTCTTCTTTAATTCATGACTCAGCTTATTATGTGATTCGTGAATAACAGTGTGTTTCATCCATTGCTAGTCTCTTCAACTCAATAGGTCATGTTTATATATATTTTGTACAGGATATGTTTTTATACTTGTTAAAACTGCTATAATCAAAGGTACAACTTTCAGTTTGTAAGTTTCATTACGTCTTATTTAATTACATCATCAGTAGTGTTGGATCAGTACTAAGACTGATCGCTATCAGTCTTTTTTCTGCACTCTTTTCAGTCTTATTTTAATACAATTCAAGAACATACCATAAAGCGCTTACGACTGATGTTTGACTTCCACCAAGCTTTTAATATTTACTTCATAGTGTATGAGGGGTTGTGTGTTTTGTAAAAATCCCTTTTTCTTGCACAGTAGTTGGTATAATACATAAGACTGAAAATTCTAGAAATAGTACCGCGATAGTCTATGATTGGTAGCTAGCAAGCCCGATTACATGACGGTCTAGCATTGTATTTCCATTAACCTTGATCAGTCCGATCTTTTTTACCATTCAATGGTCCAAAGGACTGAAACATCGATCTTTCAGTCCTACGGTCCTAGCTATCTTTTTATTATCTTCCCTCCTAGCTAGGATTGAAGAATATAAGAACTAAGAAAATAATGAATTAAAGCTAGAACGTATAATAATACGTTCTAGTCACACATCTCCTATAGGTATCTTGTCTCCATGAAATAAGTTATGAATCAGTCCTAGGACAGACAAATTTTATTAGGTACAGATTGATATGACTAAAGTCTTTTTAGGTTTTTTTTTGGACAGATCCAACTCTAATCATCCGTCATTTTAACCACTAACTATTCATTGATTTATATAGTTTAAGAGTAGACAATTGGACTTTATCATCTTCTACGTCATGTTTATTATCAATTTGTAATTTTAAATACAAAAAGCCAAGAATTACACAATTAATACATATATCTATTGTTATATTGACACATTAATGGACTTTAAAGGATATTATATCTCGTTTTCAATTTCTCCTCTTTTTTTTTTTTTTTTTTGCTGTAGATGCGATATCTCAATTTAAACGAAAAAAATAGGTAGTATATAAGAAAGATAATTTTAATGAGCTTATAATGGCATACATTAAAAGTACTCAAAAAGATAATTAGTTGGTATTGCATAGGAAAAAATGAGACCTTAAAATGCCAAGTTGAGGTAGTCAAAAAAATTAAGATTTCCTTGAATTGTGTCTAAGTTAGTTTTAATATTGACGTCTCGAATATTCATTTGTTATTGGACTTACTTGGTGGTACTTGAATTTTACGGACTAACCAATCCAGTGTACCCATAAGGCTACATAAATAAATATATCATATCACGTACCTAAGATATGCATTAGATACCTGTCATGAGGGTATTTCTCTAATTTATTAAAATGTCCCCCCTTTAATCCATTCTCTAACTTTGTACACCAGGTTATTCAATAAAAAATTTTATTTGTTTTTTATTTATTTATTTCTTTAATCTTGGCTCAAATTTCATGAAACTTTCAAAGTTTTTTTTTGCTTTAGTTTATATTTAAAAATCTGTAATTACATCCATTTGGTTGTAACAAAATTACACTCTCTGCAAAAAATATTAATATTGAATGAGGCAGTTGTTTGTGTCTAAAATATGTGAATCAAAAATAGATATTTTTTATAAATGAGTTGGGTAAGTTTTATTTAAATAAAATACACAATTGGATCCCTCTATGCGCCTACGATCATATATATTGCAGACCAAATAATGGCAGTCATTTTTCGTCTGTCGAGTGTAATTATTTCCTTATCTAATATAGAATAAAGTGCTTTAATATCGTGCGCAGAAGAATGCTCGCAGCAAAATTGGTCTCCAGAAAATTTGCCAACAATTATAC
This sequence comes from Lepeophtheirus salmonis, assembly GCF_016086655.4. Classification (NCBI taxonomy): domain Eukaryota; kingdom Metazoa; phylum Arthropoda; class Copepoda; order Siphonostomatoida; family Caligidae; genus Lepeophtheirus; species Lepeophtheirus salmonis. Next base: position 41,225,845 of record NC_052131.2, read on the forward strand.
TGCATAATCATTCATCAATTGATCTGTCCCATCAATTGATGGGCTGAATCATCTAAGGCCCCGTTGATAGTTTGCCCATCTGTAAATGGCAACAATACAATAAATCTCTAAATTTGCCTGATTGCATAGAATTTGTGTAGGATAACTGTGGGAACCCGAGACATGTTAAACTCTGCAGCAACTAAAAAAATCGCTATAGAATCGTAGTTAATTAATTAATTGTCCTCATTTTGTTTGTTTGCAATCATTTACAGCATAATAGAAGTAATTCCAGTTCAGCGGATAAACATTACAAGACAAAAGTAGTAGAAAATTGACAACTAACACAAAAAGTAGAAGAATCCGTGTACAGTTGCAACAGGCTTTTAATTAAATATACCAAAAAAACCTTCATCCAAAAAATTTAAATTACAATGGTTGGTTTAATATAATGTATAGGAGTACCATAGTTGTACCGAGCGAATTCAAATGTTTATATTTTAATGGACCACTCGGTAATACATTGCAAGTTTATTATTCAATACCTTACAAAGTCTAGATTCCTAGCTGAAGCAATTTTTATACTTTATTTCCATTTTTTTAAATTTCTAACTAAAAACTTGATTTTTGAACTGTTCCAATAATTACATACAATTTCCTAGGATTTTATGCAGAGTTCATTTATTATTTATATATATGTAGTTCTAAGTATTTAAAATGGAAAAAAACTAGACTTGATTTCCACCAAATACTTTATGTATTTACGGAATAATGTTGCAGCAATAGGCATACATTTATTTTGGAGGTTACTTAAATTACCCTTTAATTCTTGTAATTATATACATATTGCTATTAAAACTCAGTCCGAGACCGATCCCCCGGTAAAATCTTAGTTAGTGCTATCAAAGTATCATTATTTTCGTAACAATTCCGGTATCAAATAAAGTATCGTTTTTCGGTAATTTTACAAACTTTTTTCAGTAAATATATAAAATAAAGTATTTTTTAAAAGTAATTCACATAACTTTAAAAAAAGTCTTGAAGAATGGTTTTGGGTGGTCCAGACTGGCTGTGGAAATCCTCATTATCTTATATAAATTTCCCCATATTTATCTCAGATAAAGCAAACTTGTATCCTTAATAAATATAAATACAAGATCATATCAGGGATCACTGAAATCGGTCGTTGGTTCAATTTTTCTAGTGAATAATTTTGGGTAGAGGTAACTTTGGTGATACAAGGGTGTGTGATAAAAAAAAGAAGTGGATATTAATTCCTTGTTACCGGTAAAACAATAGTTGGCAATGGATTGACCCCCTGAAGAGATTGTTGGGTAGTGCATGCCAGTTTTGCCATAAAACATAGTTTAGGCTAACTATACCAACATTTTTATTTTATAATAGTAATTAAATAATTATCACGGGTCGTATAAAATGCACTCGCGGCTGAAACTGCCTGGTAAACCATGCAACACTAGTCTTAAGAGATTTTTTATAATGATTTGTAACGATATTTCGACGATATAGTATCACATAGTGGAATGATATTTAATTGTATTCAAATCCTGGACTGATATTTGCCGTCTCACTAAATGAACCGAATTTTTTATTTCTTAGATCAGTTGTCATTGATGTTTTCATTTTTTTTTCTAAAGAGCTTAGAAAAACATCTGGTACACCTTGAAAATTTCAATATTCAAGTGCATCAATTGAGTAATACGTCATAAATTGATTACATAAGTCATCATAATACGATCCAAACAGTTCGAAGAAATGAAAAATTATTTCCATTATAAGTCTTTATACATGGAGGAACAAATGTTATTTTATGCTCTATGTATGTCCTAAATTAGTCACATTTCCTTAATATGAAGTTTATTACAACCAGACAAAGGGGGGTTGGAATTAAGTGCATTTGAAATTAAACTCATAATCTAAGACTTGTGACTTGACTTCAACTGATAGCTAAAACTTGCTACTCGAATTGGACTTGAAAGCTAATTCAGCTGAGCAAAGAAAACATTTAACACTATCCATGGACCCTATATTCCAATTTTGGATTAAAAGTGAACTACAAAGAAATATGAGGAGTCAAACTGGACACGATGAAAAGTCTCAAGATCTTTGAATTATTAACAAAGACTAGGATTTTGTTAATAAGGACTTCTCCCCACCTCTAGTGACCATCAAATTATATGACAACCCATCCTGGCCTGTCTCAATAAATTAAACATCCTATAATGTCATTTTACCAATTTTCACAATTTATTAACACAAATGACATCATCAACAATTAATCTTTAAAATTGATATAGACTCAATTATAAATTAGACCGATTCACACATAACTTCTTGAAGGGACTGTTTTAGTACAAACACTTTAACGATTTCAAACCGGTTTAGAATTTCTAGAGCGAAACTCAACTCTACTGCATTTGTTTCCATTACCTATCCGGTACATAATTGAAAACTAGAAGTTTAATTTCGGAAACCAGGGAAGCTATATTATCTAAATTTGGTACAGATGATGCCACATGTGTTGACTAATGTTGTCTTGAAATGTAACCTCCATCGACTTTGATAATGGCCTTGATGCGCATCTGGAAGCTCTGACAGGTACTAATAATGTCATTGGGTCTCGTGGAGTGGCATTGCTCATCATCAAAAGCCTTTAGATCTTCCAGATTCGGTGCCCTTATATGGTAGTTCCTGGCATCGACATGCACCCAGAAGGAAAAGTCTGGCAGCTATGGAGTCCACATTATTTTCGGCCAGAATAGAATGCTTGTCTGTAATAAATAATGTGTAAACTTTTCTGTATGTGACGGTGCACCATCTTGTTGAAGTACTTCATTCCTGTACAGATCCATCCTCCGATCCAGGGAATCAAGTTAGCCCTTAACACGTCGACGTGGCCAGTACCATAATTAATGCCCTACTTGACGCAGTAAATAGTCAAGTTTCGGATCTAATTTGGGAAGTAAATCCGCAATCTCGATTCTTTTGAGCCTTTATGAGTCCCTTTTTCGATTGACTGTCTTGATTTTTGGGGAGGGGGAGGTTGTGAATGCACACATCCTATCAGCTGATGGGATGAGTAATCAATTCATCTCCTGTGTTTTCTTATTCCTCTTTAATTCAGTTTCAAGATTTCAATCAGGCATTTGATAAGTCTAGATAAGTGGGTTTCAAATGAGAGCTTCGCAGTTCATTGCCAGAGGCTTCAATAGATATTACATAAACAAATTAGCAGATAATATTTTATACGATGCATGATATTAAAGTACTCCCTGCAGTAATTCAAAGGTTGAGAATCATTGGTCTAGAGAGAGATTTAGGAATACATAAGAATGCTTGATGTTATCGCATACACATTGATATAGGAACATAAAGAATAAATAGGTAGATAGATGGATAGAAATTCATTTAATGAAAAAGGTTCAACATTTATTCACATACATACATACTTAGATATTTGTAAGAATTATATAAATAAGTAAGTGTATATCAAGTCTTTTTAGATCGGCATTCAGCATAAGTATGTATGTACATCGTTCATAGATACAATCTATAAACATATTCTTATTTATACACTCAAATAACTGGTTGGCTTAATATAGTTTTACCCTCTTACCTATATTATTACATATTATTTATATGTATGGAACGATTAATATCGTGACGGATCAATAAATTTGATGGATTTGTTGAGCATGCATGTTTTACCAGACATACTTTTATGAGCAACCACATATTTATGGGTAATCTTATTGACACCAACAATTAAGATGACGCATAATGAATCATCCTATGATTAAATGACATCGAAAGTTATTAGTTTTTATCCAAACCTGGTCTAACAGCCACTTGGTGTAACCGTGTCATCGCGCATACGGCCTATATCTAAGTTGACAATTGTTACAAAATATAAAACTTGGTTTAAGAGGTCACCTGCACTAATAGGCATCTTTTTCAGTTTCTCTTGCTTTACCAGTCAGTGATGCAATTATCAATTTATCTCAACTATCTTGCATATAAATTATAAATACTGCAATTAACCTTTGATTAAGAATAATGACAAAGTATTTATTTACATGAAAAATATTTAATTTGTACTACAATAGCCAAACTGAAGTATGTGCTTCACCATAATATTAATAGAAGGTGCCTTAAAGTTAGGGACTTTTTATTAACCAATAAAAAAGGCAGGACCGAATACAAGTCCAATATTGTGAACTAATATAACCAAACTATTTACCAAATAATTACAGGATATTTAATATCTTCACTGTCATCTCCTTCCCAGAAAGTAGAAGGAAAATGAACCTGCTGATAATAAGTAATTTAGTTTCAAACTTATAGAGAAGGGATGGTAAGCCCCAAAAGGTTGGGATTCACTGGAATAATACTTAGTTCCAGGATACACTGATTCAACATATATAAATAATTAAAATTCATCCCATAAAGCCTTATATCTTTTCAAAAGAAAAATAATAAAAGGCCCTTCAATTTTTGTTGATCTTTAATACAGCTTTATTGTTAAATTGTATTCTATATTAGTTGGCCAATTACGTCGTTTTCTCCAAATTTTGGAATATTTTTAGAGTTTTACTCTTCATTTCAACAAATCAATGTACAGAACACTAAATATGACGAACAATGTTAGATACATTGAGAGCTGACAAACAAATATATAGAATTATTGATGTTTTAGTGATACAAAACATTATGATATCAAAACCTTAAGCCAAGTGGCAATGCATAGACTGTGTGAGGAGAGTAATATTTGTGGAACTAATGTTGGCTATGCGAGAACTTTTTTGTCCAGTAGGGACGTTGAGCATACCTGAAAGTTATTATATAACTAGCTGCACAACCTCCGTGAATTCACCTTTTTGATTAATTGAATTAACAAGTTGAATTCAGCAAAAGGAACCAAAATAATGAATAAGTCAATGCGGAAAATGATAAAGCAACATCGTCTCAAAGCCGACCTCTTGCAGGGGAAACGTATTAATGACTCCAAGGAGATCTTCTCAACCTAACACGTGCCTTCAGTAACTTTGTTTTACATCTATGGAAAGAGCAATATTAAATATATCGACAAGTGACAAAAAAATGCTTAGTAGTTATTACTGTTTTACCATTGGAATACCTAGAAAAAGTACAAATTCAAATATGCACACAACTTTGCCAAGATCAAAAAATTACTTAAAGTTCCATTCTTGGATAAAATCCTCACAGGTTGCATATCTAGGATTGACTTTTGTGACAAAATTCCGTAGTTACAAGGGAAAAATATGTATAATGATGCATAGTTCAAGGAAACACTGATTCTTATCAAAAGGGCGTAGCTTTACTAAGTCTATGCATGTATAATAATTTTTCATATTGTCGGTGAAATGGAGGATAGATAGATATGAAGTCTAACTGATACTCCAACATATATACGTGAAAATATATGTAACAAGCGTTATTTGAGCTTTTGTATATTTAATTGTAATATATTTATTTGTGTTGTTACTTGGTGCAGGACTGAATTTTTTTCCAGTTTCCAAGACCGACTTTTTCCGAAATTTTTTGTCTCCAGACAGTGATATCAAACCTCAGAATTAATATGACTACATTGATATTTCTTAGGTTACAAATATGAATATGATATATTTTCAATCAAACATAAAAACAAAAGTTATTTTTTTACCTTAAATTGAATCCATGTAACTTTTTTATAGATTTTTCGAGACAATTAGCAAGATTTTTTTTACCAAAAAAAGATATTTTACTCGATTAAGTCAAATTCTATCTATTCATTGAATACTCAAGTCGAATCTCAGGGTTACATAATGAAATACCCTAATTCCCTAAATGGAATATCCCTTTAGATAGAAGGATGCAAGAGATGAGGTTATTAAAAGTACGCGGGAGTGGAACTATATTAAATTTATTGTTTTGATTTGTGCCGAGCTAAATACAAATGAATTCTAATGCAACCAATCAACGTTCAAAACATTGAATCTGAGAAAAGAAGCAAGAACATTGACAGATGAAAATACTATGCTGTATATATTTTTGGTTCTGGGACATTTGCCGAAAACATTTTTGTCCAAATCAACTTTTCCAAATGCTATTTTGCAGAACATAACACTTTAGCGAAAATAAGAAAAAATGTATTTGATGATGATTCATTCTGGATTACTATGTAATTATCTACTAGAATACTCCCATGACAAACCTAAACCGATAATATAGAGTTAGAGACGATCTCGTTATAGAGGAATGTCGATCATCCTTGACCAGATACACATGGTCTCCTATACATTTCATTTAAAAATCCGAATGATTTTTTCGGATTGTCCATTGAGTCTCAATCATTGATGGATCTCTCTCTTTTTAAACATTTTTCTCTTTCTAATGTATTTATTGGAAGATTTTCAGGATTTTTCTTAATGGGTAATTCCATGCAATGTCCTTTCCGTAAATCCATAACGCTGTGTATTTTGGCACTTCTCTCAAAATCCAAAGGTTCAAAACGTCTCAAATTGCAGTTCTATCTTTATCCCAATAAGTATAACTAAAATATGTATAGTCAATTATCTCATTCAAAGCAATGCCTTGTCAATTGTTAAGCTTAGTGTCCAAATTTCTCTCTAAATATAACATCCATAACGTTGGATTGGCCCTACAACCGTTTTAATAGGGGTTCGAGCCAACTGTTAAATCATCCTCATTTTGAAGTGAATTATTTTTACTAATTAACAAAAACACAGAGATCATTTGGCAAAGTGGCTTTCGACAATGAGGTTTCTTCAAAGTGTCTGAGCACGTATATTTTTATATTAGTGAGATATGTTTCTTTCATGCCATTCCTGACCAAACCTGTTTAAAGGAACAAAAACACCCGGTACACTATAAGTCATAATGGTCTCAGACCGGTCTAGTATTTTCAGACCGAAACTCAACACTTTTATTTGTGTACATAGATATTACATATTTATTATGATAATCAAAAAAGCGCTTGTCAAGCATTCGGGGAGTGTAACATTGATGATGATACACACCTCTGTTCCAACGACATCATCATCAAATAAACATAATACATATTCAAACTTGTTTTTACTATTAATAACAATACTAAGGAATAATATATTGATAAAGTGACTGACTACAAGAGCAGAAACATCAACTCAATATAAAAATCATTTCTGGTTCAAATGACATTTTTATAATACATAGATAATACTTACATACATATTCTTCAAACCAGTCTCAATCTTTATAATACATAATATGTGGCCCGTCAACACAAATCCAGCTAGAATAATTTTTCTCAAAATTGAGTTTGGGAAAACTTTGTATTCTTCGAAGATTACAAGGACACTGAATATATTTCTTTGACTCAACACATTTAGAGATTATGTAGATTTGTATTATTTAAAAAGATCCAAGACCCAAATTGGCTTCGCGTACTCAAATTTTACAAATTATAAACAAGATCTAAGTTATTTTCCAGATCTAAAAAAGGTTATATTAATGCTTAGTAATTAATAATCCTAGTTGGAAAAAAAAAAGATAGATGTAGTAAAAATAAATAAATTATTTTTCCAATAGATGTGTGATTGGCTTACAATAGATGGCGTTAAGAAGATAAGATTTTGTACAAAAAAAAGAAAACAACAACTTTATGGACAGTTTTGTGATTAATTTAACTCAATATAGATTTCATGTGGGCCAGAGACGGACACCAGCAAACAGAAAATACGGCATATTTTACAGTTTTTCTTACAACAAGGCAAAAACGCAAGCTATGCGGCTAAAAATATTGATAGTGTTTATGACACTACGCATTGGAAGACCAATTGTCAAAAATGTGAATAAAATTATGAGAATCGATGAGTTCGACCGTCATCTAAGCACTCTTTTGATTGCCAAGGAGATAACAATAATGAAAAAAGAAATTAAAAGTTAAAAAAAGAATCCATAAAAAATAATGGATTTTTTATATTGTATCATATATTATCTATTTAGAACGTACGCTATTTATCTTTATTAGTGTTTTGTCCGACATCCACATAAACAATTACATTTTGTGATTAACACAAGGTGTTACTTCCCACGTCGTTACCTTTATTTTATCACGCAACCTTGCATCCTAAAAGATAAAATAAAATTCTAAAATCCGTTAATAGTTAGCCAATTCTTCCAACTATGCAACTATTTGATTGTTGATAATTTTTTACAATTTAAAAGGAGGAAAGTATAATTGCATCAATTAATGTTCAGAACACTGGTTCGGAGAAAAAAAAGACATCAACAGCTGACAACCGTATATATTTGTATTAGTGAGATAACGCCGTGTTCAATAACTCAAAAAATCCCTTATATTTAGTTATCAGCTTTAAAAGTGTTTTCTTTTTTTCTTCTAATCAGTGTACTTAAGATTGATTGGTTGGATATAAATTAGTTCTTATTAAGCTTTGAACAATTATCTACTATTATTGAATAATAGTTGCATAGTTGGAAGAATTGGCTATTTACCAACTGATTTTGGGGCTGTTTCTGTTTCTTTTGCAAGAGAGGTTGGGAGATTCAATCAAAGTAAAGAAGTGTACAATGTTATTATAAAATAACTTAGAGCCATGTTATAATAGTAACAATATTGGATTATTTATTGTTTTGGCATCAGTAATCAGTAAAAATGTTAAGTCAATCCAGAGCATATTTTCTTTAGGTCCAAAGCTTGGGTAAATTACTCCTAAAATTCGAGACAAGTATCTGTCTAATTTGTTTTCAGATCTGGATCTGAATGATTGTGCACTTGAAATTTACCCAAATACTTACGAGTAAAGAACCGACACAGATCCGGGGCACTGTCCTATCTTTCAAAAATTTCGTTTTTTAAGGAAATTCGACCTCAACCAATTTTACAAATACATTTTTGATGACGTCAAGTATGATCTATATGACTCAGATATAACATATTACTCAATTGATGTGTTCGTAGGGGTACAATCGAAATAAAATCGAAAAAAAAAAAAAAGTTCAAAGAAGCATAAAAAAACTCAACGATTAGACAATGATTAAATTTAGCTCCACGGTCTCAGACAGCAGACTAAACTGAAATATCGTTGATAATTGGTCCAGGAAAAAAATATAAAGACCGAACCGGAGAAAAATCGATCTGGAACCAAGTTTCAACACTATATACATATATATATGTAAATCTCTTGGCAACTTTAATCATAAATCTTTAAAAGTTTAATTACTTTTATATAAAAAGAATCCCAGTAGGGGTAGAATTTAATAAGTAATACCATTGAGTGACTGAGGTTACTCTTTGAAAATGTATTGCTCTTCCTCTATGATTAACTCTCATGTACCTACGAATTTTAAATTGGTGATGAAAAGGTAAAAAGCAAGCAAAAAAAGCAAAAAAAAAAAAAAAGTAACAAGATTAGTCTTTTACTAAACAATTTTTCCCGTAAGACTGTCCCGTTTTTAGGTTAATATTTTTTTCCTTGCGCAAAGACGCTTTCCACTAAAGATAATCTGAGTTTCTCAAAGTTTGAGGCCTTTTTGGCTATTTTTGAGATGGTACATATCATATCAATTTTGAGAAAAAAAGATTTTATTGGTCAAAATTGCCCATTTTTATGTCTCTTGTATAGTCCAAAATATGATTCTATGGATCGAAAATAGTACTTTTTATATTTTTAACATTCGGTTTCCGAATGAAAAATATGGTCCATATTGTGTTTAATAATTTAAGGGGTTTAGGATGTGCTCCATTATTTGTGATTTTCCTCCTTTATCATCCTTTGTTGTGTTTAAGAACTATAACTTCAACTAAAATTAAATTGTAGTATGTTATGCTTGATAGAATAGGAAAATTGGAAATCATGAAGCTCATCTTATAGCCCTTAAATTATTAAAAACAAGGTGCACTAAATTTTTGAGTTATAGCATGGTATTTAAGATGGTACATAAGGCCCTTAAATATCCAGTTTTGTCCCCAAAATACCATTTTTCAAATTATAATACTCGGCCTCATGGAAAAAATGCCCAGAGAAACCTCAACCTCTTCCAAAGTCAGTTATTTTATAGTTCTCGTTAGAAAATATAATTTTCCAAGGAAAAAAAAATATTAATCCGAATAAGTGAGATTATAATGTACTTCTACATCCCTCGTTTTAAAAGTCTTAAAAAAACAAAAAACAAGATTTATTTCCTTTATGAAAGGATACATGGTTTATATTAGTGTTGGGACTCTGTCCAAGACAGATTTATTTCTCAGTTCGTCTTCTAAACCCGATTTAAACCGATATTTTAGTCCAGACAATAGGCCAAAATTTAATTGTTTTTAAATCGGTATTCAATTCAATTTGGCCTCAATATAAAGACCGATTTTCTCACAAACCTTAATTCTTGACTTGTACAAATATGATTTATGCACCATTTTAACTTCATATGACGCTATTTTAGGTCAATGTTCACAATTTGTCTAAAGAATGGGTCTAGATCAATTTATTTCCTGGTGGGTCTATTTGGACATGTATTTTGGTCCAGCCAAGATCTCAGACCGAAATTTAATTGTTTTCAAATCAGGGACCGATTTTTTGGGCCTCAATATACAGTTCAATTTTTTTCCCCGTCTCAATCTATGGACCAATTTTCTCCACAACTAATTACCCGACACTAATTTATATTTATAAATATATTATTTTTATATCATTGTTTGAAGGTGTGATTCATAGATCCCTGTTTTTAAAAAAACAAGTTTTATGATTATTTTCTTTTCTAAACTCTCTTTCAAGGACTACTAAAGCACAAAAAAGTGTTTAAAAAGCCAAATAACCCCATAAAAAGATCAGTAAATAAATAGTATGTAAATATTTCGAAACGATTATATTAAAAAAAAAAAAAAAAAGAATGTAGGAACCCTTTTTAAAAACATAAAACATGATATTTTTTTTTCAACATTTACGTGACATAATTGCCTATGAATTTATGAATAAATGCTATTCCTACCTACCTATGTACAAAAACAATTTCCTGACTAAACATATGTATATTAGGGTGAGGATGGTGCCCTGAATTTGTCAAAACAACCTCATTTCTTTTTGGTACTGTGTCTTATAATAATGAAAACATCTGTGCAATTTCGTTGAAATATATTAATAATATTTACTTTGAGCCCGCGGGACCGGAACTATAGAGGGCAAAAGGCTTCTCTCTCCACTTTTGTGGAATTTTTACAGTTGACGTAAGATATTTTATGTATTGACGTATAAAATTTATTAAATTATATTTATGGGAATTAATTTTTTTAACTTTAAAAGTTATTTGGCATACTTGGTATTTATAATAATAAAAAAAGATTGAATAAAAATTTGAAAAAAAATAATTCTAAAATTTTGAAAAATCAGCACTCCAAATATTAAAATTGAGCTATTTTGTGTTTAAAGAAAAATACAATTTTATAAGGAGGGTTGAAAGTAATTCGATTGTTTTTATTTATCGTCATTTATTAATAATTTTTTAAAAATTATTTCGTCACATCAAGATATTAGAAAGATTTTCTTACCTTAATTTTTTTTCGATCAGTATTGGGGTTTTAAACATACGATAACACCGTTCAACGTACACATTAGTGTTTAGATCAATTTTGAAGTGGGCGGGATCTTTAAGAGTCATGTTTGATAGGAGTATCTCATCATCATTGCCAGTGATTATACATTCAACAATTAGCATAAATGGAACATCAAAATTTCACAATTTGGCACAAAAGTATTTCTTTTTTGTCGCAAGATTCAAAGGAGTTTTTTCAACAGTCCTTTTTGTACCGAATTTCTCTTTTCTCTAAATGGCTGTTGTCGGAATCTGGTTCCTTCACATATCCAATTATCTTTACAAACCCAGTTTAGAAAAAAAAAAAAAAAAAAAATGACAAGTTTTTCACAAAAAGGTAAAAGTGAGCGATTGAGTAATTGTTCACAAATCCTAAGTCTACAGATGACTTACACATTATATAACTTTGACAGGGGTGGGGGGTTTACAAACTATATGGCGTTTTCAGCACAAAGTCCATGAAATTTTTGGAAGAAATTACAAAAACTATGATATTCACATTTTTGGGGTTTTTGAATATGTTGAATAAATTTTTGGGCCGAAATATCTAGTAAAAATACAAATTTGAAATCCACCCATCAAATAATGGACATATTAACCCTCCATTAGTCCTATAGCTGGTATATTATACACCCCAAAAATTAATAAAAATTAGGAATGTACTGATACCAAATTTTCAGCCGAATCCAATACCGATTCCTTATTACGTATAAAGGAATTTCATACATAAATAGCAAAATTGTGTACTTTTTAACTATATATTAATTATAGAGGAAAAATACATAAATTTCATTCAGTTCTTAATAAATTTGAATCAAAAAAGTAAATAACTCTCCGTGCTCAGGAATCATTTAATTTCTGGTTGGCTAATATTAGGGAATTTCACTGCCCTGTATTAAATATGTAAAGTCAACTTCCTTACTCCTCAGCCTCTGATCTAATTTCAACTACCTCACTCATACAAAAAATAAATATTGGCAACCCTAACAAAAGGCTATTTTCTATTATTTTACTGTTTCGGGCCACATTAAATCAATTGGTCTTGAACTGTCTCCAGTTCCTAACTGAGTTTTAAATGCTTGACCTAGAAATTGAAATATGTATACACCAGTGCTCGAGTTCGGCACTGATGACTCAAACTTGACTCAGGAAATATGGACTTGACTTCAGTTCAGTTATAAACAATATTATTCAAAAAACATACTAAAAAGTAATATTTAATTAAAAAGTTACTTAATAGATTCAAAATTAACGGCTCAACCCAATTCCTACGGTTACAGACATTTTGAACGATACAATTCAACATGGGGTACTAGAAATATGAGTATTTCTAAATTGTTACTTTCATATAAATTTCCTGTACAGACATCCATCTTTGTATAATCTCTCTTTGTACTTCCCCCTTCTTTCCTTTTTTTTTTTTTTTGAATTTTTATCAACGATGTCGTCTATTTTATTGATTCGTAACCCTGATTTTGTATTCAAAAATGGGCCGAAATAAATCATATTATACATATAAATAATTATGGAGAGGAATCGGTGGAATCTGCAGTATTGTAGTGATTCCAATAACTAATTTCCATATTTCATAAAAGGCGGATTCTTGTCAATTCTGATGTATCAGTACACCCCTAATCAATATATTTCTTATGCCTTTGAATGTTCAATTGATTGGCAAAATTTTCAGTATATTCCTGAAAAATAAAATATAATTCATTATTTATCTTCAAAGCCCCTTCTTTAGGATTTATTCGTATATTTAGCTATATTTAATAGAGGTTTAGTGAATTTAATTTTTGGTTTTGCTTAAAAATCGGTCTTTCCTTTTTCCTTCTTATTTCTTAGTTTTTTCTTATTTACAATTCGAGAACTGGGGCGTACAAGCGATTATTATATATAATACACGTAACCTCATTGAACGCATGCGTATAATTTGATTCCCCAAAATTAGGATAAAGGAATTAATATTTGATATAAATATTGATTAAAAACAAAAATTTAACGTTTTTACTATAAGAATAACAGATTATATCTGATGGGGACCTCAAACTACTTAGATTATCTTTAAAAAATCGATTTATTTTTCTACATTTCTTATATTTATATAATTATTTTTAGCTCCTTGGTTGATATTTAAGAATGCAAAATGAAAGGAATAGCTCAAAAAATATTTTAATCGCTCAACTGTTTAGTCTGTAATTAGATATGTTTTACTTTTTAAGTATATTTTTTATAAAAACACTTACTACGTTATTAAAAGATTGTTAACTAACGAATGGTTTAGAAAAAAAAAAAATTGTGCATTGACTATTAAGTTCTTAAATACTTTTGAAATGACATTATTAATTTTTTTGTAATAAATAGTCAGTTTTCGATCAAATGATATTATTGACCAGCTGGCGTAACTTTATTTGCAATAAATATAAACATTTTTACATAATTCAAAGTACACCACATAAAATAGACTTTTCATATTAAGAACCAGCAAGCAATCAAAATCGAAATATAAAACTGTTTAGTGTATAAACACTGGTACAAATAATTAAGATAAAAACAACCAAAGAATATTTGAAAAAACAAACAAAAAAAAACCCGATATTAATTGTTTATAATAATTATATCTTAATCTATAATTTGTATTTATAAGATTTTTCTTTTTTTGTGGGGGGAAGGGGTATTTTTTCAAAATGTCCTACACTTTGTTCTCATTCAAAATAAAAATGTAAACTTAGCTAAAATTGATGGGACATGTTTTATCGTTAGGTGCATATACACAGAACAAATAATAAGGTTAATGTGAAGAATTGGTTATAGAGCAGACTCACCCTAATATACATGTAAATGCACACACTTGATCCAAAGGCCATTGTTTGAGGTACATGTGTATTTACGGTGTACATACATTGAATTTATAAATAATATTTATTATAATAGAAAGGACATAAAGGTACTATTAATCATAAATGAGGTCGTAGTTAGATTATCAATCTTTTGTTCCTTATTTGGGGGCGTCCGCAGGGAGAGGGCTGGATGGGATGTTTCCCATTCAAATTAAAGATTTTTTTCTTTCTACTCGAAAATTTAATATTATAAATTTTGTCCTAAAAATTTAATTTTATGTAAACAGTTGTAGGTTATTGGAATTTTATGTCAAAAGCTGTGGATTTTGAGCGCCGTAATTTATGTACATATATACACTAGTAGGCATGCGATTTTGCCTTTTTTGTTGGTGGTCCGGCACTTTTACACTCAAAGATAGGGGTAAAAACTAAAATTGTTATTTTTGTTTTAAATGTTGTTGCGTAATGAAACCTGGTTATTAGAAATAGCGCAGATAAAATCATAATCCCCGTTGATACGGTACTGTATGTAATCGATCTAAACCGAATTTCTTTAAAGAACTTAATTAGCTCTTCCAACAAAGATTACTTCAGTATCAGACTGGAGTTGGGTTTATAGACCGAAACCCAACACTAATGTTCCATGAATACTTTTCTTCTTTCTGATAACAAAGGAAAGAAAAATCATAGAGAAGTAATAAGTTAAATTAGCATATTAATATATAGAATGTATATACACACAAACATACATTGTAGAATAATAAGACATACATGTGGAACGAGAGAGAAAGAAAGAAAGAAAATAGAGGATTTCATTGAAAATGGATGAGGCTGAAAAAGAAAATAGCATTTTCAAAGGTATAATTATACTTACTACTTAGATGAACCTTGATATGATGAGAGATTAACATCATTTTCTCTTGAAAACTGTGTATATACAGTATGTATACATATATTCTTATGAAAGAGAGGAAGAATTTACCTTCGATCGTATACTTAGATAATACATAATACGTAGGTATATACATAAATGAGCATTTTCCCCCTTTTATGACGAAATTTTAGCTGTTTTTTTACTGATTAGAGTGTTTGAATTTTGCGCAAAAATGATTAGTGTAGTGTCAGTCTTTAGTTATTTGGTCCTGTTCAGTCATAGGACCGTTTTTATCAGTCCTTGGAGCCGGTCCTTAAGACCGTTGGTCTTTCGTACTCTCAGTATTTGAACTGATTAAATAAAAATCACGTTGAGTGACGTCATCAAGTATCAAACTTTATATGTCTTAGTACTGATATGCAGGAATGAACTGTACAGAGACGAGACTGAGCTGGTAGGGACTGTATTTTTCGAATCATGATTTTATGTTAGGGTTGTATCGGTCCATAAATTGGGTGATAAAACCATTGCAATGTAGTTATTGGTTCTTGAAAACCTTGGCATCATTCTTACTAGCATTATAGTAGCTTACTTTGCTTATCAATTAAATTAATTAAATAAAACTTAAAGTACCTTACTTGCTGTTGTTATTTTTGATTTAGTCTTAATTTAAGTATTTATTATTCTTAGAAGTATTGGATTAAATAGCTTTTTGATAGCTAGTATGCCATTATTTAGCAAATATTGTAGCAAGGGAAACAATAGTTGCATCCTATTCAGAATCGTCCTTCCCTTTGGGACTGCTACATTCATAAGAATGAGTTATGTACGTAAAATCCATCCTTAACATAATGGGATCCACAGAACATTAACAATCCTTATCTATTTTCTTGTCTGCTCTGGATGAATTTATTATTGGATAGAATTGAATCAAGCTAAAAATAGTTTTTAAGGATTTTTAAAGTCCTTTAATAAAGACCAACTAATCAAATGCTTTTTGAACGTTGAAATTGTGGAAAAAAGATTGCATTGGTGATATAATTTGACAAGCAGATTATTCATTACTAGGACTCATCCCACTCTAATTTTGCCTCTTATTATTGTTCTAAAACCCTGATTTAATAAAATTTAATTACATATTGTTAAAGAAAATCAATAAAAAGATGCTACTTTGATAAAAAATAAATCGTTCCTTTCTAATTCCAAATTCAATTCTCAAATATTTTTTGTATTATGTTCGTACCCATGTCTTCTACGTATTTTTACAATTTCAGACATTTCGTATAGTTTGTATTTTTTGTAACATACAAACAGGTTAGATGTCTTGTTGTGTGCTCTGTGATTTTCTACTCATAAAATAATGGATTTGAAATATCAAATTAACGGACAATTCCTAAAATAAACTTTAAAAAATTGTGTATTCTTCTAAAATAGTTATCAATTAAAAATTGTTTTCGCCTTTTTTTAATGACTTTTTAAATTTACTTCAAATTAGGGTGAATAAACTTCCCCCTGGCAATACTTTAATCTATAATACGCATTCAATTCTTAATAAATTTAAGAATCTAAGTGAATTTGCTTGAATTTGGAAAGAAAATTAATGAACATATTTTACAGCAGCTTGTAGAAACTCGCTAGAAGATTTTTCTGTGTCAACTAGTACACATCTTATCACCACCTCTATTTTATAACCAAAAATGTGTATATATTATGGATTGCAGCAACAGAATTTCCTGTTTTCAATTTGCATGGCGTCGAAATAAACATTGACAAAGAATGGTTTGACAGAATATTGAAGCAAATTAAACTTACTGCAATTGAGCTATTGAGAAAATATTGATGCGATTTGTAAACAACAGTAAATCACTTCCATTTCTAATATACAAAAACTATTTTTTTCAAGTCCTTTTCATACTTTAAAATTTGCAAAATTCTTTGAACGCAAATAACTGCATAGATCATTATAATAGTGAGCTAAAATGCATGCAATCAGATATGATGTCATACAATAACTTAAAATTGCTGCAATTTGTTTAAATAAAGTAATTGGAATCGGATTTTTTCCAGAAAAACCAATATTCTAAATACCTTTTTTAAATTGCCCAGAACTAATTTTTAATGAACTAATCATCCACAAGTATTTATTGAAAATCTAATTATGTATATTTTTTTAATTAATTATCTCTCTAAAACTACTCAACGAAAAGGTATTTAAAGAGAAATAAAAAAAATCTCCGTGTATTAAAATGCTGAAATTCGATTTATTCAACAATGTGGATGTCACCTGTCTAATATGATTTTTAAAACTGTATAAAACAAGAAATTAAATGTGTACTATCATTTTGAAACAGAAATAAAACTTTTCTGATTAATATAACTTGTTTAATTACTTTTTGGAAAAAGGACGTTATGTTGTCGATCCCAGTATTTACATTTAATTTATGAGTCTTTAAACCGACTCCGATATGGTCTTTTAAATATAATCTATTTCCTTTTTAATATTATGTGCAATAACTTTTGCAACCTTTCATAGGAATTTGCAGCAACTCTAAAGGTTTAATCAAAAAATTATATCAATGAATATGGGTGATAATGAGTAACAAATTATAAATCATGCAATCTAGACTCATTCTTGATGAGCAAAATCATCATTCTTTCTAGCTTATGTGTAGACCACATATTTTATAAATAGATTAATCCTTTTGACCTATGAAGACGTATACTAAAAGGAACCGAATCTCAAAGAAATTATAATAACATTTTATTTATTTACATTAATGCTAGAGTAGGCAATTGTATTATGTAGTGTACCTACATAATAAATAGCCTCGTAAATAATGAACCGTCAATTTGCCTGACTTTTTTTTATAATTTTATGTACCTATGTGCGTACTTCATTTCATAAATGTATTTTTTGAAGAAAACGTGATAGAAATTTAAAATGAATAAAGGAATTTTTTCATTCTCAATGGAAAGAAGGAATTTACGGTAAAATATGGTCATAAGTTACGTGGCTAGAAGTAGTGTCTTTTAAATATGTATATACATAGTACATACTTCACATTATATTGATTGACTTGAAACTAAAACTACAAGCTGTAAACACACATCAAAATCTCCAACAAAAACAAAGAAAAGAAAAAACGCCGAATTGATTTTTTTACATAGTTATCCTATATACAACTCAACGTTTTATAGACATATTTGGCTAAATTTAAAGCTTTGCATTCAAATTTATGGGATGTTTTGAAATATCCAAGAATGTTAACTATAGTTTCAAATATTTATTTAGATTTATGATACTTAAGTTGCCCCCAATATCTCTCCTTTAAATAACATTTATCAATTTCTAATCATTTCATTTTGGTGATGAACTTTTACTACTTTACGTGCAAATTACAATTCTTCCAAAGGATAAACCAGAATAATTTGATGAAACAAATTGACAATAGTTAGTTGTAAAGTACAAATTGTTGCCCCAGGTCGAAAACATACTAACTGGCAAATCTTAACAAATGAATTTATTCAGTGCGAAACCATGCTATGAGGCTTTGACAGTCTTTTCTGCAATGCAGTCTTCTTAGTGCAGTTTCTTGATATCTTTAGAAAGCTTTATAAATCTCTTGTCGAGTGATAAATCCCCTAAAACTACATGCAATTTCTCTAAGATTATTTCTTTTGTTATAAAGTTCAATTATAAGATTTCTTTGATTCCACATCATGAATAATCAAGATGAACTAACTAACTATACAAAAATGATTAAAAAAGGACAATCTAGTGACTAGATCATGCAAATTATGGTAGCAAAATTTAAATCTCCTAGCTCCAATAATGGCGAAGATATAGCCATTCAAATATTAGAAGTTAAATTTGTCAGTTTAAGATTTTGTCCAGTTGATATATTCAGCAAAATCATATGCAGAATATACTTTGAGAAAAATCATTTTAGCTTGCTTTTTTGCCTTCAATTTTTAGGTACTTAAAAACCTTGATTTAACTCGTGATACTTAATTTGAATCCGATATGGCCACTTTCAAATAAAATCCATCAATTACTAACATTTTCATTATGGCGGTGAATTTTTGCAACTTTAATATAGGTACAAATTGCAGCATAATAATTTGGTGATAAAAATTGATTATACTTCGTCCAAGAACAAAAATTTAATTCTTGTGAATAAGTATTGATTTTTGAAAAAAAAATTCCAAAAACTGTAATATTTATAATTTAATTCTTATATATAAATAAAATTAAATTCTTTGTAAACAAATATGAATTATTGAATTTTTTTCCAAAAAATTGAATATTTGAAATTTTCTTTCCATAAAATTTACTTTTCGTAAATAACTGTGGACTTTGACAAAAAATTAATATTTATAATTCTTTTCTTAAAAAATTTTATTCGAAATTTTTTTTTGACCACCTTTGGATTTTGGATTTTTTTTTTTTCTAAAATTTAATATTTGTAATTTTTTTGCGAAAATTAAAAAGAAAAAAATTCCCCCAATAACCAACTCTGCGAATGCCTCTGTTAATTTATGCCCGATATGGCCGATAATTGTACGTATAATCCTTTGTTGGTGATAAGTTGTCAAAGAATACAATATATATGTAATATCAAAAGGGTTTTACATTAAAACTACAACATGTACTGACTCTTTATTTGGAAGTGGGTGAACTGAAATATTAAAGATTAAAAAAAAATCTATAATTAGGATCTCCACTCTTTAATGAGTTGCAAGAATCAAGGAGATTTTTATCAAAATCATCACATTGTGGGCGACTTGAGTCCACGATAATAATTACTCATCAATACCTATTTGGATTTTCTACTTAGTTAATAAGAAGATTGACTTGGATGTAATCTTATTTTTTCATTATGTATGACAAATAATTATACGTAGGAATGAAATGCACACAACTGAGTTGTCTTTGAGTTTTAACATCATTAATGGGGGCCATGTGGGTTGTTGTTCCTCCTGCAATTGAGCAGAAACAAACATTCATAAATCATTTTCAAATTCATTCCACTAATTTGTTTTCTATTTCTCTCTCAGAGTTAATTCTTACACCAATTGTAATTTTTCATTGATTTTGTTTAATTAAAGTAGGCGGTTGGAGTAGAGTGTGCTCATTATCATAAGTAAATGCCCACCCATTTCCAGGAATAGATGAACACAAAAAAAAAAAAGAACAAGAAAAAAAATCAACAATATTTTAATTTTTTTGAATCAACACTATATATAGACTACAATTCACGATATCAATATTCTAGTACCGGTTCCAAAATTAGTACCGCTATTTCTGTACTGTTCTATACTTTTTCATCTAGCAATAGTCTAAAAATCTACTCACAGAGAAATCTGTAGGATTAGAAAGCTCGTAGCTTAGAAATTTAATGACTTTTTTTTATAAAATACAAACTTTTTTTTGAAGAAGTACACTCATAAATTTGGCAATTTATACCATCAGACGGCCATTTTTTATTACATAATAGCACTGCAATTACAGGTTCCTATACCGCTTTAGTATAAATCCGTTTAAAATGCATTAGTACTCCCGTACCATTGTAGTACCGGTAAATTGAACAACTCTAGTACATAAAAATCTATGATTTATCACAAGGAGCAAACATCTTGTTAACTCCGTTTTTTTAAATGACGTAATCATGAGTTGCATTTACACAGACCTCTTCTTTAACTTCTACTTAACCAAAAATAAACGAGATATTTTATTACTTTATTTTCTTGAGAAATTGCCGTTTACTAACATAATATATTGGTAGATTTTACGTCAAATAAATAATAGGTTGTACAGAAAATGTGCTTTCATAAAATTACCAGGGTAATATTCGATATGACGTACTTCCATCTCCAATTTCTTCCCTTTTACAGGAAATATTATGTATCATACCCATCAACACAAAAATAAGATAGAAGGATTTTTTTTTCATTACGAGAGTGGATTTTATCTGTATTATTCGACAAATAACTAAAAACAAATTATTTTTCTTATGAACTCTTTTGGATACCCCACAAATTACAATTTAAGTAGCGAAAATTAATTGTTACAATAAAAGAATGAGAAATTGATAGATTATGTTAGAAATGAGTCATATCGGGGTCACCCTAAGTGTCTTGAATCGAGTTAAGATTCCAAACCATAGCTATTTTTGGGTAGCTTAACTTAGTGAACAAGGCTATAATTTACCAAAATATATCTATGAAGTATTGGACTTTATGTATTGGGTATATGTCAATTAAAAAAATTAATTGGGATTTTCATTTTTTCTTGATTTTTGTTTAAGTTGACACTCCACACATGTAGATCACAAATTCATCTTCTTTGGATCTCTCAACCCTTCCTACAGAAAGATAAAAATAGACTTGATGTTATATATTGATAAGTCTCTCCCAAACTGTTATAATATACTTTTTGTAGGGATATGTTGAGTGCTTCAAATGAAGTAAGTAGAGCTCGTCACATCAACGCTTAGAGCACTCATAGGGAAGAAGAGGAAGCAAATCAACAGTTGACTAAATAGAGAGACCCAAAACTTAGGGTAGCTTTAATTGTGATATTATATTATTTATATTTACAAAATTGCATTAAGTAACCAAAGGACAGCTGAAACAGAATTAAACTAGTTTTTTTAACCCATGTGTAAAAATTTCGGAACAACAACAAATAAGACAACACGTGTGTAATCTCCTCCGTACCGGCGTTCTTTTCAAGAAGGGTGCATTTCTATCTACACTACCTACAAAATCAAGTAGCCCTTATAATCATATACACCCTAGAAAAACCTATAATTCTACATCAATAATATCCCTGGCTTTTGACTTGCCTTCATTTGGCCCTCCTCCGGTCCAGATCTCAACCCTATGGCCTTTGCAGTTTGTGGCGTCTTGGAGAAGTGACATCGTGGTACACCATTGCCACAGCATTCATTACCAAGAGATGTCAATCTGTTCACCAGCGTGTCCAGGCTGTTATTGATTTTGAAGGAGGACATGGCGAATATAGAATATAGATAGATATAGTATTTTATCATATCACAAAGTGATTTTGAGCTGTCTTTTCTTGATCCAAAAAAACACAACACATTTTTCGATATTAAGTCAGCTAGTTTTGGGTCTCCATGTTCGTATACATAGTAAATGTTCATGTTAGTGGGATAACAGAGACATACGAATGTATTAAGCAGATTCATATCATATTCCAACTTTCATTACATTTCTCAACCTTTCCTCGGGTTGTTCTGAAATCAGCTGGGTTTCTACTATTATTGGGCTATGCACTTTTTATTAGGGTTTCTCAATTCCCAGGAAGTTGAATTGAAGATCGAGGAAAACATTTTTTTTTACTTTCAGAATTCCAGGAAATAACGAGATCAATGCTTTTATAAAAATATGAAAAATCGAAAATGTCACATCTCATACTGTTTCAAAAATAAATATAGAACATCAAACTTGTATTATATTATACACTTTTATTTATCAATAGATGCATTTCACTGTATGTATGGGGTTAAAAAGGGACTAGGAACTTATAAAGTTGCATTATTTATTGTAAAGTTTCATCTTTAAAAAAAAATGATACTTCGTTAGGCATAATTTATTATCAGTATATATACTGCATCATTTACATTCCATAAATCGTAAAAGCTTTAAACCGTGTTAGTCTTCGTTTAAAATGTATTTAACGTTCAATTTATTGAACGATATATAATTAAATGAAGCTTATAAAATGAATTAGTTAAACATAAGATTTCAAAGAAAAAAAAAATATTTCCTGGGAATTTGGCACATGTATAAAACCACGGTAAATCTTAATGGCAGAATGAAATCATACATTATCTTCAATACAAGGGAATAATGCATTTTTAGAGCACAAGTAGGAGATGATCTACTAATCAATATATGATTAGTTACATAGTTACCAACGATTGGATAATTTCCCAATTAAAATAAGGCACATTACATAGTAAGATTTTGTTGGCATTCAACATATTAAAGGAAACAATACTAACTATAAGGACTGTTGGATGTACAATAATAACCACTAGGGCGCCCTCTATTCAGTCAAAACTTAACAGGATCTCAAATTTTAAACCCTAAGAGAAAGTGGAATTTCTGTACACAAATTCAAATTACTTCGTGGCATCATTTTTTTCTGATATGAACTTTGCTTCTAACTTAGGTTTTTCACGTTTCATAATGTTTTCAGTCATAATTATCATTTAAAATCCTTTTGACATCGTGCCGGACATGAAACAGTCCTATAGTAGACAAAATAAATAGCTGACAAAAAAAAACAGGAATTGGGAATGTTGTGGGGATACCGTTCACGATGTTATTTTGATTTCATCTCCCAACAAAACAAAGGATCCAAATTATATGGTAATTAGACAATTCATCACGACTACTTTAATAGGAGGAAGTTTTTACAGTCTAACATGGACTACATAGAGTTCAACCAATCAACATTTATTTCACTAATGAGGAGTATATTTAAATAGTAGAAAAATTGACTATTAACCAATAAAAACATATTTAGTTAATTATTATGTAAGTGGGATTTGGTCGTGCTTTGTGATATTATATACTTGTGCATTAGTGTTGAGAATCGGTTCGATAATTAATTTTTGGTCTTAAATGAATTTTTCTAGAGCGAAATGGAAATCGTGAACCAAAATTTCCTGCCGTAAAAAAATATCATTTCTTTGTTGCACCTATCATTATCAACTATTGTTTGTGTAGACAGAATTTTACTAGAAGACTAGTCCGGACTGTAATTTCACCGAGTTTGGTCTTACAAAGGTCTTAGACTCAACACTAGTATGCATCATCCATTTCTTTTAGTAGTGGCTTTGATGAGATGGTATAACCATTCATGAATATAAATTTCATGACATGACTCCCTTAATGAAGTTCATCAAATGAAATCAGTAAATTACCTACTACGATAGGAATACATATACTTCTATTTAGTTATTATAATGAAATTACGATTTCAATCACCAATAATGAACCTCAACCATTATTTGTAGGCCTGTCTCTACTTTATATATATATACACATTAGACTGCTTCATAATTGCAGTCACAATGGAATTCTAAATGGAAAACATAATTATCTTATAATTTTGGTCATTGTAAGCGTAGATAGACAAATAGATTTTTGCATTGTAAGATATGAGAACCACAGTTCAGCATTCTCATATTTCCTTCCATTGTTGGCCGATTATTCCAATTCAAAATCGAGTAAAAGGCAGATTGACAACAGAACTTTATGTGCATTTTTGCGTGAGAGTACTTACCTTATTCCGTTTTGTTATAAAATAACAACTATCTACTTTGAATTAGTGTTTTGATTCACTTTCAAATTTTAGTAAATTTCTCTAAATAGCCCATATAATAACGTAAGAAAATCTATATTTTATGGGTATTTTATTGGTTGAACGCTTGTTTGAGCCATTTTTGTCATAAAATAACAATTATTATAATAATCGGTCGACAAACGTAGTAAACTTTTCTAAATAACCCCCATTATAACGTAAAGGAAAACTAACTTTTATTATATTTAAGTTGTATAGACACTTTTTGTATTTAGTTTTGTCATAAAATAACAATTGTACATTTTAAATCAAAGCTATTACTCAACTTTAAATTTTAATAATCATTCCATAAATAAATGTAATATGAATTGTTCAAAATTGCTCAAATCTCATTTTCATATCCCACAATGCCAAAATAATTACCTAGAATGCACTTTGCCAAACTCAACATCTAAAAGACATACTATTTATCTACATTAGCTTAAATTGAGTCAAATAATGAGAAAATGTCTCCCTTTAATTAAAAAAAACAAAGCAATGTGACTGGAATTCTGTAACAGTCTAATATTCATGTGTATGTAGACACAGTCAACCCCGTACATTTTTCAATTTTCGTTTGCATAGAAACGTGACTTGATCATAAATATTAGGGATCAGACGCATACTAGAGAATGAGTGAGTGAGACCCATTTCCATAAATAAAGGGGGACGAACGTACATAAGGGCCTCGCAATTTTTTTTTGCAAACCTCTTTTGTGACAATAATTATAATTTACAATTTAAGTACGATAGTTGTATATGTATATAAGAACATAGGCACTTCCACCCATAGGTACGAACCTCGACTCAAAAATAATTAGCTATATTCTTAATTACAAGAAAAATTAATGCGATAAGCAATAAATATATATGTATATTTCTCATTTCATCTATGTACGAACATGAAGGCATGAATTTACCTACTTGTATTCTACCTTTCTGCCTATAAGTATATGTATGTATATTGTAAATATAAATAATTGTTAAATATCTCAGTCATAAATTGCTTTTAGATTGTTAGTGTTAAATTAATGTTTGTTCATCATTCTTGTATGAATGATGAAAAAAAAAAAAAAAATTCTGATCTCTCTTCCTTTTCAAAAATCAATTACGTTTGACATTCAATATTTGTGTATAGTTTTCATACAATAATGATTAATTATAACCTAATTTCCATTATATATAACTTTGTAAAGTCTAATTACTTTGGTAAATCCTATTGTCTAAAACATGACCATCTAAATGTTTACAAACCTTTTGAGCCTAATTTTTTTGTGACATTGATTTAAGTTTCAGGAGAATTGTTGTATTTTTATGATCAAAATAGGTGTAGGGTTAATCTAAAAAAAAAAAAAAATAAGAACAATTATATACTGAATTATATATTTTCTTTATCATCCTCATCAGACTTAAAAAGTTATCTTTATTTAATATAATTAAATTTATATTATTCAAGGTTGTACCCTTAGGGCTCCTGCGGTTCAAGCGTTTCCAGTTCTTAAAGTGAGTAGATTATAGATCCAGGTTCACCTCTAAGTTTGTCGGGCCCTACGATATGATAACTAAAATATTTCTGAAGCAATGGTTTCCCAAACTTTACTATGTATCTAATATCATTTCCTGGTACCGAATTTTCTAGCAACACACCTTGTTTTAAGTGGCTGTTAAAAAACCAAGACCCATAAAGCTGAACTGAGACCGGGACGGATAGAACTGCTAAATTGGTTGCTAATGGAATGGCTTATTCTTTGATTTTTAACATGATCAAATTTTTGGTATGTTTTTTTTTCAAAAAAATACATCAAAACATTTCTTGGAAAATCCTTATATGTTCAAGGGTCAATTATTAAGTGGCCTTTTGGATTACCTAATGTTTATTGTATACTCGTTTTTCAAAAATATACACTTCAAACCAATAAAGGTACTTTTGGTATAATATCAAACAGGGAAATTAGGAAAAGTTCAAAAGTGAAGTCAATTTCATAAAAATGACGTCATATATTCAAAAAACATACTCATACAACTTTTTATAATGATTGTCTATTAAAAAAATGGAAGGCTCTTGTTCCCCTCTGATTCCTTAGTTTATAAAATTTCAAATTGATTTATATTATTTACTTATGAAGGTCTAAAGACCTTATTTTTCATCCTATAGGAAACACATTTCATTCAAAATTCGCAAAATCCCTAGAAGACCTTCGGCAATCTTGATATAACTTAATTAAATGACATTAAGACTAAATAAAAAACTTAAGACCTGCCATAAATACTTCTTAATGCCACTGATAAACAGTGATATTTGAATATAACTCAAGTAGTACGTAATGAAAATCTCTATGAAAATATCTAAATTTGTACAAATTTTTTCCCCGATCGATTAAGAACTAAAAAGTTGGATAATGAGAGAAAAGTATGTTATTCTTTGCATAGTTATAATTAATTCATTGACTAAGGCCATGTGTTGCTATAAAAGTTGGTTGTTTATGTTCTCAAAAATGGTCAACATTAACAAGTCTCATGCCATTTGAAAACGCTCTATTGACGTACTAGTTTTATTAGTTACATTTAGTGTTGGATAGGTCCTAAGACTGATTTCCTAATCAATTTTTTTTATTGTTACGATCATTTTTACAACTTAACAGTCCTACGGACCAATTAGTAGCTCCAAGGAATCGCGAACTTTAAAAAAGGTTATGATAAAACTTCAACAGCAGAAATGACGTCGTTATTAACTAAGTCATTTCAGCTGTTCAGTATAACCTCATTCAAGGAGACGAAAGTTTTTGTATTCAAGACAAGGGTTAAGCATCTACATTATTTTATAGCCAACTAATGAAGCTACATCAAGATTTATATTCATTTTATGTAATAAAAATACTATGAGCCCTCAAAATAACGTTGTCTTCAATTATGATGCAATTTGGGACGTCAGTAAAAACGCTCAATACAAGTGTTGGATCGATTTGGAGGATCTATTAGTTGGTCCAATGGTCCTAACTATCCTTTTACTTTCTTGATTCATTGCTAGGACACGTATACTACCTGAGTATTTTACGTTCTAGCCACACAACTCCTACTTTAAGCTTTAGGTATTTCGTAAAATTGAAAGAGGGTATGCAAACGGCTGAAATGACGTAGTCAGTAACTACGTTATTACAGCTCTTGTAGTTACCATAAAAGACCGATAAGGTGGTCCAATTCTAGGACTGACAAATTAATAAGGTCTGGACTGATAGGACTCTAGTCTTCTTACTGTTTTCAGATCGGTCCAATACTAGTTACATTCCTGTATTTAAAAAGGAACAGATCATTTAACAAGATTTATATTGTATTAAATAATTCTAGATTTGGTTCATCATTGTAAATAAGTACAATTAAGTCCCAGATTTATCTTCTGATATTAAAGTATGTAAAAGATACATACTTATACTGTGGGTATATGCCCCATAATGTCAAAGAAATGGAAATCCGTTGATATTTGATCCAGGTAAAGAGTGTACACAATTATATTTTCACTAGATTAAAATATAAGAGAGAAAAAATACTTGAGAGAGAAATTCTAAGCATTACTTTGATTGTAAACGAACAATTCCAGACCATAAATATGCACTATAATAGAGGAAATTAATACATCATGAGAGAATGTTTCTCGTCAACATAAAAGCAATCTAGAATTACTTATGTCAAAATTGTGGTTGGATCACATTTGTATTCTTATACGAATAATCATCAATTTCTAACAACAAATTATTTGTATTAACTCTTTGGAGATGTCAAAAATTACATACAGCCCAATAATTATTTCATTTATCATTCGAATCAATTAAAAGCATTGTATTCAAATTGGTGGAATGAGTTGAGATGCTTAGTAATTTTTAATATATTTGATTTGATTTAAGATTTGATAATATTGCCCCAATATTATCCCTTTCATAGAAAATCCATCAATTGTTTTATTCTTTTATCGTGATGATTCATTTTGGCTACTGTAAGTTCAATTTGCGACCAACCAAAATAGTTCAATATGGATGATTTTGTTGATTTAAATTGCAAATAGTTTGGACAAGAGTCAAAATGCAATCCAAACTCAATTTTGATCATTCCAGCTTGCTTTTGAGTTGAGAGGTCATAGGTGTTCTTGGAAACAAAGAAGTAAAAATAAAGTTTTTAAATAATATAGAAAATATTATTTTTTTAATAACTTTTACCGTGGGTAATTTACTACAAATAAAAGTTTGAATTTTTTAAGGACATCAATTAATTTTTGGGGAAGCCTTGTCCGTCCAGCCCCCCCTTTGTATATGGGCATGTGTTGAGCCAGTCAAAGAAATATACCTATACAGGGTACATAATTAAAATTTACAATTTTTAAATCATAAGAATTTTAATGTTTTATCCCTATTTCATAACGAAAACTGTTAAACAGGGATCAATTAAGCTCTAAATAGAAACTTAAAACGTGTAAAGGATGTGAAAAAATGAAAGTCACATCAAAATTGACCCATAACTGCTGTGCAATATGAGATACAAAATATGAGATTTACTATTCACAGAATACATATTAAAATATTAGGAATTAACTGATAATCTCCTCCTTTTGTACTTTTTACTCTCTCACCTCTTAGCGCTAGTACAGCTGGTATCTAAAACTTCTCGTGGAACATTCGAGCAGTCAGTCTGTGCAGCTGTCATAGCATACAGGGCAAAGCCAATGGAGTTACAATCAGGAGAAGAAGAAAGCTTTACAATCTTTAATTCAAAAATTCTTAAAATTTAATATATTCAAGACTTAAGCCTAACTGTATTGAAATCCAATATAGTTTTTAAAAATATCTATGATGCACCCATCAAGCTTGGAGCCGGATGCCTTTATGGCGTACATATGGAATTGAATTTTCACGATCATTGCGTGATAATTTACATATTTTGTGATTGGAAGTTAGTGTGAAAAAGTCCTTGCTGTTTATTGAGCCTCGGAAGGATTTGTTTACATGCTCTCCAAGAGTGAAGTAAACAGGTTTTAAGTAAGCAGTTCTTTCTGAGCTGCAGACATAACAATTAGGATTATCCGGTAGGTATCCTGATACATCCAGTGTTCCTATCACAACTCAATAGACCAAACATTGTAAGGTGTACAAAGATGGTTTGCGTAGGTCATACAGGCCCGAGGAGGGAAGATGTGGATGTATCTGCGATTTAATGTCCATTTTACCGTCCCCTATGACAAATACAACCATAATCATCCAATATATTGAGCAGTTATATTTTTTACTTGACTCCTGAAAGAAAGATACTTAAAGTAAGATAGCTTGCGCCTATTTTATATCTGCAACCAAAGTAGCCTTTTAAAAGTCAATGTAGACAGAAGATTTTGATGCGTGCCCTCCAGTCGTATCGTAGTCTTCAGGATGTTCACGTTTTTGTAGATCTCAAGTTCTTCAGAAATCGTAAAAGATTTTTTTATTTTGTTCATTTAAGGCCTCTGCATCACATACCTAACCGGGTTTCTGCTTATAATCAATAGCTTGTCCGGAAAAGAAACTATAACTACTTTGCGAAATATCAAAATGTCCAAAATTGAGAGAGAAGGTCGAAAAATGGTTTGGGGGTAATATATTGCCCATTCCAAATAATTGATTTTTTCACAGTGCTAACCTAAAATAACAACATAATTTCCATAATTTCAATTGAAATCAGAATTATGCGTAGGATCATTATTCAAAGGTACCCCATACCACGCAGAAGAATAAGCTCCCTTGTGCTCCTTCGTTTTAGGAGTGAATAAATTGTTCTCATTTTTTTTTTTGCAAATAAATTATGAAAATATATGCAAAAAATATTATATTGTAAATCCAGTGATGATTTTGTTTTATTTTCCGCCCTTTGATGAGTAGAGTAAAATAATGGTCAGTGAAGTTAAGTAAGGAGTAGTAGTGAATAAGTAGTTTGTTGGGGATTTTTATGGTCAAAGAATTGAAATATTTAAAGTTGATTTTCCCCTCTTTTATTAACACATATTTTACAATGGTTATTTTTTTGCACTTTTCTCTATTGCTTTAAAAGAGAACCATTATTTGTAATTCAATGCAAAATACAAAATAAACATGTACGTCAAGTAATGTTCAACATAGGAGTACATCTACAAATTGATGCAAATGTGATGACTAAACATAAAAACAATCTTGAATAAAAAAATTTAAAAAAAATTCTGAAATTTTCAAGAATATCATTTATAGTTTAAAACCTTCCTTTGACTTATGAAAAATTTGGTCCTTCAAAAAACACTTCCAATTACTAATTATTTCATAGTACCGATAATTTTTGCTAATTTACGTACATTGAGCGGTGCCTTCAAAGGATTAAGCCGGGTTATTTTGTCGATATAAATTATAGATAATTTGTCGAATAATAAAAATGGAATACGGAAAATTAGTTTTAGTCTACTTTGATGTTAACTGACTACAAATGTTATCCCTTAGTGTTTCAAAATATCCCCACATAAAGGAAATTTATTTAAAGCTTTAGGAAGTAATCACGGAATTACTACTACTACGGTTCGTTTTGAGAATGATCGGAATTCATCCACCGTCTATATTTAAAAAAAAAGCCATGTAGATATTTGAAATCTCTACTTACATCGAGGATTGTTGAGCTATAAATCAAGTTGGGGGCATCGTCCATGATAGTCAATGATTCAGGTCTTCCCCTTTCCTGAAAAAATTAGAGTTATTTTGAAACATGGGATATGCATTGGAACTTAAGCAAATCATGACATTCGTATGCTGACTATCCTAAGACATCAATAGAATCTTCTTCTTAGGATGTTATATATCTTTGGAGGCAATAATTTAACAACATGTGCCGGAGATTATTATCTGGCACTTCCATCTTTCCGCCGTCTTACTAAGTTCCTTCAAATAAAGAGAGTCTGACTAAAGTAAAGTAACATTGAAATAACAATAATTATATTTATTATCTTATGAGTATAAGATCTCTTATTCCATCTAAGATTTTGATTAATATTAGATGGATGGCATATATACGAGTGAAAACCTTATTATTGATTACCGTATTGTGTTGGATACTTTTTGCGCTAAATTACTCGAATCCTGAATTTAGATTTATAATTGTTTCAAATCATTTTTCTTCATTAAATTATTATTTTTTATCATTTGTGAAATAATCATATTTCCATTCTCATGAAATTTTTCATTTAAGTGTAAGTTATTTTATATTATGGAGGGTAATGAAGCTGTGGACAATGGCTGAAATATAAGTCTTTATTTATTGGATAAATAAATATTCTTTTTGTTAAGATTTGTTAGTTTTTAACAGTTTTATTCTATTGTTTAAAAAAAAATCAAACTAAGGTAAATAATAATTTATATATTTAGGATTGTTATAGTCATCAACACTTAAACAAACATTTTTTGTTTAAAATCTGACAATATATGAAGGCCGAGTAAAGGCCAAGAAAGAAAAAAACAAACATAAGAGATGTAAACATAAGTCCTTACAGAAAATAATGTATACATGTTATCGTATTTATCGGAGTCAGCGTAATACATAAGCCAAGAATAATTGTTTCATTTGAAGAACCAACAGGGTTATTTGATACTTTTGCGTCCCTGTGTATGTATTTATGGTGTCAATGATTAATTTTATATATTTCAAAATATCTTCATGGGATTTCGGAGAAGAATTAGACGGCATATGAATGCCAATAATTCTTCGCGACGAACCGTAGCAGTAGTAATTCCGTGGTTCCTTCCAAATGCATTGAAACCTACGTATTAAGGTTTGAATAATTGTGATTGTCTGGCTTGTTTAATCATCTAATTTCTCAAAACAGGAATATAACGGCAATAATTATATTCTTTCAATTATTATCCAAGGCAAAAAAGTATCAAAGCAAAGGCGTGCATAGCAAAATAATAGAAGGAAAATTGTCACAAGGGAAATACGTTACAAGACGAAAACCTCACATAGAAAAAGTGTTACAAGGCGGAGAAATTCCAGGCGAATCCTCCTATATAGAACCCTTTAGCTCGTTTCTAACCCTCATTTAAAGTCACATTCATTTTTTTTATTGGGCCTTTAATTGCTCAGGTAGAGTTGCAATAATTAAGTATACACGAACCTACAAACATTTCTCCCGAGCGCGTTGTTCAAATATTATATAAAATACTTTTTTTTCAAAATTCATTTTATACAGTGTTCCATGAATATTATACTCATTTTTCACCGTTATACTGTATTAGTATATCCTGTACATCAGGAAGCACTTTTTTCAGTGCCCCCTGTGACTTTTTTATACATTCAGACATACATATATAAATTGCTCTATTAATACAAAATGATTCCACTTTAGAAGGTTACTCTGTATATTTGGAAAAAGAAGGCAAGTTTGACTTTTTTGCTAAAATGATACATACTCCTTAATAAAAAAAATCAAAATGCATCTCATGGACTAGATGTAAAATATATAAATAATTCATTTACCATACGGAGGATACTTGATATTATTTGATTGACCTCAGTTATATATGTTTATACATTTGTACATTTATACTTATGTAAATGGAATGACACAATTTTATGGCTTTAGGACTTTTGTGAGTTATGTATCT
Source organism: Lepeophtheirus salmonis (assembly GCF_016086655.4). Taxonomy (NCBI): domain Eukaryota; kingdom Metazoa; phylum Arthropoda; class Copepoda; order Siphonostomatoida; family Caligidae; genus Lepeophtheirus; species Lepeophtheirus salmonis. Next base: position 41,259,172 of record NC_052131.2, read on the forward strand.
TTAATCTTCATCTAATTTTTGCAATCTACATAGCCTTAAAGAAAAAAAAATGTTTTTTATATGCAAAACCTTAGATTTTGAAGTCTCACTTTATGAAATGACCCACCACAAAATTTGAAGATCTTAATTTGGAGGCCTTATTTTTTTTACAAAGACAAACACTCTATACCTGCATCTTTTAACATATATGATACTAGAGGGAGTTCTGATATAGCATGGAGTCATTATGCGTCAACAAACATAAAAACATACAGACAAACTTTGCCTAAATGGTATAGATATAGGGTTGTAAATCCTATACATTTTTGCATGTAAAAAACAACAACAATTACATGGCAATGCTGGTAACTTGCAGGCATCTATGAGATGAAGGGCATTTAACACAAACCACACTCCTTATAATACAAGGATGTAGGCAAGAATTATTCCTTTGCCCATCCTTCATTCTCGTTTTAGTCTGACAGGTACTTTCATCCATAAATCTCCAACGAATCATCACTATTACACTCCGTCATTCATGATCACACACAATTGTGATTACATTTTATACTGAGATGTTCTTTTCTGAAGAATTGCAAAATAATGATAACAGCTTTGGTAAATATAGAACAGTGTTTAAGTGGCCAACAGCAACGACAAACCTGGTACGCTAAAAAATACTTGGAATTTACAATCCTAGGCATTTACTCCCTTTTTCTTTTCTTTTTTAATTTGACGCGCTGAGTTTAGCTTCACACGTTCATTGTTATTTCTTAGATCAAGTAGTCAAGCATTTCTAAGATATGAAATGCACACTAACAAAAACAGTAGACATAAATACTAACGGTAGTACCCAGCATTGCTCTGAGTAATTAGGCATTGGCTAAAAGACAAATTTTTCTAAAATAGTGTACAAGATAACTCTTCAAAAATCTTCCATGTTACTCTCCGTTTTTCATGAGCACACTCACACGTAACTACTCAATACTTATATCAATTGACTTGACGTGTCTCTCCTCAAGAATAGAAGAATAATAATAAATATTAGACAAAAAAATGTTCATGTGATGGGATGACTGATGAGTACTTTAATCTCTTTAACAAAAGCAAAACAAATTAGTGATCCTCGTCAGCTAAATACAAACCAGACGCGAGAGTTAATTCCTTATTACATACCAGTGCTTATATTTTATTCAAATCATCTAGGGATCACCATACTCGTATACAATGCACCATGTATAAAAGTACGACGCTACATACACACACCTAAAATATTTCATTAATACAGCTACATCATTCGATCAAAATAGGTTTATGATATACAGCAGGGAACAGTGTACCACGTGATTTTTTTCTAGCATTTATACAGCCAGAGAAACTTTGCTTTATTAATATAGACATTTAAAAACTCAAGTTGTCCTTTAGACTTGATGTTTTGTTCAAATAATAATTCTTTGATATTATGACGATAGGTTGGGTGGTGTATATTTGTTGCTCAGGGTGGAAATTACTCATACAGCATTATAACAACACTTCATCATGTTGACAAGTATGTACATTTGTTATTCAAAATATCTATTGAATATAATTTTATTCATAACCATTGTCCCAACATTGCATAACTCCTCCTCCAAATATTTGATATTGAATTTTATTGTGCTTCTTGCCAACTTTTTCGAAGCACAAATTAGAAAAACTTATTGTTAAGTGTATGTAGTCAAACTAAAATTGTTTGATGAAAAATAATAAACTGTCAAACTGCGAAGATTCGTAACTCCACCTATCAAATATGATACTTAATGTCGTTATAGGAGTAAGGGTAAGTCACATGCTCTTACAGAGACGTCTGTGGGATTTCTGTTTTGTTCTGGGTGGTAATGAATTGAGAAGGTTTCTTGGGATTCCCATTGACAAAGATCTCAAAAATGAAATCATAAATATTCACGTGTTTTCCAATAGTTTAATGATGTTAAAAATGGTTCTATTGGGATTAGTTAACTCCAAAAAATAATTTTTCACAATGACACAAAATAAATACTGGTTTGTGCAAAATTTTTGAGACGGTTTTAGAAATTAATAACTCAACATTGAATCAAAACAATATGACTCTTATTTCCTTTTACAGAGAGTCTGATGCCTAATATTTTTGTTGGTGGTAAATTTAAAAAAATCAATTTTATTATCAGGTCAAAAGAACACAAAGGTCAAAACTTGCAACCTTGCCTGCCACTGCAATGCCCCCAAAAGCAGTTATTGCGGCCAAATAAGGCTACCGTGACTAGGAGCGTATGGATAGGGGGATAATCTTGGAGAAGTTCGTAGGAGTGGTCGTCCAAAAAAAAATGTTGTAGTCAAAGTCTTTAAAGAGTAGAAGGATCTCTCCATGAAGAACAATGTCTCAATGTCCACCTTGTGAAGGTGCATCAAAAAGACTTGTGATATGCCTCTAAAAACTCAAAAAGTACACTTCCTCACATAAGAGATGATTGAACAGTGAACTATCTATTCAATTCCTATTTTTTGAGTAAAGTTTTATCATTTCCAATTCCCAGAGTTGAATCCCCTGGATTAGAGTATTTGCTGGCAAGTAGAGTCCAAAACCTGCAGAATCCAACACCCAAATACTTAGGCCTTAAAAAGTGAACTATCATGTCAGAGGCCCACATCTAAATCAAAAATTATCCCACCGCCTGGAAACCGTTGTTGCTCCCTACGGTGGTCATATTCAAGATTAATTATCCTTACTATAAACAACATTATTAAAACTGTTTTGGATATTTCACGTATACAAAATTATACATCATTGCTTAATTCGTTCATTTTAGTCTCAAAACATTTGCACGACTCTGTAGGAGACAAAGATAAACTGGAATAGGTATACTATAATAAAAAATTACGAATTTGTTACCAAGTCCTACGTAGCACTAATGTCTGTTGTTAGCAATAGAAAGAGAGCAAGAGAAAGAAATGAAGTCAAAGAGACATTTATTTATCTATCTTCTATACAACAAAGAAAATTGGATGAGCTCCCTATATTATAATCATTACAATTCAGATTTTTACTTAAATAAATATTTATAAATGACTTTGAAACATGGTTCATTATGGTTCGATACAAATATATTAGGGTGAATCAAACGTCTCATGATTTATAAAAGACACTCTTACCTACTCCCTCAAATGTCACCAATGTTGAGTAAGTACGTGTGAGTATGCTTATAAAAAACAAAGAGTAAGACTGACGATTTCTTAGGGAGTTATATTCTATATTGAATACAGCAGAATTTGTCTTTTCCCGTCACCTACTTAGTTTGGCAATACTGGTTACACCCTTAGAATGTTTATATTTGTGTTATTCTCTGATTATACCACTGATTTTATTGAATTTGTTCATACTTTTTTCAATCATTATTTGTCACATTTGATAATAAGATAGGAAAATTCAAGAATATATGGGCGTTTGATGCACCCTAATATGGAAGGAAGAAAGAAAAGAAATTGCATCACGGATACGAGGAATGTCGATCTAATTATGGACTCATTTTTAGATATGTATCTAGTTGTAGAAGTTAGAAACATCATTAGTACTCTTGCAATTGTTATAGTGTATATAAATAACATTTAATGAGTCAGTTAAACAAGTCATTTTTAAATGGGTGATTCAGGCCTCTTTGGAAATTCCTAAAAGGAAAGACGGGTCATCCTCCTTGGTGCGTTGTCTATTAAAAAAGGTTTTCTTAATTTATGGGGAATCTAAGGTGAATTTGAAAATTTATGTTTTTATATCTCGTGATCTATAATATTTGTTTTTGTGTTTTTATACTTCATAGAATTATAAGTATACATAAATCTTATTTTACGAATATTGAATACATCTATCTATGTATTTAGGTATATACCGATAAAATATATACTAATAAATAAGATATGAAAAATAGTTGAACAACATACAGGGTGGCTTTGAAGAAGAAGGTGCCACATTTCCTTGCTACAAATGTATTAAAAGGGACAAGAATGAAGATTTACCGAAACAACAAAAGGGCACCTGCTATGGATACATCTGTAGGTCATTTCTAACAATTCTTATAGTCCATTTTATAGAAGAAAGCTGGTAGGTGCTACCATAGTAACCTCAATAAGCTTAAAGCTAAGGCCAAGCTTACATTGACCAACTTGTTCGAGCCAACTGTAATGCTAACGATAAGATATTGAATGGTGTCATTAAAGGTAAATGCGATTATATTGAGTAAAATACATCAAAGTATGCAGGTTTGAGGTTGCTGAAGGAGTTTTGATCAAATATATTTTAGATCAGCATGTCCTCACACTACAGTGTGTGTGGGAGTAGTGGGCTCTACACCCCCATAATTAAAGTCTTCTTTTCAAATTTGTCGAAAATAAAACATTTTTTTTGTCAATTTTTGTTGCTTCTGTTTTCAAAAAAGATTATTTGTAAAATTGCAATTTTTATAAAAATAAATATTATATGTTCAATATTTTTTCCCTCGCTTTTTGAGCTAATAGGTAGGTAAATTTTTGGTGTAGTAACGGGAAAAGTAAAAGTATGGATTATTTCCCTCATGAACCCTTCTCTATTGTACATATCATTGTTCGTGGATTTTGTGGAGTATGATTTCATAGTTCTACTTTACCTATTTATCAGATACTCAACCAAAAATCGACCCAAGGACTCAACGACAAACGATACCAAAAATTAAGAAGGTTCCATAAAGGACAATGAGACATTGTTCTACTTTTCTCGTTGCTCTACTGAAAATCGAATTTAAGAATGTTTACCATTTCGAATCATCTGAATACTTATGACTTACCCTGTAGATATGTACATACGAGTCTTTCACGAATGTTGTCTACTACTAATGACGTACCGGATAAAATATGAGGAGTAGTGTCTTTTTTTTTAGGATTGCAAGTCTCAATATTTAAACAATATATGTTCTTAGTGTATATTTGAAATTCATTTAATAAGACCCTTCAAAAGTTGCAAGTGAATATCGTATTTTTATATTTATATATTTAACCTGTCTAACAAATAAAATAGCTAAATAAATGGCTTTAAGATTAATGTATGTACATATCTTTGCATCAGTAAAGTAAATAGAATTTGCAGAGTACAAATTCTATTACATCTTTCATGTTTACCATAAATATTTATCTTTATTTTGGACGGTTTATGTACATTTGGATTTATTATAGCCAAGTCAAACCTATGTAAAATGCGTTTACAGGCCCTATACACTTTGCTATGATTACTCACATGTCTTTTTCTACATATATATCTATTTATTAAAAAAATTAGTACACAATTCCTCATTAAAGTCTCCGATATTCATTTTATATACAATGTGCATAAACAGAGTGTAAATTTAGTTATTGTCCAAATATTTAAATGGGCTTTTTTTATATGTATGACTAGCGGTATTACCGGCATTGCCCAGATTTATAAGGCGTCAACGAACAGACAAACATTCCCAAAATTTTAAAAGATAACTACTTAAAAAATCATGAGCACATTCGTTCGTTGTTAGTCAATAATACGTACAGCGTGGGACCGTTTTTTAACAACAAACTTTGTGTGCATGCCCAGCAAGGATACTTTGGCTCTTTTGGCATATAATCAGAAATGTTCGGCGTGAGATAAAAAAATGGCATCGATTGACCTAATATTTATTCAACAGTCATGGAAAAGGTAAAGTGTCCTTGTTGCAATCTGCGCTGGACGAGACTATTATAAGATAGGAAATTTATTAAGGCTGGACAGGTCCTTTATCAAGAGAGTCAGAAAGGAACTGGAAAAGTCTGAAGAGCAAAAAGACTCTGTTCTATCCACACTACAAAGAAAATTTTGACCTTGGTTATCAGATTTTTTTTCTGACCCTGTTGGACCCAGTGTTTGTTGTACAAGCTCATGGACTTCTTTGTGAGGGGTGCAGTTCAGTCACACACCAACATATCCTCTTGCTCCACAAAATCCGAGCTTATGTCCAGGATATGGGAAGATTTCTGAAATTTGCTAAAGATGAATGTCATCAAGACCTGCCCTCGATACCTTTATTTACGCCAGAGGCGATTATATTGGATAATATTTTTTTTCATTTTTAATTCAGCTTTCATTTTGTATTGGATTTTATTAAAATCGTATGATTAGTCTAGGATAGTTCCCTTTTTTTCAAATCGGGTTGGTTGTGAAATAGATATCGCACCCTCTAGATGTTCTCTCTCCAAAAATTAAAGAAGAATAGTTACTGCTGAAGGAAAAAAATATTATAGGTCATTTTCACTGATGAGCCAGGGAGTACTTTACTCTCTAGAGCACTACTTGCTACACACGCTCGATGCTATACTCAAAACGCCTACGAGATTTCATTAATAAGACTACAATGTTATTTCTTGCATCAAAAAAGACTGTTTCTCATTCCAACATACATTTATACGGATAAACTTTGCTTTATTAATAAATCTAAATACAAAAGTTTATTGAATAATTATTACTCAGCTATTATTGTTCTGTGTTTACAAAAAAATAGTTTCCCATCATCGCAATTTTGAGATGCCAAACAAAATCTGCAATGAGATATTGGATATGCTGCTCGCCAAGGCGATATTTGTAAGGAATTAAACGTATTCCAGCCAATATTCTACGTAGAATAAAATGACGTATCATAGAAGTAAATAGTCTTGGGGATCAACGATGTTAAAATATACGGCCTTGGATCAATGGTGTTCCCGTTTGAGGTATAAATAGATAATACTCGTTAATGCGACTTGGTATTTCAGTGGGATCTCTGTCTAAAGTGCTAAAATCATTCATACATTTTTCAATGAAAAAACTTCATATATACAAGTTGAAAAAAGGGCTTGAATAGCTTGTACATTGATTTTTTAAACAAATGTTAAGTGACAAATATTATTAACTCAATGTACAGTGTACACATTTAATACTACTTCAAATCTAAAAAAAAAAGTTCTGTCAAATTATGTGAATCTCTCATTACTTGTCATATAAATCAATTATGAATCATTGATCAGATACATGACTTTTAACTTCTAATTCATACTTGAAGAAACATTGATTTGTAGAAACCTAAGGTATAAAAAAATATAAAATGATCAGTTTCGTCATTATTTGAATACTAAACAAAAAAGTGGGTATGGTCTTACTATAAGTTTATATGCCACTCAGAGAATAGGTAGTTGCGCCCTTTGTATACAAGGATGTGATAACGTAGCATCCAGTTAGTAAAATCCCATAATATGTATATGTATGTTAACAAAAATCATACTTTTGTATTTTTTATATAATAGCTATTATTTTATTTTAGTTGAAAAGGCAATGATGCCAAAATTACTTTAGCTGGTTGTCTATAGACGGAGTAATTTCAATTTTTCTTGGCAAAAAATTAAAACTTTTTATCACCGGCAATCGTCACATTATTCATGAGTATTTGTTGATTTGGTCTATTTCAACACTAGATGGCACATCAAATTTGAAAAAATAGTCATAACAAACATAACATAACAACGCATATTTATTAATGCTAAATAACTTATCTTGAAATTATGACTTTTGCCACTTAATAAGGCATGATAAAATTAGGCCACTGAATAGATATAAGACTATAGTTAACCTCAGATATATTCAAGTATTCCTCAGATCAACCAGGGAGATCCGGAAGTCGAAATAAACCAAACACATCGGCAACAATAATTTGAAAACAGAATATTAATGGAGAAATAATACATAACTCATGAAGATTATTAATTTCCTGGGCAGCGATGTAGCCGGGATCTTTAAGAAAACAATAAATATCTTATACTTCAATTCTAAATCTATCAAAAAAAACTTTATGAAAAGTGAATAAACTAATAGTATTTAAATCAATGATAAGCAAAGTATTTATAATAAAAAAATCGCTGAATAACTACTTTGAAAAAGAATCATATGGTAGAACTACTTAATCCAATTTTGAAATATTTGTAGTGGCGTCATCCATGTTTTTAACATACTGACATAGTAGGAACCCATATTTCAGTTTTTAACAGACGAAAAATGAACTTTTGAGTGATAATTCTGGTCTTGAAATTTATGTAAATATATGAGGTTGGATGGTACTGAGTTAATTTTACGTTGTACACATTTGGTAATTATTATTAAAGTTAGGCAAAAAGTATTTTTTTAACCGTTTTGAAAATTGTCTTTTCTGTTCATTCTTTGCCAAATCATTGTTGTGATAACATCTCACTCAAATAAAGAATACAAGGCTATATTTTCAAATATCTAAGAATGGGGTTTTTGTAAAAACATCCCCCCCCAAAAAAACCTAACAGATTACGTTTTAGAAAAAAAAAAAAACTGTTGGTACTTGTACCCTTTCTCTTTTCTGATCAATTTGTAATAGCGTCTTATGGAGTTCACATTTATCTCTGAAAATAATTTCTACAAACCTTTAATAAATTTAAAATAGAATATATGATAATTTATATATACAGGTTGGGCAACTAAAATTCATATTGTTTTAATTTTGTATGTGCATTATGTGGAATATAAATAAAGACCTTTTAAAAAAAAAAGTAAATTAATAGCAATGTAGCTTTTGAATTTTCATTGGTACTATTTATGAAAATCAGTTAATTGCTTCAATTTCTAATATACAAAATATTATGTGTTCAATTCATATTTAATATTTGAAATTTGCAAAATTATTTAAACGCAAATAGCTCAAATAATAATAATGTTAGATAGCTTAAAGTGGTGTCATCAGATTTGCTGTCATGTAAGAATTCTAAATTGTTGCAGTTTGAACAAATCAAGTATTTGGAACTGGATTTATCAAGGAAAAATGCTACATTTTTAAGAACTTTGTAAAATTGCCAATAACTAATCATTCAATCAACTAAATATGCATTACTTTCAAATAAAATATGTTTCTATTAAATGTTGCATCTTTTAGTATCCAATAATTATCTCTCTAAAATATCTCAATGAAAAGTTATTTAAAGAGATACAATCAAGGTTAGCAAACACCGTGTATGGACAAAGAAGGCGTTACCTATCTGATAGAATTTTCAAAACTAAATTATAAAACTTTGAATATGTACTATCATTATGGAACAAAATGATAAATTTTCTAATTTATAAAAGCTATTGTATTACCTTTTGGAAAAAGGATTTTATTTATTTAATATTTCTCCTACATTTAAATGTAGATAATTCTCCTCTTTATAGATGTAATTCATTTTCTTTTACCAAAATGATATAACAGCCAGTTGATGTTAACAAACGTCTCGCTTCCGCCTTCTCCTCGTACTCTGCAAAAATTCCAACCCTATTTATATACTATACACTAAATAATAATAAGAAAACAAAGGAGGTTGGAAGAAGTTTAATTCAATTTTTTATTCTTCCTCAGAATGATTGTACAAATTATATTGAGTTTGTACATACATTCTATCTAGGTATGAAAAAGTAATAGCTTTAAGCAATCATACAATATTGAAAATATAATAATTACGATAGGATGCAAAGCGAATATTATAATTTGTTGTTATTGGAAGATAATTATTGAATAGGAAATGTATTACACCCCTTTAAAATGATTCAAAATGGCGGCACACAAAGCTAATTGAAAGGTGAACTACCTATTTATTGATTAATAAACTACAAATTTCCAAAATTGTTGGTATCTAAAATAATGTGGAATCTCTACATAGGTGCATATGCATATCAATGTAAAAAAATATCCACATTGTTATGATTGCAGCCATTCAGATTAAAATGCAGTTTTGACTTATAATGCTAATATATTAACTGAATGTAATGGCACATTGAAAAGCTAGATATACATTAAAAAGATTCGTATGTAGAGATTCTACTGTATCTGCTGTGTATTGTAATCAGATTATAAAATTTAAAAAAAATGATAAAAATATAATCAATATTATCTCGTCCAATTTCATTGAAAACCAATATTATAATGTGCAATTTCATTAATAATATTTGATGTGATGGTCCAATCAAACTATTGAATGATCAAAAAATTCTATCACACCTCCATCCCTGAGCATCATAGACCCCTCCTAATGTTCAAAAATTCTTCCAGCTCAGGAATTGTATAGGTGAAGTGTTAGTGCCCCAGGCTGCTTAATCTACACCGTCGTCGCATTCCTAAGCATCAATAGCCCCTTCTAGTATGCTATAAGATAATATTGTCTCGCTGTTGTGCACGGTACAGATGAACTTCTGGGTCCAAAGGAAGGTTAAATTCTTCTACCGACGTTTCCTTTGGCATCAAGGACCCCTTATATTATCCAAAATACCAGTTGAACAGCTGTGCTCCAAGTCCAAATCCATTTCATATATTAAAAAAAAACAATTTTTTAATTTATTTCTTGCACTCCGGTACAAGAATTTCACCTGCCTTAGGGCCAAGAAGTTCACCTGCGCTACCCGAGCACCAAGCTGTATTTTGGAATATTAGAAGGATTCTATGATGCTTAAAAACTCAGTAAAGTTAAAGCTGCTAGGGGTACCAGCACTTAATCTATACAACTTGAGGGCTTGGGTGGATTTTTAGATATTAAAAAGGGTTCATAAGACTAAAAAAAGTGGCTACAGTGGAATATATTACTCAATAATTTGTTTGCTCAAATATAATATATTCGCAATGAAATTGCATAATGTTAAATTGTCTTGTAATGAAATTAATCATAATGAAATTGCTTAAAATAATTTAGTAATGATATTACCCTCAACAGTTTTGTCACACAATGATCGTCTACACCACGAATTAACCACGCAACGATATTAACGATTTTGTCTGCAATCTTTTTACAACAGTCATTTTATCGAACACCTCCGAAATCCACCCCTAATTTCATTGGTTAACAACAGCTGACAAGTTATCAGACAGACCTTGTATGTGTAATACATTATGATAAGACATGGTTGCAAGTCAAAATAATAGATTAAATGATCTCCTCTACTGTATTTTTAACTTTGAAAGAAACAAGTTATACAACACACTCTTCCTTTTTTCAATTAAGATGTTTATTTTCTTCTTTCATTTTTTTCGTTTTGAACTCAATGATGTGAATCTAAGATTCTATTTTTTTAAACCCTCAATCACATAAGCATAAAAAGTCGTCCATCAAAAGATTCTATAGACATATTTTTTTGTTCTTATTGTACCTTTGAGTCGAACTGAAAATGAACGATTTCATTATGTAAATTTTAAATAATAAATGATAAAATATCTTTTTTAGTGATACATGAGTGCAGATTTGGTTTAATAAACTGTAGAACGTATGTAAGTAGCTTAAGGTGAGGCTGGGGCAGCGACGCTTGAATAGATTTGTAAGTTGCGGCAAAATTATATAATGGGACGTCCTCAGAGGTGGCTACATAGCGGTTTTTTTTGTGTGTGAGGGGGAGAGGGTTTGCTTTTTTGACATAATTTTTTTGCTTATTTTTATGAATCCCAAATTTGACAATTTATGTTACACGCAACAATTTTTTTTTTTTTTGAAATTTAGATTTTTTCCCCGTTTATCCTAAAATCAAATTTACATATTATTTCATTAATAAAAATAGATAAAAACAAGTAAACCAAAAAACACATAAATCTGAAATATTTAAAATTATGAATTTTTAGCTTCATTTTTTTTAAATACTCTAAATTTGATAAAAACAATCTTTTTTTATTTATAATTTAGACATTTTTTCTTTTCTTTTTACATGTCAATAATTTTATATTGTTTTAACTATTAACTGATAATTCCGGCGTTACTTTTTCTATAAAATTCTTCAATTTTGATGAACACTTAACTTTTTTGTTACTTTGTATGAAGCTTATGAACAATTTATGTGTAATTTCATAGAAATAATTACTTTGAGCACAATACTGACTAAATTACAAGGAAATTATACAAATAATCAGGTTTTTGAGTTTTTTAAAAAGTTACAAGAAATTCTGAAAATATCAATTCCAAATTAAAATACAATAGTTTAAAATACATTTTTTTTGTAGAAAAATTAGCATTTATTACCAAAATGTCAATACTGACTTCATTGTCTGAGCACAATACCAAAATAAGAAACAAAATTTTTTTATTTGGGGTGATGGTTAGCTCACAAATATGAGGATTTTCTTATAATATAAATTGTATTTTTTTTTTTTTTTTTGACGTAGATACGCTGTAAGTAACTTTTCCCATAGCAATTCATTATAGCCTGTTTTAAATACATTCCTACCACTTGTGTACAGGTATATAGTGTTGAGACTCAGTCCAAGAACGAATTATGTTTTTGGTTGGCCCTTAATAATTTTTCTAGACTAATTTAATCCGATATTTTTGTCTAAACCCCAATCTCAAAACCTCAGAAAGAAATTTATTAGTTTTCAAGTAGTCGACCCAATTATGTCTTTTTAACGATTTTTTAATATTTTAAATACACAAGACTTCATCAACAATTCGTATATTGTCCCTTTGAGTGTAAAAGTCAGGACCAAACGTCCTTCGTGGACCGAATTGGTTTGGTCCATTTTAAAATCATAAGGATTTCAGACAGGCATTTGATTCTCAGATCGAAACCCAACACTTTTAAGTAATGTATGTATAATATATTCATTGTACATTTACGAAGCACTCTGTTTTGAAATGAATAACTTTTTTTTTTCAATATACAACCAGTTAGATTTACTAGGAAATAATATACATATATACAATCTCGAATGACTTTACAATATTTCGGTTTTACTTACTTACTTTCTTTCATATAGCTTTTTTGTACCTTTTGAAAAGATAATTATTTATGAATATGTTAACTTATCAAGATTGGTTAATTTTCTTATTTCTTTTCACCATAGGTACTCTATAGGAAGGAAGGTAGATAGGTAAATAATCATTTTTTCCTCACATAGGTATGTGTTATGTAGCCCGTCAGCACAAATACAAGCTGGAACGATTTACATTTGTATTCTTAAAACAAACAAATATTGTTAATTTCTATCAACAAAATATTGATAATAATCCTTTGAGTGTGTCGCAAATTACATTATTAAACTAGCCACACTTAATTGGCACAATAAAACAATACTAAATTGATAGATTTAATTAGAAATGGATCATATAGAGAAAATATAAGTCTTTTAAATCCAAGATAGGATCAAACTATAGCTAAAATTATTAGACTTCTTAACTTATATCACAAATTTGAATAGATTGCCTATGATTGACTCATTTATGTTGATTAAACATTGAGTTGTATGTATACGATTATGTGAAGTAAAATTTTCGATTGATATTTTCTATTTTTCTTGATTTTTGTTTAAGATTGTTTTTAAATTGACGCACCACCTATTTTTAACTCTTCAACGAATCATTTTTCCTTTATATTAACAAGAAAATTGGACTTAGAGAAGCAAAAATTCATCGTCACTATGAAAAAATTGATAGACTCTATTTATAATATAAATAGAATGGAGGACAAATTTTCATTTTCACAAACAAAATATCAAATATCTGGTTATAAGCAAAAATTCTTTGATAAAGCCCCTCCAGCCCGTTGGCATGATATTTATTTGTTTAAATTATTTTATACCAAGTAGTAAAAGTCTTTCTTAATGACAAAAATAACAAACAAGAAAAATTGCCCCATAGGCGTAATTTACACCCTATTTCATGACCAATGTTCATTATTCTTTTGTAGGTTTTTATTGATGCTTCATTAAGCATTATTTTGAATTGATGCATATAACACTTTGTTTGCGCAACATAAATCTTTCAAACTTTATCGCAAGTGAAGTTTAATTCCATAAGGGAATCTTATATTAGGAAATATTTAAATACGAGATTTGTCAGGAAATACTATTTTTTTCTTAGTAATTCTTTATAGATGTTAAACGCCAAAAATCCTGGAAGAGAAATCCTAGTACTGACATCCAGAATTACTCATGAGTTGGTAAGTTTTTATATGGTTCTATAGAAGTTGAATGAGTTGACAATTCCTTTTTTAAATCCTGTATCACGGTTTGTGTTTATTCGGTTCCTATATATTCGGTACAATCCAGTCTTAGGACCAGTCCAATCCGTCCTTAACTGTCGATCCTTGGAGTGTTTACTTAAAAATGTGGATCCTTGAAATGTTTACTTAAAAATGTGGATCCCTGGAATTTTTAAAAATATATGTCGATTTTTATTATTCTAAATAAGATACTTTATATATTTATTATTAGAGCATTGCACATATTATAGAAAAAATAAATTCTAATTTTTATATAATACATTATAAGATGAACATATTATATTTTTTACTTTGATATACCATTTATTCGATTATTTAATAGAATAGTTAAAAAAAAAAGAAAGGAAAAACACGTCAATGACGTTATAAGGGATCAATTTTACTTTTTTTTAAGACCTAAAAGATGGAATAGACTGAACCATTGTCCTCAGTCCTAAATAAGAACTGAAACAACACTAATCAAGGTATTACTTCACAAATATAAAAATTTACACAATATTTTAGTATCTTCCTTGGATTTTTCTGCTTTGTTTCTCCTCATCAGTGTTCTGATATGGCGTCACATTGCTGACAACAAAATACCCACTGTATTTGGTTGTCAGCTGTCAACTCAACCATATTTATGCTCCGTTTCTAAAATGACAGGAATACAATTTCTTGTTGGTTCCTGACCAAATATAATATATATATATTGACCATCTTATTATTACTATAAATAAATTTTGGTTATCATCTAAAAATACAAATGTATAGTAGTATTATAATACATACAGCATCAAATAAAACAAACTGTAAGAATTTAATATTATGAAGTATATATATATATATGTAATTCATTTAAAAAATTGTTGATAATTATTTTGAAAATCAATGTATGGGAGTACTTCAGAGATCAATAGCAGTTGGTATGATTGACTTGATTGGTTAAATACTAAATGATTTTAACCCTGTTTTCCCTTTTTTTTAATAGATAAAATCGTGTGTGATACAATAAGGTTAACAAAGTGCTGAATCTTGATTGGTTAAATTCGAATGATCTCTTGTTAAGAGCTGTGAACAATTTTCAACAATTAGGCCATTTTTATATTTTTTTTTGAGGAAAGTGTGAAGGGATAGAACAAATGCAGTTCCTTGCTATCCTTTCACTCCTTTAAAGTATATATATCTGGTGTAGAGATTGGACTAAACAAACGCATAGAACTCCAATTTTTTAAATTGCAAAATGTGAAAGTTAAGTACGAATATACATATTTTGTTTGCATAGAATTCATTGCATTGTGACCCCTTATTCATTTGCATGATGTCCCTTATATGTAGGTACATATCTACCTATAGTAAGTATACATACATATATGAAGGTGACATGGAATGAAGAAAAGTAAGGTCTTTAAATGGGCATCGTACAGAGGAATTCCATATGGTTTTGGGTATCTATATATATATATAAAGAAATATATCGATATGCTCGATATAAAATCATTGAGTCAAGTATTTGGACAAAATAAATATATTATGATGGTGAAGTGTATATTTAGTGAGTGCTTGAATGATATTGCAGTAGGCAATCATTGGATTCCCATTAAGTAATAACAATAATAATAATAATCCCAAAAATGCATTAAATAGAAATGAACATATTAAGCGAGCATCATGATTTAATCTATGATAGGTACTTATTTTTTGTGTGGAAAGTGTGCCATATATAATGCGGATATTAATTGGATTTGGAGTCCCTTTGGAAATAGGGACATTTACATTGTGCAAAATAAATTCGTACCGCCCCAAATACAGTTATTTAAAGCCATTATTCTTGCAATCGATATTGAGCTATTAAATAGAAATTGTTTCGAAATTCCTCACCTTTCATACGCTGTATTATTGGTTGTGATACATCAACAAACAACGTCAATGGAGTCAAAGATCTTTTCTGCGCTCACCACTCTATAAAGAAGGCTGTGGACTCTGTTGAGCTTGTTTGTCAGGTTTATGAAGCTCATTAGCAGCGGTGAGAGACTCTCCAGGAAGACATGTAAGGAGTATCAGAAGGTGATAAAAGAGGTAATGAAGCCTACCTCAAAGGGGATTTCTTTTGGCAACACGCCTCATACACTGGCTATAAAGGCATAACAACTCAAGCTTGACGTGAGGAAAACCTCTGCGAATGAAAGCTTCCAAAGATGCCACCTACCCCATCACCAGACTGCTCGCCAATGGAATATGTAATATGAAACTTCGTGAAGAGAAAGGCCAGTAAAGTTCCCCTCCGCCATATTGATTCCTTGAAGGCATTCGTTGACACGGAGTGTGCTTATATATCTAATCACTACCTCATTAGTGTGTGCAAGGCCTTCTGTCCCAGAATGGAGGCTATGGTAGTTGCAGAAGGAGGACATTTTGAGGAATAATTTTTGATATATCATTAGGTGTTACGCCTGATACAATATACAACATGTTGTTCTTGATGAAGTTGATTTAAATCTTACTCTAAAAAGCAATACAATTTGCTTACGGTCACTATATTTCGGTGGTTCAATTTTTACTCTTAATTTATCTCCCTTAATAATCAAACTTCCGAGTGTAAAATATTTTTGACAATAATTAGAATTAAAGGATGTCCATTGCTTCTTAATGTTTTGGCCTATATTGAAAAATAAGCTGGAAAAAAAGTTCAATATCTCCAATTTTTCTAAAAACAAAAATTGACAATAACAATTTTGTCTATAACCATGAATAAATTGTATGTCAATACTAAATACTCATCCTACTGGTTTTGTAGTTTCAATCCTTTGGAACATCAATTAAATTTTTTAATATTTATTGTATTACTAAATAATTTATCTACAAACGAACTATTATTTGCTGAACTCTATTTGTTTCTTTGCAGAAGTAGAATAAATTTTAATTTATTCTACGTTGTATTTGTGTTGAAAAATACAAATGTGTGCAAATGTTTAGAGATTTACAATTTTAGTCAAAAGTTTAAGAGCCACCTTTGGATGTCTCTTAAATGTTACAGCTGCAGGCATTGTACCAGTATTTTAATAGTGCTACCATGATAACAATACTTTTTTGAACAGTACTTTTCCTAATCGATATTGCTACGGTACTTGAAGCCCATTACGTTGAATTTTTTTTTTTACTGATGACATAACTAACTAAATTTATGAGCTAGAAAATAGTCCTTTAGAATATAAACCAATTTTGAAAACTGTTTTATATGATATCATGAAATTTTTAAGCTCTCTTCCACTATCCTAAACAAATAAGAACAGGATTATAAGTGCTTGTGACTTGATGTTAACGACATTTTGTGAACATTTTTCGGGAAAAAAGTATTGAAATACTGATACTATTTTATACAAGAACCGGTAGAAAATATTTGTATTAAGACTACATTAACATTCAGGAACACATTTGAAAAAGTGAACTGCAACAGATTTGGCTATACTTCTGTGGTTAAATAATTTTGAAACCTGGTACTTTTTTAGAATATATAAATTGCAAGGACCATTTTTACAGACTTTTGATATTTTTTGCATTATTTTTTTTAAGGAAACATAATATTAGACATTTCTTATTTTAAATGACCTTTTTACCTCCGCCAACGAAGTTGAATGGAAGTTATGCTTTTGCTCTGTTTTTTGGTTTGTTCGATAGTTAGTTTGTTTATTAGTCTCCAGAGGTATTACAAAAGTTACAAATCGATTTTTATCAAACTTGGTAGGAAGATTATATATGTTCCCGGAAAGAGGTTATTCAATTTGAGAGATTAAGGTAACACAAAACGTAAAATTATGCAACATAACTTAAGAACAAATTGAGATACATAATTCAATTTGATTTTAGGCGGGGGTTTAACACTCTATCGAGTCCCCAGGGGCGTCCGCTGGATATATTTGGACAAAATAAATATATTATGATGGTGAAGTGTATATTTAGTGAGTGCTTGAATGATATTGCAGTAGGCAATCATTGGATTCCCATTAAGTATATCCCATATATATTTACATAAACGAATTACCAAACAAAAAATTTCACCTAATTAACTTCTTTTTTTTTTAGAAAAAAGTCCTTACAATTTTTTTTTCTCATTCAATGACCCTTTTTTTAACAAGGAAATTATTATTTTTTTCTTCTTCAATGACTCTTTTTTAACAAGGAATTTTTTTTTTTTTTTTTTTACCTTTTTTTTTTTTTTGGAAAAGAAATCCTTTAATTAATTTTTTTACTGCCCCTACAGTCTCCCCTCCCCTGCAGACGCCCCTATGCCCATTCTAGTTTTTATTTTATTTCATATAAATGTTAATTTTAAGAAATTGATTCTCTACTGATAGTTATGTTTTATAATCTAGTGTGTAGCTAAAAAAATGCTCACAATCCTTCCCATCCTCTAAAACCGGTCCTGACTTGCCGCAATGTAATTTATCATCCTTGAGGAAATGTGCTCCAGGAATTAATTATTAATGAAAATACTCATGAATGTACTTGTATGTATTTATGTAAGTAGTTAAACTATTTAGAATATGGATTCACTTTGGAATTTTGCCTTGACAGTTGAGCTCTGCACATATACTTATATTTCTATTAATGTTCTTTTATTTTAAGAAGCAAATGCCATCATAACTTTGTACATGTACCTAACATACGTATATAGAAAGCGAGGCACTGCAGTGATTATTTTTAATATTAAGTATGCGCTATTATAGTATAGTAATAAGTGATAGTGCATACGTGGTTCAGATATTTTTGTGACAGGAAAAACTCATAATTGCAAGAAAAAACCCACATTTTTTCAAGAACCATGGTAAAATGGCTCACTTAACAAAATATCTTCCGTTTTCATGAAAACTTTTGAAACATTGGATAGTTGACATCAAAATGTGCCCGCAGTGATTTTACCGTTACTTATTGTTCTTTCCAGGTATCTATCTTAGTTTTGGAATAACACTTCTTATCTTTTTAAAGTAAAAATTGATTAAAGTTGGAAAAAATATGACCTAAAAGTGAGATTTTGTTGTTGTTGGAACCTAAATTATGCTTTAATTTATTTTGTACAGGTGTAATTATTACTCTTTAATTATTGAGGAGGGAACATCTAATAGTAAGTATAAAGTGAGTGTCTCATGAATGACGTAGAATAACAATTCAGATTATTTGGGAGTTTGCTAGTGTAAGTCCATTTTGTACTCAGAGTAGAATTGAAGGAATGGCATCAAAGAAATTCCTGTCATTGCCAGATACACAGTGGGATTTGTGTTTATTTCCTTCCTCTCAACGCTTCTTGAAGCTGCTCTACCCCCCTCCAAAACTATGGTTTCGATTTTTTACTTACCTTAGGTTATATTTTTTAAAACTCTAAAAATAATACAGTGCCTGACTGATTTGAGCTCGGTTAAATTGTTTTCTTCTCAGTCAAACCACCTTAAATGTTGATAGAAATCATCTTCTCACGAACATCCTTCTTGATTAACACAATTAAACTATTGATACTTGAAGTATATTCATCAGCTGTTGAAATAACATAAATATTTAAAATACAATTGATGGACCAATCAGAATGATTGACAAAGACCTTTTAAAGCTTGCTGCATATTTGATATCAAAATTACTGGGACGGAATTGACAAAGACATAATGATTAGCTGCTACAGTATCATGATCATAAACACTAGTCACATTTTCACACGCATTGCTTGCGTCTCCGACTTTACGAAGAAAAACTCTAACATATGGCGTATTTTCTGTTTGGTAACAACCCCTCAATCCATACGGTGTCAAACAATCATGAAACTGTCACATAATTTGTTTTATTACGAAATCTTATCTTTCTAACATCATTTAGTGTAAACCGAATGTACGTCTACAACGCAAGATACACATTTCTAAAGCTATCTGTTGGAAAAATAATGTTTTTCTTTTTATTACACCCATTATTTTACAACAAATTTCAATAATAGATATTCTTGTTGACTATACACAGAATACCCATACAAAAAAAAATCTGGATATCTTTATTATTTTTACCTTCGGTATTATTGGGTTTTATCACATTTTTGTAGCTATTTTTAACCGAAAAGTATCGAAATACGAATACCAATTTTCGCATCAGCTCCGCTATGGAAACATTATTCAATTGTCTGGACCACCCCGTATATAACGAAAGAAGTGATTAACGAAACTACATTTCATAATATATGAGTATACAACATTTATTTACCTTCAGAAAAACATATTTATATGAAGGTACATATTATTTATATGTAAGAAGACAAAAACTAAATGATGATTATTGATGATAATTTTTGACCCTATTGCCCTTTGTTTTCTCTCTTTCCCGTCTACATACTTTGCTCTAATATTTGGGTTGTATACCTATCTACATATAAAATTAAAGAAAATAACTCGTTTCGGGCTTCATTATTATTCTTACAAAGATTGTGGCCTCTACTTTGAAAATGAATCTCAATCTATATATTATGAGGATTCATATCTTTTGTAGATTTTGAGTATAATATAATCATATGAAGACTTTAACTATTAAGAAAAAATATGGGCTGCCTATGCCTTACCCCTTTACACATTTTTGAAATGCAGTACATTCTACATTAGCATTTTATTTACTAAGTAGCTACCCACGCAAGTATTTAGTATGCAACTAGGCAGAGTTTCAAATAGCCATATTCCAATCATGTCGAATGATGTACAGGGTGAGGGATATGTATATTACAATTGCTTTCCTAAAACTATTTCAGCAATTCACAAATCAAAGTGCTTACATGACAGGGAATATCTATGTATAAAGTGTGCTCCTGAATGACATAAAGTAAAATTGAAGATTCATAGGGGAGTCATGAGTGTAAATCCTTGTTGGACTTAGCGTAGAATTAAGGATTAAAACAGAGTAATTGCCTTTATATCCTTTGTTGATACGAACTTATGCCCCCCCCCTAAATCTCGCCGATGCTTAATGTTAATACAATGAAAAATCATGGCAGCTAAGCTGACTTCCTTAAAATGTTTAAATGTTATTTTTTTCTTTTTACATACCGAAAAGTCTTACAAATTGCAACCCTAACTATGAAGGGCAGGCTCTCAGACAATCTTGGTGATTACAGCCTTGAATTATGAGATGACACCATGTCCAATCCGTTCAAACAGGTGTACATTGCCTTTCAAATGTGACATTTTGAAACTAAAGTCCTTCATGAATTACAACTTTTCAATATAGAAATGAACCAAATAAAAAAATATGAAGCAATATTTTTGGGCATGAGTGTACTTATTTAAGTATGTAGGGTATACTTTCTAAAATAATAAAAATAATCGTCCATAAGGTGATGCTTAATAATGTGTGCCTAAAATAATAATGTAATAAAACTGCCTTCCCTTTTATAAACACATTTACTTATAATTTTAATTTTCATAAATTATCGGGCAATGTATACTTAATTCAAAATTTAATTATCCATTGTAAAACACACAAGACAGTGGGTATACTTATAAAGAATGAGTTAAAACAAGTTTGGTAATTAGATTTTGTTGACCTTAGAGAGAGAAAACTGACAAGAGCAGCACACAATATAATATTTTATTTACATCATTATCTGAATATATATATGTATGTCGTGTAGAAATTGCGATTTAGTTAAATTGACGACCCAAAAATATTATGAACAATTTAGCACTTGGGATGATGGTATTGCAAAAACATTATATCACTCGATGGTCGATACATTAATTATGCTTAATTAATACTCTTAAGATTCTCAAAATTCAATCTCCAAAATTTGAAGGCAAAGTCGAATAATTGACAGAAATTTGCCTATGTAGAGTTGACGTTTTTGTTACCAAAAAATAAAAAAAAAGAGCAAGAGAAGAAATAATGGTTATAGTATATAATTGAGACCCTTGTTAATATCAGTTTTCTGCTATTTTATTTCTATGTACATTTAAAATAGAATTAGTGCAAGGAAAGTATTATAATTATACATATAATAACTCATATATATATAGATTTTATTATGCTTTTTTAAATCAATAGATAGGTGAAAATGCTTACTTTTAAAGGAGATGTTAAGACAACGAAAAGTTATTAAATAGTGAAAAAACAAAAACAAGAAAGAACACTTGTAACAATCTTTTTGTTTTTTTAATGGCTAAACCAAGGTTAATAGAAATACAAGGTTAGACCATCATGTAATCGGGCTTGATTAGAATATTCAATTTGATGTAACCCACCGACTGCTGGGCAAGACTGACATATTTGACGTAATAAAGTATAACAGCAGTACTCTAACAGTAACAGTCCAGAAAGGCGATATCTAGCTAATCTTGGTAACAGTTATACTCTTTGACGTCACAATTACAATGCGTCGTGGAAGTCAAACATTTGTAGGAAAAGTGTTAGGGTATTACTTTGTATTTCTATTAACCTTGGGTTAAACTAAGTTTTTTACTTAAAAATTTCAACTCAACATATATGTTATTAGGATAATAGGATAAAAAATATGGTGGAATTTTTTTCCTTGTATTGTTTTTTTTTTTTTTCAAAATTGTTTTTGTGTTAAATCACAGCACATATTTGACCCATTAACACAAAAGCAAGTCAGAATAATTTTTCTCTAAATTGATTACGTTTGTATCTTCGTAAATTTTGTCTATTTCTATCAACAAATTATTTTTATTAACAATCTTGGTGTGTCGCAAATTAGAATTAAAGTTGTGACTCTATTTCACTAATACAAGGAACATTATAAAAAGAAGTTTCACCCATTGAATGAGATGAAAAATTTAGAGTACTTTTAAAGTAATAATTATTATGTATCAACTTTAGAGTAGTTTTGAGCTGAAATTATGTTATTCACAAATTTGTTTGCATGTTTGTTTATTTGCTAGCTAGTCATTAGGATTAAAGCAAAAATGGTGGATTAGCTATGATCACAGTAAAAGGCCGTTAAGTTTTGAGATGTCAAGGTTATACAAAACGTGAAAAATGCATAATCGACCATAACATAACTCAATTTGATTTTAGTCCGAGGTTTTGAGCTCTATTGAGTGTACATTCTAGCTGATAAGTGTAGCACACATTATAAAATGCAAATTGGTGATTTTATATTACTCATAAATGCATAATAACTAATGCTGTAGTTCGTTATGTATATTCAATTTAAATCCTAGATTAGATGGATAAATTGTAATACTATAATGTATATTTATACCTAATTGGTGGAACTCCATCTGACCAATAAGCGAAGGGAATAAAGTTTGTTCATCGAAGATTCCTACATTGGTAGAATGACGTCATAACTTGTAGTTTAAAGTGTTTCATATGTGTACTAGATGTATACAAATGGGATGACGAAAAATTTGGTACACAGATTGAAACCCAAAAAATTAATACCCCAATTGAAAGCGATTAAGATCGCAGTCTCAACAAAAGATCAGTCCATATTGGTCAGAAAAAGCTATTTAAGAAATATAATCTGAGTCTGACGCTTCACCAAATGAAGAAACTATTATTGGAGTAGGAGTAGTGGTTTTGACTCAATCGATCACATTTGATCGAATAAGTTTTCACGTATGATTAGCCAATCATTTGAGTTTGTATTGTATATTTATGAATGTTTATAGTAATTTTCTGATTAGGGAGTTAATTAATTTGATGACATAGAAGTTCATCTCCATGATATCCATAACGTTCATCCAGTAGTTATACTGTAATTGATCATGAATAGATATAAGAGAAAATCGTAGTGATTTACCTAGTGAGATATGATCTCTTCAGGTATCATTCTCAAGTCCACAGATCGATTCCTAGTTTCTCAGTCCACTAAATAATTCATAAACGACAAACTCATAACCTTCTCAATAAAATAAAACCTTACATTTACTTTTATGATTCTCTAAAGTAATAACTCTTCAAATATCTCGAAAAAGTCGAGATCCCTCTCCTCCTTATACAATAACCTATATTATTCGCATTCACTTTCCAAAGTTATTTCCTTATTATTAAAAAATTCCAATATTTGAGTTTCAATTATCGGCCGTCGCTGTATCCAATTTGGAGATTGTTTAACAGTTGCTAATTAAAACGACTCATGTTGTAATGAAATATTTTAAGACAAATAAATTGCATCTTGTACAATTTGCTTATACAATTTAAAACTTGTACAATTTGCTTATACAATTTGAAACTTGTACAATTTGCTTATACAATTTGAAACTTGTACAATATACAAAACTCACACTTTAGGTTATTTTCATTTTCTCATTAGAGAATCATCACAACATACATAGTTCAAGCCAATGAGACAATACATATGTACCTTTTACATAGTATAAATTTCAAGTTGGAAGCACAATGGGAACTATTTGATTATTATTATAATAGCTGCCTAGGTAAGGGGAAACTGTGTCTTTGTTTTTAATTACAAATACCCATAAATCAACAATTAAAAAGGAGGGTTGCCTCAGAGTATAAAAGGAATTAACATAAAGTTTTATTTACAAACAATGATTTATAGTTTATTTCTCTCTCTCTGTTTATGCCTTAGTAGTGAGAATTCCATTCTTTTCATTGTAAGACTTGATTTAAAGGCTCATCTCCTCCTACAATAGGCACCTTTTCATGCATGCATTGTTCTTCATATTAAATTACTAAAATTAGTCAAACATTATTCGTGGATTTTTAATAATAGAATCTATAAACAATAAAAGATAGTAACTTCTTTGAAATCCATGTTAACGCGAACCTTCCTCCTGTCTATAAAGCATCCCTAAATCCCTTTCACATTTAATAATCTACATTAATAAAGTAAAGTTTATCTGTATGACGTATGTTCATACTAAAAAAATTATCAAGCTCTTATTATTCTTGAGGAGAGGACGTCTAAATATTGAGTAACTACGTGTGAGTTTGCAAAAGAAAAACAAAGATTAACACCAAGGATTTCTTGGGGAGTTATCTTCTATATTATTAAAGCACAATTTGACTTTTCTTCGTCGAGCCCTAAAAACTCTGGGCAATGCCAAAAGCAAACGCTAGATCAATACCTAATATCACAAATCCTGAGACACAGTACGTTTTATCTATTGTTTTCCCAAGTTTTCTTGGGATTTTACACCTACCCAAAATTCCTGATCCATCGTTTTTAACGGTTTATGATACAGTGTAAATGATGTACATTTACAAATATAAATATGATTAATTGCATTATAATTGAAGGCGACGCCATATTGGAGACTCATCGGTGATATTTATACGGCATAAAATGAGTCAATTTCAATATAGTTTGAAACTTCATCTATTGGATTTAAAAATGAAAAAAATAATATACTTGTTATCAGGGATGCAGATTCGGAGTCGGAAAATTTGTAATGACTCTATCTCTGGCTACAAAATTTATTATAATTTATATAAATATAACTTTTTTTATAATCTAAGGCTATTATTAATTTATCAAACTTGAAAGTTGGAACTAATTTATACTTTACAAATTTTAAGCGTGCTCTAAACGTACTCTATAAGTATATACAATCATAGTTCCCAAACATCTATAAAGTGTAAATTATTATGTTTATTGCCACTAGGTATGCTAGTTTATTACTTAGTCTTGTGAGTAGTTAATCTCATCTGTGTAAAGTGTAACGTTGCAGTGAGAGGTTGTGTGTATTGTCTGTTGTTCCTGTGTAACAAGCACATAAATTATGTTCAGAAACC
This sequence comes from Lepeophtheirus salmonis, assembly GCF_016086655.4. Classification (NCBI taxonomy): domain Eukaryota; kingdom Metazoa; phylum Arthropoda; class Copepoda; order Siphonostomatoida; family Caligidae; genus Lepeophtheirus; species Lepeophtheirus salmonis. Next base: position 41,284,910 of record NC_052131.2, read on the forward strand.
TTTTTATGAACTAGCAATAGATATACATAAGCCATATACTTTTGATCCATTTAATTTCTTGTTCATCTTGTTAAATATCTTATATTTCAAATATTTTATTTATACCTTGCACAATTATTTACAATATATAACTAATAACTACATATAGCTCTAAGCTAAATCTATATTTATAGCCTCTACACTCAAATGGTACAATAAAACTCATATAGGCTATACGTATTGAGACGGAGTCCGTGACATTAAAAAAAACTGTAGATGTAGTTGGACTTTATTATGTGTCGACTTCACAGTCCTGCTTGTAATGAATATGATGCCTATGGTAAACCACCGAACTTGGAATAAAGAGGCCATTTTTCCCTTTTCCCAAATGAGTCATATTTTTCTTATTTTATCTGCATACATATAAAAAGAGAGATTGTGTGTGTATGTGTATAAATGTCCTTGAAACGTTCCCACGCCATTGAGCCTAGGAGCATGCCATTTTGTTTGGGTCCCTCTTTTGATCTTGGACAAGCTAAGTTGGGGGTGCCGATTTTTGGGGAGGTCGTATAAGGGTGGCTAATGCTATATCCAAAACCCGAAAATCGTAGACTAGATAGGGGATTGAGTTATTTATCACTAAGTGATTATGTTTTTTAAAAAAAACTATACAAATGACTACGTTTTCTAAATTTATTCAAAATCAAAAAAGTTATGGAGTAAAAAGAAATCGGTAAATATTGCATTTTCGTTTATTTCAGGTGCAAAAAAATTAACTTCCAATTGAATATAGGATTATTAAATGTAGTAAAATTTGTAGAAATTTGTCTGGAGATTCGTTTGTATATAAATTTGACAAATAAAAATTGATGTTTTAACTGAAATATCTGTCAGTTTCTGAATAATTTAACAATTTTTTTTTCTTTGCAAATTTTGCAAAAATGAGACAGTTAGCGATTCTTATTTTTTCGACAACATTATTTTTCATAATTTTTTTGTTTTTACATGTAAAAAAAAGTATTGGTGGGTTTTGGTTCCTTTTACAATTAACTATTGTAAAATTAGTGCTTGTTTTTGCAATTTTCTTTGCAAATTTGGATTTGGGATTGTTTTGAATGAAATCAAAAATGGAGTTCGCATCTAGACAATTTTTTAGATGCATATATGTAGGTATGTTCTTTGAAGTTTATAACACATCATTTTTTTTATATTTATAATAATAATACTAAGGTTAGAAAAGGCAATAATAAAAATATTTTTTTTTAGGGAAGGGGGAGTTGCGATGGTGAGACTTTGTAAATTACTTTATTTAACAGGATTGATATAGTGTGAAGAATCCAAGAGAATTAGAATTATCAGGAAATTTTTCGACAACAACGAAATATTTATAAGTATATAGAAGATTTTTTGAATATTTTTTTAATTTCATCAAATCAATGTGATTTCCCTCTCCCTTCTTGGCCTGAGCAATGTCGGGTAACCCTTAGTTTGTATATAATATAAATCAGAGTAAAATAGGGCCAAGTTATATATTGTGCTTAACATGTTTTAAATATCTAACTGGAAATTTAAACAAAAATTAATCTTACTCAGATTTTTTAGTTGCATATTTTAATCTTAACTATTACTTTTGAAGAAAAAAATAATTATAAATCTTCAAAATTTTAAATAAAAAACCCATTACTTAGCACGGATATCATTAAATATTTTGTTTTCAAGAATGACTAAAGAAAAATATATCTAAATACAAATTATACACAAAAAACTGTATTTGTATAAAGTTTATACATATAAGAAGGAGGATCAATGACTCAAGTTGGGGTAAAAATAGGAAAACCAAATGATTTCTTCAAAAAAACCCTCCATATTCCATCTTCAAGAAAGAGACGACCAACATAACTTCAAACACAAGTATAGAACTCACCATTTTCTGTAATGCTGTGAAAAGTGAAGTTATTGGATCAGAAAAGAATAAAGCCATTCCCAACCTGAACAAAGATAAGAAAGAAGCCTTGATCAAGCTCCAAAGAGACAGAGCAGAGTCATTAAGCCTGGGATTGTTACCACGAATTTTGAGGACTACATAGTCAGTAAAGGAGCATCTGGACAACCCAATCTATTACAAAAAGATCCCTGGTTCTCACCTGCAACATGTTTGAGTGCAACAAAGAGTTATTCATTCAACCACAAGGGACTCCTATGGGAAGTAGTGTGGCACCCATAAGGGCCAATATCTTCATGGTATTCATGAACAAACTCATTAAAGAAGTGGTCAATCACATTTTTGGAATGAATCTCAGAATCACCAAGAGATTCATTGATCACACATTCTTGATATGGATTGGTACAGAGGAAGAATTCAAAACTGTGAGACAAATCAAGTAAAATACTGAATTACTTGCTCAAATCCCAACTCTGGTGCCCAATATGTAGGCTAAACAGGAAGAAGATTGAAAGAAAAATTTGAAAGAACCTGTAGATTACATATTGAGAGGAGAAGAAGCTACTGGACACATTTCATCGGTGCCCAGAAGATGCATTATATGAAAAGACAATTAATTGAAAAAGTGACCCCAACAAACAGAAGTTATGAGATTGACAAGAGAGGGAGAGTGGATTCGGAAATTCAAAACAAAGAGAGCAGGACTAAATAGGAAATTCTGATGGAACAACATCCACTACTGTATCCAGGCTTCCTTTTCAAAAAATTAATTGCCAGCTTGTGATTTATTTTTATGTGTAATCATTATAATCAATTACAATTGAGTTGAGTTATTTTGAACGCTCATTTGTTATGTAACCGTCGTTTGAGTGAGTTAATGTGAGTCTTTTTGTGAAAATGGGCAAAATCGTATATCGAGCTATTATTAAATATTTGTTTTTGAAAGTGTAAATTTAAATAAACTCTTTTTGACGTATTTAAGTCAATCCAACTCGGAGTCAAAAACAAATACTGTCTTGTGAACAATTATTTTGCAGAGAAAAACGACAGGTACTATTTAGACGGGTTACAGACATGAGAAAGTCGATGGGTGTATAATGTTACAAGAAGACTATATTAAAAAAATAAAATAAAAAATTTAGAGAATTTCTTGTATCTTAGAAAAGTCGGAAACTTTTCAAATCACCCTCGTATTTAAGAAGAAGATCTTGAGCATGCTGATAAATATGAACAAAGGTACTTGTCCTGCATCTATTCATAAAGAATAAGTGCCTAATTATAAATTCAGATGGCTTTAAGAGACAATGTTATTTTCTCTTATTTCAAATTATTTTTTTTGACTGGTTTTGCAATTTCCTGTCATGGAATTTATCACTAAATATCCCTAATGGCTTTTATTAAAATTGTTTTAACGACGTGCTCTATGTCTTTGCAAAATTGGTTGTTTATCTTTCTCCCATTAACAGAAAATGAAGAACAAAAAATAAAATGAATGCAATGCCGCTTTGATGGATAAGGATAGCTTAAAAGTCATTAACGAGTCTTATGACTCATTCCCTTCTACTAACTATCGAAGTATATTGGAACTAACGCAATATGAATAAAGGGGATTGATATCTATCTTTTGAAGTGGGAGATTCCGTCTTCCTCTTGAGAGGTCTCCTTCGAAACTATGGTTTTTAAAAATGAGCTTTTGACAAAATTCATCTGTGGAAGTGAAGTCTGTGTCTGTGATCTTCCTCCTTCATGGGAACGAAGAATTCACCGATCAATTTCTGGAATTTAAAACGGGACTAAATTTACGGCACAATTTCAAATATCCACGGACAATATCAAATTTTATTATCCGTGCAAAGACTTCGGTTTTATGTTCAACTCTACCCTACACACTTTTGCTGATTGCCCAGTCTTGAGAGTAGTCAAATATTTTATCCAATTCAATGTTTGTGTGACAGAAGATATTTCTTCTAACCTAATAAATGCAAAAAAATATATTATCTGGAGCTTATAAGAGAAATAAAAATACTTCTCCTATTCACAAAGCCGTGGAGTTTGCTTTATTAAATTTAAATCATTGATTGCTAAAAAATTAACTATTGACTCTCCATTACATGTGGAAGAATCAAGAGCTATAATGATAAGCGCAGCTGCTCGATATTCAGCACTTTCTATCAAAATCCCTCTGTCATCATCTTCATCGAGGGAATGAGTAGGAAATATTATCAAATTTGTTCCTTCGAGATCCGTACAATATTTGAATCTCATCAATTAAATGATAAAAAGAAATCGTCGTTTTTTATTAACCTTAGCTGATGTTTAGAATTTTTCTTTTGAATATTATATCAGGTTATTTAACTTCAGGACGTTAAATATAAACTATAATGTTCATTTATGTTTGTTTTTTTTTAAACATAATTGTACTGTGGCTTTTTTTATATGATCTACTTTTATCTTAATGTGTATTCATTATTTACACTGTTTGTATTGTAGAATATAAATAAATTATTTTAACCAAAAAAAAGGAGGATGATAAAAAGGTTCAAATACCCCTAAACATTCTGTCTGTAGAAAAGAAACCAGGTTTTCTGAGTATATTTCAGAAGCAAAATAGCGACTTGTATACGAGGTGTAAATATAATTATTAACACCTAATTTAATAAATTATTTTTTTAGAGGAATTATTAATCGAAATCCATTAGTCTTTTAAATGATAATTGTTATCAGTGCATGCTAATGCCAGAGAGTGTAAAATTTGTAAGGAATTTAGCTTAACCTGGTCAACTGAATATTAAATAAAATGATTTTCCATAGGAGGAGAGGATTTAGGCCTAATTAATCCTGGAAGTATCAACATTAAATGTTTTTAATTGGGCAAAGCACTTTCGGCCACCATCCTTATTTGACTATGACTACTTTATTTACAGAATATGAATAACTTAGTAATTGATCAAACTTGAGCCAGGCTAAGCTACTAGGACATGGTTGTCACTTTGACACCGTTTGAAGTGTGTAATTCTGGCGGAAAGATTTCATATTGCATAAAATACGAGTTTATGTTCTTTGTAATTTTGATAAGTCAAAATATCAAGTGTCTACTAATAAATGTATATGAGAGATCAGTATAAAAAAGTTTCATGGATCTAAGGTCTTTCAAAATTACACCGGTAAATGTAATTTACCCCCTCTCACCCACCTCTCTGGACTCAAAGGATTATTATGTCTGTATAAAATTTATATATAATAACATTTTTTTTAAATGTGTCGATAGAAAACCAATGATGGTACAATAAATATATTTTATGGTTTAAAGTAGCCAAATAGAATGACCAAGTATGCAGCCTCTCCAAGAATATAGTTCCAATGTCCTTGTAACCTACTTATCAAACTGCCCCTAAGTATTGTTATATCATTGATTTTTAAGAAATGTTTAATTAACCATTCCAGGAATCATATCATATTAAAATACATCATTTGAATTTAATTAAGAAAATCAAAAAATAAGGCAAGTAACAATTTCATTTCATATCCACTTTATATATATTTAGGTCTGTACCTATATATTTTTATAAAACAAATTATTCATTACAATATATGCATTAAATAAAGTAACAAATTCATTATTTTTCCAAAACAATAACTAATTTCAAGTATGCACAATATAAAATATATAATAAAAAAAGTACTGGGATGGTTCATTAAACTCCATTAAATTTGGTAGAACTTTATGTTTGCAATGCGTGTTCCACTTTTATGAAGCTACTACATGCCTTGTCTGCTGGAGGTAGGTACTCTGTGTAAAATGAATTAAATTATATTTTTTTTTTTTCATTATTATTATGACCTGAGGTTGCAGTATTTATAATAATATATTTTTTAGGGCAGCAACTCCTCTGTTCATACTTTGATTAAAACTTTCAAATGGATTATGTAGAGGAAGGGGAGGGGAGGTATAGAGACAGAAAACTATAGAGATGACAAGGATTTTGCCATGGCAGCTTGGCTTAGTTAGGGAGACAGAGAATAAATATTCCGCTGTGTTTGGCCTATTACTCTGAGTTTTTCTGTGAAAAAAAAAATGATGAATTTTTATTTTTCAACATAGTCTCTTTGTCTTTTTTACAGACTTCTCCCGGAGATGCTCCCGTGCACCGTCTGTAACTTCGGTCGGAGAAGTGTAAACTCAAACAAATGTCTCTTGCATAACAACTGGATTTCCAAAATGGCTGAAACTTTGTTGAGTATCTGTCAATAGATGCTAGATGGAAGTGACGATCGGAACCATGGACCGTATCTTTATTTTCTTACAAAAAAAGTGTCAATTTCGGTGGGACAATTCGGAAGTAGTTCTTAGCTCTTACAAAATTTTTAACGTGTTCAGACCGAACACGTTATTGTCACAATACCAATATTTTTGTGCCGGTTCCGGTACTATTATAGATATAGATATTTTGTTACTAAAAGTAGAAAACAAAATATTTTTTATGGCAGTTAAGATGCACTTACAAAAGTATTCACAAAAAAAAAAAAAAAAAAAATAGAGTAGGATTTATCTCAGAAATTTGATGAGTTATTTTTATAAAAGGTCAATTTATTTTGGAATATTGGAATTGCAAGTACCGGTTTCAATATAAATTTAGTATAGTACCGTTTTCAAAACTTCTATACCCTACTACCACTATAGTACATCCGATATACCGAACAACACTAGACCGGTCTAAGATTTTTAGACCGAAATCCATCACGAGTTGTTTCTAGGTAGGTACAAAAATATATATGAAAAAGTCATAGAATAGACATTAAGAAGTTAGAACAAGTTCTTTTATGATTATACATCCCATTAGACTACAAGACACATTATGTCTTTTACGCACGTATTGAAATTATATATTCATTAACTAGTCTCTGAGGAAGAAAGAAAGAAAAATTAAGGAGTCACCCCCCTTCTCTTTTTGTTTCGTGACGGTACGTAGGTTGGCTAGCTAGTACAAACTTTATACGTGTATATCGGGAAAGTGTGAAAAACTTATACAACATTATATACTTTTGTATATTATAGAATAAATCTGCATTAAATGATCATAAGAAAAAAGAAATTTTTATTTGTCAAATTGTAGGCGTACAATGAGTAGTAGAAAAAACGATCACACTATATTTTTTGTGTCTCAGCTGATTTTTTTCTCTTGTTCTATTACCATGCCACAATTATTATTGTATCTTTTCGCAAAAATCATCCCACTAATATGAATATTTGCCGAACAACTGGTTTACTTTTCTAATAATTAGTCATTGTGTTTAGAGGTACAGAAAACAATCATATCATTATTGTATCTCTACACCTTTCCTTCAAAAAGAGATAGAAAAAAAGGTCACAATTTCTTTGGTTACTAGATTATGACGTCATATTAATTAAAATTGACGAATTTTCCCAACTTAGTTGAAAGACACGATATTTCCAACTCAACGGATTAACAATGTCATTAATATTATCAGTGAAATAACCCTGTGAAGTATAAATTAATGCCTGATCTTGACATATGTTATACCAAACTAATTATATATAAGCAAAAGTCTAGAAAAATTATGTCAAAACCTTCTAAGGGTTCACAAAAATGTGGAATTTCCATTTTTATTCATATAAAAAGTCCTTTGACACACCTGTATATATTTTTTAAAAGTAAAGAGTATTTTACTCACCTCACATAAATAATTCTAAACAGTAGTGAGATCATTTAAGAGGCCTGGAGTTGATATTTTTATTAAATTAATGGACAATTGTACAAAAAATATATTGGAAAAACTTCATCAAATAGCATTAAAATGCAAAAAAACCTTACACTTCGATTGAATTCAACTTGATACTAAAGAGAAATTCATTGTTTAATCCGACAATAAATGACAAAAACTCGTATGAAACATTTTAAACATAGAACCTGTTAATGTTCAATAAAACCGACATATATTATATATGTACTTTTGATATACATTAAAGGCTCAAATGCTTTAATTTGTTGCCCCATTTTGACATCTAAATTTAGTGGGGTGACTAATGACCGTATATTGCATTCTAGAAAGACTCCACGTGGTCTAATCAGTATCAGTTTGACAGGAAATGCCCCCTATTTTGAAATAAAAAGAATTTAAAAGTAAAACATTAAAATTAAAAAACCTAAAAATAGCAATCTTCATATTTTTTCAGTGGTTGTCCAAGGTCTTCGTTTTACTCGTTGAAAGCTTATGAATTTTTTAAACCACTCAAAGCACTGATTTATCAAGAACCTTGCTCAATTTAAGCTTCGACAAGGATTCGATGAGCAGTTTTCTTCAACTTCTAATTCTGTCTGCAAATTGTAGTTTCCATGTTCAAAATTCGACATTTTCAAAAAAATTACAATTTTACTGTTATATGAAGCTTGTACTGTGGAGAATGTAAAATTTTCTTTGCCAAAAGTCAGAAAAAATGAAATAGTGCAATGTCGTTGTTTGATGACAGTAACATTGACTACTATTGCCTTTCATTGGTAAATTCCAGTTTTATATTTACACCGCATGCATATAATTTGGTTCTTTAGTCTCCCAAGATGGCCGTCATCACCAATGCTGACGTCACGTGAAAACACTGTATATGATTTTCTTTAATGTAATTAATTAATCGGCAGCTTTTTGCAAGATGTTTTATTCTTTTTTCTTTCTTATTTTCATGATGATGTCGAAGAATAAGAAGATGAGGTTGTGATGAGGATGACTCAAGGAAAATAGAGTGTGAGTTAAGTGTAACAACCTATGTATGTACAATACACATACATAGGTTGGTTGGTGAAATTTATTTATTTTCTTCAGTCTTCCTTAACAAGAATGACTCTTCAAAATGTACTTTAATAATAGTAATATTAGTCAAAGGTGGTACATACCATTACATACACTATTAACATGTCAGTTATTTAATATTACAGAAATGATTAGAGATAAATAATATCTACCTACCTAGAAATTGATGTACCTTATATCATTATATACAAACATCAGCTCCTTATAATAGGACTCAAAATGAGCCAATACAATCAAATGTTTATCAGAACCTGATATGTCGAATCCTTCTTTTAGAGTCCATTAAATATCAAAAAAAGGTCATTTTTGGCTCGTCAACAAAAAAAAAAGCCAAAATTATTATTTTTTGTGAATTACATTTGTAATTCTTTGACGAATTATCGTCAGCTTCTATCAACAGATTATTCAGATTAACCCTTTGGAAGTACCGCAAATTGCACTTAAAGTACCCAAAATTAATAATCCCGATAAAAAAAAGGAGAAATTGATAAATTTAATTTCAAATTTAGGGCCCATATAAATATCTTTAATCAAGTAAAAATTATAAACTATACCTAAAAACATGGGCACATAAATTTGAATAGGAAACCTTTAATTGTCAAAAAATGAAACAAACAAAAAAAGCTACCGCATTAACTGTTTCTTTTTTTTCAAGAACGGCTCAAATCATTACCTTTAAAAAAAAAAAAAAAAAAAAAAAAAAAATGATTTTTTAATACAATTTTGTTCAATTAAGAAAAAATAAAACAAACCCCCACATTTATCTTTGCCCCTTGTCCACACTCACATTAAACCCAATAGTTACATAGGGGGCCATTGGGGACCTTGTCAACATTAAACAGATTGTGCACCCTCTCAACTTAAGTATAAATATCCTTTTCTATAAAATGAATTTCATAAAACGTAATTTAAAAAAATTCTGAAAATATATATTTGCTTTAAAACTTGAAATTTTTGACTTAGTAGAAGAAAAAAATCTTAATAACGACTCTGCCCATCCCCTATTCCCTCAGAATAATTGAAAATAGAGTGTGCCTTTTTAGATATACGGGAATGATCCAATTGATAGCTATAGCAAGACGATTCAAACCTAAGTGATAGTAAGTCAAAGTCCATATGGTTTCAAGTCTTAGTTCATATGACTCTGAGTTTAAGCTAGATTTCTGCAGCTATGCTATATATGTAAAATAATGTATATATCTCAATCTCATGGAGTAGGAAAATTATTATTGACCTGCCACCAGTAACAATTTAATTTGTAATTCTGAGTCGATGTAAAACATAGGTTAACTAGATAATTGACATGTTAAATCAATATTAATAAAGAACAGTTTGTATTTATATCGTCGACGCCTCATATTTGGGGTGAGCTCTTAATACCTTAGAACTAAGAGACTTCTTGATTTAAAAAATAAGAATATAGTAACGAGATTGTGTGACTAAAGCTCGGCATGCCATAATAAAAGTAAGGGGACTATACATTATATACTATGATACTTGATCGAAGAAATAACAATACAATCGAGCGTGCACGTCGAATTAAGAAAATATATGTATACAGGGACTATTTTTTTAATTGTGTATTATATACAATAATAAAAATCTAGTGTAGAATCGGCATGTTAAAAAAAAGAAACCGAAAATCAACATGGTAAAACTAACAATTTGAAGAATGTCTTGGAAGAGAGAAAGAATAACGTTTTTTAGATCAATTACAATCAACTGTCACAAAGAGAGGAAGGAGAAAAGGATATAAATAAGATTATTTGCTGGAATTACTCCGATAACGATCCCCAATTATACTCTGAGTCCAACAAAGACTGTACAGTTATATCTGCGTAACAAATCCTCAGGGTCTTTTATGAGTACACACGAATGTTCAAACAAGCTTTGAATATAATTGAATCTATTCAAAAAGGATGTTCAATACTCAGGAATTAAATAATAATGATAACTGCTAAGGAAAATAAAAAAGTACTTCTATTTACTACCAATTACAAATTAAGAACGGTACGTAAAATGAAGTAAATCTGTAAAGAGTTTACGTCAACTCTTACTAACAACTCTATACTCTAAAATATGAGCTGATGACTCATATTTAACAACGAGGCTGTGTAGCTAAAACTCATATTATAAAATAAAATAAAAGGGAATTCCATTATATAAAATCAAAAATAATGAAGATGCCTTTAGTTGAGGAGTTTGAAGCTAAAACTCAGTCAAGAAGTCGGTTAGTGTACAGATTAAAGTATTCCTTGGCTCAACATGTCATATTTAAAATAAAATTATTATTATAATTTTATTCTTGATGAGAGCACATCTAAATATTGAGTATTTTCGTGTGAGTGTGCTCAGGAAAAACGGAGAGTAATAATATTGAGGATTTATTGGGGAATTATCTTCTATTATTAAAGCAAACTTTCTATGTTTATCGAGTATTAACAAATCTGAGTAATACTGGACACTACCACTAGAAAAATAAAATTAAGATCTACTTCATATAATGATTTAAATGGAATCGCTCAACCTTTTTTTTCAAAAAGACACAATAAACTAGGTCTTAAATTTCGATTTCCATGCTTCTATTATTCGTACCTTCAGCCAAAGGCTTCCCACTCAAACAAAACATTAACCTATATTTACTTATGAAATAATAATTCACTTTCTACTTATATAGAGAAAACAATGAGATCATCATTACATCTTTCAAATTTTCTTTCGAAAACAAACAAAATGAAGGTTTCAAATCAGCATGTAGTTTGCTTATTATTTGAATCTTTCCAACTTTTGGATGATTCCAAAATTAAAAGAGGGATATTCACAGATTCAATAGTATCTTTTTCAAAAAATTATTGTTCAAAATACTAATAAGGGGCTATAAAAGACAAATCAACAGCTAACAAAAAAGCTATAGTAATTTTTGATGTAGTGGGGATACTATTAAAGCAGGAGTAGGGTGGTACCCACATACATTAAACAGCTGTTGGTCTTTTTATAATCGATCCACACCTTTTTTTCTTGAACTCTTATTGTCAATATTTTGTTAGTGAGGCCTTTTTCTTTTTCAAGGAAATGTCATGCATTGGCGCGGTGTTACTTAAGTAACGAAAAATTTACATTGTATTTTGCAGTGAAATTTGCGATTTTTTTTTTTGCTATTTTTCTACTAATCAGTCTTTTAAACGTTACAGATTGGAGGTATTAGAATTAGCTCTTGTTAAGCTATGAACAATTACCTCACAATTATTCTAATAATAGTTCCATAGCTGGAAAGAACTGGGTAATAACCAATGGATTTTGGGGTGTTGCCCTATTTATTTATGAATGAGAGGTTACCAGATACAATAAAAATAACAACATTCTAGATATCTCCCAGAGTCTGCTATAGATAGGGCGGATCTTAAAGCCAGAACCAAAGTATCTAAGTACAATATAAGTAAACATATGTTATTCAATAGTATCCAAAACCCAAAGAGGTTTCAGGTACTCTTGCTTTTACGGATCATAAAAAAGATCCAAGGGATGTTCCAGATCTTAAAAAGCATATAATATTGCTTTATAATAAATTAAAGAAAAATAACATCTATATTTATCTTTAATAGTTCTTAGAGCCAGATCTACATAATCAGTTCCATCGCATGGTAATTCCACACGTCGTTACGTCTGTCACACGAAAACGTACACTGATTTTGATGTTAGCTGTTGATGTTTCTTCTTCTTTCCCTCTAATCATGGTTCTTAACATTGATTGATTGAATATGAATTAGTTCTTATCAAGCTATGAACAATTATCAACTTTATTGAATAATAACTCCATAGTTTGAAGAATGGGTCCTAACTACCAACTGATTTTGGGCTTCTTTTCTTTTCCTTTTTGGAGGAAAGGTTACGAGATACAATAAAAGTAAGGATTTGTATAATTTTATTATAACAATAATTCTAATACTAAAGTAATGAGGATGTTCTAATAGTAATAAAATGAGGGTATTTATTTGTTTTAGCATAAGTAAACAGTAAAAATGTAACTTTATTACAGATTCTGCTTTATTTAGGTACGAACTTTATGTAAAATTCAAAACAAGAACCCGTCTACTTTTGGTTTTGGTATGGATCTGAAAGTTGGGATACCTGAATTTACTCGAATATTTACTTTAAAGATCCGAACCTACTCGAATCCGAGAAAAAGTGGATCAGTACTATCTTTAAAGTCCATTAGTATATATCTTATTCTTTTTTGTATTTTAAAGAATGGCTCATCAGTTTGTAATATGAATGTCATTGCCTATAAATAGGTACATCAATATTTAAGGAGTATGGGCCTCTTCTTTTAAATAGAGGCCTCCTTATTGTACATTGAATATTTAATCATCTTAAAGCACCATTTTTTTCTTCAATATATTTAAAATTCTTAAAATAAGTTATATTTACTTAAAAATCGAGTTCATTGATTAAAAGTTCTGAATAAGAGGCTGTGGTCTTAGAATTACAAATAGACTACACTTAAATTATCTATATATCCGTGATAACTCTTTGGAAATTCACATTAAGAAAAATGTTTAACAATACAAACTTTATTATTCAAGTATCACGGCCATGAAGAATTAAAAATGATAATGGAACAGAGGATCAAAATGACTAGTTCTTTCATAGGCTTATATCCATGATTTTTTTGTTTGCTTTGTGTTGTGAGTACAGGGCCCTGAAGGATCATATATTATGTATGTAGAGTATAGACTGGAACATCATTACTTTGATAAGCCATTATTTTTAAGAAGGACAAGTCCCTCCTCTATTCTTGCATTTAAAATATGACAATTATTATATATAATTAAAAAGTAACGAAAAAGACTGAAAAATAAATCAAATTATAATTAACAAACCAGGAAATGATAAAATTTGGATAACTAATTTACTTCAATTTTAATAAGAGAGATATTTTTGTCAATATATTATAATGCTCGAATAAATTAGTTAAAATATTAAAAATGTTAGGGCTCTAATGTCATTTGGGCCCATAAAAAGGGTGTTATAGAGTCATTCCATGTTAAATCGAAAAGTTTTTCTAAATAGTATTTTATTTTTACTTTAAAAGTAGACAATGGTTATTTTTTTATTTTCAATTAATCGGGATCTTCAGCAAATTATTCATAGCTATTTATGTAATTACTATGCATAATTTAAAAAAATGAGGCATTACATGTGCAAATATGATTGTAGTGTAATTGTTATAAGTAGCACATGGCACAAAAAATTATTTTTGGACAAGCAAAAAATATTTTTAGTGTTCTTAGATTATATGTATATATAATTTTCATTCGCTTATATTTAGTATTTAGAACAACAATTTCATTCTTTGGAGAATTATCACATGATTTGACGGGATTAGAGACGGGATTCTACATGCAAGGTGTACGGGGAAAAATCAATGTAGACCTCCCCCAATATGAAAAACTTCATATATAATCCCATTAAAAAATCAGTTGGGACTAGTTGGCCAATTTTTCCCGACTATGGAATTATTATAAGTAATGTATAATACATGTCCTGCCTGTATCTAAAAATTAACAGGGTCACCCAGATCATTTGAAGAATGTTTGAGGAGAGAGCATTGAAGCTGTAATGACGTTTCATTGAATTAGCTGCGAGTAACCATGAGATTAAAACAGATTATATATAGCAAAGAAAGATAGGGAGGAATTACTTCGATGTCGATCCTCAATTCTACTCCGAGCCCAACAAGGGCTTACGCTTATAACTTCCAAGCAAACTGTTATTGTTACTTTACGTCTTTCATGACTATATGCACTAGTTATTAATTTATACTTTGATATTCTGTCTTTAAGAATTAAAAAATAATGACAAGAGTTTTAGAAAATTGAAATTAGTATGCTCATATTTCAAAATCGAAAAAGTCCCTCCTGCTTTCTAGGCCACGTTTTATACTCCTTTAATGATCATTCAATCATTGCTTGACAATTTTCACAGTACAGCAAGGAAATTATTCTAATTTAACCAATCAACGTTCAAAACACGGATTAGGCGAATAGAAACAGATGCATCGAATATAGTGTACATTTTTCTGTTACTGGGATATATCTATATGCAGTTTTTTAGTGACATGTACCTACAATTACATAATGCTGGTTACAATATAACCTGCATATTGCCATTAATAGTGAGTTACAACTTAACTTACAACGACGACAAAAAAAGAAGAATTATATAGAGAAAAGGAAGGCTATAATAGGCCTTCTCTGTATTTATGTAGGTACAAAGATCCGTATCATTGACATGACATCCTTTTAACAAGCCAATATGAAATGAATCTATATATTTTTTTTCATCGTAAATATTGTGTTTTCATTATCTTTAATAAAATTATTATGAGAATAAAATGTATGGGTTAGACTAAGTGAGTTGTCTAAACTAATTGATGATCGTATCTATGAGGTTTTATTCTATATATAGATATACCTACATACATAGATTAGGAAAGGAACCAGTTCTGGAGATGTTGGTGGTCTACGAGTAAAATGTTGTGAAGAGATAAATATAATTGATAGACTATGTTCATAAATTAGAAAACAGATTGAGTTTTACTCTCTCCCAACCCACAAAAAGGGGCCATAAATACCCAACAAGTGGCTATCTTTCCATTCTTCTACCATTTATTAGCTTCATCGTGACGTATGCTAAGTATCTTCAAAAAGAGCAGTGCTAACTACGGGACTGTAACCTGTTGTTTCAGATATTCATTATTTGTTATATAATATTTAGGGATTCAATCAAATTCTTTCTGATACAGAATGGGGATCCAAATCTTAGGGTAGTATTAAATAACTATTAGATCTGCATTATTTTTAATTGTGCAATCAAACAATAGCCCGAATAAAAATAAACAAGTTTTGTGGCCATTCCATGTCTCTAAGTCTAAAAATGTCGGAGCAACTAGAAAAAAAGCCAAGACGTGTGCAATATCCTCGACTCCATTGTCATCACCGAGAAGTCTCTAGAGACCGTTGGCATCTCTATCTGGA
Organism: Lepeophtheirus salmonis; assembly: GCF_016086655.4. NCBI lineage: Eukaryota > Metazoa > Arthropoda > Copepoda > Siphonostomatoida > Caligidae > Lepeophtheirus > Lepeophtheirus salmonis. Next base: position 41,300,693 of record NC_052131.2, read on the forward strand.
CTACCTACAACATCAAGAAGTCAATTAAGGATAGGAATAGGGTTGTAATTTCTATTCTCAATCTGACTATCTCACATTTCTGTAAGCAACATTATGACTGACTTCTAGCCTGCCTTCACGTGGCCCTCCTCCTGACTTGATCTCAATACCCTGGACTTTGTAGTTAAGGACGTATTGGAGCAAAATGATATTTTGTAGCGAATATTTTAGTCAGCCACTTTTCTTTTGATATTAGGCCATTTTTTAACTACTCGAGTCTTCGACTTTAAGCACTCATAGTTGAACTTGAAACCATCTTCCCAATCTGCACACAAGTTGTAAGGAATAACCCAATAATTGGCCAAAGTTGTTCATATGTTTTCAACTACCAAGTGATTTCAGACTATTTATAAAATACTTATCCTTCTAAAGAATAAGTTGTGAGATATCCGTTACAGTTTTCATCCCCGTGGAATTTATATAGTATTTATTATATCAAAATTGGAGAAAAATTCCTTATAAACTAGCTCTCGAATCCAAGTCCCGACCTCTGTTCATTATATAAGAAAGGTTGCCTTTTCTTTTAGCTATGCTGAATTTAGAAGGAGACCTGTGAAAATAGTTTAGTATTACTAAAACGAATCCTTCTTTTTGTTAGAAGACTTTTGAGCCATAAATTGTCTACTACGATAAAAACTATATATATTCATTAATGTCGTCTCAAATAGCCATTATATATACTGATCCCAGTTCTCACCTCATTAAAAAAAGAGATATAATATCTAAGCAGAGAAGTCTAGAGATACTACATAGGTAGCTAGCCCATTAAAGAATCAAAGATTGAAAACAACGTCAAGAAGTATCTGTTTTCTTTTGGTTGAATGTGGTATATTAACATATATACTTATATGTTAATAATTTATGATGCTAGATCTAGGTGTGAAGTAAGAATACAAACAACAATGCAGGCTCATCAAATAAGAAAATACAATTCAGATTTAAAGTCTTTTACATACAAATACATATATGATATATTATTTTCTCGTCATCCATTTGATAAAATAACATTTAATAAAATATTTTTTTAATAAAAACTTTTTATTAACAAAAAGTAAATAAGTACCTACTGCTTATTTTGCTACATGGAATGAAAGAGGACACCATCACCACGAGGAACGAATCAAGTGAGGAGCTGATGATGTTGATAGGGATCATATTTAAATCTAATTCCATGGTTTATAGTGATGGAATTTACCCACTTCTCCTCGCTTTTTGTTATTGTTATTTTAAAGGTTAATGACCTAAAAGACATTTCACTTTTTTTTCTTATAGTAGATACATAGTAATATGTAGTTGAAACAGAAAATGGTTGAAGTATCACTAATTAAAGTATCAGATCTACTAATAACATGGTTTTTGGTTGTCCATGAGTGGGTTTTTACTTTTTCCTATTTTTGAGTAACCAGACGTTCTTTGGTTTTCGAATAAAATGTATATAAAAAGAGTGTTTCCTATCTAAAAAAGAGGGAACAAAGACTAATAATAAATTAATTAACTTTTTAGACATAAATGTACAAGTACCAAGACGATCAACGTATCTAATGGCGAGAGTAACAATGACTGAAAACCTCTCATTCAGTCAGTGTACAGGCTCCACAAACTATTTTTTACAAGTGGAGGGGTCAATTACTGTTATTTAAAACAACACATTTATTTTGCTTACATTTGTACCTTCTAAAAAAAGGATGCAGGTCTCTAAATTTAATTGGTAAAGTAGAATTGACATGCAAAATGCAAAGCATTTTCGCCTACGGCTAAAACCACACTTATTCTTCTTATTTATGCATACAACACGAAAATAAGAATTTCAATTTTCAATTGCACAAGGTTCAGCATTTAGAACTTTTTTTAATGACGTTTTGTTCGTATAATTTCGATTCAGAGCCATACCTTGAAATGAAATAACTTTATTGTTGAACATTTAAGGTAATAAAAATGGATACAAGCATTCCAGTAACAAAAAATGAGTTACATATTAAGTTATCTTGAATACAGTTCCAACAAAATGTGTATACTCATACAAAAATTAATTAAAATGAATGAGAAAATTAGGAAACTAATATAATTTTAATTGCTTTAAATTATAAATAAAATAGCTTGGAGAAAATTTAATTTCGTATTTCCCCACACCTTTTTTTGAACGCATTATATCTTGTTATTTTGTTAGTCACGTCGGATCATACAATATAAGGTTTTAAAGGTGTAAGCGTATACTACAAACAATTATTGAGCAGTATTGTGCTAGGCGAGTTCAGTCGTGAATTATTGTGCGTCAAGGATGGAGGTTTCAAAGGAAGAAATTCTTCATATTTTATATTTTTTCTACCTGTATGGAAAAAAAACGCGTCGAAAGCAACCAAGGAAATTTTCAATGAGTACGGGGTGGATACTCGTTCGGTTCGTGTTGCAGAACAGTAGTTTGAGCGATTTCGTTCTTTTGTAGTGGAGGTGAAGGATACACCATACACTGGTAGGCATGTCGTCGAAAATGTTGATGAAATGCTTTTTAAAATATTTAATAAATAAGCAATATAAGTTTACGTGAAGGTGTTTCAAAGTGTAATTAATAATTATTTGACTAATTTTAATAAGTAATTAATATTTTAGAGGTGGAAAGAATAACCACGATTAATATAAGTTACATTTCTTTAAGTAACTATTGATTAGATTTAAGTAATCTGATCGACTTAAGAAAAATAATTTTTTTTTCACTTTTCTTGCCTCAAAAATACACATATTTTTGTGCTCTATGGCTCAAATAACACTAATAAATCTATAATTTAGCCAGTAGGCGTTCGAAGACATTTTTTTTTCTTTTTGTTGTGTAATGTAATAATTTAGCTTGTAAATCTGGAATTTTATTAAAAAGTTCATGAAATGAAAACTGTGCTATAGGAAAACTCCAACTGATGAAATTCAGACCAAATAGGCTGGTTTAGTATGGAATGCCACTTCATGAGGGTGCATTGGTACTTGTTTTCCCACTTTAATATAAATAATAGGGGCCAAACAAAATTATTTATTTACAAAATCCTAATTATTTCCTAAAATATTACTCCAAATTGTTATGTTCAAATTAAAACAAAGTAAGAAAGTAAAAGACTTGAACATTTATTTTCCCATAGACCAGACTCACGGTAAAATCAGCCATGGTTCTGGGCTAGTGTTGTTAGGGAATACCAATACCCTAGTAGTACCTGGGTACTGACGCATTTAAAATGGTAGTATACAAATACAAACGCCCTTCTAAGTATATATCAAATACCAGGATGTTCTGAAAAGTTTCTGACCTAAAAAAGATACAGGACATTTTTTTCTAAATTTTTATTTTTCAGCTTAGTCTCTTTGTAATTTTACACACTTTTTCACAGCTAGGTTTTTATCTTTTAAACCCGTCCAAATAATACTCGGATTTTTTCTCTACAAACTAATTGTTTCCAAGACACTTTTTTTTTGTCCCAATTAATCCAAGTTGGATTAAGTTAGACGCATCAAATTTTCATACAAAATGCCCTTATATGTATATCTACTCTTGTTTAAATCTATTTAAAGGCTACAATTTCAAAAAAAAAAAAATATTTATCAAGAGTTCGAACCTCAATTTTTTCATTTTTATACGAACACTCGCATCAGCTCACTCAAACGACTGTTACTTAACAACTGCACGTCCAAAATACCTTAAACATAAGACAAAATATTAGTATTGGGGGCAAAAATAGTAAGAGCGGATAAGGAACTGTCTTCACTGTCCCAGAGTTAACTTGATTCAATTCAAATTGACTTAGAGCAGTTTAAATTTATACATATATATGGAAACCAAGTTAGGCACAAACCTAATGTTTTGAAATCTCATGATCATCTATTTCAATTTTTATACTAAATCCCACTTTTGCTGGTTTTTAAAGTTTGATTTTTAGATTATCATCTCAATCATTTCTTTGACCATTTTGTATCTCTTATTATTTTTGGTCATCCTCCTCCTACAAAACTTTAGATTTACTCCGCTTCATTAGTTTATCTTTTAAGTAATGTCTTTTTTATTATTTTTTTTTTTACTTGTGCATTGAAAACCAAGTATTATAAATTACTAACATAGGTAGAGTCGTTTTTATAATCATTTGTTTATATTAAACTTAAAATGAAACAAAATTCGGCGCCAGACGTGGAATTAAATTTTATCTTAAGCAATTTCTGTCGAAAAAAAAAAACAACGACTACGAGCAAGTAATTTGCAAATGATTATTATTATTTTCGTGTTTTTTTAGTGAGGTTCTTTGTGTTGTATTTTTATTCAATGTCTATTTGAATATGTAATAGCAAAGATATGATATGGAATCGTTTTAAATAAATATGAGTTACTGCCTACTAACAGAAGTCAATTAAATCTTATTTTTTCTGATACTGTATGATACCTGATTTCAGGTATGCTGGTCCTACATATTTGACCCACTGATAACAAAGTCTTTATCTTCATTTACTTTCAGTTCAAATAACTAACGTAAATAATTTCATGGGGTTTCAAAAGTCTGAGATAGTTCATTTCAATGTTTTTTTACAAAGAGCTTTGAGCACCTATAACAACTATGCTTGCGTAGGTAGGGTGTTGGTTGTTCCTTTTGCTGCTAGCCAGAAGTGGTTGGCGTCAGTTTAAAAAAAAAAGACATCGATCACCAAAGTATTTATTCCACAATCGTGGAAAGGTAAAGTGTTCATATTGCGACCCGCGCCGGACGAAAAAATGTTGAGATTTAAACTTCTTAAATCTGGACAGGTCCTTTTTCTGGAGAGTAAGGAGGGAATTATGATTCTGCTCTTTGCCACACTGCAAGGAAAACGTTCACCTGATCATCAGTTTGGGTTTTTTTTTTTTTTTGACAACTTTGTTAGATAAAGTGTTTGGCCTTTTTTGTGTCGCGTTTAGTTGATCGAAACACCAACAGATCCTGCTAGATTACAACATCCTGGAAAAATTCCGGAATCGACCAAAGGATTTTGTCATCAAGACTTGCTCCCGTTTCCGAGGTCAAGTCGAGCCCGTTATTGACGCCAAAGTTGATTATATCCAGTAATATTTTTTTTATAGTCAGCTTTCAGATAGTAATAGTATTTATTAAAATCTTTTTATTTTTTTAAATCGTATTGGTTATTAAATATAGGTCACATCCTGTATGGGTATCAAAAAACAGCCCTTTAAGTGTTGTTTAAATTTCTTTCACATCTATTTTTCAATAAAAAAATGTTACAGATTATCTACAGAGTAAAAATGAGAATCATATTTAAGTCTTTTATTTAATATTTTTAGGTCTCTCTACGGACATATAGCGATAGAATAATAATAAAAAAACAAGAATCAAAAATTGATATTAATACAAAGAATTGATTCGTAATTGGTTAAAATATGTGATCATATCGTCCAAATGAGTATATTTTTTTTCTTTTCTCATTTGTTCCTTTTGAATATGTTTTAAGATGCAAAGTTAATTATAATGCAAATCTTACATTTTTCATTAAACCTTGATCAGAAAGAATTAAAACAATGAATAATTGATAATAATTTATAAAAATTGGAAGAGATAACATAAAATAATACTACAGTTTACAATAATAAAGATACATTAGGAATTTTCATTAAAGGAAAAGAAAATACACACTCCAGACACAGAAAAACAAACACTATTTCTATTTTTGATTATTTTACCACTTTCTGAATATTAAAGACTATTTTAAAATAACATTGTAAAAAATCAGTAAAGTATCTAAAAAAAGTTATAACGTTTAAAAGTATGTTAGGTGAAATCATCCAAGTATGTCAAAAAATAAAGATAAAGCCAAAAACTGTACATAATAAAGAGTTATCAGGTCGTTAACTTGATTATATCACGTAACCTTTTATACACACAGAAACATGAAAATGGCCAAAATCAAGTAGTCAAATTTTCCCAAATATGGAACTATTATTCAATAATTGTTGGGAATTGATCAAACCTTAATAAGAACTCATTTTAAATTGTTCATAACCCTGATTTGAAGGGAAAAAAAGAAGCAGAAACATCGACAGCTGAGAACAAAATATCCTGTACTTTTTTGTGTGTCATATACAGCAATAGTTAACTTTTTGGGTATTCATCAATTTAAGAGCAAATGTAATTCTTACTTAACTGATATTGATTGTTCAAAAAGTGTATTTTGTAATTTTAGATAATGTTGTCTGCTAAAAATATTGAGTAAATATAAATTTTTGAAAGGCAGAATTGCCTCAAAGTTTAGTACTGAAATCAGAACTGAAAATGAACATGAAATGTTAGAGCATTAATATAGGAAAATAAATAAATCATAAATCATGTACACGCTTGTAACAGCCTGATTTTTTTGTCAAAATTGTTCCCAAAACATTTGAAAGTTGCTTAGTTTTCCCTTATGTAATACTTATCTACCTTAAAAATAAAAATTATGTGGCCGTTTTTGAGAAAATTGATATCATATATGGAATTTTCTATTATTTACTGGCTCAAAAAAAAAAAGAAGTTTCAGCTTCCAAAAGTCCTCGATATTTTTAATTTAGAGAAATGTTTTAAAATTAAAAGTGTAGTATACGTAACTAAAAGATTGCAAGGCTATTAAAAAATGTAAAGTAAATTGAGGTTATGCTATATATTTATTGGTGAAATTATGTACTTTTGAATATAAAGTTGTTGTTTTTTTGTATATAATATATGGAAGTCAAATGAAATTTTTCAAAAAATAAGTTTTATAGTCATACACACAATCTTTCATTAATATGTTTATAATGTTCCTCACAAGTGCCTCCTTCCTACTCCAAAAAAGACAATGATGATGTAGAAACTTTTCGAATGAGTGAAGAAAAAAACATCTTCTAATAGAGGAAACTTACACAATTGGTATGGAGAGTGGTGAGGGACATAAAATTGGAGGATTTATAAAAATATTGCCTCATTTTGATAAATGAATGTGCATTTGTAAATAAAAAAAATTACGTCATAAGTGTGTCCTAAAAGACCTGTGAATACATTTTCCCTATCCTTAAAAAGTATTCCAAGGAAGAGATCATCAAATGTGCCAAAGTTATTTTCAAAAGTATTCAAAGCCATCTGATTTCCCATTACACATGGTGGGTAAATTATAGGCTCATTAATTTTTTTTGCCCCAAATAAAGGGGCGAAAAAGAAGGGTATTTGTTGGCGGTTTGAGGAGAGAGAAGGAGATGATTTTCAATTATTCCTCAAGTGTTCTTACTCACCAAAAAGAAGAATGAGACATAGAGAATATTTGGAACTGTTGATGAGGAGGATATCTACTTGCCGTCCTAATTAATGAGAACTTATATTATTATACTTAAATTTGTGACTTCATTTTATAGACTGTTACGGCTGACAAAAAAACAACAACCAAAAACTCTGACAGGAAGTTTTATTAATTATGAATGCTATATTTTAAATGATAAACTAATTTTAGATTTGTAAATACTTTATTTCGGCATTTTAAAACTTATGTTATTTGAAATATGTTTGTGTTTGTTATTTTGAATATTTGTTTAGTTGTTTGTTTTAAAAAGTAATTATGTTCTTTTACTTTTATGTATTTTCGTTGAGGATAATTAACCACCTCAACTCTGGGCCAAGAAAAAGAAAAAAGGAAGCAAATAATAATCTTTGAAAATTTCAAAAATTCAGTCATTTTATATATATTATCCAATCATAAGATCAAAATGCTAGCAAATGATTTAAGAACTTTTATGAGTGACAAACATATTATACAACATAATTTTAAGAAGGAATCCATAAAATAATTGGACAAACTTGGTCAATTTTTGTCTTTGAATCATATACCATTTTTAAATTTCACAAAAATGTTAGTCGTTTACTAATATGACTTCCTTGTATTTATTTGATAAAAAAATACTTAGGAAGAAAAGTAACTAATTTTACCTAACAAATACATACAAACTCATAAATATATTTGACATTTCTAAATATTTTTATTGAAACTGTACAATTTGTAAACAATATTGCTGTATTATACTTTTGATAAGAATTTTTTTTTTTAATTTGAATTGTCAAGGAATCAAAAGAGTTCAAAATTCTTTTTTTTTTTTTTTTTTGAGCGAATAAAAATATGGAAAATTTGCCATAAAATATCGTTTATCTCAAAAAAATGGCCAGATAATTTTTTTAAACCTTTCAAAATGGATAATAATAAATACCAAGGAATATTGAACAGTCCTTAAAAGTTTTTGGGAACTGTTTGGACGAAAAAAATATATCTTTACAAGCGTATATATATATATGTAACTACGTTGTAATTTTTGCCACACACAATAATATTCAAACTCGAGATATGTTATGGATTAGTATTTATTAGTATGTTTTTTATAGGGTTTTTAGATGGAGAAAAAAACCTACTGATTTTATGGTCATAAAGGCAAAATTTAACAAGACAAACAAAAAATCCATTTTATACCACCTTTGACACTGCCAAAACTTCTTTTGAAGCCATAAAATGTTACTAACATTTGTGGATAGACATTTGTTCAGATCTTTGTCTGCTACACAGACTCATACGAGTACAGATAACCTTTTTCATTTCTCAGTTTAAAAATGGACTTAAATTCATGGAATTCATACTATATTTGCAAATAATTTATCTTAAGGAGTGAATCAACCATTCAGTTTAATGCTTTGACAAATTAGTCCTGATGGATCCCTTGAATATGTACATATAAATATGAATTAGTATAATAAAGTTTAGTAAATGGGTACTTTTAATATTCAAATTGAGTAAATTGTGATGTCAAGTTTCTACCTGCATTATTGACGTAACAGTGACATTATACGCTCTTTTTTAAATTGAACGATATTTGTTTAATTTATCAACATTTACGTATGGTTTCATGAGTTATAAGTGAAAAATGACGTCACTGGAATAAAAAAAATATCGTGGAAACTGTACATCATTTATTGAATCCTCATAAAAGTAACAGAAGAATGCCCAAAATCAATTTGTAATTATTAAATTATGCATGCATAAACATTCAGGACACTGATAAATGGTCGTTTTTTTCGGAAAATCAATGGCCAACAACAAAATATATAGAAAGTAATTTATTTATTTGGATTAACGCCGTGTATTTCAAAAAATATGTTGTTGTTTTTGTCAGCTCCTGATTTGTCTAATTTTAACCTTGGAAATGAATATTAGTTGATCTTCAACTTTTTGTCACTCAAAAAAAACGTATATAACCATAGAACATTGTTGTATATAGGGTAGGGAACCAAAGCCTTACAATTTAATCCCCTTTATTTTTCATAACTAGCCTCATTATGCAAGAAAACGACATCTGAAGAAAAAAATCGTTTTTATCCGACATCCCAAAGGATAAAAATGTCGGAGCAATAATAAAAAACCGTGCTTTTGTCAAGGCAGAAAAAGCTGCAGAACTGGAGAAAAATGTCTTCCGAACCTTTCATTTAAATTTGGATTAGTTCTGCACTGCTAACAAGATAGTGTGGCGTGCCATGGACGCGACCTTCATTGTCAAGAGCTGCCAATCTGTTCACCAGATTGTTGTGGGTGTTATCCTTGTATAAGAGGACATCTTGAATAAAAATATATTATTTAAATATCTCACAAATTAGTTTTGAGTTGTCTGATTTTGATTCCATAACAATCCCGTATGTTGTAATTTAGTTATGCTATATTGTACAACAGGGTGACCAACCCAATTAGATTTACCTGGTAAATCTGCCATTTCCCAAACACAGCCAATCAAATTATTCAATGAAAATATTTCGCTGCAGAATAATTTAATGCTAAGTTATCTTTAAGAAGAAGGGCTACGGAAACCCTTTCTATTCTACCTCTTATCAGTTGTTTTTTATTATGAAAGAACATATTTTACGTATATATTGTACATATATAGGCATGGGTAGGTAGGATCATCATGAAACTTGATGGATAAGAATAAAAAGCTATAAGAAATAAAAGTGTTCCAGGGGGTCTCTCTGTATTGTTTAGATTACCGGTACATATACAAACTACATAATATTATAAATTGTATGGAAGTCGTCGTTTTAATAGCAATAATAATATACAATATATTCATATCTAATTTGTCCATCTTGATTCATTTACTGCCTACATGGTAGTAGACTAAGTAGGCTACATAGACCAGACACTCTCTTTTTATTTATTAACTTTGGAGTAAGTAAAGAACACTTGAGGAGGGAAGGGGGAAGAAGCACTTATAATCGTGTAAATGGCATATTATTTTCTCCATGTATTTTCATAAATCTATTATAGAATACATGTTGTGTACAAGTTGCAACCCAAAAATGAGATGAAGGGTTGTTACTTATATTTTTCGTTTGAAGGTAACTATTTAACAATACAATTTTGCAAAATATGCTTTAATTACTTTATTCAGAAAACAATATTTTTTTACAGATAACCTTTAAATTTTTAAGCCTTTAGCGTTCCAGTGTTCCGTTCGAGATACTTAAATGTCCAAAAAGAGAAGTTCTATCTTCGTCATGGTATAAAGTACTCAACATTCATTTGATGCAAGGATAAACGTGAAGATCTCAGGAGTAATTTGAACTATTATTTCTTAGGCATTTATAAATAAAAGAGTATAGTACTCTGATTCAATTTAATCAAATGACTAGACTTTACTAGATGTTTTCGGTCAGGATGAAAAACAATTATTTAAAGTTGTCTTATTCAATTTTAGCTTTTAATTTTTTGCATTTAAAAAAAAACAAGAGTCCCGAAGGGGATATATGACTGCTATGTCATAAAGTATATAAGTCCAATTTTTTCTATTAATTAAAATACAACATTGATTATTTTTCTTTGCTCTAATATCTACAATATTTTGAGACATTCTTTACAAAATTCCTATTGTTCATTAGATCCCATCGTTTTCTTTTTTCTCCAGTTGTAAAATTGTGTGCAAATGGTTGGTTTCTTAGGACACTCTAAAAGCGACATTGAAGTCGATGGTGACAATGATATTATCGATCCCAGGTTCCTGACAGACTTAGAAGATGAAAAGAATATCCCGATAAATATACGTTAGTTAAAATCAATGGATAAAAAAAATATTTATTGGGACTTTTACTGTATAAAATTAAACATGATTTTTTTGCTAATTTCAAGACTGTGACAAAATAGTAGCCAGCATCCTGCACATGACCATAATGGAACATTTTTTGTCTTTTTTTATAATATATTTTATTTTTATTTTTTGTTGTAAAATTTTATTAATTATTTTCATTTTTCTAGAAAATAATTTTTCTTTTTTAAATACCATTAAAAAAAATAGTGACTGATTAATCTTCATTTGTCCATTTCTCATAAACACATAATTAATCGTTTGTAATTAAAACTACTGATTTTGTAAAATTGAATCAGGCATTTTGCGTTATACAATTTGTAACTTGTACAATCTGCTTATACAGGTACCACCTGTACATAAATTGCAATATTTATATATATTTTTTAAATACATCATAAAAGTATAATAACTACTTTTTAACAAAATATGTATTTAATTAAAATCTACAAATTAAAAACTGTGTAGAGGTAAATTCCCTTTGTTTTAAATATGTGCCATTTTAATACCCATTAAAGATCCATCGGTCATAAACCACTGCGAGCATCGTGACCCCCCAAAGAGAACTTCATAGTATCTATCTCTCCCTCTCCAGCTTTTCTTCTACATAAAGGAAGAAAAATGAAATAAGGCGTTAAATGGGTTGTTACTTAGAAAATCACGTCATACTTCTACTTTAATCTTTTTATATTGAGATCACTGATCCCAAATACATAGTAGTTTTGCTACGATGCCAATATTTTCATATTGGTTCTATTAACTAAACAAATGTCCCTATTTAGCTACTTTTTAATACTTTTTCGACTTAAAATATTAATTAAAAATCTGATTAAATTCCCTTCCAGTTGCTTCCTCATGATTTTTTTTATAAAAGAACAATTTCGTTTGTTTGTTTTCTTGGGTCAGAAATACCCAGTACTGGTATAAAAAAAACACAAGTGAATAGTTAATAAAGTGTAGAATAAGGTTGGGTCGTATCCAATTCAAACAAGTGACTAATTGCGTCATTACATTGAAGCTGTCTTAAATTTCAACTTGCCTTAAAATTGCTGTAACTTGATATAATTCTTTAATAGTAGACGATGCACTTGGGATTAGTTTTCTTAATATTTTAAAATTTGTTAGGTGACCTAAATTATTTTTTAAATATTGATTGAATTCTGCTTGGAAAAAATATTTTGATCCAACATTTAAATAAGCTCTTTTCAAAATATTGGATTTTACCAGCTCTAGAGACTTTTTTAAGGAGTCATGAAAGGTTTGTTTATTTATTTTGTTTTTGTTTGTGGTACAAGGAGTCGATGCCCGATTTATAATAAAATTAAAATTAATACTAAATAATTTACTAAAATCATACAAAAATTGAATTTGAAAACATTTTGATTCAATTTTTTATAAAAGAAAATTAAAAGTTAAAGAAAAAAATACAATTATAGTTTCAGCTATAAAATAATGCAATGAAAACAAACATGCAAACAATACCTATAGTTTTCAAATAAACCCTTTATTTGAATTTTTCTATAATTAGACACAAAGTGTAGGAACTTTATTCAAGATAACTTAACAAATATTTTATATTGGGATTGCTGGAATGTTTTATCAATTTTTATTATGTTTAATTTTATTTGTATTGTTAAAACATTTCCAAATACAGCTTTGAATGAAAATTATAATCTAAAAACTTTCATTCAAAAAAAGCTTTAAAGACCAAACCTACTGCAATTTAAAATTTAAAGATCATTTTCCCGTTCTATGGCTTAAATATCAATAATAAGTATGGGGTTTAGCCGGTGAGCGTTCCAATACCTGAGTTTAGTTGCATAGTGTTATTTACATATTTGGGAGGCACAAATGAGTGGTCAGGGAAAACTTGAATTAATTTTGTGTAGCTTTTTATTTTTGAGGATTTTTTAATAAACCTTTTTATCATTCAATATACTATTGGCTTCAATGACACCCTCGATTCTGGCTCTAAAAATGGCACACTCCTTCTTGATATTCGGTTCAAAGTAGTCTGTTCCCTCTTTTTCGATGGCAGTTTTGAGCGAGTCCACAGTAGGATGAAGAGTTTAATTAATCTTCCTCGCGATTGCTCCCCACCAAAGATAGTCGAGGGGGTTCAAGTCTGGGGTACTAGGCGGATTTTGAATTTTAATAAAACCAAGTTTGCTTGCATTTATATTATAATTTATCTTTGAATGTAGATACTTGATCTATGAAATAACAATACAATACTTTTTTGTGCTTGCACGTTATATTAAAAAAAAAAAACAAAAAAAAACCTGTATGGGAATAGACAGTGATGCTAATTTGAGACATACAAGTTGTAGCTGTGACGATGGAGAGGGTTAGACAAGGAAGTAAAGAAGGACATTGTCAAAATTTCTCGGATATCAATCCTTAATTCTACTTTGAGTCCAAGAGCTATAACTCATATATACTAGCTAAGAATCATATATACTTGTCGTCTTTTATGAGCACTTGCGAATGTTCAATTCGGTTTTAGATTCGTATATATCAATGCTAGCTTATATGTAGTAGGAAAGGAAGTTCAGTCTTCAGGAATGGAATAATTGTTATTTCGATTCCCTCCTCTCTCTTGATAAGTCATATCAATTAAATAACGAATTTATTTTGAAAAATAAACAAAGCACTAAGTTTTTCTGTACTTATCCTCCGTTTTAAAGAACAGGAATACAATTTCTTGTTGATCCCTTGTCGTTAATATAATATATACCTATATTGGCCATTTCATTATATAGTATTATAATACAATATCGAATAAAATAATACTATGTAGATATTAATATTAATAAATATAAATATGTAATTCATTTTATAAATGGTGAAGAAATAATATGAAGGTGATAGTTTGGGAGTACATAGGAGATATATTGCAGTTGGTATGATTGACGTATTTGGCTAACTACCAGATGATTTAGGGCCTTTTTCCTGTTTCTTTTCGGATGAAAGGTTATGTGATACAGTAAAGGTAACAACGTGTAGAATAATGATTATAATCTATTCGTAAAGTAAAGAAATGCTGTGTATTTGACTACTCAACACATAAAAATGTCTATTATATGATTTGTTCTCTCTTTCTATCTGCCTTTGTGTGATTTTAAAGTCCTTCTTCCCTCCACTGTGTAATGTGTATTGTATGATATATTTATAATATATATATAATTATACAATCTTAGAACCGGAAATGTGTATTAATCAAATACGGAAATTAAAAAAAAATAATAAAAAAGAGTATAGTATGTAACTTATACTCGAGCTCTATGTTTGGAAGTAAGTACAGTGCCTACACTACCTACCTACTATAAATTTGCTTGACGCCTTCCTCATAACTTGAGACATATTTACGTCTTTCATACGAGTACATGGGTACACATTATGTACATATATTAAAATTTACTTATGTACGGAATGATGTATGTGATTAATTTCCATTAAAGAGCCATGTTTTATCATTCAATGTTAAGAACCTTCATCTAGAACTGTTGTATAGTAGTCTGGGATCGAATAATTTGTTCATGGACTCGTGCTTTTCTCAGACTCGGAATCTTGTGAGCTTTAGCTCGATACAATATGAAAATTGTCATAACTTTGAAAAAAGCTTCTTAATTCAAATTTAAACAAGGATATTGGCAAAGATACAAAACATTTTTTCTAATTTTTTTATTTTATTTTTCAACAGGGTCTTCTTATTACTCTACAAACTTCTCCCAGCGATGCTTCTATTCTGTAACCCGTCCCGATTGTACTCGTTGTTTTTCTCAACAAAAAATTGCCTAGGAGACACTTTTTGTTTTTGCCTCAATTACTCTGAGTTGTATTGATTTAAACGTGTCAAATTTTTAGACAATAAGCATTTATATGTCTGCTATTGTTTGAATTTATTTTTTTAAAGGTCACACTCTCACAAGCAATTATTTAATGACAGCTCGGTACTTAATTTTGTCCATTTTCACAAAAGCAGTCACATCAACTCACTCAAACGACTGTTACGTAACAACTGCACGTCCAAAATTGGTGAAGCATTAGTGAATAACAGCCAACAGATGCTAAATAGATGTAAATAGCTTTTATCCACAAGTGCTGTCATCTTCATGTTGAGGTCAAAAAGTTGTCAGACCACCCTTGTAATTGCGAAACAAATATTCCAGATGACTCTCCTTCTTTTCTGACTACACACAAATGTTAAATCCGATCTTGTATTAATCAATGGTATGGGTTCAGTTATAAGCTGTATAAAAGGAAGTTCACTCACCAGCAGGAATTCAAGAGCTTATGGATAGAAAAAACACTGCTCAGGTTGGCAACTGATAAAAAAAAAAAAAAGGGGGGGGGGGGTTGAGTAAAAATGCTTACGATTAACGTCACAGTTAGCAGATTATTTGACATTGATTTATTAAATTAGAGATAAACTATCAACCCTCAACAGTTTACAAGGATTAATACTATTTTCTGCAATTATTATTTTAGATTATGAACTCACTGATATAAAATATTACATAAAAAAAAGTACTCAATTGGTTTGCTGAGACTTATAATATCATAATATGTAAGAACTACTAAGAGTAAATAATGTTTTATATATAGAATATCCATTTTTTGATCCATATTGGGGTGGCTAAACGCCACAGGTAAATACTCCAGCCATGATTTAATAGAATTTGAGGTTATAATTTCCTATAAACTTTTTAAAAAATCCCAAAAATTGAACAGAAAATTATTTTTTGACCTACAACATACATAGAATCACACCTGTTGAATGAATGAACTCTGTCAATATAAATTATTATTAGGCCCACATGGAAATATTTATGAATGAAAATGGCTTCATAATAATTTAAAATGAACTGTAGGGATTTAATCGATTTGTTAAAGAATGTTATTAGCCCAAATCTCCAAGGACTTTACTAATCATCCAAACAAAATAGTGCTGGAACAATCAATATGCGTATGTCATGAAAAATGTTTTTCCCATAAAAATACACAGTGAAGAAATGTATTATTCCTATACGAGGGTAAATTGAAAAGTCCGTGATAAGTCCGAGAGATGACACTACTGGCGCGTATGTAGGTTATGTTTAGTTAGTACCATCTCTTGGAAGAACAAACACCAACTTTCAGACAGATCGGTCTATTTTTGTCTCTTTGGCATTCGTGTGAATCGTAACTCACAAACACATCTTAAACCTTCATAGTTATTGAAGACAAGGTACACAAAACTATAAACAGCTGGATTTGGACTTTAGACTTGTTCATATAAAAATGGTAGTTACAATATCAAAAATGGCTTCAATCTACTCCAGAGTCAGTTTGTAGAATGTAACCGAGCAGAAAGAGTAATTGTGTTGGGGTAAAAACGGTAGTAGTGGTCATTTAGATGATCTTATTTGAAGAAATTCAAGAGGTTTAAAAATTACCAATTTCGACTCAAAAAAATCCATTTTTTTAAATTTAATATTTTAGTATTTTATTGTCCTCTGTAGAAAAGATCTTGTATTTCAGAAGAAAGGTATGAACGCAAAAAAGGAACAGTCGAATATTCATTGTGCCTATCTATTACCAATGCTTATTTTGCATGCTTTGAGATATATGTATCTTTTTTCTAATAGAAGAAATAGCACAAATAGTGTTTTGCATTCTACACATAATTTATGCAAAACCATCTATTAAAAAAAGTACAAAAAAAGATGACTCTGTTAAGAGACAGACAAAACAAAAAAAAATGAGCAATTATCTATACGCCAAATGAATATTATGCATCTTGATCTCTACTGACAATGTCATAGACAGCTACATATGTATGCCTAGCTAGAGATGTGTATTGCATATTAGTTATATATTTTACTAGGGGAGTAAAACGACATTTATAGCCAATTTAAATTCAATTTTTGGGAAATGGCTTATTTATACATATTTAAACCATCTATTTATGGAAGAAGTAGTGTTGGACTCGAGTAAAACTCGAACTTTCTGAATGCGACAATTTTTTGACAAATAACACGAAAAATTTGAAATATTCGAGTATAGATTGATCTCATCTTGAGTTGTTTCTACATTCTAATTGAGTAGGCTCTATTAATCAAGCCAAGTTTGTCTGTTGGTGGAGGACTCACTTTTGAGTGTGTGCTTAATATCTTAAAACTGTGAGACAGCTTGATCCAAGAAATAATAATTTATGTATTTATAGCTCAGTGCGTCAAATTAAAAAAATGAAGGGGAAAGCAATGTATGTGTCTGTTCATCGACATATACTAACTCCAAGTAATGCCAGGTAGTGATGGGTCGATTAAAAAAAACAAAAAAAAACCCTAATGCCGATTCCGATGCAATTCTATCAAAAAATAACGATTCTGATTCTTTAATATTTTAAATAATTGGTAAAAAATACAATTTTGCTATCAGGCCCATACACAAGATTAAATATACATATATATATATGATTTTTTTGGATTTTTTTTTTCAAAAATCCAAAGTTCTTCACAAAAAATTAAACTTTTTTTAAAAAAGTATAAAATATTATTATTTCTTTTACTTTGAAAAACTTGATTTAAAAAAAAATTGAAAAGTATAAATATAAATTTCAAATTTTTTTTAAAAGTTTAAATTTTCTAATAAAAAACCAAAATTCCTTCATTTGGGTGCTACTTTTTTTCATAACTTTGAGAAGTAATAAATAGTAAATGCTATTGATAAATAATAATAAATAAGAATGAAACATTATTTTCCCGATGCCGAAAAAACACCCAATTACGATTAATTCTCCCATCACTAATACCAGGTACTCCCGCCAGTTCCTTATTAATTGAAATATAATATTGGGCGCATTGTATATTAGATAATATTGTATTGACTGTAGTAAAAGGGGTCTTCAAACGACGCCCGAGGGCAAAATATATGGACCCCAACGTGACAATCTGGTCCACGACAATTAAAAGATTATAAAATGGAGCGTATGCAGGAAAGCATAATGTCGAGGAAATAAAACAGTTTTGGATTTAGCAACTTACTAGAGTCACTAGAATTGACAACATTATTAATAATATTTTTGGTTTGCTGTGGTTATATAGTTCAACTTTTTGTATTAATTTCCCTGAATACAAATAAGTTTTTTATAAAATTACCTACATCACACTATTAACATTATTACACTATGGAAGTATTAAAAGGGGATTTAGTAGTTGACAACATATATTTTATCATCTCAATGAAAAAAAAAAAAAAAAAAAAATGACTGGCCTTTACTAGTGTTGAAACTCGGTCCAAAACTTCTTTTTTTTCGGTTTGGTCTTAAATGATTTTTTCTTGACCGATTTGAATTGTTATTGTGGTCTAGACCCTAGACGACAATCAAATCGTTGTAAAAACTGAGAACTATTTTTTTAGTCTCAATATATAAGACTATTTTTTCCGTCCCAATTTTCTCCCCATCCCGCTTAATTCATGAGTTGTACAAATATTATTAATGAAACTATTGATAGCTCAAATAGTGTCATTGAATTTAATGTCATCAACAATTCATCATAGACTCAGTACTCTATTATTTGAATTCAATATAAAAACTCAAATCCAACACTAGAGTAAAAATATTGTGTTTATTTTTTCAAAAAATTGTACAAAGTAAAATGTAGATATGAACATACATTAAAAATTAAATAAGTTAGTCGTTATGAGTAGGTATCTTTTTATTTTATTTTAAATATTTTTCGGGGAAACGCGTGAATCACGACTCCATTTTCTACACTTTGTAATCTTTTATATTATATGTATGTATATATGAAGAAAAAATATATTTAATGCTATTGGCTCAGGTTTCCTATGGTACATATGTGATTCTAAGTATGCACATTACGATCTTACTAGAAAGGTAAGATTGATTGTGGGGCAATCTTTAAATGTAGGTATATTATACATACATACTAAAAAAGGTTCGTACATATATTCCTGTTTTTTTATTAGTCTTCCATATGTGATCCCTCAATATAAAAACAATCTTGGACAAAAATCAAAAGAAGAAGAAGATTTCAATTCACTAATTGACTTTATATACAGCCCAATATTACATAAAACATATTTGAGTCAATTATAGGCTTTGTATTCAAATGGATGGAATGAGTTAAGTTACCCAAGAATTATAGCTATTGTTTATAACCTTTATTTCATTTGAGAGACTTAAAGGGTGTGGATTTTAAATCCGGAACAAGTTTGGACTTCAATATCTTGGTAACCCAGAGATCTATGTTAATGAATAACTGTTCATCAGATTTAACGGACAAAACTGTATAAGAAAAAGTACAAAATCCTTCAGATGTCATCCAACTAAGAACGCCGTGCTCCCATTATTGTCTGCCTCCGTGCTGCACAAAGAGATTATTGAGATAACGAAGCTGACAAAATCAACTGTTTACATTATAGCCAAAATTTTGAAGAGTCTGATTGGTACGGAAAATCTGCAAGGAAGAATCGTGATTGTTTTGCTCTAATTACTGATAACAAATTAATGGAATACAGGATTTAAATAAATGGACATGTAGCCTCCTAGCTCATTGTATCTGAAATTCGTAGACTATTATGTCCAATAAACGTATACATAATACTGTTGACTCCTTTTAAGCTTCCATTCTTGAGGCAAAGGCCAACATGGACATGGAGTTCTATATCGAGGTCTGTACCAGGTTCAGGGGCATGTTTGAGCTTGATAATGAACTGCGGCGACTTTAAGTACTAGCTTGTTTTTTTGTTGATGGGTCA
Source organism: Lepeophtheirus salmonis (assembly GCF_016086655.4). Taxonomy (NCBI): domain Eukaryota; kingdom Metazoa; phylum Arthropoda; class Copepoda; order Siphonostomatoida; family Caligidae; genus Lepeophtheirus; species Lepeophtheirus salmonis. The sequence goes on from NC_052131.2 coordinate 41,320,632, forward strand.
TTTATACTTATATACATATTATATTAAAATTAGAGGTTTTTTAGATTTCTTTGTTTTCCATTTATTACAAAACCCAAATATGTAAAATGTTCTTAAACATACATTAGACCTGTTTAAAAAAAAAATATTGTTTCTTGCTTTTGGGTGTCAAAAGTACATATATCGAATTACAATTTTGATTTAACTTTTTCAAAAACCTAGACATATGGACTTTAGAGATGTAAAAAATGCCTATATTGAAGCTATTCCATATTTTTTGAATGAAAATAATTGACTAGATTATGTGACAAAGTGAAACTAAAATGCCAATTTGAACTCATCTTAATAATAGATGCTTTGTGATTTGGTTTTTGTAAGCATATAACTACGAAAATGGTATATTTCAATAAGTTAATATTGTATATTCTACATATAAATAATGTTCGGTATACTGGTACTATAGTGGTACCGGGCTACTAACACACTTGAAACGGTAATATACTAACTTGAGCCAGTGCTTGCAATCCCATTACGTCATAAATAAAATTCCTCCTGATAACATGCACCTCCAAAACCTCCATTATCCTAGCTGACCGCTTCCCAACATTCAAAAAAATAAATCCTACGGACGTTCCTGTGAGTAGATATAATTTAATCGTCTTAACGATACTTTTGTTTTATATTATTAGTCGAAATAGTTTTTACACCAAATACTAATTTTGTCCCAGAACCGGTATAAAATGTTAGTATTGTGACAATACTATTACGAGTACTGATAAACTAGTGTAGGGACTCGGTCCAAAAGGGATTTTGTGCGGGTCGATCTGAAGTGTTTAATTCTGGGGCAATCTGAACCGATATTTCTATCAATTATGGGCTTTATATTAAAATTTATGTGATGAGTTAAAATACACCCCATTCATGTAATTTCTGAAATTTTATTTGGCCCTGATTTCGTCAGATTCTATTTCTATCAACAAATTATTCTTATCAATTGCTTAGAGGCGCTGAAAATTACACTTAAACAAGCAAAAATTCATCGTCACAATGAAAAATTTGGAAATTGATGAATCATATTTGAAAAGGGTCAAATTGAAGCTAAATTAAGTCTCTTGAAACAAACAAAGGGTTTAAACTAAAGAAAATAACCCCCTATAATTTGGAATATAAAGCTTATTATTCGCACAAATTTTGTTATAAAATATTTGGCTGTATGTAGGATATATCAAGGTTAATAGAAATAAAAGGTAGACCATAATGTAATCGGGCTTACTCGAATTTTAAATTTGATGTATCGTACCAACTGCAGGCAAGACAGGCAGATTTTGACAAAACACGCAACCAATCAAAGTCTACGACGTCATTTTTGATAGAATTTTCCATTTGATATATCGTACTGACTGCCGGGCAAGAAAGACAGATTTAGACAATACACTGTGACTTATTATTAAAAAGTGTGGTGGAAGTCAAACATCAGTCGTATTCGTGTTATGGTATAACTTTTTATATTTATTAACCTTGGGATATATGATATTTAAAAAATAGATTATTTCTTGATTGACTGTTCTTTTTTATTCAAGATTTTTTTGTTAAATCACACGATATACACACGTTTAATAATATATTAAAATTGTGACTTGAACAACATAATATTCGGCTTATCAACAAAAAAGTAAGCTGGAATAATTTTTCTTAAAATTGAGCTTAGATTACATTTTGTATTATTTGACCAATAATTATCGTCAATTTCTATCCAACAAATCATTCTTATTAATCCTTTGGAGGTGCTGTCAATTACACTTAATTGATTGTCACTATAAAAAGAATGATACATTGATTGATTTTATTTAAAAAGGGCAACACATGGGCCAAAAATGTCTCCTAAATCAAATAAAGGTTCTAAACTATACCTAAAATTCTTGAGTATCTTAAATTAACCCACAAATTTGAATAATCAGCGTATAATTTACTCAAATATGTCAATCAAATATTTGGTTGGATGTACATATGTATAAAGTTAAGAAATAAATCCCTAATTTCTCCTTATATTTTTTTTTTTTAAAGATTGTTCTTCTGTTGAATGTCCCTTCCGTTCGAGGAGTTCAGCGTTGTTCTTTTAGAAGGAGATGAATCACTAATAAGTGGTAATTAGAGGCCTACTGGAGGCCGTAAAAAACGATCTGTAGTTGTGTGTATGTAGTTAGAGTATCTGATGATGATGACTATGATAAGAAGTAATAATTTTAATCACTAAGAGTGAAACCTTAGAAAGAGGTTAGAGTTCAATCATTCTCGTTTTTTCTTTTTCTTCTTCCCAGTCATTGAACCGATTTTTACTTCTTCTATGTACTGCTCCTAGTAAATACGTATAATAAGTACTTTTATAAAAAATAAGTTGACTCCGTATATGTTCAACAATACATACGCACCAGCAGACTCGTCGAGACCCAAGGAGAAAATGAAGGAAAACTCATCGTGAAAAGATAATCAAAATATAAATCATAACTTTACATAATAGATATAAATTCTAGGTACATTAGGGGTGTCAATCCATATGTAGTGAAAAGGGATGCAACAATTCGTCAGCTACTAATAACTCAATTTGACAATTAATCCGCTAATTCTGCTAAATAAGTGTTAAAGATTTATTTTCTAAATAACTATTACACACCTTCTTCGTTGAGTACTGCAGTTTCTCTGGCCACTTTAGTACCGATGTCATTGAAGGCAAATGGCCGTCCATGGAACTCTAGACACCCGGAATCAAGAAGGCATTTTATCTTATTTTTTCTCTTTAATTGATCAGATGGAGTTAGACGGATTAATTATAAGTAAACAATATAGTATTACATTTACTCAATTAGACCTAAAACGACAGAGATACGAACCTACGAACATTGAGTTCAAGAGAACAATTTATTCCGAGATCTTTGTCCATTGAGCTACGTCGTTCCATTTTTGCATTTTTTCCTTTTCACAAATGAGCCATTTCTTCTTATATCATAGTAAATATATTGTGTTAAGGATTTTGTAAATGCTTCACTACAATTTTCAACAAAGCTGGGTCTTCTTCAAATTCTAATTTTAACAATTATTTTGACAAAATTTTATATTAAACATTCGTAACTTACCACAGATATTGTTTAATATGTTTAGTTTTAACGAACTACTAATGAAAAATATATCTAAATACAAATTATGTTCTAAGAACTGTAAGTGTATAATGTATATATAATATACATAGAAGAAAAAGGATATATGACTCAAGTTGGGGAAAAAAGGAAAACAAAATAACGTCGATCCATGGATTGTCTTCGCTCTTGATAAAAATTAATTCATTTTTTAAATTGTTGTTATTATCTTTTAAAGAAGTGGCTTCTCTTTTGCTTGCTTTTACAGTAATTTCTTGAGTAGATGAGCAGTTTTTTTTTGTAAGGCTTCATTCATAAGTACTCAGTATAGCAATGGTTGATTGTAACAAGCACTTTCCACTGTTCATTTATTCATCCCAACATATAGTATGTGGAGTTGCAAGTGGAATTTTCCAATATTATAAGCATTACTGTAATTTACTGCATCTGCTATCAATGTATGTACTTGTAGTATCTACTAAAAAATTAATAAAAAGTCGGTAGATTAATAGATATTTTTGTCAAATTGCATATCAGTTCATCCCTAGTATTGTAAATACTTTGTTGGTGGTACTCCCTCTCCCCAAATGTGTTCATTTATTGTGAAAATAATAGTGTTATCAACTAGCAAATTAATTTTTTGTAGTAACAAAAATTAAAGTATGCACAATCATATTTTATAAGGTTTTGTTGAAGTAAGGATTAAATTGCTTAACTGACAGAAATATAAAGAAAAGATAGCACGATATGTGAAGTACTTATATACAAAATAGTTTCTTAAACTATCCTTCTTTTTATATAGCTAGGTTATATTTTACACTAAAATTGTTGAATTACTTTTAAAAATTTAGTTTTACAATTACAAAATTTAAAAAAATTTAAAAACTATAGCTCTATATGTTTGGATGATAATCAAAGGAGAAGAATAAATTTTGCAAAAAATCAACACTAAAAGATGGAACAAAGTAGCTCATTGGACAACGTGCTTGGGATAAATTATTCTCTTGAACTCAATGTGAACTCTGTCGTTCCTAGTAAAGGAAATATATTTAATGTATTTGGACTTCAAGGACCATTCCTAGATCAGATGGAGTAATTTTAATACTAAAATGTTGTCTATTAATCCTTAATCAGTGCATCCCCATCTGACCCATTAAAGGATCATTGTGGATGTGGATGTTTAGTACCTCCACATGAGATGTCATTTTGATATCACTTCCAATTAATCAATAGGATAAGTGATGTAAAGATGATATCCCTCGTATTTTTTGGAGTGGTATTGTACCCTTATTTTTAAATATTGTTTGGTCAAATTAAAAATAATTTGTGGTTTTTTTATTTATTTGCTATGAAAGAAAATTTCCTACTATTTTGACATTCTAGTGTGAAATGCCTGGAGTGGATCACTAAGTATTACAAATTTTAACTTTATTCATTGATAAACTGATTTTCACAAGAAAATGAACAAATTTGGGGATACCATCCTTACAAAAATATAATTTATGGGCTCACTCTATATGGAGTGACACCCTAAGGTACATAAAGTAAAAGAAAGAGAAAAAACTCAACACTTAAAAGTGTACCTATTTATGCATGAGTATTCATGCTCTAAAATATATAACTTGCAAAAGATATGTAAAAGTTTCCGTTGTGTGTACTTAGAATATAAAAAATAAAGGCAATGCCTTGATGAGCTGTTCTTCTTCTGTTATAACTTTCTTTCTTCTTTCGCTTTTAATAATTTTTTCTTAATGGCCTTATTTTGAGTGCAGACATAATATCAACTTTTTCCATTAAATACATATACTCATACATACATATATGTGAGTGTGCTGCTTCTAAAATACTTGTTCTGCATCCCGGATTTACAAAAGTATGTATATAGTATACACTTTTATTTCTGGCTCTAATTAAATGTTGTCTTTGTTGCTTCCTTGCTTATCATGTAAGGAATTTAAATGATAAAATTCATTCTGGGAACAAATGCTACAAATGAAGTAAGAAACTCTGTTACATAAATCATTTAAATCTATGTAGGTGGCCTATTACTACAAAATCAAGCTTGAATGATGTTTCTCAAAATCAAGAATGTAATACATTTGTATTCTTTGACGAATTATGTAACCAGTTTCTATCAACAAATTATTCTGATGTATTCTTTGGAAGCAATACCCAATAATGATAATTAATGTAGGAACTTTTTTTTTGTCACAATTAAGTGATTATAAAATCATGGATTTTATTTGAACAGCCATAATTAAGTCTTATAAATCAAATGAAGTTTTAAATGTATAGTTAATGTCTTTGATTGACTCACAACATCTCAAATTTTTTTAATATAAACCCTATAATTGAGCCAAATATGGCTCTAAAAACTGGCATGTACATGTTGTGTACAAGTTGAAATCTGTATAAGCAAAATGTGAAACTGGCAATTTCGTCGTCTTATGAAGTATTATTTAATTATAACACTGGTTATTCTAATGACCAGTTCTCCACATTGATGCAATCATTTTATTTTGATGTATTAGAATTACAGGGTAATATAAGTGTGGGCACTTGATTTTTACTATGTGCCAAAGAGTAATTAAATTTTAGTGTTTTGTATTCAAATAATCAAACCATACACTATGGAATATTTAATGTTCACAATACACTTGCGAACATTTAGGGGGGTTGTACAAATGAATTGAAGAAAACAATTGAATTTATCTGTGAGAGCAAAAACCCAAGATTTATTGTTGAAAAGCCTTTCCATCCTCAACGTGTAACTGTTTGCAGTTTGGTCATTGGACCTTATTTTTCCCAAAATGAGACTGGAGTACCAGTTACGGTGAATGGATTGCGCTATCGAGAGATGATTAAGGATTTTTTTAATGTCTGGAATTGGATGGTATTGATCTGGAAAATGTTTATTTTCAACAAGAAATGAAACCGTCGTTCTTTTACGGGGAAAGTTTCCGGACCGTGTCATCTCTCGAAGAGGGGATTGCAATTGGCCACCGAGATCTTGTGATTTAACACCTCGCAACTTCTTCCTTTGGGGGCACGTGAAAGATAAGGGCTACGCCAACAGCCCAGCATCGATTCAATGCCTCAAAGATGGATTTCGTGAAGTTATTGAGGACATACAGTTAGCCACTTTGAGATTTGGTGATGGAAAATTTCATAAAAAGGATATGGTCCTGTAAGCGTAACTGTGTCTGCCATTTGGCTGATATGTTTTCCATTACTAATGGCATACCTGTCTCTTTACATTGAGATAAACATCGGATCATTTATCTCAAAAAATGCCATTTTTCTTTGAATATTAGAATAACAACTTTTCATTTACATATGTCACCATATACCTTTATATATAGATCTCCCATTAGCAAATTTCAGAGACTAATTTACTATATAACACATAATAATATGGATTGTATCTCTATACGTTTCATTCACTAAGAAAATATCTCACAAATATTACCATTCTCTTCGACTATTGGTCTATTCTCTATTGAACTAGTAGGGAAGTTTAAAACTTGATTAAATTGAATAGAGTAATTTAAGTAATGTTCAGAGATCTAATAAGGAGCAAAAGTAGACTGTTCGGTAGCTGGCAGAAGGTGCATAGACATAAGACGTCAGGAGGGTCCACGGAATCATATATATATATATATTTTTGTGGGGGGGGGGAACTTAAAAAAAAAAAATCAAAAATCTACAATTATTCACTAAAAAGGAATTTTTTTGGGAAAAAATTTAAATTTCAAATATTAAATTTTGTAGTAAAAAGGAAAAATTCCTTGATTGGGGGGGGCTACATCCCCTCCAGCCCAGCCCCTGAGGACGCTCTGGTTGGTGATGCATTGAAGATCTAACGGTTGTTAATAATATTTAATGGAATGACTTTAATTGATGTTGTCACTCTGGAAGTTGATCATATTTACAGGAGGGTTAAGAAAGGACAAAGGACTATATCAGACCTCAAATCAGTTAGTAGTTCCCAACTGTTGAATAATTATACATTTAATAGGATAAAATTGTTCATAAACTAACAAGAGCCTTTTTCAGCTCAACCTATGAACTTTCCAACCACTAATAATAAAATAAAAGTTAAAAAAAATGAACATTGACAAAACAAAGTTAGTAGGATAACACCGTGATATACAAGAAAATTCTGTAAGAATAAATACAATTTCAAATTCTCGAACCCTAGAATTTATAAGAAAAAACAAACTACAGATGGGGGATCCACTCATTATGTAAGTTAACATCCTAATGTTAATGATATTATCAATATACAAAATTTCAATTATCGATATCAATAGTAAAAAAAGGCGATTCTAGATATTGATTATAATATATTTCTCAATAAAAAACTTACAAACTAGTAAGCAATTGAAGAATCCTTAACGAAATCTTATATTTTAAGTCAGAAAACACTGCTACACTAGATTCATTTTTTCATAACATTTCGAAATAATATAGCATAAATAATTAGTTGCAAAAAAAAAATCAAGCCTGAGCTCTCTAGCTTACTTCAAAGTCAACAATATGACACTTGGATGAATTTCTATTCGCGCACTCCAAGCAGTTAGGCATTTCCAGGACCACCGTCAGAAGGTCCGCAACGCCGGAGAGGAAAAATGACAGTGTCAAAAAGGCCAAACTGGGCCCAGATGATTTAAAGAAACCAGACCAAGTCAATCCCCTAAAGTCCATGAGGGACTATGCAAGAGATCTCTTTTGCTTTCCAGTAGATTATCCAGAGAGCAATCAAAGAAGTGGGTGGAAGGAGCCTTGTGAGGGTGGAGAGGACACTTTTGACACCAGCAATAAAATAAACCCATCTCCTCCGTTGCAAGACTTTTTTGACTGCAAGACTGCCTGGAAGCCATCATTACTGCTAAACGAGACTACATCCATAATTATGAGAGATCATACACACATATATTACCATAGTATTAATTTTATTGTTAACTAATAAATTATATTGTTGAAGTTCAAAATTCAAAGTGTTCAGATTTTAATGGAACACTCGGTTCAGAGTCATTGATAGTATTTCTCTGAACGGGTTTATCTTACTCACCTGATAGTCACCTGGTAGACTTACCTCCGATTCACCACATTCTCTCCATGATGAACTTGATTTTTTTTAAATTTTCACAACGATAATTTATGGTTGCAAACATTACGGGCTTCCAGAAAAAAACAGTTTCGTTTTTACCATTTTAAAAACAATTACATGCAACTTTCTTAAGGCCTTGGGTGACATTTGAGCAGATTGTTTAATATATAACAACGAATATGCCTACAGCATTGCGTCAGTTTCTAATACAATCTATGATTTTAGTAATACATTATCCGTATTAAATAGGGCGTTTTCATATACGTCCTAAATTGTTTCATAATTCCAGAAGACACCATCTTGGGAGCTGAAATCGATATTTGTTACTACACAAAAAGGGCAAATTTTCTTGAAGCTTCATCAAATGACTTTAAGTATAAAAAAAAGGCTTAACATCTGCATTGAGTACTACTTGATACCAATAATAAATAGTCAAATTTAACATAATCAAAGTAATATGTACTAAAAATTCCTATTAAAAGTGTAAATTATGTTTGGCTATGTGTTGGCTTTAATAATATATTTTGAATACATTTTAGGGTCAGATATATAATAAAACTAGAGAGCAAGAGAGCAGTTTTGATACACAATAATGTTTATGTCCTCTTAATTGTTGATCACATTTCGATGTTCCTCGAACTACTGCAATACCGGGTCAACTAATAGCGAAAACGACACACACGTCGAACATCCAACCCTAATCAGAAATGAGTGTAATACAGAAGAAGACTCATGGTCCTCTTATCAGATATTGGGCTGATATGAACGGATACTACACTTTCCCAAGAAGCGATGCGTTTCGACATCCAATAGTTAAACTTTTTTTTCTAACACTAATGAAAAAGGATTTTTATTATTATCAAACTTGACTGGTAAGGCTCCCAAAATTGCCAAAAACAAAAATACCAATATCATATGAAAAAGCTCTATATTTTATGTCAATCTTCTTTCTTTTTTCTCTTTGTTTTACCTGAAAATAATTTGTATTAATATAAAAAATCACATCTAAACAATAGAAATTCTACTTCATGATTCCAAAGCCATAGTTTTGGATAAATTGAGGTATTTAAAAGAAGAAAAAAAATATTCACATTGAACGTACTTTGTTTCCCTATATAAATTTTTTAAAGGACCAAATGTAATATAAATACCAACAAAGTACAAGCACACAACATTTGTTGTAGGAAGATGGAACTTAATACCCTCCAGACAAAAAAAAGTCTTTAAATTATATTGGATTTTAGTGTGTACTAATATATGTGGTACCTACCCCGAGAAAGAGAGTGGCTGGAAAGTGAAAAATATATAACTGCTAAGTTATAATACATTAACACATTAGGGTGGGGTTGATGTCCCGAATTTGGCTTGACTGGCTTAACCTTCTTTTGGTAGTGTGTATGGACCAAATAAATCCATCCTTGCCGTTTCATTAAAATATCCCATGATACTTAGAGTAAAAAGCTCATAAAGTCATGGGAAAAAGCAAAAAACAACGACAAAAGTCCCCATTGTGGATTTATAAAATGTCTAAGAATTTTTTTGAGGCAATATAAATTCTAGATACAAATACAAAGATTGTAACATATTCATAATTTTTTTTCCAAAAATTACCATGTATTACCAAAAAATGAATGAAAGTTTCAAGAAATATCAATATTTACTTCCTTGGCAGTGTGTGCTATTAATATACTTCTATGATAATGCATGATGCGTTCATTAGGCCACATGATCAATAGTATGTATACTAGGACTCTATAAATAACAACGCAACCTCCAAGAATTCGCCCATTCAACTAAATTAGCATGGTAAATTCTCCAAAGAGAAGAAAAAGTGGCATACTATATGAGGGGAAATGATAAAATGACGTCATCTGTGGTATCTTTTAAAGCCACATCTTACGTGGAAAAAATGATGCTAATATGATAAAGACTAAGCTCAAGCTAACAGGCGTGTTTGGTTACTTTGTTCGAAAGCTTTCATTATGTTTATAAAGAGTATATACGAAAAAGGTTAAGCCTTTTTCGTCAACATTTAAGATTTTGTTCTGCACAAGCCTCACCCTAACTCCGCTAGAGGTTCATAAAACTAAAATGATTTAAATTATCTAGTAAGCAGGGGTCTATGTTCATACTAGGTACAATCATATCTGTATTTTAAATACTATCACGGATTTAAAAATAGAATAAAAAATATATCTTTTAAATTTAAGAGCATAATGCACTGATTACCACGTTTTATATCGTCAGTACAACCATTCTTTCTCCGCCCCCCCCCCTAGTCTTGTATGTACAAACAATGTATAGGCATATCTGTAAAGTTTATCGCTCCCATGGTATTTAAAATAGAAAATGAAACAAAGTTACATTTCTATACAATTTAATAATATTCTTTCAAACATCCACGTAACTAGGTAGAAACAAACTACTGTATGCAGCCTTCCGACAATAATATCTACTGGATTTGTAAGGAATCCATTTTTGTGTTAATGTACACACAATATGTTATGCGCATCTTTCATAAAACTTACTTAGTTACATGACAGGATTAACGTATACGTTATTAAAATGAAAATTAAAGAGGTTTTGTAGACACAAATAGTTTGAACTTTTTGGCACGATATTTATTAATTTGAAGTCAGCTGTTTAGGTCATATTAAATACTCTTAAGTAGAAAATGAAGTAAAAGAAAGAGGTTGCCGTTCTAGTCCACACCGGTCACAATAATATCATTAAGACGCTCTCAGAAAGCAACCAGCCAGTCTAGAGGGTCAGGAAATGGATGTATCTATCAGTATCTCATTTTCTCGGGATTTATCAAAAGTTTTATATCAATTATTTTGCCTGATAATAACTTGAACAACAATGAAATTTTTTTCATCAATGAAGAAAATGACCTTGTGTCCACGATGTTTAAGAATATTCAAAATGCAACTACATGGTTGGAGACTAGGTTTTTATGGACCTGACTAAATTAAGGTCCTTTCTGAAGCCAAAAAACAAATGTTACGAGTTTTTTGACAGTGGACCTGATAATTTCAGCTCATTCATTATCATTCTTGGAATGGCTTCAAAGGCCTCTCGGGCAACTTTTGGCATTAGTTTGCTTGGCCAACCAATTCTATGTTTGTCTTCAATGCCATTTCCAGACTTGTCTTCAATTCTATTTCCAGGTGCAAGTCGTTTCCAGACCCTTTAGATCGTTTAGTTTCTGACTGAGAGCATATTCTTGATGTTGATGTTGGTGTGACCAGTGCAGACTAGAACAGCAGCCTTATTTCTGTTGGCTTCCATTTCCGCCCCTCTTACATTAAAATTTGCACTGTATTTGGCTATAGGATGACGATATTTCTAATTATTTTCCCTAATCAGTGTTCTGAACGTTGATTGGTTGAACTTAATTTGACTTTTGTGAAGCTGGGGAAAATTGCATACTGTTGTGAAGAAATAGTCACACAGTTTCGGAATGTTTGTTTGATGTCACTGCTATCTTGTCTCGCACTTATTTTGGGAGATGTTTTGATTGTGTTTTTCAAATGGCACTTTGAGATACTGTCGGATATAATTTGAAAAGAGGAGTGCTCGAATCCAGCTTTAAAAAAGTTTCTTGTTTTCTCGTTTTGCCAATAATATTAAATAATAGTTCCTAAACTATGCAGAATTGGCGAACTATCAATAGATTTGGGGCCTTATTTTTTGGAACTGGGGCTGCGGGACAAAACAAAGGCAACAACGTTCATAGAGTTCGTCCGAAGTAGAAAACTTTGAAGTATAATAACTCCCTAATATGGCCTCATTCAATTCTACATACATCTTCAATCTTATTTTGATTTACTTTAATGAGTAAGGAATTAACTAAGGTTCCTTCCAAACCACATGTTTAGCCATCATAAAAGATCATTTTCTAGATTCAGTTATACTATCGAAAACGCTATGGGTTGAAAGAGATGTGGGGAATCAGGTTCATATTTGGAAGTCTTTTGACTTGACTTTAGTTTAAAAATAAAGACTGCAGGCTTAACATGGATTCGAAAGCCAAGACTCGAGACTTTATTGTACCTAAGACAATTTTTGACAAATTTTATAAGAACTGTTTTACTAGTTCAACATGCATAACTCTTCGAAATAACTTTTATAAGCGAAACATTCAATTAAAGTATTATGTATAGGAACATAATGATAAATGAATATAATCTTAACAATTAAGATTTGATTGGGACCATTAATTTTAATTTTTAACAATACATTTAAACTGGATTTAATGAAAATTTTGATACTGAAATCAGTATAAAACTAATTATGGACTTATTATATGAGCTCAAAAAAAATATAGAGTCTCGATAAAAATATTCAAGGATTTGAAACTTAACACTAAACCTCAAACCAAAGCTATACTTAATATAGATACCTTATCCTATTCCTGGACTTTCCACCAACACTAGACAAATTTATATGTTTTTTTATACACATTTATTACAAGCAGAGGGTGCCTACGTTGCAGGGTTGAATAGAAACAAAGAATGATGGTAGAAGAAAAGAGACAAAGAGAAGGGAAATTAGGCTTTATTTCAGTGAAAAATATAATAGGAACATCCACTTGTGTGATAACATTAAAACCCGACTTGTTAATATATATAAGTAATGAAATATGAACATATACCTAATTAAACAAAAATCATTTAAAAGAAAATTGCACATTGCCTCATTTCAACGTGTAGGGATGTTGGATGAGCTGTAATCTGTACAAGTAGGTTGTAAAAGGTTGAATAAAAAAATATGATGTAGATCTTAAAACAAAGAATTTGAAATATGTTCATTTGATGAGGATAATACAATGGTTGAAATTCCATTCAATATATAATTCGTTAATGGAGTAATTTCTGAATTTTATAGATGACAATTATTTGTTAATGATTAAGTAATTCTGTGGCACATTAGTAAATCCAAGAGGCTACATTTCCACGTATATATCTATAAATAATAAGTAATATTAATACGTCAAAATTTAATTTATAATAATTAATAGTTGACAATTAAAATGAAAGGTGTTGTAATAATTAAGTAAGACCTTATGTGCCGAACAAACTACAACCTAGACCATGGATTTCTCAACACCTGGATGCTCACCTACCACGCAATCTTTCTTTGAGATACCGTAAACAAATTTTGTATACATTCAGTTCCTCTATAAACTCGTGTTAAGCATTATGGTTATTATGAATAGAATAACTAATAAGCTAGAGCATCAAAAGGATTTAATTCAAGGGATTAATAATGCCTAATGCCTTCTATAAAGAAGGATTACTTTTAACTACTCCGAAACGTAAATGAAACACTACTAACAAATGGAACCTTCGAATATTCACCTTCAGGACCCTTTCCTTTGTAGAAAGGAGATAAATCAACTCAAGAAATTACGTGTCATTGCTGGCAATATTTACAATGAAGTTATTTGCTATAGGATCGTTGAATATTCAGATAATTTTGAATAGGAATTTCAGGAATTGCTCTCGTCTGCATCGGTTACATAGGAATAGGAAGGCTGGGCACCCTATTTTTGCGTCTAAGGTTCTTAGCCTATAGCATAGCTGTAATTCTCGAGCCCTGATTCGAATGTTTTGCAATTTCATAGATTCGTGGCTGAATCAGAAGCATTTGGAATAGAATGCAAGAGAACTAGAAAAAGATGGACTTTACTAGAATACTGGTGCCACTCTTAATGCAAAAATCCTTTTAAAAGTTCCTCCACCCCTTAAGAATCTTTTTAAGTAATGTTAACTATAATTTCCTCAATCCTACTCTCCAAAATTTATTTGGCTTACATAGTTAGTATAATATATATTAAATGCTAAGTTTCCAAAAACCCGAATCTTCAAGAATTATTGAAGGCTACTATTCCGAAGGAATATATTTCTGTTAATATATTCATATTTTTTAAATTTTATTAAGACTTATATTTGCATAGAATTGCTGTGAATATTTTGGAAGTAAAATCTTGATATTAATTTATAATATATATTTATTTAATAGATTATATTTCTTGTTGTATTTTTATATCTTGTATCAACTTTATATTTGCAGAAGGAAAATCACACTCCTTGTTAAAGCGAGGGGTATGTTCTGTTCATTTTGATCATCCGACATTGAAACAGAGCCGCAATGGAGTTATAGCACATTAAAAATAAGAATTTAAAGAAAGCAACTATACCATTGCTACATCTCAAAGAAAGATACATAAAAAGTACTAAAATTAATTTGGAATATTGTAAATGTTAAAATGTCAAGTATCTTTTAATTAACATCGAGACGAAATAAGAAAAGTTGTTACACTTGGAGATATGTTTTTGGTGGAGTTTTTAGAAAAGTTCAAGTGTTGGGGAATACTGATAAAAACAAGGCCTTGAGCAGAGAAATATTTTTTGGCCTTAAAGATACATTAAATGGTCTAGCAGATTTATCTAAATATTTATTATCCTTAAAATCAATCAAATATGTTCTACTTGGTTAGATAAACTCTGACAAAATATAAAAATGCTTCTCATGGTATCGTTTTTTAGAAGGAAAAAAACTTTTTTATTTCGACCAATTAATTTCTAGAAGCTGAAAAGACAATTTGACTAAGGTCTTTTGGTTAAATTAAATAACTTAAATATTCAGGAAAATTAAATCAGTATTATCCAAATGTAAATAATCTGTGAATGAATTTTTTTGTCATGCAGACCTAATAGTTAAACACCTCCCAAATATTGAAATATCCCTTGATGATCTTCAATGCGAGCAAGGAGTACTTTTCTAAATTGCGGAATATATTTCATGATCTTTATCAAAAAAAATACGACGCTTTTAATAGTTAGCTCTAACTCTATCAAAATTAATCCAAAGTCAATGTTTAATGAGTTATCTGATAAAAATTTTGACGATAAGTCTAAATTTATTGATTTTGTAACTAGACGAGGTCTCATCATTCCTTTAGTAGATCTTGTCTGTTTGACCAGCTTAAAGCTTCAAAATTAGATTTTTGAAACAGGAGCGTCTCTTTCCTTTTTTTATCGAGTCCATCCCCTCAAAAAGTTTTTCATATATGTTTAGAGGAAATTGTAATGTCCTGTTCTCTGTAATGTGAAATATTTTCTAATAATTATAAATCAGGTCATTCTTTTTCTTCCTTTATTCCCAAAATTGGGCATAATTTCTTTAATGTCATAATGAATTTTTTATCTTTTAAAAATGATAAAGTAGGAAATAAAGTTGTAAAGAGCACCACCAACACTCGAACTAAAAGAAAAATAATAAAACTCGAATGCAACCGTTGATTATCCTTCAAATATTATGTATATCGCTCTAATTTTTTGATCAAATAAATAAAAACATTCCTTGATTCTCACAAAATTAGTATTATTATACACTGAAATAATATTTATCATCTATGTAATCATTAAAGCAACATTGTAGGGAGGAGTAAGAGAATAGTAGACATTAACTAAGTCTACTGTATTAACTTCTTATTTTATCAAAAGCGTAGCTATGCATTTGTAAAGGAAAAAATATTAAATAAGAAAAAGCAATTGGTGTCTAAAATACAGGTTGTGTGATTATTTATTGAGTCTGATTATCCATTAGCTGAGAAATCCATACCTGAACACAATCTAGATAATAAATAAGAGGTGTCTATCAAAGTCTGAGTTGGTGCACTTTAAGTTAATGAATTTTTTCTAAAATGATTCCTTAAACATTTATTATCAAACACATTATTATATAATACAAGCGAAAGTACCCGGCAATGCTCAGAGCTATGAAGCGATGACAAACAGAAAAAAAGACAAACAAATGTTGGTTTACTAATATATATATATATTCTTCTTATATATTTTTTTTAATATGATGTGCTGAGCTTGTTTTTGCCGCATTGTTATTTTCTTAGATGAACATGTCAGGCAGTTTTAAGATATTTAGCACTCACTCAAAAATGTGGCGTCGACAGACATGAATAACTTGATTTTATTAGTTTAGGTGAAACCATTTGGCGTCAATAATGCATTTCAAGTCACGGGGGGGCCTGAATAATGTAGCCTGTCTCAAGTTTGATCAGTTCCTACATTATTTGTTATATAAAGATACTCAAAATTCATTCAACTTTAGCTCCGGCTTTGCCACAGTACATGTCCATATGCTGTGATCAAGGGGGTTAAGGTCAGCCAAAAACAGAACGTAAAAGTATTTCGGCCAATTAAAGATATATTTTAAAAATAAACATTTCTGGGTGATTTGCAAAATGCCAAGGTATAAAGAGTCTTTCTTCTTCCTTAAGAACCCTCCATAGTCCTTTTTTAACATAAGTATACCCACCTCATTTCCACCTTGCATACTTACGTAGTTCTTTTCTTCATTATATCTCAAAAACTACGTGTTTCTACCATATTCTATTAAATAACGATTTTTTTAAAGAAAATAAACTTTTTTTAGATAAAGGTTACAGGAAAAAATTGTTCCATATTTCATTCAAAGACATACTTTTTAGAACAAATTATATTTAAATGTTTGTCCCATGTTCCCCATGATGTCACTTATAAGCGTTATTCAAGGTTACGTGCTTTTAAGTTAACCCCTTAACGCACAAGCGACCACGTAGTTTGTGAATGTCTCCTAAAGACGTTGTTTTATTCGATGAAGAGTTTTTTTTCACACTTTACCAAAGACACGCATCATGTCTTAAAATCTGGTTGCGGAGTATGTTTAGCGTTTCAAAAATTGATTGAAATATTTGAAATCTTTTTGTTGTAAACACAGGATAATAATGGATTACTATTTATAAATTTTTTGTATTGCAATTAATTATAGCTCTTAAAAATTATTTACAAAGTATGTCAGAATTAAATTTATACGCAATAAATAATACATTGTAGCACTATTATAAGTATGATAGGATTTTAAGATGAGTAGGATGTGTAGATCCTCGTGAGACTATAAATATTTTTCTACTAAAAAATATCTTCATAAATTTTCTTTCATATTGCATGTTTGAATATGTTTTGTGTCTATAATTAAGTCGGAAGATGAAGGGGTTCCATTGGTTTTAAATACATACATACATCGTTTAAAAAAAGATTATTTCGGGCCACGAAAATAGCATTACAAAATGACATGAAATGATTCAACCCTACAGAAAACAAAATGAAATTAAATTGGATCAAATTATATGACAGTTCTAAAAAAATATATAAACTCATATATTAACTTATTCATGCACATAAAGGAAATAAAAAATGACAGAGCTATAAATAATCTGTGAACATGTGTATCACTGTATAGACGCGTAATAAGTACCCTTTTGGATCGCTGATGTTACATCAATATTAGCGAGTCTAATGGGTAAGCTGGTAGATTACAATGATCATACACAATTAGGAGCGCTCAATGTTGTCCAAGATATGAGACAACATCTACTATTATGTATTCAATTGGTTTCTTCTCAGTTTCTGATGATTTTTTGACTAAAAATTATAATATTATAAAACTAAAGTCATAAATTTACATCGTTGTTTCTTATATCTGTATCATGACTTAGAGAAGTGATCAATAGTTAAATACCAGTAATAAATACTAGTACATAAGAATCAGAATATAAGAATCGGAAATTACGTCTTATTTGTCCGATACCGATTCCAGAAAAAAAAAACGATTCTCCAATTAATCGTCCCATTACTAATGTGTAGTATTGAATGTTTTCTTTCTTTTAACTTATTGACTCGATTCCATCATAAACGACTCTGTTTAACACGATTCCATCCTTAACGACTCGGTTCCACTCGACTCAAGTTAACACAACACTCAAATGGATACCCAAAACGAGGTGGAGTGTCCTCAATTTGCATACCAAGAGCCGTTTTTGTCAAATTATGGGGGTAGTTGGTGTACGGATTTCACGATATTTACTTTGCTTTAACTTATTATATACTATAAATACATTGTGGGGAACCTTTGTTTTAACAGAGTATCCCTGCCTGTAAGTAAAGAAGGAATTAATAAAGAAAAATTGCCAGAAAAATAATAATAATTTGGCTCACATCTAAAATAATAATAATACAATTTTATTATAATTGCTGGTTACAAGTCAACATAGGAAATGAGTCGGTCTGGATTTAATCTGACACTAATGCTTTTGCAATTATCATTAATCTGCTCAAATAGCATGATACATTTTTAATAGCTTATCCATCCGGCAGTATGAGAGCATTCAACTTAATTTACAGTACAGTCGTCAGATAGTTGTATCAGTCCTTCATATGGGAAACAAAAGTGATCTTGTCCCTAATACACTTTAAAACAAAATCAAAATTTAACATATACCGGGTGTAGAAAAAGTACTGAGACCTGCCTCTAAGTAGTCATTAAAATGCTCATAATTAATCAGGATGACGTTGTACATATAAAATTTTATTTTATAATATTTTTTACTATAACAATGCACATTAATTATGAATCTGGCTACCATCAGCCTCAATGACAGCCTCCAACTGCCTCCAGAACCCCTTGCACACATTGGAAGCGAAGTCCTTTTTCATGATTCTCCACTGCTGGTTAACAGAGGTATTCAGGGCTTTAATATTCGGGTGGTGGACATTGCAGGGCTTCGTCTCAATTTTCCAACAAATGGAGTAATCCAGTATATTCAGATCTGGGCTCTGAGGGAGCCAAAGGTTCTTGGACCAGAAGTTCATAGTGCTACCCATCCACTCTTGTACAATATTAGCAGTATGGGTCGGAGACCCGTCCTGTTGAAATACGCACGTGCCCATGTAGGACTTCTTATTGGTCTTGGTGATAATGGGACCACATTTTCCTTCAATACCATCAAGTAGTTGGTCGTGAGTAACCGGTATCCAACAGGAAACAAAATTGGAGGCATTTTTTCTTCATTTGATGCCACAGCCCCAAAATCATAACAGTAGCCGGATGTGTGGCCTTGGTGACTGTCCTGATGCTGTTGTCAGCCTTGCCAAAGAATACCATTCGATCATTCTGCTTGTTGTAGACGGGGTCAACGATAAAGAGAAAAAAGTTACCCAGTTGCTATTGTACTTCAGATCATTCAAGAGTTATTAACATCACTGAAGACGGAGTTCTTTTTGACGTTGGGACAGGAGTGGCCTCTCAATTCGTCTATACGACCTTCCTCCAGCCTTTCGGATAGCCTTGACCACAGAAGACCGACGCGCTTTCTTCTACTTGGGGTACTCTGACATCTTCATTTGTTGGGTTGACCTTAAAAGTATCCATGACGTCTTCAGGCTTCACTTTGGTCGGTCTTCCACACTCGGGTTTGTCCTTAAGGTTGTCCCCATCATCCAAAAGATTTCCGACCCAACAGACTAAATAAATTACCTATGATGGCTCTTCTTGCCTACATCGCGACATATACATAATTTTTGTTTTCAACATGTACATCAATTAAAGGCTTAGAATATAAGCTATTCAAAAATAATTAGAATTTTAAGATTTAATCTACAACACCTATTCAAAACTGTATTTTTAGAAGGTCCCATTACTTTTTCTATACCCGGTAGATATCAATTGGATGAAATAAATCTGTGATAAATACTCCTTCCTTCTTGAATAAAAATTACAATTATTGAAATAATACAATTGTATTTAATTCCAGAATACTTTAATTGCTTATTTATTAAATATTCTATAAAAAAATTAAACAGAAAATATAAATCATAATAGACCTTTTTATCAGCGGAAAATCTTTTTATCAACGGAAAATCTTACATAAGATTTATTCTTTCTTTTTTTCCTCTCTTTTGTCCTCTAATAATTCATCTATATAAGGTTTATTCTTAATTTTTAGGAATGATGAGAAGCAATTGACAAAAATATAAAAGTCCATATATGAACCTTCATTTTACATGATTTTTGTGTGATTATCCACATTTTGTGTATACTGTATTCAATATATATTGAAAAATAATTTATCTTTCGAATTCTGGAATGTTTTTCATCAATTATTTTATCTTTAATTTTCGTCGAAATAGTTATTTTATTTTGAAATACTCGTATAGCTCTTAACCGAAATTATTGTCTAAAAATAAGATTTTAAATAAATGGCTTTAAAGGCCAAACCTACTACGATTTAATTGGTCATTTCCCTATTCCATGCCTTTAAAAACAATAAAATATGTGGGTTTTAGCCTCCTAGCCTTCCAATACCTGAATTTTGTTGCATACTGCTATGGTTTCTTGAAGAACATCATAAATATTCTATCTTGAACAAAAATCATTCAAATATGAAATTCCCAATTTATTCTTTTTTACATCATACGTTTTCATTTAAAGTATTTTAAAGGCATTAAGTACTCTCATTAATTTGGAAAAGTTAGTTCAAATACCTATCAAAATTTTCCTGGAGAGTTCAGCTGCTATTAGTTCTAGAGCTAAAAATGAAGGCTTCATCGTGGGTCAAGAAGTTAGGTTGATAAAAGAAATAGAGTGTTTGAAAAGGAATGTCCCAATAATTTGGATAAAAGGTCATTGGGATTATACAGGAAATGAATATTCAGATGCACTTGCCAAGAATGTCGGAACTATTTAAGAAGAAGTGGAAGGTACTCAAAGTGAAGTTTTGTTCGAGATAAATAAGTACATAAGGAAAACAGGAATGGATTGAAGATACAACGTGCCGACAGGCAAAATTCTTTTTGTAGGGGCCTAGTTCGGAATGGAAACTTTTTAAAAACAGGAGAGCATCTATAAACATTTTAATTGGCATCATTACAGGGCATATTCCCTTAAGGAAGCGTCTAAAGGTCATGGGAATGGTGAAAGATGCATCATGCAGATTGTGTTGAGATACAGCTAAGACTCCAATTAATTTATGGGTAGAGTGTGATGCCCTGGAGAGTATAAGGAGGGAAATATGGAAGACTCGGCCAATCAAAGAAATTCTAATCTACATTGAAGCCATTAAGAAGACTGGCTATTTTAATGACGTTTTTTAAATCGGTGTTGTTATTTTTATAGACTGTTTTAGGGCCTTGTTTTGTTTTTGTGTATTTTTGTTGTAAAATATGTGATTTAATTATATATATATCCCAGTCTTAGGGGTTTAAGTTACACGGGTTGCTGCATTTAATTGATGTTTCCGAGGCTTTGGGGGGAGGTGGCTATCCCGTCTACTTACCTTAAAGCGTGTAATAGTAAAAAAACTATTCATTTAATTAACTTTTCATCGACTTATTTGGGTTAATTATGAACATTATATTGAAACTTATGTTATAATTTGGGATACTAAAGCATCATAACTATAGCTTCAATCCTTCTATGTTTAATTTTAAATTGAGTTTTATTTTAAATCGACTTAGCCAATAAAAACCCGGATATTTCATAAATTTCAGAAATGTTCGAGCAAAAGAAGACGATTTGTTTACCTTATTAATGTAAATGTAATCCAGAATAATTTTGAGACATTTTCTGCTTGCTTGCTCTTGTAAGCTTTTGCTTTAAATAAATGGTAGATAGAAAGAAAAAAAGTCACTTTTCTTGGTGAAATATTATCTGCTACACCACTGATCATACATCATAATAGGTAGAGATCAGAGCTTTGTGACAAAGAGGAATTTCCTACAGAATAGCAAAATCCTTCAACAGAAGAAGAAAACCATTGATATAATGTAAATAAACCCACATATTGGGAAGTGTTTTTGTTTTTTAGTTATTATTTTTTCCAAGTACCCCCCCCACTTCATTCAAAAATTAATCGTTTCTTAAGACATAAAAACAACTTTCTCTTAATAAACAAACAAACTTAGTTTGAGAGCATATATGTGATCAGCAGCTGTGTGGAACAGACAACAATACCTCTTCCACACACATGGTCATATTATTATCCATAGGTTCTTCCAAGTACGTCCTTTTTATTGGTGGTACTTAATTATTTATTAGGGGTTCTCTCTCTGGGAGCCTGAAATTTCTTGGGGCTCCACTTACTAGAAATCCATTAGTTTATTATTAAATTAAACGTTGAATAAATATCAAATGAAGAATAACTCGGTTTAAAGTTTTTATACACCGTTCATCACTTACTGTTTAAGCTGGTTTTTTGGGAGTCGAATTGGGTTACAGACATCCAAAAAGCAGAGCCATGGGGTTCTAAATAACATTATTACTGATCCTGATAAAACGGCGAAAATGAGAGTTGAGACTATATGGGTAAACTAGACACAATTTATTCTTTCTTCTTAAAGTATAAAAAGAAATAATTACATTTATCCTGATTTCTCGAGATCTTGCTAAATGGTATTTTTCCTTAGGAATGGGAAACCCCTTATACCTATATAATAAAATATATACTAATTGTACCATTTATTGATAAATAAATGCAATATTTACTCATTGAAGCTTTATATTAGAAAAGTGGAGGAATAGTACTATTTTTGAGACCAAGATTTCAGTTTCATCGCCATCTTATACCGTAGAAAGAAATTTAAAATTGGGGACCCTTAATTTGTAGTGGCATTAAATTATTATTTTATCACTGTTCTTTTAATGAAGATGTTTCATTACGCAACCAAACAACAGCTGAAACAAAAATAAACAAGTTTTATTTTTATCTTATGTCTGTAAGTGTAATTAAGTCCGAGTAACACAAAAAAGGCAAGGTATGTAAAAAATCTTGGCACCGGAGAAAGCCACAGAGATCGTTGGCATCTCCATCCAGGCTGTCTACAACATCAAGAAGTCAATCACAACCCCATATAGGCCAAAAGACCCAGAACTTTTACAGAAACAATATAGTAGACTTCGGGCGTGCCTACATGAGGCCCTCCTCCAGGCCAGACCTCAATCCCTTGGACTTTGGGGTGTCTTGGAGTTGGAGTTTCTCAGCTGTTATTCAAATTTGGATTTGCTCTGAGGTGCCACCACGATATTGTATACCACAATGGACAAGGCCTTCGCCACAAAAACCTTCTAATCTGTTCGTTAGCGTCTTGAGGATATTGTTGCATGTGAAGAAGGAGATATAAAATAAAAAATATAGCTAAATATAGTATTTAAACATATTACAATTTGTTTTTTTTTAGTAATCGTCTCCAGATTTCATTAAAAACACATTTTACGCAATTTAATCATGCTACTGCAAGTTTTGTGTCTCCACTCTGTAATCGTTTTCGGATTTTTTTCTCTCATTTCATAATTTAAGAGTTATTCACAATTTGGAAACATATGACGTTATCAACAATTCATCTATAGAATCTGTATTGACCGCATTTTAATTAGTGCGATTGTTTGTAAGACAAAACAAAAGGGTCTTGTAGGGGTCTAGGGTTTTCAGACTGAACACACATACTATATAGTAGGTGACCATGTAATATCTTAAATATATAGGTATAAAAAATACCCATAAAACGAGTTTATATCCAAAAAAAATAAGAATGAAGCATACACACCTGTTCACTGTAGATATACATAATACACTAACTATGTATGTACCTAAGTACACATTGTACGTGTGTGAACCATCAAAAAATATATAGGTACTAATGGAATAGGGAGTAAAATCAAGACCAACAACAACTCTGAGTGACTTCATTCATCAAACAAACAACTGGATGGTTTATAATACCATATGTTAAAGGATCTTACAGATTAAAGATCTTTATAAATACCCACAATTAATTCCTTGTCTCTCAATTTTGGAGCGATAATTTGAGACTTTTCTTCACTTCAATAAGATCATAAAAAGATTTTGGTGTTTGGCATTCGACTTTCATTATTAATTAACTATTAAAGGAGAGACAAGAAAATAATTTTTATTCCATTTTCCCATCCTCCATTTTTCAACCTTGAACCTAAACCTCTCGCCAGCTGAAACAACCCCATCCTTTTCCAAATTGGCTACAAACTTTTCAATGCTAGCTAAACGAGGGTCGACATTGTTGTGAGGTTTAGTACAAGCCTCGGACTCCAAACGTCCACACAGATATTAATGACAAGGATTTAGGTCGGGGCTGGTTAAGACCCATTCATGAGGGATACATTTGAGTGCCACAATGCACACATCCTCTTGGCTGTGTGGATAGGGGCTGATTCCTGCTTAAATGTGTATTGGCTTCATGAAGCAACCGGATTTATCCAGGGATCACAATGTTATTAAAAACTCTACAGTACTCCTCAGAGTTGACTTTATCTTCTGACTGGAAACAGTAGTGGGGCATGACATCTCAATTGCTGCTGATCCCACCCAGGCACATGATAGAGTCCGGATTATTTTCTTCTCATGATGGGCTGGACATTGAGTTGTCAGATGAGATCCACCGATCATTACTCCTGTTTCTGGTTGCATTCAAAGTAAGGATCTATTCACACTAACAAACTTGATGAAGCACCCAGTGTGTTTCAAAAATGACAAATTGTCAAGCCTAATGGTTCCCATCTTGTCCGTGAACAGATGCTTGATCCGTCTAGCTCTACTTTTCTATTTAATATCATCATCATCCTTGATGGCTTTCTTTATCGTGGTTTGGCTCACATTCCTCTTTTTGACCAGAATTTTAATTGTAATTGTTGGATTCTTGTCAATTGCCTTCTTCAAATTAGATACGAATGTCAAGGGTCGGATCTGATCATTTCTTGGGTGATGTTGTTCTGGAGTTCTTTCCCTCGTCTTTGAAAGTTTTCACAACGTTTGTTCTTCTGGCGCGTTGAGTTCAAGTTTGTTGTTGAATTTATATTAATAATGGATATTGAAAGCGTGGAAAGCATAGTTTTCCGAACAATTTACAAAGAAGTTGGTTTTTAAACTTTTGACTAAAATTTTAAATTTCTCAACTTTTGCTGACGTTCATATTTGTAATGAAACGTAGAATAAGTTAAAGTTTTACCACTACCAAAAAGAAAAAATAATGGTGTGTTTTGTATATAAAATACTTTTGTAATACAATAAATATTAAATAATGGTTTGATAATGGTAAAATATTTGAATTTTCCATGTATATATTTTGAAGTGGACATGGGATGGGATCATTGAAAGATAAAAGGTCTAGGCCTTGAGGATTGGCCTAATGTCCTCTAAATACTATGGGTGAATTAAAATCCATCTATTTCCGGGTTTGAGTCCCTATGGCAGTGCTATTTGATAGTATATGAGCCAGGCTTTGGACTCTTCTATACTTCCCTCAATTTTTTTTTTTTGTCAAATTTCAAAATAATCCACCGAATGATTTATCAAGTCAAGATATGTTGCAAATTTGTTACTTTTACAAATAAAATGAAACTTTATGGGAGGACCTTATGTTGTATGTGTCCTTCTATTCCGACACCTCTGTATATAGAGAAATACACTAGCTCATATAGTTGAGTAATTATCCATTCACTTGATTTATTTCTGTCTAGAGATGTATTGGTTCCAAAATAGACAGAGTTAACAGAAGGGCCAGAGCTAGCCTTACCTCGCCCGGCCATTACAATTTATTTTATGAACAGTTATATTTTTTTTACGAATGTTTTTCTTCTAGAGTTACACTAATTCGTACCTGAAGAAGGTCAACAGTCCGTTCTCATGTAACTTCCCTAGAATTCATGACTTTAATTAGGCAAAAACATACAACGTGTATTGAAAACAAATACATCGTCCAATGCATCATTATAATAAATTGATTGATCTCAACTTATCTGTAATAAAATACTGCGTCCCATTTCAAGTTTAGTTAATGCAGTATTTCTCCTTAACTTAGCTAGCCTATCATTTCGAAAATGTCACAGTGAGGCACACTTATTGAGCCAGCGACATGATCCGCAATCTATCTCAACTATTTTGTGGTTATATGCATTCAATGTTTAACAGAATGATAAATATTTAAATTTGTCCTAAAGTATGTAATCATTACGGCACAGAAAAATATGTGATCAGTTATTTGAGATATTGTTGAATTTGGGTCCAAAACCAAATATCTTCCATTTTTGTTGAGAAAAAATATTATATTTTTCATTTTTTTGGGAGAAAATGCTAGATTTTTATTTATTAGCACATTTAAAATAATTTAATTTTTTTAATTTTTTAATATTTTTAGATAGATTTCATACTGTAGATAGATATCTGACTGATCTACCCAGTCTGTGTACCCGACATGGACTTTACAAAAGCTATGAAATCAAGTAGCTAAACGGCGACAACGTGATCAATTTCTGCCCAAATATACGATAATATTTCTTGCTAGCTAGGGGTGGCTGAAGTTAGCATAAATTACTCTATTAATAACATGAATTCATCCTTTTAATTTAAATCAAAAGATGAAATCTACAAAGGAAATAAAATATCCTTTGCTGTCAAACTTTACAAATTCGAAATGTAACATGTCAAATACAGTATATTTAAAACTATTACATATTTTTACACTTTTATTAACATATTTAGCTAAAAACACAATTTTCATACTCCAGATAATAATAGTGACAAAATACTTGATATTTTTCCAAAGTAATTCAATTGACTTTAATTTTTATAGTTGTAAAAAAAACTGTCACGTAGATGAGTGACATGAACATGAAGGATTTTAATTCCTATATTAAACACTGAGCAAGCCCTATTCCCAGCCAGTTGTGAATTATAATTATTTTTTATATAGGTTTAGAAAAGGTAATTCGGTCAAACTATGATTTGAAAATGCTATAGGTACCTACATAATTTGTTTATCATCTCTAATCATAGCTTTTCATTATTATTTTTGTATTTATATATCAGAGGTCAAAGCTTGAGTCTTGAGAAATGATGAAAATAAAACTCTCACATCCCTTGGATCTAAAGTACATTGTAGAGTGTGCAAGGTAAAATCATTGACTTTTTGAAAACAAACAAATAGTGTAAACTTTTGAATGAATTAAAAGGAGTACAAAATTGAGGCTTTATCACAGACTTATTTATTGATATATCTTTCTATTTTTCGAAACGATTTCTTTTGGCTACTATCATGGCCTCCAATCCGGACCTAAAGGCGCTGCAGAACTTCTTGATGAAGGCTTCGGATATAGCCACCCAACAGAGGGCATCTTAATTTCGTTAAGGAGGAGCCCTGGCTACGCTCTCAATGAAATAGTAGAGAGGCAACAGTCTGGGAAGGAGGGTGGCCAAACCGACGTTTATTCTTTTAAAAAAATCAATAATTTATGGCCTATCTGGGCCCAGTAAGCTTTGGTTGAAATTGAAAGTAGTTGCTAATGTTATTATACATGAGAGGCGTTCTCCAAATCCACATACATCCTGACCGTCATTGACATTGAGAGCATTTGCATGCTGTCTCATCGATTTGCCCGGACTTCTGGTGATTGGAGTGTCTATTTCCTCAATGATCCCGATTTTATCTGGTCTATTGCCGCCACTGGACCTCTTAAGGCTCTGTCCTTAAGCGGCCATGCTTTATTTGTTGTAAACGAGACAACGGGAAATCCTACTCCTTCAAGATCTCCTCGATACTCTCCAGTTCGTGGAGCAAATCTGACACCCTTTATCTTTTTTTGCTTCCATGCTTACAACTGTTGATTTGTGAAAGTTTGTGTTTTTATTGTTTATTAACTGGAATAGTCCCTACTTTTAATAACGTAGCATTATAGAATATCGACACTAAAGTAATTCAGGTTAATTTAAAGTCCACTCTACGATTTTACCTCGCACACAGTAGTATTTTAGTGATTGGGAAGCACTGTTGCACGACAATGAATAAGTGGGGGGGGGATACAATAAGAAATTTTAAAGAACAAAAATAGTAACAAATATCAGAGAGTTATTCCCATTTTAAAGGTCTTATTAAGGCCTAAGGCAATTTCCTCTACTCCTCCTCCCTTCATGTTCTTTTGAATGAATTAAATGCAACATGCTTGAAAGAAATACATTGTTTAATTCACATTTTATTCCAAGTTTATAGTATGTACGCAAAATGGAATATATAGTCACATTAACGTTTTTTTAAATACCTCTGCACCTTAATGTAGGCTTGCAGCCCAAATTTGTTCATCAAAACCCTTGACATGCACCTACAAACTTGAAATATTGGGATTCGGTATCAAAATCTTGGAGCAGTCGGATACAGTTATAATTTTTGTTAGGACGAACTAATTCGGTCTTCTAAAGAAGTTCAGTCAGTATTGATCACATAGAAAAATTCGCTCTTGATTGTCCCCACAAACATCGCTCCTGATCGGATTCATATATAAAATTATTAGGATAATATGTAATTGGTACTCCATGGATGTGCTTAAAAAAGTGTGTTTCCCAAGATTTGAAGATGATTCAATAAGGATTTCTCCTGTCCCGATAAATTGGCGCTCATTGAGATACCGGAATATATATTTTTTTAACCCGGGATCTTGGTAAATTCCTGTATGAGATAATAAATAATATGTAATTTATTTAAAAATTTAAGACGAAGAAAGAAATTTTAAGCTAACAATAGCTTGATGGCGTTAGAACGATAAGATTTTGAACTAAATAACTATATAGAGAGTTTTGTGATTGTTTGATTCACTATCGCTTTAGACGGGCACATGTAAAAGAAAATACGCCATATTTATAGTTTTTCTTCGAACAAGGCGAAAAATTCAGACGGGTGGCTAAAAATGCAAATAGTGTTCATAGTCCTGATATTGAAACTGCAAATTACTCGCAACTTTGGTTTCGTTGATTCCATTCCGACGGAAGGCCAATTGTCGATAATGTAGATATAATGGAAATCGTCGAGTCCACCAGTTATCTAAGTACTGCTTTGATGCCAAGGAGATAACCATTAATAAATAAAAATTATTTTTTTAAATCAATTCAAGATGATGGATTTATTTTTACTAAATCTTATATTATCCAAACAATCCAGAATAATTAATAAATTCATGTTTTCTACTTTGGAAGTGAAGTTAAAATTTAATATTGGTTATATATTGTATGGTTAAGGTGCCTTTTTTGGGCTTTATGTTTGGCCAATGCAAATTGTGCATCGTTTCATTGATGTATAAAGATGTTGTAAGCCAATCTCAAGTGAATTTTCAACTTTAGATACGAATTCAACTTTTCTATAGATGAATTACATAAAGGAATCTTATATCATTATGTTATAATTATATGTGAGATTTCCCTGGAGGTATTTTTTGTGGGGTGTAGAACCCTAATTTGGTCAATAAAGTGAGACTGATAAAATCCATCCATGAATTAAAAACGATTAAAGAGGGTGTCTTAAAAATTGTGTCTCAAAGGAAAAAGAACTACAATAAAACCGTTATAATAACTGTATCTTTGTTGACTGATAAACTTTGGCTGTGAGTGGTGTTGGGTTGGTCCTAGGACTGATGATCTAATCAGTATTTTTTAATCAGTCCCATCTTTTTTAATATTCAATAGTCCTGAGAACCGATTAGCCGGTCATTCAGTTCAACGGTCCTAGCTATTTTTTTATTTTCTTCACTCCTAGTTAGGATTGAAGAATATTGTCGAAGCCTGTCTTCAAGGTTCTGTTCCCTCATTGATAAACTGAACGTCTAGATATATTTATACAACTGATTAGCTGCTGCAGTCACACAAGTTCCTCCCTGAAAAAGGCCAACAACGAGTTCATGAGTAACTTGCTTAGAATTCATGGCATTAAGTTCAGCAAAAAACAAAACGAAGTGTATTGAAAACAAATACTCAGTCAAAAGTACCATCATCTTCACTTGTCTGTAGTAAAGTACTGCTTCCCATGTAATGTTTAGTGAATGCATTATTGACCTATAGAAGAGAGGGCCAATTATTTGGAGACCTCCTTTATTTCATCCTTGCTATCTGATATCAAATGGCATGGACCTAAATCGGTTTAGAAAAAAAACCTCGATACCAAACTGGGAAAAATCGATGTCACAGCGGATCTCAGTACCAAGTATGAACAACTATTTCAACTGTGAATATCAGCAATAAATAATTATTATTGAACATCAATACATTATGTCAAATTTTTTATGGATGTGTCAGTTTATGTGAGTGGTGGTGACATTTGAAGATATGCATAAAAGAATGGATGGTTCCGTATTGCATGCTTAGTGTTCACATACCTACATTACATACTATAATGTAATGATAAAGCGTTTCATTATTCGTAAATTAGGGTTCATACTAAAAAGAAGATACAAGCTTAAAAAATTCAATTTAGCTACCAATTAACTCTGCTGTGAATGACCAATATACAACTTCAAATTGCAATAATATTTATTATCAAGATTATACATTTGTATATGTACATATCTAGTCAAGTCATTGAGCCCCGTTAGATATTTATATAATATGAGTGTTTTTAGTAAAGTCTAGACTGGAGGTCAATTCAATTTAATTCTTTTTTGAACGTTTAAACTTATTGTGTTATACATAGGAAGTGTTTTGTTTTGTTTTGTTTTGTAATCTTTAATGGGATGCGTGGGCCCATCAAAAGTACATACATATTTTCAAGTAGTAGGACAATCAAAGTAGTTCAACATTTATGGTACGTCAAGATAAAATAATCTTGAATAAAAATCAAGAAAAAGAGAAAAGTTCAATTTTTATTTATATTACTTCATATATATAAAAATAGGACAATACGTCATAGATATACTTGATTCAATTATCTTCAAATTTGTACCCAATAATTATGGTCAGTTGGTGTTGGACTGATTAAGTGTAAGTAAATATTATAACAGCGGTTACCAACTTTCTGTTGTCATGACCCATTGATAACATTTGCCAAGTTGTGGTGACCCCAAGAAACAAATTTTTTGGGTTGATCCTCCTTCACTGCATTTTGGGACTAATGACTGCCATATTTTGCTGTAGGTTCTAATATCAAAATAGATTCTCATTTTTTGGACTTTATGGATTCGGCTGACATAATTTCTTTGCAAATGACACATTCAATTCCTGCTTCTACTTTGAAAGTAAGTCTATGGTTTAAAAATTATTCTCTATATTTTATTTTCCTAATACTTGTCTCTCGATTACTCATGGGCAAATGGATTTTTTTTAAAGTAATCATTGGTTTGGTAGTTACAAAATATTGATATTAACATAAAAATGTAACACAAGGAAATTTGGGATCCGACAAACAATTGTTTAGAAAGGCATTAGGCGACCCCAGTTGGTGTCACAACTCACAGGTTGGTAACCACTGCATTATGGTGTTAAGATTATCTTTCGTTCTTAAAAACATCCTAAATTTTGAGAGGGAAAAAAACATGTTTCATTTTATAGCTAATTTTCAAAAAATGTACAGATTCATACAAAAAAAAAAGGAGATTGTTTCCAGTGATGATTTGAAGGTGCAGCTTTATTGATTTTTTTTTCATACAAGATGCCCAATGATATTGATAACTATACTGTATTTCAAGCACTATAATGATTGATCCAACATTGGGTCATTTAGGCCTTAGTCCGATCCTTATTTTTTCCATGTACAAGACGATTTTTGATCAAATTCCTCATAAAAAGGAGATCAGAACTCAGAAATAGATTGAGTTATAAATCTTAAAATAATTATTCATTTGAAATATTAAATTTTATTCAAATCGGTTAAAAATGTGTAAATTTTCCATGTATATTGTTATCGTGTTTTTTTTTACTTCTCAATTTTCCAGCATTTTCTATCTTAAACTATTTTAAATTTAAATACTCAAGTCATAAATACATATCTATGGTCGTTTTTTGTACCTTGACGGTTTTATTTTATATATATATTCATAACTTAGAAAAGTAGTAAATAGTTGATACCAGTAATAAATAATAATTGATAAGAACCCAAATCGCAAATTAAACATTATTTTCCTAATGCCGATTCCAGAAAAAGCACCCAATTCTCTGATTTCCAATTTAAATCAATCGTTGCTTCACTAACTTATATCATAGAAAACGCAGTGGTGGACAATGTCATACTTCAATTAATCGATTATGTCATCACATCCAGCCCTCCACATATAAAAACACTGCCATTTCTACAAAGTATATCATTTATTTGATAGGAACCGAAAAATATAAATTTTAACACTTATGTGATCAATTAAGATAAAAAGTTGCGAAATACAAAAATGGTAAATTATACTATTGCAAATAGCTCTTTAAGTATGTTCACTCGGAACATAATATATACCATTAACAAATATGAAAAATGTGGAACAAACTTGTCGTATTTCATAAGAATCATAACTTTTTACTTTTTTTTGTTTGAGCACATCTATTTACAATACAGTATGTAAAATATATTTAATAAGTGTTGAGTGTTGGTCCAACGATTAAAAAATGGTCTGGAACCGTTATCATTTTTGTAAGACCTAAGTATTTCGGCCCAAGGTCAACTCATAGTAAAAATCATTCAATACCAAAAAACTTGGTCTAGACCGGTCCAAAAAACATGAATCTTATGATTTTTTTTAAATGATTTCATATTTCTTGAAGGACATTGGTCCACCATTTCAATTTTCGGTCCACTACGTCAACTTTTGCTTTACTGCGTCAATTTTTGGTTTAAAAATTCCAATTTATATCCATCATTTTAAATTTTCGAACTAAAATTTTGATTTTCATCCGATTGCAGTCTGGACCAAGCATTTTTCTAGAGAAAATCACTTAGGCCTAGTGTTGAGACACGGTCTAAGACCGAATTTTTCAATAATTCTTTCTAAAACGTTATTTTGATTTAGACCGGAGTTCAAACCACGGAGCGACATTTTTCTTTTCTTCCCATCTTCCAAGGACACCTTTCCTCCAGGGCAGTTTTCCGTGCACGATTAAAGCCTATGCCAGGTTCAGGACCAGGTTGGAGACTGTCATTGAAGCTGGAAGGGGTTGATTTGAGAGATTGACTTCATTATGGACCCTGTCATGCAAGACAAAAAGATTTGTGAATTGCTAAATAAGTTTTTTGAAATAATGGTAATATACATTATACTAAAAATTTTCAGATTTAAAATTCCCGCCCTGTAAATTAGAACATATCTTTAATTCTGGAAATTATTACTTTTTTAATCTTTATTAATTAAGTAAAGATATATCTGTTTGAATGGTTGCTTCTATGAAAAGTAGTCACAAGGTGCACTGTATATAGTGCTCCATGATGTACATCGTAAACATATTTTGATCTAAGAAATATCTATTATTAAAATATTGCAGGCGTGTGCATATA
Organism: Lepeophtheirus salmonis; assembly: GCF_016086655.4. Classification (NCBI taxonomy): domain Eukaryota; kingdom Metazoa; phylum Arthropoda; class Copepoda; order Siphonostomatoida; family Caligidae; genus Lepeophtheirus; species Lepeophtheirus salmonis. The sequence continues at coordinate 41,354,009 of NC_052131.2, forward strand.
GTATTGGACTTGTATGCAGGGTGCACTGTATTTACTGTTCTGTACATCACAATTCATGTGTACTTTCAGTATATGTTAAGATTTAAATAAAATATAAACACTTGTACGTTTAAAAGAATATTGTTTGTTTGTGAGCGCTATAAAGACTAAAGTACTGGTCAGCAGAGCTGAGCAAGCCCCCTTCAAAAGCATACCTCATACCTCTGTAGTTCCATACTGGTATGTAACCAAAAAATGGTACGGACATATGGATAAAGAACAGCCTGAAAAAAAGATGGTAAATACTTCATTCTACATACTAATCACTACATGCTTTATTTTGATTAGAAACTTTATCGATATATTTCAACATAAAAATATTCTTTCTTGACTTGATATGTGAGGGGGGAAGGGGGGTCATCATTAATTTCATTAGTTTGCTCATCATCAGTATAAGCTTCAGATGTTAATGAATAAAATTTATGATTAAGAACAAAAACGTATCCAAATGATATATTTTTTTTGTAGTTTCCATCTTCGACTAGGATGCCCTAGATTTTTATTTCTGCTTTTTTTTTTGATAAAATTGAATTAAAAAGGTCACTTTCTGTATAAAGGTCAATAAGGTCATGGTATTTTTTTTTTTCAAATCGTTAAATTTAATATAAATTAAACGAAAATTACAAATTTTTATATTTATCAGTCCAATAGTTGGGTTGCAATATGCTAAAGAAATTAAAAAGAGGGTCATGAGCTAAATTTCATTCAACTTCAATTGACGTTATTTTGAAGATATATAAATTATTTTTCTTGCAAATAATTTAAAAAAATTTGTTTTTTTATTTAGTTAGCTCAAATTATAGTTTTTACAAAAACGCTTTAATTTGAGGTATATGGACAGTATTCAAGCAAATACACAGTTTTTTCTTTAAAAATGCAAATTTTCAAAACTTTAGGGCCGTTGAGCTACCTCTAAACATTTTTCAAAACTGTTCGAACTTTTATTACATGTTTTTTGAACAATTAGAAGCCATTATTATACTTAAGCCATTTACTTTAAAAAAATTGATTTTATTGTAACCCTACTAAGTATGGTGGGTTAATATTATTTCAAATCTATGTATGGGTATTGATGCTAAATTTGGGCATTTTTCAACTTTGTATCTTATCTAAAGGATAAACGAGCGGTTTTTTCCAGTAGGGATTTTTTGACAGGCGCGTGCGAGTTCTGTCAAATTCATACGTGTCATCTTTACTCAGTATTGTTTTACAATTCTTCATGGAAAGATATGCACCACAACAATGTGCACAAATTGTTCAATTGTACTATGAAAATCAGCGTTCTGTGAAAGAAGTTTTTCGCAAATTACGCCACACTTATGGTCCACATAATCGACCTTCAGAATCCACAATTGGCAGAATAATCGAAAAATTTGAAGGGGCGGCAACTTGCTGGGATGTCCCGTTGTCTGGTAGGCCACGTACAGCTCGCACGTATCGCTGCCGGCCAACACGTTACCGTCAACGGCGAACGTTATCGCGCCATGGTAACATACTTTTTGGTACCTCAAATTGAAGCACATGGGCTCCACGATATTAAGTTCCAACAAGACGGTGACACTTGCCACACAGTGTGCGTAACAATGGACTTATTACGACATCATTTTGGTGAGCAATTAATTTCACGTTTTGGCCCGGTGAATTGATCGTGCGATATCACACCTTTGGACTTTTTTCTTTGGGGCTACGTAAAAGCAAAAGTCTATGTGGATAAACCAGCGACGATTGAAGTATTGGAAGCAAATATTAAGCGAGTTATTCGTGAGATTCCGGACACAATGCTCGAACGCGTCATTGAAAATTGGCGCCAAAGGATGGATCATTTAAAGGCCAGTTGTGGCCAACATATGAAGGGGATTATTTTCTAGAAATAATTATAAACGATTGTTTTATCGGTTCATAATAAAGTTTGGACCATGATATAATATTTATGTGTTTTATTTCTACAATCCAAAAACAGCTGGTTTTGAATCACCCTTTATTTTTTGATTAAAATGTTTGTTTTTTTCAGGTTGGAATATGGAGAATGTAATAAACATGATATTTTCTATTGATATATATTACTGTATCTTTATGAAAAATAAATAGGGGTATTGGCACTAAAAAGATATAAAACTCAATATTTTAGCAAATCTCAACTTTATTTGTCAACATTTTTTCCTTTAAGCATGATACAATTTTTTTTTATAAAATGTTTCGTCTATTGTGACATACCGACGCAAAAACTATTGGTTATTATGATAAAACAGTACCAAATAACGCTCCGAGTCCTGAACACGTTACAGTTTTTGGTCAACTGTGAACAAACGCAGCATCCACTTTGGAAATACCTTTTTCATACAACATTTTTTATGCAAAATAGTGAAAACACTCCTATTGGATATTTTTAGGATGTCAACTATCTTGTGCACCTTCATTTTACAATTGGAAAAAACTATTTTGTGGACTTTTTGTATGTTTTCGGGAACAACTGCAGAATTTGGGTAACCAGAATGTTCAGCATCATCAGTGTCTGTACGGCCATATTTTAACTCAGCAAACCAACGTTCCATAGTTGCTTTCGATAGAGCAGAGTTTGGATAACGCTTATCAAGCCAAATTTTTGCCTTTCCGGTATTTTTTCTCATCGAGAAGCAGTGATATATCAACACGCAAAATTGGTTTGAATCAATTTCTTTTACAAACATCATAAGTAACGTCCCTTCAAGATCTGTAACATGTAAAAAAAAAAGATAGTCTGATTGTCATTAAAATTAGATATGTTTCGTTTGAAAGCTCGTACTACGTTAAAAAATATAGATCTTGCAATAGTGGTGCCATCTGTGAGAAAGCCTCGGAACTTATTGAAGAGTCTTTCCTTTTGAATTTTGAAAATCTATTCTCTATGAAGGGATACTTGGACTTACTTTCAAAAAAAGGGGAGGAAGAGCACGTTTAAATGGTGTATTTGATTTTTGTATTCATCATTTCTCATTATATTATATCTATTGAATCTTATATTTTATTGATATTTTTTTATTTATTATGTAATTATATTTATTATCAAGTTATTAGACGATAATACAAGAAATAAAAATGTATATTTTATTATTAGACTTGTTATTTGAGATCTTTTTGAATATTTATTAATGGAATACCTGTGATTTGTGATAAATAATTTGAGACGGTACGGATATACGGGGTGCAGAACCATAATCTGAAAAAAATTGATGTATACGGAACCACTTTGTCTCATGGTACAGAAGTACGAATACGAAAATTTGGTATGTTGCCCATCTCTGCTGATCAGTCATCTAAACATTTTTTGTTCCCAAACTCTTATTATTATTCTTTCACTCTTGAAGACAGAACACGACATATGAATTGATATAAGTATTGAGTAGCTACGTGTGCTCATGAAAAAGAAAAAGTAACACAGAGGATTTTTAAGGGAATTATCTTCTACATTAGTAAAGCTAAGTTTGTCTTTTATCCGACGCCTAATGATTCCAGGAAATGCCGGGTACCGCCGCTTTTAATTTATAAGCAAGATCCAGAAACATTTCATCATCCTTAACCCTTTCTCTCATAAATTTACCACGGATCAACACTTCAGAAAATAGTCTCTATTATCAAAAAATATCAAAGAAGGATGACCTGCAAGAATTATTGTGTAAATATGTGTTTAGGGATATATATTAGTACATTTCAGCATCAAAAATACTGGAGTTTACCTATTTCATGAAGGTTTCAAACCCTTCAGTTTCAATAACCTTTATATAATTCTGTATGGAAAATGGTATGTAAATTATTTATTAGTAGAAAAATAATATAAATTGTATTTTATGAAATTTCATATTAAATATATAAAATGATTATTATAGAATGTTTAAAAAAAAATTATTTTATTATTTTCTAGGAATTTGTTCACCTTAACTTCATAATGTTACATCAGGGCAACATTTCTTAATTTTTTTTCTATAATAGATTTTTTTTCTCTTGCGGTATGTTTCTTATACACCAAACATTTCAAAAAAAGAAAGAGTCATTTTTGCATTTTTCCCTTCTTTTTAATTCATGAGATAAAGGATTAAACCCTACTTAAGACAAATCTGGAGAAAAAGTTCGATCTTGGACCGAGTCTCACCACTAATATCCATATATGTACTACCATTGTAGTGGATACATAATCTAGTAATTGGCAAAATTTAATGCAGAATAAAGAACAAGTCAGTGTATATATTTATTTATAGACTATATACAATGCTATAATAATAATATTGTTCATAATCTAATACAAGAAGACATCTCAATAGAGTTTAGCATGATGAAGTACTTATTCAATTACAATTAAAAATTGTATAAAATAAATTTATATTATATTATATTATTAATGTATTTGTAAAGACAAAAAAAAATCTTGTAGAAAGAAAAAATTAAATATCTTTAAATAAATGAAAAACCTGGGAAAAAAAATAATAGAAAATTTAAATCGGATTTAAGAGGATTATAAAAACAATAAAAAACCTTAAGATAAAGAAGAAGAAAGAAAGAAAAACCAAGAAGACAAGAGGGGAAAAATTATTAATCAACAACCAACAGACTCTGTACACAATTGTACAATTATAAGAAACCTTCTTTATTTACTCAACTTCATCAATATCAAAACTGTCATCATTAATTCTTGTAAGACAAGCATTTATCTACACATTAAGAGATTTAAAACCAGAGCGTCACTTTTTCTTGATAACAGTAATAGATCACAAAGGGTAAGTGCTCAGGATCAGATCCATATAAACAGTTCTGAATTATACCCACGGGTGACCACTGGGGCAAAGAACATTTGTACTTATATACATACAAAGTATAATATATTCAGGGAGGGGGGGGATTTCAAATCCAGAACAACTTCATATCCAAATATCTTGACAAACTTAAGATCTATGTTTATGAAAAGACTCCGATTATTGAGTTTTTGGAAGATACCAAAGTCAACTTTTTACGATGCTGACTAGGCTTTCAAGGAGTTTAACGGGTCATAAACAGATACAAGGAAGACTAATGATCGTTCAGAGAGCAAAAAACGCACTCTAGACTTCCAGAAGGAAATGTGACCTCCTATCTAGCCGGACATGAAAACCTTGGACTACTATGTTTGGGGAGAGAAAGTCAAATTAACGTGCACATAAAACTGTTGACTCCTTTTCAGCTCCATTCTCGTGGAAGACGCAAATATGATTAAGGAGATCCTCATCAAGGGTTGTTCCAGTTTCAGGGGCAGTTTGGAGGCTGTGGTCGGTTTGAGTGGTTAATGTAAGAACGAAAGATTTGTGTATTGCTTAATTAAATTATAACATGCATTATTGATTAACTTTTCCACATATAAAACTCCCCCCTGTACATACCCATATAATAAATATTGAAAGTCAAGGACCCCAAAGAAACTATTTATATGGCTTACATGCATTGGACAAAAAATATATTATATAATACAGGGTTGATCTTATCTAGTGGTGGTACACATTTTAATATTTTCTATAGTAAAATTTAAACGAGATGTTTTGTGAAGATAAATATTAAACAAAATCAGCTGAAAATAGTCCTTGGGATAGTTTGGAATTAGTTTGGTCCAACAAAAATCTTGTTCTGGACCGATGTCAAATAAAAATTAGGTCTAAATCGGTTCAAAGTAAAGATTTTGGGGGGAAAAAAAATGAATGACAGTTGATTTATTAAAAAAAAATATTTCATAATATAGGAGACCGAAAAAAACTAGTCCATAAATTGAGGACGAAAAAAAAACGGTCCATAAAATGAGACCGAAATAAAATCGGTCCAATGTCTGACAACGCGGTCTGGACCAAAAAATCGGCCCAAATTGTTCTAGAAAAAATAACTAAATACTGAACCGAAAAATAAATTCGGTGCCGGACACAAATAAAGATATTTATGAATTATTTTTATTCGCTCGATAGCTCTTAAGTTGAATCTATGTAATTTTTTAAATATTTTTTCACTACAATTAGCAAGATTTTTTAGAAACAGAACAGATGTTGCATTCAATTTAGTCAAATTGTTTCAACTTACTGAATACTCAAATTGTATGTCCTGGTCACATAATAAAACAGCCTAATTTCCTTAATGGAATATCCTTTTAGATTGAAGGAAGAAAGAGTTGATGTTATTATAAATACACGGGACTTCAATTTTGTTTTATTATTATAGAAGATTTGCTGACAATTAATATTTTATAGATATTAATTGTCAGCACCAGAGTTTTTAAAATGAGTATGTAAATTTTTATTTTACAACCGTTATGAATGAGTTATGACGTATAATATATTGATGTACTTGTATGCCTACTTTTTATATTGTTTTTATGTGTTCCAGATGTTTCGAGACTCTTTTAATAACTGAAAACACTGAAAATATCAACGACGATTGATCTAAGAAATTTGAAATTCGAGCATTTGTATAATAGTGGCAAAAATCGATCTAGAAAAATCAATTAGGACGGAAACTAAAAAAAAAGAGAAGTCTGGGATTGAGTTTCAACGCCATTAGTTATGTGTCATGGATTACATGGTTTAATAATGGAATTTCTGAGAGAGTTCTTCCAAAATGAATTCCTATGGTCACCCTTAAAACCATTTCGTATCTTTGTCTCTTGGAGGCTCCTGTTTCTCAAAGATTAATTAAACAAAGAAGGACTTCAAAAAGAGGGGGGGGGGAAGACATTTTGTACATATTTCTATTTAATCTAAGTAATGATCCCTTTTAGAAACAAAGGAATGCAAAAGGAAAACTTTTTATAATTAATAATTATTCTTACTATGAGTCCATTTCATGGCCGTTATCATGACATCATCATTATCTATTCAATGCCGTAATTAAACGTAGGTGTATGTACAGGGATAAAAGAAAATTAAGAACTAATGCAAATTATAAATACTTAATAATTACTAAATATAAATATATACCAACTACTTTCAAGCTAGTACCCTATTAGTCCGAAAAATTATAGACCGTTCTGTGGCCATTATCATTTTAACTAACTGATCTGAACATTTATCATAGTAAAAGTTAGTCTACCAAAAAAAATTGAGGAAAAAAGGAAATGTCATTTAGTTTTTTTGGAAAAATAACTTTAGCGTTTAGAAATTTTAATTTCAGTCCACGGTCTGATATTCGATCTTTGAATTTATGATGATGCGACAATAAAAACCCTAAAACCAATTGAAAAAACATGCAAAACACACACTATCATTAAGTTTTACCGTTTATCAAAATAGCTATGGTTATCATTCCTAAGCATTTTCCCTATATTAAAGAAAAAAAACTAAAAATCAACATGGTAGACCAATCTATATAAATAATTCTGGGAAGAAGAGAAGCTTAGTTATCATGAGGTTTCATTAGATTAGCAGCAAGCAAGGAAATAAAACACAAATACCCATCCGTATCAAGTAAGAAAATAGGGTAAAATTCCCCCCTTTTCGATAATGGGCCGAGCAGGTATTTATTCTTATAACTAGTGATAAAAATCCTGTGTATTTTGTAGCTCGCCCGGTTTTTTGGAATTAGTAAACGAAGGAAGGGACTTTCTTTGCCTGACCTGTTGTCTTTATTATTTTACTTCTTATTAATTAACAACTTCCTTTTCTACTACATTCAATTATGTGGAAAAAAACTTGAAGGAACATTTATGTGTGATTAGAGTAGAATTGAGTATCAACATAGGCCTAATTATTTCCAATGCTATTGTTTATTTACTTTTCGCCCTCCTCACTCTTCAAACCTGATAGTAGCTGATCTAATAAAACATCATGGCAGCTAAGCTGCTTTCTTCCAAACAGTCTTCAAATCGTAAGGGTTAACATGTTTATTTTCGGTTTGTTTTTTAACATACGTAAAGTACACACGATCTTCAACACTACTAATAATTCCTCAACAAATCATCCTCAGCTATTATACTCTCAGTCATTCATGAGTACACGCACATTTTACTGAGATATTCTTTCCTCAAGAATTACAAAATAATGATAACAGCTTCAGAAAATATAAACAATCTTGTCAACTACAACACAACTCGCACGCTACAAAATGCTTATGCCCTACAACTCTAATGAACCCTCTTCATAAGAACAATCATTTTACGTATTTATGTATGATATCATATTCACACATATGAATATGCTTACGAGCTGCCTTTGTCTCTCAGCCTAGTAGGTACTTTTGATGTTTGCATACATTCATGGTAGATCCGCTTTGGGGTTAAAGACCCAACAACAACATGAGCCTCTACTACTCTGTCTATGTATGTACATATATAACTACTAACAAACATTCGGATAGTGAGAGTGGAGGGAAAGTAAAGGAATATTAATAATACATATACTAACTATGTAATTGCAGCAGAACACAATTCTACAATATGTGTCTGTTTATGACTCTACAACACAACATTTGAAGGAGAGCTGGAGATGATGGAGTTTGTAGCTATATAATAACTACATACATACAGAATTGAGTGAGTAAAGATATATAATGATAATATTTTTTATTAAAAAAACCTGTCTTCTAATCAAAACTCGCAAAGTCATTCCCCATACTTAACCTTTTAAAAATTATGACATCATCAAAAACATTGAATATAAAAAGTTCTCAATCCAAATATATAGGTATATATATAATGAACGTGTGCCAGTCATTAAAATTCTCTATACTATTTTTAAATAGCAGCATAAAGAGAAAATATTCAATAATGAAATGAATTGTTTGTAACCATGATCTATTATGTAACCATTTACATTTATCTAGGACACGGCTCTACCTCATTTACACAAAAATGGACAGTGTATTTCAGCTGTGGATGTTTCTGCTCCTTTTCCAAAATCCATAGTCCGAATGCTGTCGATGGGTTGAATTAGAATTCGCTCTTGTTAAGATGTGAACACTTCTCAACATCTTAAATGTATTTACAAGTAGTGTTTTCCCAGTCCTTATTTATTCGGTACAATCGAATATAGTCTAAGGAACTCTGAATACTAGAAAGGATTAAAAAAGAAAAAAAAAATAACGTTGAGTGACATCATCATGACTAAACTTAATCAGTTTTAGAACTGATATGCAGGACTGAACTGGACGGGACTCCAGTTTTCAGTTCTAAATAAGGACAATTACAACACTATTTAAAAGTCTTTTTTTAATATTATCACACATCGAATCTAAAAGGGTCGAACAGAGAAGTCTGAAATTTAGCCAGTATACATGTGTATATTATAATTTAGTACATACCTATGATTTTTTTTTTTTTTTTTTTTTAACCCTCTGAAGTCATTAAGAGGCTATCTTTGACCGAAATAAAAGCTTCCTTCCCTTCTCTCTTTCAATATCTCTCTCCTCTCTCTGTCTCTCCCCTCTTCTCTTCTCCTCTGTATCTTACTACATCCCTCTCTCTCTCTCTCTGTCTCTGTTCTTCTACCTTCACTCTTTGTTTTTATTCCCTGTATTTTGTTCTGCAACACAAGCATCCTCTTCTACTTATCTATATAAATATAGCAAACTTTGTCTGTCTATCTTTCTTTCAGTTTTTTTGTTTCTTTTTTACCTCAAGGATATTTTTCGTAAATCTAACAAAGTTATCTCTCAGACAGTCTTGTATTTAGGACCGAGGACCACGGTCCAGTCCAGTCCCACTTGTCATTCCTCAAAGGAGGTAAAATTGATCCCTCTTGACGTTAATGAGGGTGTTTTTCCTCTTTTTAGTTATTATGTTATATAATAGAATAAATTATTTAACTAAATAATAATATAATTTTTTAATAATAATAATAAATGTGATATTATAATGAAAATTATAACATTTTTTGCAAGATATGTGTAATAAGCTAAATACATATTTCATATATCTTATTTGACCCAATAAACCATGGATATTTTTATGAAAAATTCCAAGGACAAACGGTCCTAAAGACAGATAGAACCGGTCCTAAGCTAGACTGGACCGAATAAATAAGGGTTAATACAACACTACAGTCACTGAAACAAAAATATATCGTGGATTGTTGTCAACTGCTTATTTTCCCCTAATTAGTGTTCTGAGTATTGATTGGTTGAATTATAAATACCTTTTTGTTAAGTTGTAAACAATTATCAATAATTATTCAATAATAATTCCATGGTTAAGAAGAATTGGCTAACTACTAACAGATTTTGGGCATTTTCAAGTTTCTTTTTAAGGAGGAAAGATTGAAAGAAACAATAAATGTAACGAAGTGATGAATTATTATTTTTTTGGAAAATATTTAGAAAACCAGACATTAATCAATTTATATTTTAAAAAAGTATGCGGAGAATATGTAAAAAGAGTACGATTGGTAACCCTATTAATTAATCATGAAGCTAATAGGAAGAAAAAGTTTTCTGAATGTGATTTAAGTCATACATGCATTAAAACATTGAGATACGAGTATAATTAGTTCGTTGACGGAGCTCGTGAGCCAGACCAATTGATCACATAAGAAATAACTTCTAAAAATCAGTATAATGTCCGTTTGGCAGCTCTCGGCCAGCTCGTATCCTTCAAAAACTAGTATATTAAGAATCTACCACATATTCAAAGGATAGAAAAAAAAATCATTTTAAAATGAGAAAGTAATAATTATGGAACATCTATGACGTCATAAGGGCGTGTTACTGGGGTCATTGTATATTTTAACCTCGGCTAGGTATCTTCTTCTTCAACAATCCCAAAAAGGAACTTATATATATATATAACACAGCCTTATCTCACTAACACAAAAATATATGTTGTCAGCTGAAGATTTTTCTGTTTATTTTCCCTTGATTAGTGTGCTGAACGTTGACTGGTTGAATGAGAATGATCTCCTTTTAAACTATGAACAATTCCTATGAATCATTGAGCAATAATTCCGTAGTTGGGAAGAATTGGATAACTAGCAACTGCATTTGGCACTTTTTTTGTTTATTTTCATAGGAAAAGTTGCGTTATATTTTAAAGGTAAAAACATTATAAGGAACAAAAATCCCAATGATATAATAATAATGTTCGTACAACATGTTTGTCATTCTATTTCATTGCAACTTCATAAATATGTAATTAAATTTTTTTATTTAAGCCCTACTACTTATGATATATGTATACTATTTGAATGGTTCTCTGGGCGTACGTACGTATGCGGAATGACGTTACAGCCAAACATAGCACAAAATACAAACAAGTTTTCCAGAATATAAAGTAATATAAAATTCTCCGAAATATGAAATGTAATATAATAATAATAATTCTTAAATAATATATTATTAAATATATAGCTAAAAATGAAGGTGTGTGTGTGTGTTCAAGTTGTGTGTAGGTTAGAGTATCATTATACGTATGTATACCAACACCACCATCACTTGCCTCTCGTGAATGAAGTAAATTGATCACCTTTGTACTTACATACTTACTTACAAAATGGGGACTTACTTTCAAAAAGTTTTGTTCCTTCTCTCTTTTTATTCAAAAACCCATTCGTCACCTTCATACAAACAACTCGTGTGCCTCCTATTAGTATGGAATAGTATGGAGGAAATACATCAATCCTCCAGCTCCTTCTTTCTCTCTCTTTCCACATTTTCCATTTTATAGGGATGTGTAGTGTCGTGTCGGCTATTATTTAGGATTGATTACTGCAGTCCTGTAAATCAATCCTAAAAACTTATAAAGTTCGGCCCTTGATGACGTCACTCAACTATATTTCTTCTTCTTCTTTTCAAATCCGTGCTAGTAATGGCAGTCCGAAGTTCCAATAGGACCTGTCCTAACACTAAACTGTACTCATAAATAAGGACCGGCTCAACACAAGGGGTGGACATTATATTTGAGTTTGGTTCATCACAAGTTATATATATTATAGTACCTCTCTCCTCATTCAAATTTTAAAAGGGAAAAAAGGAAGTATCCATTCGCCATTGTATTTAGTTATATTCTAGCAGGTATTTTATTAGCTATTAATTATTGCTATCCGTATAAAATCTTTTTTTTTAATAAGTGCAGGCACTGACAGTCCTAAAGACCAATAGGACTTTTCCTAACATTAAACTGGACCGAATAAATAAGGACGAGACAACACTAGGGATATACATTACATCACAAATACCACAGTCAAATGTGTATTAAGTGATGAGGCAAGGGAAATGAAAAAGTGACTGCTTATTGCATGTGACCCCTTAAACCAAGTTTCCTATTCTGTAACGATTCTATGACAGTTTAATGCGATTACACCTCTTAAAACAAGTGAATGCTGGACCATGTTTGACAGTATATGTATTATACTCGGGCTTGGACCTTTTCACACTTTTTTGTTCAAAAGTAGAATTTTGAATAATTTCCCTCATTCGTTCATTTCTTTGCCACAACCAAATGATTTTTTTTATAAAAAATTAGGTGGATTCGATAACTTTTTCTTCTAGGGATGTCAATTTTGAGGTATCAAAGGTTGACAAGACTCAATCATTTGACTTTCATATAATGCAATGTTTCTTCTTTTCACAGAATTTACCTACTTAATTAAATTAAGAATATTAATGGGACCCTCAATACCCCTAGTGGGTAGACAAAGTATTCTCGTAGTTCTCTAATTTTTTCCTAAACTGGATCACGTGTTTCTCCATTTTGCTTTTTAGAACAAATAAAAAGAAGTGAAGAAATGAAAAATTAAATGAGGACTGTTCAACTATATATTTACTGTTCAGGCGATGAGGCGTTCAAAAATGAACAAAAAACATAAATAGTCTTCATTTTTCACTCAATATCCAAGCCCATAGGCGAAGAAGACTGGAGGGTAAGGGGCAATCACTAATAACTAGGATTATTCGAGCAATTAATTTACGATATTGCCCCCCCCCCTAAAAATGTTCATCTCATATGCCTATGATTCAGCTATAGTAACCGACTTTTAATCCTGTTAATAATGATAAAAAGAGAAAAAGGAGAGGGGAAAAAATTAATGTAATAATTAAGAACCCTATAATTATTACAAGTAAATAAATTATAACTTTACCTCTTACTACAAGGGAAAGTCATACTTAAGAGTGAGTGAATGAGAAAAATGAACTTCATACATGAAAATTCGTGTAGTTAAAAAGAAAAATTATAATTGTAATCGTGAGATGTTTTTAATAGTAGTTATGTATATATAGATAAATGGGGTGGGTTTATCAATATTCCCTTTCTTTTCATTCAAATTTTAAAAGAGAAAAAAAAGGAATAATTTATCCGCCATTTTAGTTAGTTGTATTCTAGCAAGTATTTTATTAGCTATTTGTTTATTATTATACCAATAAAGTATATTATTATGTGACACCACTCTTTTAAATGTCTGCCATTTTGGATTACTAAACAACCAATGTTTATTAGAATTGAAACACTTTTTCCATTAATATTATAAAAAATGGTGAACAATTGGCGTTTATTTGGATGACAACGTGGGACAACAAATAAAAGGACTTCAACAATACATCAAATATATCAAAGGGGTCTGCAAGGGTTGGCTGGAGGGGCTGTAGTACACCACCCAAAAAAAAAAAAAATTTTTTTTGCTTTTTACTAGAAAATTTAATCTTTGAAATTGAATATAATATTCAAATTCTTTTCCAAAAAAATTAATTTTGGATTTAAAAAAAAAAGGAAATAAATATTATATTATATTTGCAATAATAGGATATTTTTTTGATATCATCTCACTTTTCTCGTCTTTAATCAATCTAAAACAAAATTAATGTCATTTCATAGAAATGTTCATTATCTATAACTACTCTGATTTATTTAAATATCACTACTGTTTATCATTGACAGAACACAAGTGTTTAGTTTTTTTGCATTTTGAATAAAAAATATTTGGAAGAGTGTTAATTTACTCCAGTAATTATTAATATCAACTATGAGACCCCAAAATGGCGTTGCGTTTAATAATGTTGCAATTTGTGACGCCAGTAAAAACGTCTGGCCTCTTTACGTCATCATCAACATTATAATAAGTGTACATCAATATTAAACTTTCTACGGATCTGTTCTTTCCCTCTAATATGTAATCATAAATATAATAATCGTCGTTGTGGAAATTGTAATCTTGGAGAAAAGGAGGAATTCAACAACCCAGAAAAACAAATTGCGCCCTCGGAAGAATTTCATTCTTTCTTCCGCGTTTTCCTTCAATTGCCAGTTGTAACGTGTACGGGTATATAGCATATAAAAAGTAAATATGTAATAATAGAATCGGAGGTCACCGACCCACACACAACTCAAAACCACCATCATCTTACCTTCAATTTTCTATTTCTTCATCTCATTACATCACTATGTGCATACTTAATCTTATAGTTACCATTCTATAGGACTGTACATTTGTATGAACAAATTTCAGCTTGAATGGAACATATTAAGGGGGCCTGAGACACTATGTCTGTACCTTCTATCACTCAAGCATCATATTCATGAAATTGTTCTAGCAAATAAAACCTTCCGCTTCTCAAAGGGCCCCACCATCCAACCTAATAGCAAAGAATACACGAAGAATTTAAAATTGAATTATGAATTGAACTCTCTGGCAAATTAATTATTACTCTTTTGGAATGAGACAATAAAGCAGTGTATTATACTTTCGTCTGGAAAGCTTTAATTTATTGGACCACTTAATTTTTTTTAAATAGGGTAGATTTATTTTGGTTAAAAGAACTAGAGAATGTTAGTTAACAATAAAGGTTACGGTCTATATTTATCAAACACCCTACTGTATAGAAATATGCTCTCAATTTGATCACTTGGATGGTTGTTTACTTTTTAAAAAATAAATACAATAATAATCTTTCCTCTATGACTTTATATTATTAGAGTCACCTAAAAAGAGCACAATACTTTTTGTAGCTGTTAATAAGAAAAGTGTTTTATTTATTTTCGAAAGTTGTTATCCTTACTCTTCCATTCTTAGGAAGAAAACATCAAAGTATGAAGTGAGTGAGCTCATGAATGACAGAGAGTAACACTCAAGATTTGCGGGGGAGTTATAAGTTTAAGCCCTTGTTGGACTAAGAGTAGAATTGAAAAAGGCATCTGTCTAGACCTATTTTGTGGATAAATTTTTTATAACAAATGTATTATGAACTACCGTGACGTCCTACGAAGTTAAACCGAGATAGCTCGGATGAATTTTAATCCCGTCGTCTCTCCTGGAATATGGAATTCTGAATTCGAGCATTTCTTGATATTGATGATCAATTTAGAAGTATCTTCCTTCGATTTCCTCTAACATAGAAGTCCACTTAATAGTAAAATAAATAAACTAACTAATGTGCGAGGAAACAGATTCTAATTACTTATAACTCCACTGATTTTTTTGAATAATCGAAAGGATAAATAGATATTATATGTATATAGTACTTTTTCTAGAAAATATCGTGTGCTTTTGAGATTTTTTGAAAAAATAAATTATGGTTGATATAAAAAAAAAAAAAAAACATTGTCTCTCATAAAATATGAGACCTAAAATAATCGAACTATAGGGTTAGACTAAAAAAATTAATTTAATTTGTCAGATGGAACTGCACTGATTGAACTTAAGTTAACAGTATAGTACTACAATTACTTCATCTGACCTTATAATTTAACTTTGAAGACCATGTATATCAAGAATATTTCTGTCTCTTGGAATGACCTAGTATCGAACTTATGTACGTTGAGTTCAAAAAAATAATTTCTACCGTGAACCTTGCTATTGAGCTACATACCTCCATGAATTATTAGTTGGTTTAAGAGACTTGTATCGGCCCAGATAGGTGACCTTTCAAATAAAATCTGAGAATTCCTTATTAATTTATTGTAACAATCAATATTGGTTAATTTAAGTGCAATTTGCTGCACAGCCGAAGGGTTAATTTGCAAAATAAAAAGTTGAGTTTTTATTAATTCCCTTCCTTTTTATAACTGCTAGCAGCAATTCTGATAAAACATAATGACAGCTTAGCTGCCATTCTCAGAAAAAAATTTCAAATCTTCAGGATTACCATGTCGTTTTTGGGTTCATTTGCTTACAAGCCAAAAGTCCTTAGAATTTACAACTTTATCTCTAAGTATATAGTATTGGATCAGTCTAAAAAAAAGCATAAAGACTGCAGTCCTTTCAGTACGATCCAGATTACTTTCGATAGTCCTAGGAACGGTCTCATCAGTCAAGGTTGTGCCCTTATCGGCCTAGCAGTTCCAGTTCTTGAACCTCTAGAACTGGAGCCGACAAAGTCGAACCGTGACCGTAATATAATACTTATTGGTCTCGGTTCTTTTGCGTTTGTTCCTATATAGAATATGTATATGTATATTATATAAAATAAATTAATTTTAATGAATAAGTCAATTTTTGAGTTTTATTTGTGCAATTGTAGTGCTTTCTAATGATTTTTCTACGTCACCAAACTTTACTATGCCAAGGCCCCCTTGCACTAATACATATTTAGCTGAGCCCACCTTTATACGAAAAATTTGTAATATGTATGAGTAGACTGAAAGCAATCCTCAAGTATCTATGCCCCTCTCCCCCCTAACGCCTCCCACTTTGAAAACCAATGTCTTAAGCAACCTCAGTTTTCGGGGGTCCTGCTGGAACATGAAACACTACGCACTCTGCATATAAGGTAGCTGCGGCTCTGTTTGTATCAAATATCATTTCTTGGGCCCGAATTTTCTAGTGACGTCCTTTTTTTAAGTGCCTGTTACCAGATTAAGCCTGTATAAAAAAGAACCGATACCAACGACCGGAAGTGAGGCTGTGACCGTTGGAATGAATGAACTGGGTCTGATAAAACCACTGGACCTGAACCGGGAACAACCATGCTATCAGTTCTTGGGACCAGTACTAAAGACCGCCGATCCTTTTGCCTTTCAGTTCTAGAACTGACTTAAAGAAGAAGAAAAAAAACTTTAATGACGTCATCAAGGACCGAAATTTACAGTTTTAGGACTGATTTGTAGGATGTAAGTGGGCAGAACAGTAGTTTGCAGTGCTAAATAAGGATTGACACTACATGTGTTAGTTATACTCAAGTATTATAGAATCAAACTGTCCTTCATTGTTTTCTTCTGTCCTAGCTGTGACCGTAAGATCAACTAATCGGTCCTAGAACTGTTGCATAGGAGAAAAAGATGTGACTGATTAGATCAAAATACTGAAAGTGGGAGGAAAAAAGGGCTTGATAAGAAACACAGTTCTATCCACATGTCAAAAGAGGACCCCACTACTAAAAAGCTAGACACAAAGTGTACATGGAAATATTATGTAAATGTATTTTGAATACAATTATCAGAGCATAAAATATAATTACATATATGTACTTATAGTATTCCCTACCTAGTAGGATGTACATTGTGGATACCATATACACACATCAATGTATATTCTGGTGGATACAAATCTAAAATTCCTTCCCTCCCTCCGAATAATAAATATATGTAAAATATAATATAAAACCCCTCCTGTGAGGAATGCAAGAAATCATATTATATACCTATACTTGTATGTACTTGTATTTGAATTAATGTTACTATTACATGTACACATATTAGGGTTTATTACTCGGAATCCCAGAGAGGCGTTATCCCGAGATTTATCGGGCTTTTACACCTATATACGTGCATTTCCTGGGAAATCCCGCATTTAATTATTTCATAATATAAAGTGCATTTAACACTATATAATCTACCAAAAATGTACTATGTAATGATGTCTTTGCGGTTTCAATGTGGTTACAGAATTCCAAAAAACAGGACAATCATGCTCTACAAATACAACAACCCGCACACCTTAGGTGATAATGATAAAAATACTTTTTAGGGAATAAAAACTATACAACCAAAGCTATAAACAAAGTGGTGAAACGAAGAACACGTGATCTATATTTGGTCAAAGCAGTGGTCCTAGCAATACTTTTTTTCCAATAGAGGCGTTCAGTAGTATACTTGAATATTATTCTTTAGCTTACTACAAAGCCTCCATAATAGGAAGTCTGCTCACTGAATTAACAAGTTGAATTCTGCAAAGGGAAGAAAAAGTTACAGAAGCCATGAGAGAAAATGAAAAAAAAAAAATGATATATGTAGTGACGTCATGATTTGTGGTATAAAATGAAAGCGACAACTGGTATGAGAAGAAGAATACTAATATGACAAGGAATCAATTCGGGCTAAAAGGCGCGTTTTGCACTTTGTTTTAAAACTTTAACCCCTGTCTGTTTTTCATACAGACAGATGGACAGACAAAGTTTGCTTTGTTAATATGGATTTCCAACTAAAACATGTTCTTTCTCTGAAAATATAAAAAGAAATACTTTTTTCCCGTGTAATTGAGAAACCCTAAAACATATACTATTTCCGAAAAAAAAAGAATTGAAAACAAGGGAGATACAGCTTAGTTTGCTTTTCTTCTAAAATAACCATCATCCTAATGAGATATCAATTTAACTTTTTTTTGAAAACACGAAAAAACAAAAAAAATGAATGAATGTATGTATGAAGATTTATCTTAGTCATTTACATAATATTACCTATGTACATAAATAGGTATGTACCTAATATCAAAACACTCTATGTATTTCAGATAATAATATATTTGCGTGTAGGATGTACAATGTACATGTATTATTTAGAATTTAACTTTCAGTCTTATTGCATTGTTTTTTTAAGGTCTGTTTTAGGATATATGTACGTCGTATAACGTGGTAGAATAAAACTTGTGAGTGCATGATGTGGGCTCTTTAAGGAGTAATTTATTTTCCTGCATGGACAGCAAATTTCACACCGTCAACTCAAAAGCAAAGTAAAATAATTTTTCGCAAAATTGAGTCTTGATTACATTTCTATTCTTTAACAACGAATTTAACCATTTGGGTGTGCTGCAAACTATACTTTAAGTAGTCAAAATGGATTGTCACTATAAAAAAATGAAAAGCTAATAGATTTTATCTTTGAAAGAGCCATATCCGGGCTAATATAAGTATCTTATATCAAATAAAGGTTGTAAAAGTGTTACTATAACTCTTGGGTGTCTAAACTTATCCCTTTAGTTTGAATAAAAAGCCTAACAATTGATATGTTGTTGCAATTTATATAATAGTGACGTCATTCGGGCGTCCGGAGGGTGTTTTTATTTTTGTTTTTTTGACCGAGGGATGGACCGTTAGGCCTCTTTAACAATTTTGACTAAAAGGTTTTTTAAATGAGACAAATATTTTTTTTTTAAAAGATACAATAAACTTTTGTTTGTTTAAATTTTAGAGATCAAATTTTTCAGAAGAAACTCAATTTGAACGAATTACAGTTTTTTTCAAAAAAGGAAGATTGATTTTTTAGATAATTTTGAAGGAATTTTTTTTTTTAGGTATAAATACCAAAATTGATAAATATATATTTTTTTAAATTTTAGAGTTATAATTATGCAGAAGAGACTAAATTTGAACTATTTTTTTTTTTTTTTGAGATTGATTTTTTTCGACCATTTTGACTAAAAAGTTTTTTGTGTTTTAGAAATCTTAAATTTCAACAAATATGTTCCAGACCAGTGTAATTATTTTCAACTAGTGATAACTCTAAAAATTTTGCAAAAGTTGGTCAGGGGCCAATATTCTCTAGACCCTATAATTAAGGCGCCATTGGCTATATTTTATATATAAATATATGAAGTAATAAAATAAATTGTAATGTTTTCTATTTATTGATTTTTGTTCAAGATTGTTTTTTTTCTAAAGGACCACATATACATTAAAATGTAATATAATAGTATGTTGTATAAAAGACAAGCTTCTGATATGTAGTTCCACATTTTTAAAGCATAAATTAAGCAAAAAAAAAAAAAGATATCCACACACAACAGTGTAATAATGTATTATATTAATTCCTAGGTAATTCATTTGTTTGCTTCATGGGATAGAGTGGAGTCAAGGCACAACATAGGTACATTCACTAGATGTGAAACTCTTTAGTGTGGAAAAACAAAGAAGTCTGGGAAAAAAAAAGTTGCCATTAGTTGTATTTATTATGTATTACGAGTTGTACAACTTAACAACGTGTAGGTTTCCCATTAATTTAATTATTGTACGAGTACATAATATACTACTTAAACAACTAACATAATATTCCATATTTCAGGCAAATACGATAATAATGTGGCTGCCACAAAGACCATATCAAGTAAATAGTGGTGTATCAACTCGAACACTTATCATCAGTCAATTTTCAAATTAAAAAAAAACATAATCTAAGCGTAAGCAATCTATATATTTTATTTTTATGGATTCTTCTAATCTTTGAGGAGACAAGCCCATGACTTAAACTTGGTTGCAAAATTTGTAGAAAAAACAACTTTTTTGTTGTTAAAAATGAATATATATCATTTCAATCTAATGAAAAGAGAAAAAGAAACGGCTTTGCATTATTTTTTAGTGTCATCATATAGCAACACATTGTTTTTTATTCAAATTTTTAAGTATTATTAAATAATTAATTTTTGTTTTATCGAAAGTTTAGAGACTCTTATAAAATTCAGATCCACTAAAACGCCATTGCCTCATAATTATGTCCAAATTATTGATTGAAGTAAATAAAGAGAATTGCAAGAATGTTATTTTTTTTTAAATTATTTTTTTTTTTGTATATGTTATAGGTGCAAGTTTAGTTCCACATTATATAGGATTTATGATATAATAATAAGTTGAAATGAAGTTGTACTTGAGTAACAAAAATACAAGTAAAAGTTTGAGCTTTATTTTTATTCTTTGTTAGGATATTTTTTTTTTAAACTGTTTTTTTCTGAAGAAAAAAATAATTTAAAAACATTCTTATAAAATTGTACATGTTTTAACTCCCCCCAAAGAAAAAAATCCTAGTACTGCCATGTATGTATGTAGACATACTACGTGTTTGTAACGAATTATATGATCTGACAGTTGCTAAAAAAATTAGTTCATTAGAAGGGGCTTAGTTTTTTTGAATTTTTGAAAAAATTTCAATTACTTTTTTTTTTCTCAGGCCAAGAATTTGCGCAAAATTACTTTTTCGGCAAAGAAATCCATCTGATAAAATTTTCATCGTGCAAAACGATAATTTGTTATTGACAAAGACAACATTTCTTCATGCTGGACTCTAGCCCCACGGCTTAAATTAGTGCTCAAAAACAGAAGAAACTAATCGCCGAAATTAAAATGGCCAGGCTGCATATATATATATTTTTTTTCCTTTTCTAATTTATTAAGTCAGTTCGATACTTAACGACTCAACATACTGTCGACACAACCCTAATATTTAGACTCCTACAAAGAAGAGAAAAAATGATAAGGGTCCTATATACATATCTACACTGTACAGGAGGAGTTATATACCCACTTCAATGACTTAAAATCTCAATTTAATGCTATATAGTACTAGGTATAAATTAAGTATATATATATATATATAGTGAATAGTTATGATGAATTAAACTCCTGTAACTCAACAACCGCAGATATAATCACATATGTGTATGTATGTATATTAATGAATAATTATTTTCCTTGCTAGTTAAACTTTAATAAAGATTTAATTTTTGCTCTAAGGTCAAAGGTGTTTACACTCAATAAAAAACGAATAAGAAAAGGAATTGTAATTGAGTCTGCCCCAAGAAACAAAAGACTTGAGCATTCACATCTTTTTCTCTTATTTTTGCAGTTGTAAATGAGAACAACAAAGAAGCAGGGTGTTACCTTGAGTGTTTCTCGCAACCTCTCCCCTTACATAAGAAACAGAAAAAAGGGTAGTTGTTCCCTTATTCTTCACAAGGATGAAATCATGATTCAATCATTGTTTTGGATTGTGATCAATAGCTTAACAAGAGCTTATTCAACCAATCAACAACGTTCAAAACACTGAGTAAGGGATAATAAGTAGAGAAATAAACATCTGAAAACAAAATACATTGCAACAAATTGGAGTTTAACAGCCTGAATTTAAACCCAAAATTGGGAAAAAAATTTGAAGAAATAAATATTTCTAGAGAAAAAATGAAAAATTTAAATTTTGGAAAAAAAATTCGTAAATTAAATTTCAAATATAAATTTTTTGTGGAAAGACATTTCAAAAATTTATTAATCAGAGAAAAACTTAAAAATCTATAGCTATTTTTAAAAAAATTTAGAGAATCCAGAGCTGTTCTGAAAAAAATTTAAAATTAAATTTCAAATATTAAATTGTTTGAAAAAAATTAAAAAATCCATAGCTATTCCCAGAAAATGGAATTTTTTGGTAAAAAATTTTAAAATTTGATTATATTTCGAATATATAATTTTTAGAATTTTTTTCCTCCAAATATTACATTTTCTAGTAAGAATAAAAAATTCTTTAATTCATACATATTGTTACGGTAATAACTATATGTTGCTACATTTTTTTTACAGAGATTCTTATCATCGTCGTGAGAGATGGTGCTGCCGCCGCTTTCATAATAATAATAATACCACCCTCTACGACTCATAGGGGTCATAAAACAACATGTTTCCAAAAGTTATAAAAAAATGTTTAAAAAAATGTCGATTCATCCTATTTCTTCGTCTAAGAAAATAAGAAAGATCGTCTTTACTAAGTAAGTGAGCACTGACGATATAGTTATGTAACATGAACCAATATTATAAAAGGCTATGATGTTACACCTCGGTCATTAACCGATCCCTATTAGGTTTATTTAAAAAAAAAATTATTATTTATTTATGAGTCACAGGATTTTTGTAGATATTTGAAGAAAGGTTGTTAACATTCTTTTTGCCAATTTCAAATTATTCTTAATTTTTGGGAGAACCTGCGTTTTTCTTTTATAATAGCCTTTTTTAGTATCAGGATATACTGTTGAATTGTCATCAAAAAGAGCCTTGAATGTAAAATTTCTTCACACCCAAAGAATCAAATGCTCACTTAAAGCACCAAACAACAACAAGTTATGCCATTGAGATCCACTAGAGCTTTGAATATTTGAAATGTGTATCATAATAATATTATAATCACATAACGTTTGAAATATGGACTTCAAATTTGCATTAATTGATAGCAGAGTTTCTTCAAAAGATTTTTAACAATCTGTTCAAATATCTAGCAAAACTTTGTAGCTCAGAAAGAAAACACAATTTTATAAGAATAATAATAAGGATTTCCTGAGGGGATCAGGGTCTCTAAAAAAAAGGGAGTCACATGTGTGTGTGTGTGCTCAGGTTGTTTTTGCTCAAGAAGAGAGAAATACCTTTGTGAAGAATAATAATATTTTTTATTATATGATTGATTCCTTAATTATATTCGAACATGCGGAGAAAGTTAATTCCTATTTCTGAAATTATATACTTATATTTAAGCAAAACTGCTCTTTCTTCCTTCTCGCTCTTTCATACGATAAATATATTTTTAATAATCTATACAACATTAGAGTGGGTCGAAAATCAGGGTTTGAGGAATCGATAAAGGGAAGGAATAAGGGAAAATATATTTCCATGCCAAATTTGGGGAGGATTAAAAGTTATTTTTGAAAGTTCCCCAACTCTGGTGAAACTTTTTTATATTTATTGTTTGTAGATTTATAAGTTAAGACTCTGGTAGAAACTTGACTTGTATTTTCAACCGATTTTAATCAAATGGTTCAATTTTAGTTCTTATTGATAAATAAAAGAAAAAAAGGTTTCACAAATAAAATTTTCTAATGGATGTTTTTCCTCTGATTGCAGGAAGAGTGAACCAATCATTCATATACTGTATAAAGTTGATCTCAACCCACTCAAAAGGAGCCAGCCACCCTAATGGACGACATTCATAGCTTCTAAGTATTCAAAGTTAATGCAGACTACTTATTCAATATTTTTTTTCTTATTTTATGGTATCAAATTTTAGTTGTTGTTTTTTTACCTCTCCCTTCATTTCAAAAATACATTTATATACATCACACTCAGAGTGTTGTTAAGACATGCAAACGTCTAAAAGAAGGGCAGACTCACCTAACAGATGTTGTGCAATTCTCCAACTCTATTGCAAATATATGTTTATATAAGAAGCTGTACATATATTATCTCAATTAAGGGTGATGTATGAGCTGAGAAGTCATGTGAGTCGCTGTGTGGAATTTGATGTGGATTCTCCTGTATGTCGTACGATGTGTTTTCTTCCAACTATCTTGAACAGTTTAGGAGTATTCCGTGGAGCAAGAAGAGATCATACTATTGTGGAGTTTATTGTCTGTCGTTACTGGATATATCATTATTATCGATGGTGTTGTCTAAATAGCAAAGCAGGCCGGGACAAGTGCAATTTGAATAAAATAACTACAACAAATTTTGCTCTTGGCACGACCTAACATACTATGGGGTTTTTGTAATAATAATAATATATATGATCAACAAATATATATTGTTCTTTGGAGTGAGCTAGTAAGGAAGTGCTCCGAATAAATGCTGTTAACGTATCTTGTAGTAACTATTTCTCTTTGATCTGAAATACAAAAAGGAGAATAAGGCTATAATAATTCTATACAAAATATTTTAAAAAAACATGAATATTCAAAAAGGTCATCATACTAAAAGAGAATTAATACAAACGGAACTTGTTGAATATACTCTATTATAATATGTCCAGTAAATAGACCGAACGAAAAAATAACAACCGTTAATCAACGAACTAACGGTTATTCTCTTTATTAAGATTTAAAAGTTAAATTTGTATGAATGTGTTTCTATCTTACGTCTTGAAGAAAGGTTATCAAGTTATTCTGACTAAAATAATAGTTATTATTTTTCCGAAGTCTTATTGCAAGAGATCCCTTGATTGGTGTGAAGAATTGAAGAGCACAACTACATCATTATAGGTGTAATGTGTCTAAGAAACTGAGTGTATACTATTTTTCTTGTACGCAACTAATGAAATTCACAGGGCGAACGGCAGACCTTGGAAAACAACATGTGAACGCACCACGAGACGAATTAAGAATGATGAACATAATGGAATTCCGTCTTGGGATTACTCCTACTTTTGGAATACATCTGCCTATGTTTTTGTGTGTTTTTGCGCCGGCGTTTTCACGGCCCCGCGTGCTAGTAGAAGAGGCAAAAGCGGATATATCACACACGATATTACAAAAGAATCTTCAGTGCTTGCTCACACGCGCCCTCGTTCGCTCATTCGCGCATAACTCATAGTTCCGATTATTGTTGTTTTGTTTTTTTAAGTTTTTTTTAGGTAAAATGAGCGCTCAAAAACTAGAGTTTTTTATGTGTATTGTGTGTGGAGTCATTGTATTTGGAGCAGAGGAAGGAGAGTAGGGCCCTGTGTATATGATGATGTGACCTATTTATCGCATATTTGTAAGAACACAGACGCTCCTGATGAGAAGGTTTGCTTGCAAAGCCTTTATTGATTGCCTACTATTATTTATCGTGAATTATTCTTCTTTTAAAAGTATATTATGTACATCACTTCACTTCACTATGGACACGATAAGTGAGCTGGAAAATAATATATACTATTATCACTAGGGAAAGAGGAAATACGTTTTTCACAAACGTAATTTATAGGATCTCAAAACATTATTGTTTGCCTGAGTACGCAGTGTTTTTGGGCGATAACAAAATATATAAAATAATTGTTGTTGTTTAGATTAGGCTACCCCTTTCATGATATAATTATTTTTATATAATACTCAATTAACTTGAAAAAGCCTAGACTATGATGAATATTTGTAGTATAACAATATAATAAAACATATGTACGCTTGATAATAAAGAATACTGGGGTAATGAGTACCCCAACGAAACTCAGTGATTTTACAATTATGTACATATCTGTATTTGTATGTAATTACACTCTCCATTACAATAATGATGATTAAGGGGGAAGGGGGCGTAATTTCAATGAATAAACAACTTTTCTTTTTTAGAGGTTGCGTGAAATGACTTCATTTTTGCGTTGAAATTAAAAAAATATATTATGAATGTGCTGATATACAATATTGAACAGCCACAACAATAAATACTCATGTATTATTTTACACCATATAAATATACAACCCAATATTTCACAGACATATTATTCCGGTCAGTTATATGTATTCAAATTTCCGGGTTGAATGAAAATATACTTCCAGGGATATTAACTTTAGTTTATAACCTATATTTTATTTATGAGAAGTTTAATCAGGCTCCATTAGAGTTCTTTTTTAAAATAAATCTATCAATTTCTAATTTGTTCATTGTGACGATGATTTTTTCTTACCTTCAGTTGCAATCTCTCATGGTTTAATCAGAATTATTCTTCGGTATACAAATTGAAGATTATAATTTCTCAAAGAACACAAATATCGGCAATCCATGTCAGTGGCCCTGGAATGTACCCATATTTGCACGTGGGACGTCAAATGCTATAACGGTGACGTCATAGTCATGCAACATAACAATTCAATAGTAATTGGCGTAGCTAAAATACTCTAGAGAAAGAGCGGTGAGGGGAAAAATTAACAATTCAATCTAATCTATATTAAACAGCTTTTCTTTTATAAGGGCGAAAACGCAAGCCCGGAGGCTGAAAATGTGAATAGTTTTTATGGTCGAACTTGATACCTTAACAGTCAAGCACGTACAATTTTGGTTTAGTCGATTCTGTTCGGATAATTTTGATGTCAGAGGCATTACGCTCTGGAAGGCCAATTGTCGAAAATATTTATAAAATTATGAAAATCATCCTGTCCGACCGTAATGTCACCACTGTTTTGATTACCAAGGAAATAACCATTGGAAGGGTTTTTTTAATCCATTAAAAATAATGTATTTCTTTTGACTACACCTTTATAACTATACCACTTGATCTAAAAAAGTGGAAGGATGGTATTTTATGTCCCTATGTTTACGGCATCATTGATACAGGGTCAGTTTTGTTTCAAAAAATAATTTTAGCTTGTTTTTATGTTTTGACGCCCAACATATGATTATTTAAAGAAATATAATATAAAGCCTGAGCCATTTCTATATATAAACATACTAAAAATCTGAAGTCTAACATAATTTTAGAAAATCTTTGGACATGCGTGTATAATTTTATAGATAATTATACATATACTATTATTATCCATTTCATTTTGAGTTTTCTCAGCAAATAAGGATTATTTAAAAAAAAAACCAATTTGACAAAACAAAAAAAAATACTCATTCAGAAATTTGCCCCATTGGGTGGGAAAAGGGGGATTTCTATTTACGGAGGAAGACCGTAAATAATTCATCAACAAAAGTAAATAATATTATATTTTGCTACAAAGAGTACATATTATGTACTTTTAGAGAAATACAAGCTTATACGTTTTTAAAGTCTTTTATTAATAGGAAGGGTTGGTTTTTTATCCAATCCAAGATTTATGTTTCACACATCTCAACAAACGACACAATAAAAAAATCAGTGCCACGTTTCACACTGGCATAATTTAAAAAGAAACTCCTTCAATGCATTTTTCATTAAATAAAGAGATGGAGAAAAGGCTTTGTCCATGAGATAAAATATCTTTGAAGAGTGAATTATAAATATATAATTTTTTTATCAAATCCCAAATAATTACAGTACTAAGAAATGTTAAAATAAAGTATGGTCAACCTAAAAAAATATTTAAGTCGCAAGATGGCGCAGAGATCTTGATTTGAGTTAACAAACAATCAAGTAATCAAGAAACTTTTCTCAAAGAAGACATGGACAAATTTATCTCACCATTTTTGAAAATATCAATAACTATAAAAATGTACATAAATCCGAGCTGTTTGCAAAATATAATATATATTTTTTACGAGTCAGTGAGAATTATAGATAAAAAGGCTGCGTCAAGAATACAGCCGAAATAAGATAAACTACGATGGAAATGGCAATATAATAACTATGAAATGGAAACTCCTTCAAAAATGCCTTCCTTTGATTTAATAAGGGGTCATTCTCCCATACTAACTAATAAAGAAGATATGAGATTACAAGTTAGATCTGGAAAGGAAACTCTATATAAAAAATTATCTCTTTCTTTGACCAAAATTGAATCATAATTATTTATTGCTTTTGAAGCACTACTTCCAGTTTCTCCCCCAAAGAAATGAAATTTTCCCACATAATCTTTCGTCTTTCCATAGGTCCACGATGAATTACTTTAATCCCTAATGAGATTTTTGAACGAACGATGGTATAAGTCCTTGTCTCCGCGTTCATGATTGATTCGTCACTTTTTAACAAAAATGTATTCTTCTCTTTTACCATTGTTATTTAATAAGAATTATTTACTATTTATTTGCATGGTTCTATTAACGAGGTTGTGCGTCATGTGTGTATCCAAAATGGTCTATGCAATCGTTTCATCCCTATGTGGAATCCACCTTGTTAGTCAAAATTAAATTGAGTGACAAAATGGAATATGCGTTGTTAGTTATAAAGTAATATTCAACGCTTCTAGCGGACAAAAAAGTTGTTGCATAGACTGCTACCTTTTACAAATATTGATCCTGTGGTCTTTACTTTATCACGGTGCTACTTCGCTAACAAAAAAATATATTTACAGTTTATTTTGTTGTCAGTTGTCGATGGTTCTGTTTCTTTTCTCCGAATCAATGTTCTTCAACGTTGATCCGCCCAAATTTGAATTCAGTTTTGATAGTTATTCGTTCACGATTCCATAGTTGGAAGTAATTGGCAAAAACCAGCTGATTTTTGGCTTTTTTTCTGTAAGTTTTTGTAGGAGTTGTTGCATAATACAATAAAAGTAACGACGTACTATAACTTTGATGTACAACTCAAGTATATGTTGATTAGCTTTGATATGAATATAAAAGTTTCACATGGGGACAAGGAAGCAAAAAATAAACGGGATTGGATTAAGATTCATCTCAAATTATATAATGTGTATTTTTTTTCGTAAAGTGATTCGTTTACCTCTATATATTTTAAAAAACCGTGATTAGATATATCACAGCTTCATGTGATTCTAGACACATGGACTCAATTAAATTGAAATAACAATGATGATTTTGGAAAGCATTTCATTGGTCATGAGGGAGAAATGACCTAATCTGTGGTATTATATAAAGCAACATCTTGCGTTTTACGTAGACAAGGAAATATCTTTTATATCTTATTTCGGGGGGGAAAAAATCATTATTAATACTATTTGATTTGGGGCATTTTATATGTCCAAAATGAGGTAAAAAGTTTCATTTATTTGGGGTTGTTTAGTTGTAAGCTTCAACTACACTTTTATAAATCAGAACAGGCTCGGGTACCTCCGCTAGTAATTTTGCAATATAATTTGATAAGAAATGCAAAAAGGAAATAATGAAAAACACATTGAGTGTAGTCAAATGTTTTTCAACTCATCGAATATAATATGAGACGAGGAAAAGTTGAAATATTATATTATATGTTCTTATATTATTATTGTACTTCTGAGAGCTCTGTTATTGTAGTTGTACATAGTTAAAATAATTATTATTTTGTTAAAGAAAGAAATACGTAGGGAATGGTATTTCAATATGAGAGAGTATCTTGTTATTCAAGTGGTTGACGAGAGAGAGAGAGAGCGAGACTACTGCATTCCAATAACAAAAAAGCAGCAGTGGAAATACAGAAAATGAAAAAAATAAGAATAAGACCATACAATGTGGGTTTGTGAGATTGCAATTTCAACCAATTTGATCCCAAGCAAGTAAGCAAGCAAAGGCAAAAACTGAGTGACAGCAGCACATTGCTCTGCTTTACATACATGTATATATATGAGTCAAGGGATCGCAGATGGTGACCACAAAAATGGGAAAGAGTATGTGACGAACTAACAAAAAGTAGGGACCTATGAGAAAGAACAGATGTACATATGTACATGAAAGATCCTTTTTTTGTACAACACATATTTGGTATCTTTTCCCAAATAAGGTTTATATTCATAACTTAAGAATACTTTTGATTCGATGATGGTTCTATCCTCTTGGCTAGGGATTCTCAAACGCGGCATTTCATAAAGCCCTTGAAAATTATTAAGTAGCAGTTATGCAACATAAATGTTAGTATAGTTACCTTAAATTATACTACACTATAATATCGGTAAGGTGTGAATCAAATGCCACCAATTGTTTCTACCGATACAAGTTAATATCTAGCGATCAAAAAAAGAAACCTCAAAATGGTAACCTTAGCAATTTGAGGAATGTTTTGAAGGTCATCAGCTACAATCAGCTGTTAGAAGGGAAAATGGAGAGAATGAAATAAATAAGGAACATTGGAAAGAATTACTCCGATTTCGATCCCCGATACTACTCTAAGTCTCACTAGAACTTACAATTATAACTCTGCAACATTGAATCAGTTTTTGAATATAATTGAATCTATTTAGGAAAGGACGTTCACGACTCAGGAATTAAATAATAATGACAAATCCGAAAGAAAAGGAAAATCATTGTTCAGATTACCAATTCCAAAAAAAACGGGCCAGCTAAAGAATAAACACGATTTACATCAATACTAATATCCTCTTTTTTCATCGAAAGTCTTTATAATTCAATCAACCACCATGAACTCCACGCTAAATTATCCAATACTAAAATTGATCCAATGACCCATTTCAGAGTTCCCTGGTTTGATCCTATATTTATATTTTTTTTAAATAGGCACAATTATAATTATACTAATCTCAATCATGAGCAATTAGATCAGATAATGAAATTGTCATAACTAGTCTTGATGCAAACTTTAAAAAGAAAGCTCAGAATTCACGAGTAAATTACAATCATGAGAGTTCCGATATATGTACATAAAAATATTTAAACATATCTGATTTTTATCACGTTTATATTATTGACTTTGAATTAAAAATAAAGCAAATGTTTCATTATTAAGGCATGCAAGATGATCTCTTCATAACATTTCAGATAGCACTCAAAAACTGTTGAGAACCCCTGCTTCCATATTCCCAATCATTTAGTATGCACAGTCAAGATTGGTCTTTTGACCACCTCTTTTTTAGTTTGTCGCTACACTAATATCTAGCTTTCAAATTTAGAATTATTGTAAAATAGGAAACCTAGTTTTAGAGGTCAACTGCACTAAGTCGTCACTTTTTCAGTTTCCTTGCCAGTCTACTTAATACAAATTTTACTAAAAGTATTTAACTTAATAGTATATATATATTAGTTTTTCCTCTTTCAAAACAAAACAGAAAAAACCTTGCAACCTTTCTTCTAAAAAGAAACAGAAGGAAAGGCCCACTTTGGAATTTAGTCAATTCTCCCCAACTGTGAAGTTGGGGAGTAAATATTTTTTAAAGAACTCGTTGTTCAAGGGCTAACTTTAATTCAACCAATCAAAGTTCAGAACACTAATTTTAAGATGAAATGAATTAGAACATTCGACAGCTTTCAGCAAAATACACTCTAAATTTGTGTGTTAGTTAATTAACGCTCTGGCAACTATTGAATTATTTTTTTATCATTGTTGAGGAATGTTCAAAACTTAACAATGGCTTATTCAGATACAACAAATCCATTTTTATAACAACACTGATACGGGAAAAAGAAGCAAGAAAAACTGACATTCAACTACAAAATAGAGTGTAATTGTTAATGAGATAACATCCTGTATGAATGATTTTAAACTAGGTACATATAATAAATGGAAAAGACTCAAAAAGACCAAGACCGGCACTAGAATTTTCTTTGTGAGGGTTTAATATTATTCTCAAATTTTCAGACTAATAATTTTTCCTGACTGACATTTCATTTTTTCCGACTCAAATATGAAATGAATTTCTTGGGAAAATAAAATTTGGCCCTTGTATTTTTCTTGGAGAATAATAAGTGCCTTTTATAACATCCTTTCTTTTTTTTTAATATTTATAGAATGGCGTTATTTAGTAGTTATTTTTTTATTCAATCTTTAAAAATCAAAAATTTAGACGTAACACCCCCGTTTTCCCCCGACTCTAATAGTCTATGGGGGGAGACTCACAAACACCACCCGTTTCATCGGCCCCTCCTTTGACGTCACTACTTCGTAAACACTTCCTTATTGTTCAATTTCATTTTTCTTCATACTCTATGATGCTGTGTTACCTCGCTAACACAAAAATTTAGATAGTATTTTGTTCTCAGTTGTGAATTTTTCTGCTTCTTTCCCTCTAAGTAGTTGAACGTTGATTGGTTGAATTATAATTAGCTCTTATTAAGCTGTCAACAATTTCAAAGAATGTTTGAATTATAATTCCATAGTTGGGAAGAATTGGCGTACAACCAATTGATTTTGGTTCTTCTTCATTTTTTTAAAAGAGATTGTGAGATAGAATAAAGGTAAAGACGTAATGAGCCTTCCCATCTAACTAAAACCCAACTTCATTGTAAAACCACTCTCAACCAAGAAACATATACATAATATACATAGGTATATAAATCTAAAATAAAAAGGTGTCCAATTATATACACCATGAAACGTTCTATCAATTATTTTTTTATATAAATTCCAGGAGAGATTGTATAATGTACAAAATATTTATTTCCTAATTACAGACTGTCAGAGCCTTAATTTACGTCATTGTAAATGTTTTAATAAAAATAACAGCTTCTAAAATATTAAAAAAAATTAAAAAGATTAGAAAATCTTAGTTATACAGTATACACTGTTCTATACTTCATTTACTTACAAATGTACACTGTATTTTGTTATCAGCTGTATACAGTATTAAGTTGTGATCAATTCCCAACTTTTAATTGAACTATGGTTCCATAGTTGAGAAGAATTGGCTAACTATAAATTTTGGAGCTTTTTCTCTTTTTAAGGGAAGGTTGTGAGGTACAATTAGTTAACGATGTGTTAATATGGCGTTTCCCCTGACGTCAAAGATTCCCAGATTTAAAAAAAAAACAACGCCATGTTGCTGATATACTAATAACTTATTAGTGCGTTGTTCAATATCACCAAAACCGAAATTTTGTGGGCTTTAGACAAAGAGAAAATTATTATAGGTTTTTTATTTTTTAGAAAAGTAAAATTTTAGTTTGCTTTGGACGTAGAGTTCATTATAAACATGATATCAAGACAAAAAGAATAATTTGCAGAGTCGAGACTGAGACTTGACTATGAAACCTGCAAAAATTAACCCGAATCTGTATCAATAACCAGATTATAAATAATGATTAAACAATAAAGAATAAAAAAACTAAACTTCCTTACAGACACATTATAATATATTATGGTATTCATTCGTATAAAACTTGGTTATTTTTGCCTCTTTCAAGACTTATAGAACGATGGCACCAAATCAAAACACATCATATGTACCACAGCATTACTTGACTTACTTTAGGCTTACATTTTTCAATTATTTGTCTATTTTGCCTTTTAATTATCAGTTTTTAAACGTTGATTGTTTGAATTCAAATCAGCTCTTGAACAGTTAACAACACTTATTTAGTAAAAACTCAATTGTTTGGAAGAATTAGCTAAATACTTATATTGATACTCTATCTGAAATCGCTTTTTACTTCTTTCCCGTTTCAATTGAAGATCTTGACCGTGGTATACGAATACGAACTTTCTTTTCTAAAATTTTGATGGTGGGACTGATACATACTGATATTTTTAGTCTAGCCTTAGAAAAAGAAATAGCAGATTGTTCTAGGATTTCTAGACTGAACTCCAACACTACTAATTGGTTTTTGGAACTTTTTTCCCTGTTTATTTTTGAGAGGAGGAAAGGTTGCGAGAAACAATTGTGATGAAACGTTAAATAATTCAATGAAACTCAAGAGATTTTAAATAATATGTATGCATATGTGTTACCAAAATATATATGCAGAACAACTTTATCATTACACTAGATAATAATACCAAATCTTGTTCCATCACTTCAGCTTCCGTATTATAAGCCCTCCCCCGGAAAAAATAAAATGTTTATTAGTTTTAGATTAAGATCTTGTCAAAGTCAGTGGCTTAAAATTTTTCTGTGGCTGCAAGGTCGGAAATACCAAACACCAAAAATAATTTAAAAAAAAATAAAAAATCCATTGCTATCTTTAAAAAATTAAATCTTGGAATTTTTTTCAAAAATCCAGAATTGTTCGAAAAAATTTTGAAAAAAAATTTCAAGTATAAAATTTTAAGAATCGATATCAATTCACAGATAATTAAATTTTTGGAAAAAAATTGAAAAATTTAATCAAATTTTCTAGTAAGAATCAAAAATATCTTAATTTGGGGGAAGGGGGGGGGGGCTACATCCCTACAGCCTTCCAGCCCTCCCCCTGCGGATTTACGCTCTAAAATTGGGGTCAAGAGCTAAATATCTAATATAAACACTAGTTGCAATATTAGAAGAAGGAGTCATGTTTTTTGAGAGTTTATAGAAAGATGTTTTATCATATCCTTAGACCTACGATACAATACAAAGATGTGAGCATCAAAAAATTACTCCACAAGAAATAGATGAGAGAGGAAAGAACAATTTTCTTCGTATTTGATCTTTTTTTTCCTTCTTTGTCGGCGATTTTTTATGTTTTCATGTTTAGGATTTCTCATTTTTTTATATTTTATAAGTATATAGTATAGAATGTATATATTGTATAGTAATAAATATGCAAATCAATGACGTCATATTATATTGATTCTCTTTTTTGATTTGCCGAATCTTTTTACAACCCAATGGATGGTTATATATATTATTATTATAATAATATACATATTATGTATAGAAGAAAAATGAGATGCAAAATACCCTTTACAAAGCTCTAAGAAATATTGTATAATTTGTTTACATACCCACATAAATATTATTGAATAATAATGGATGAAGGATTCTCGGATCTACATAAATAATTATATATGGTGTGTTAACACAAAAACATCATTAATAAAGAAAAGTAGAAATTTTCAATTTATTCTTGTTTTAATTGATATAAACATACAATAGGGCCGGTTTAGATGATGATAGATGGCACTTACTACGGATTTCACACTAGATTGGGACATTAAAATTGATACTCATTTTAAACAGTTGAAATATATGTAGAGTGCAGACGTACAACTTGCTATAGCATGAATAAATTTAGCAAAACGTGATTTTTATGGAATCAAAAAATATAACTCAAAACCCATTTGTGATATGCTTAAATGCTATATTAAGCTATATTTTCTTCGATATATCCTCTTTCACGAGCAATAACAGCCCCGACACGCAGGCGAACAGATT
Organism: Lepeophtheirus salmonis; assembly: GCF_016086655.4. Classification (NCBI taxonomy): domain Eukaryota; kingdom Metazoa; phylum Arthropoda; class Copepoda; order Siphonostomatoida; family Caligidae; genus Lepeophtheirus; species Lepeophtheirus salmonis. The sequence continues at coordinate 41,389,309 of NC_052131.2, forward strand.
GACAACTTTTTCGTATTCATGGCGTACAACGCTGTCATGATAACAGCTTGTTAAGCATCCAAATTTAGATTAAAGATGATAATTCCTTCTCTAAGACGCACAAAAATGCAAATTCCAGGGGCTGAGGTCAAGATTGGAAGAGGGGCACATGGAGACCGCCATATTGTTGCTACAGAAGTTTTGGTTCTTCTTGGATGTATGGGGCTGTATTGGACTTTTTGATCCGTCTGGATGGAGATGCAAACAGTCTCTGCAGCTTCTTGGCACTAACCCCATTGTGGAGGAGATGGCATACGCGTAGCCTTTTTTATATTGATTAGAAAAATTTATAAAAAGGATTGACTTTCCAAAAAAAGGTAATTTTAAAAAATTAATTAAAATATTATTTAATAAGAAAACGTTATTCGCTGAATATGGGATACAATTTCTATAAAAAAGGTCATTTGAAAGAAAGAAAACGAAAAAAGAGCCCTGCATTTTATTTTCTAAAAACATTGAAAATATTTTTTTATCTAAAAAGATAGAAAACAAACTGTCTTATAGACATATTTTGCTCAATTATAGGCTTTATTTTCAAATTTATGGGATGAGTTGAGATACCAAAGAATGTAATAATTTAAAGTCTTCATTTTATTTATGTTACTCTATTTAGCTCCAATATAGCCTTTTTTTTTAAAGAATAAAGTATATTAATTTATAATTATTTCTTCACGACAATGAATTTTGGCCGCATTAAAAGCAATTTGCTATACCAACATCAAAGGATTCATCCAAAAAATAATCCTATTCGATAGAAATGAAGGATTATAATTAGTTGGAGAAAACAAAATATGTTTGTAATCCAGCCTCCTTTTTGCTAGAAATATGTACTCTTCTAGCTTTTTTTGTGTTGACTGGTCAGATACCTATATAATGGCGACAAATGATAAATAAATACGAATCCTGAGAAATTCGTTCAAATGGAAAAATAAAGAGATCAAAAGAATAGATTATAATTATTGTTACTATTAAACAAGAATGTGCGTTAATCAGCTCTTTATTTCAGCTATGTTCGCTCTATCCGATTAGCTATTCAGATTGACCGATCAATTTGTTGAAAGTATACCTATATATATATGTATAATCTTTATACATTTCAACTAACTCTCATTCCAGGTAAAAGTATAACATAAAATAATAAATAAAAAACTAGAGTATTAATATAAATAAATATAAAAAAAATAAGTAAATATATTTTCATGTCTCGCTCGTTTAAATTGATAGGACTATATTATATATTTGAGTGCGTTAATCCCACCATTTTGAAGAGTAAGTACCTACAAACTATCAGGAAAAGGTAGAAAAGATGAGAAAAAGTGAAACAAACCAATTACCTCTCGGATTCCCTCATTTGTAAGGACTAAGGATCATTAATCATGAGGAATTTGTCAAAAAAAAAGAAGAAAAAAAGACTTAAAATGCAAAGTTATTTGGCATTTTTACGAAATGCAGAATAATTTGAATAGATGGAATAACGTGCATATCGTATAAGCAAAAATAACTTGGATACGTTGTTACTTTTATTATATCACGGAATCTTTCCTTGAAAAAGAAACACAAAAGGCTCCAAAATCAGTTGGTAATAGGTTAAAAAATGATTACAATTATGTCAATATTATTAAATAACAGTGACTAATTGTTCACAACTTACCTAGAGATCATTTGAGCTCAACCAATCAACGTTAAAAACACTAATTAGAGGGAAATAATGAGAAACATTGACAGCTGACAAGACATCAAAGAATGGCTTGTTATAAACAAAAAAAACGCAGTCAAGGGAATGTCCTATAAAAAAGGTCATTAAGAAATTTCTAAAAAAAGGTCTTCAAGGAATGTATTTTATTTTCTAATAAAAGGTCATGAATGAATGTTTTTTTGGTAAAAAACGTCGTCAGAAAGGTTTTATAAAAAAGGTCATTAAGAAATGTTTTATCAAAGAAGGTCATTAAGAAGTATCATTTCTAAAATAAGTTCAAGGATTTTTGTTTAAATACTGTCGCAAAGATTCCTGAAAAATTTGAATGGCTCCTCAAAATCTATACTTTCTATAAATGTATATCCGCTTCACTATACAAAAAAAGACCGTAAGGATTTAAAATGAATAATTGGGGATCAAAGAAGACCACGTGGTGAATGTCTTCATACAAGGATAATAAAAAACAAAAGAATAGTATTTAAGATGTTGTTGACAAAAATCTTCAGAGATTTAATCCAAATTACAAATATTTTTTCCCCATCGCGGATCGATTTTTATTAGGGCTATAGTGAAGAAAGGCTACATGATAATAATCACAAAAGCGGTAGTTGTAGTCACGAATTTAGAAGCCCTAATCCTCTGTCGATATTCATAAATTTTGATTGGAAATCATGCAGATGAATATAGTATTTTCAGTAGTTAGATTATCTGTTTCAAAATTTTAATTTTCCAAAATAAATTCAAAGATGCAATCTAATTAAATGCAAACTTTGACGTCATCATGCATATCAATTATTTATATCATCATCAATATATCTCGGATATCTTAGAATCAGAACCGGTGGTAGACATAGGCAAATGCTAAGGTCGCCAAAACTAATAAGAGATATTAAAAAACATTCTCCATAATTAAATATGGAATAAAGAAAAAAGGTCTTTATATAATTTCTAAAAATCTTACCAAGGGCGCCAAAGTGAGTAAGACACTGACTTAGACAATTAAAACATCCAATGTTTTTAAGAATGATAATAAATACTTTAATTAAGTCAGCTTATCAATTGTATAGTTTGCTCTTTGATGTTTTATTGATGGACTAAATTACTTTACTCCACTTAATCCAAGTAAAAACGAGAGTGTGTAGAATGTACATACAATAGACCTTTAATTGTAACGAGACAGGAAGCAATCGATTTTAAGGATCAGATTAAGGGAATGAAACAATTAGGCCCATCAAAACTAGGGGGTGCGAATGGGAAAAAGGTTGTTCCACTTAAAAAAAGGTATTTAAAAATTTATAGTTTATAGTTCTCAAAGGCAAAGATGAGATTTTTAAACTCCGGAGCGACCAATTAAGGGTGTCACTAAATAAATACAGTAGATATATATAGGGTCAGAGGAATGAATGTTCCCTCGCCCCAACAACCATCTGCCCCCATGTACCCTTTTTCTCTTGAAAATGTCATCTTTTTTTGAAATTGTATCCCCTCTTCATAAACCCTCTCAATATTTGTTCCTCTTAAAAAAATTTACTAGGTAGTGATTAAGTCTTGCACCATGTCGCATGTTCTTCTTCATTTTAATCTGAATTAATTCAAATGAAATCGGACATGGTAGACATCAAAACGATATTTATTCAATATATAGAAAGAAACATAATTTGCTATCTTGGCCGTCATTGGCGGTAATCACCGGCTCCAAGCAGAATCGAAAGACCATGGCACAGATGTAAGATGTAGCTGCAGCACATTTCCTTCCACTCTTTATTCACAGAGGACTTGACGTCGGTTATGTTGCTGTTAAGGGCTTCAAAAGTTTTGAACTCCAGTAAACACAAGATGCTGTAATTCAACAGGTTGAAGTCCGTGCTCTGAGGTGGTCAGAAGTTAATTAAGAAAACTCAAACAATGCTCCATACGTCATTGATTCAAGAATTGGCTCTCCTCAAATCTCTTGTGTTGCTGTTGATCATGAGCTACTTGTTCCTGTCTGAGGTGTCATGATCGACACGGTTCAAAGTTGAAATCTCCAACTTTTTGTGTTCATCTTTGCCCAAAAGTGAGATACATTCGTTTGAAAAGATAAAACAATAGCCTTATAAATGTGTCCAACCCTAAATGTTTGAAGCTCTTTAAACCTCTCAAAACTATAGTTAAAGAGGTGGTACAACATTTATTCACTATCAGGTATATGGTAGTAAGCCAATTCGTTCCGACCGTTAGACTGTTTTTCAATTAACTGCAAGCAACTGTTGGCAACAGTGGTACTCAAACTATTTACCGTGTATACCACTGAGAAAATATAAAGATCCAAGTATGAACATCATGACCGAACTGAATATGTAATAGCGGACCTATTGATGGCATTCCTCCAAGCATTGTGTTTACAGTTTGAAAACCACTAGTTTACAGCTTATTCCAGCCCAATGTTTAGAACATTAATATGCAATGACGAAGAGTTACAGAAAATTGACAAAAAAAAAATGTATGATTATAATTATTTTCTTCCACTCCCGACTTTTAAAAAAGTATGTTGCCCCTGGATGCAATTTTAGATTCTATTTTGGAATAATAGCACAAGTCAACAAATTTTAATTCTTTTTTACTCTTTGATTGGTGTGGCGTATTTCTGGGGTTTTTTTTGGTTTTTTTTTCTAAACATAAAAATGACCTCAATAGCCCAAATTTACTTGTTTTGTGGACTACAGAGTGATTTTTCGAAAAATATTTTTTTTCAACACCTACTGTCTTTGGGTTATATTTTGCCTTAAAAGATCTTTAAATAAAAGAAATAAACATATAACATAGTTTGTCATTACAGGTTACCAAACATAAAAATATTTTAATTATTTCTGTATCTTTTTTTACCCCTTATTTCAATCACACTAAAAAAATAATTTTGACTTTCCATTACACTCTAAAGTAATATTTTAGAAGAAGATCACCTTTTTTCTTACCTATGACCATAAATCTATACTTTTTTATTTTAAAATATTATAAAACCGCTGCTTGAAGTATAAAAGAGCTTCAATGATTAAGACATTCTTGAGTTTTTTCTTATTACTTTGAAAATAGACTATAAAATCACGCGTTCAGGGTTGAAAAAGTAATGAAACAAAGTAGCTCAATGGACAACGCACCAAGGAGAAATTATTCTCTTGAACTAAATGGGCGTAGATTCGTGTCTTGGTCATTCCTAGAGAAGAAAGTATACTTAAGGGATATGGACTTCAAGGACATATTCTAAGGTCAGATAAAGTAACTGTAATAGTATAATGTTTTTCTAATCTTGATGAGTGCAACTTTATCGAACCAATTAAAGGTATATAAAAAAATCGGGGATGGGGTGGTGACTGTTTGGCAGTCGTTTTTTTTTTTTTTTTTTTTTTTCAAATAATACTTAGAAAGGTGGACATTAGAAAAGTTGTGCTAAAATGGAATTATCTCATTATTTCCATAAATTAACACCTGTCCTTACCATATAACAAAATCAAGGGATGATGTTGTTGTGTCGTGTTTTTAAGTAAAATAAGATGGGATGTGTTACATGAAAACAGGGGATCCATTCCTCCTTGTTTTTGTAAATAAGACTTGACAACGTGGGAATTTAGTTTGAAAGTAAGGAAGGGGGAAAATGTTATACTAGTGTGCATGGAAAATAAAGATGAAACGCAAGTAATATCCCCCCCCCTTCTTTGTCCTCTTTTTGTTCTGCTAAAATCCCTTGGAGCCTCAGCAATACATATGAATAGATACATACATACTTAAAAAGAAAGTGCTTCATTTGTACAGTTTGTGTAGTTTATAGCTATATAAAAAGTGTATTCAGTCGTTACATAAAAGAATTCTTCAATATAAATGTATAAAAAATGTGCCTCTGGAGGAATAAATTCTTTATGTAGTGTAGTATTCAAATTGCTAAAAATACCGATTAATAGTAATCTATAAGATATTATCACATTATCATCATTAATTTTAAAAAAAATTACAGGTAATCAAACAAACCTTTTCCTTGGTATGGAAATCTTTGCTAAATGACGGCAAAAGATTCGTCTTGCGGCTTTTAACAGGACCATGCATGACAAAGAGTTTTTGAAAGAAGGAGGAGTACTTTTTCAAAAAAAAAACGTTTAAATATTAGTTGTACCAAAAAGAAATTTATTATTTTTAATGGATTTCTTTTTTCATTAATATTTATTTTCTTGACAATCAAAACAGTGCTTACATGAAGTTTGGACTCGACGATGTCCATTATTTTATCCACATTTTTAACAATTGCCCTTGCATCTTTGACATCAAAACTACCGGAACAGAATCGGGGAAACCAAAATACTTCGTGATGGGTTGTTACAGTATGAGAGCCATAAGCACTATTCAGATTTTCAGCCACCTGGCTTGCGTTTTCGCCCTTATAGAAGAAAAAATGTTTAATATGTAGTAGTTTTCTTTGCTGGCGTCCACATTTGAAGTGTGCTCAAACAATTTTGATCAAAAAGTCACAAAACTGTTTGCAAATTTTTTTTAGAACAAAATTTTATCTTTCTAATGGCACCTGGCGTAAACCGATCTCACTTATGCAACGTGAGATACATATTACTAAAGCCATGTATTGGAAAAATAATGGATTTATTTTTATTAAATCTAAAATATCAATAATTTTTGATAGAATTATAAAAATAATATTGTATGCTTACATTATAAATGCAACTAAATAATTATTTAACAACTAGGAATTATTTCAAGTAACGATAAAAAATAAAAATTTTAACAACAACAAATCACTGTATTTCAAATTGGAAACAAAATTTTAGTCAGAGAGACGGGCGTACTTCCTCCCTTCACATACATACATCTATTCACGGGCCTGGTATGTAATTTCCATGCCATAATCGTATACCAGTCAGAGGTGTAATACACTATTTCGTACTTGAGCTATTTTTTATGGGCACTGACTCGAAACCCTGTAGGGATGACATGGACACGAAGCATCATAATGAGGACTAGACACGAAACCATATGGATTAAGTCATGAATCTATAGATCCTGGAATAAAGACGACATTTTTTATTTTCCCAAATAAGTCATTTTATTCATTTTTGTATAATTTTTTTAGACATTTTTTAAATATCTAACTAGAAATTTTCTTACATATATTTATTTCACATTTTAATCTTAACAATTATTTTTGACAAATTTATTAATTCTTGAAATTTTAAATAAAAAATTCATTATCACGGATACCATTTAGTATGTTTATTTCCAAAGAATTACTAACAAAAAATGTAACTAAGTATGTACAAGTTATGCACTAAGAACTGTCAGAAAAAAAATGACGTTGATAGACTTCCATGATTTAGTACACTTAGTGGTTTTAGAATAGTAATTCATTGATTTGGAAAAAACCCCGAATAAACTCTATTCCTCTTAAACTATATGAAATATAGTGATTGGTGATGTACAATACAGATTTTTAATTCAAACTCCATTAAAAATATGGGGTTTCAATAGGCCAAAAAGATCTCTCAAAGGATTTTTAAAATGGAGCACATATGAATCCTAATGTTTTAGGAATTTATTATTTGTAGAACAAAGAATTCCCAATCTTTTAACTCTATTGCAATGAAAATTAACGATTTATTGCATAAAATATATGGATATTTGTACTTAATATTGAATAAACTCAGAGCGACTATGCCTAATTAGTACTCAATGCTGGAATCTTTCTTGATTTTTTTATTTTATGGATTTTGATTTAATTCCGACTCAAAAAAAAATTAGAATCAAATCAAAACTGAAATATACTTAGACAAGATGGACTCGAATCTATCCACAATGCCCTAATTAACTACGTTTGATAGAGGTTAATAAATAAAATATTCCATATTAGTCTTCTGGTCTTTGATCTACTGAACTTAAATTCTGCCTTGATAAACTATAAACGTATCTAACTACAAAATCAGCATGTTGAAAGGGCAGTAACAACTCAATTTTCGCAAAATAATCATCCTTCTTCATATAAAAGCTATTACATAAGATTTCTTTTAAAAAAAATTATGCCACTAACCTGATGTTTCTTTCGATTTATCAAGCAACAATTAAAATGCCTAATTGTCTCACTATTATTGTTGACATTCTTGAATAAAAGGTTGAAATATTTATTGGGCATATTGCCTTGTGACGGATATCGTTAATGTTGTGTCAGTACTCATTTAATTATTTTAGACTATAGTCAAATCAGTAATCGGACTTATTGACCGGAAAAATAATGCTTAAAGATGTCATAAATAGTTTTATCTTTTCTTATCTTCAAAATAGTAAAAAAAATATATCACTGTCTGCCTTAATCTAAATCATTTTTCAATTATTTAGACTGTTATTTGTATATTTTTTTTAATTTAATAGGATTTTGATTATGTATCCTAAGTTAGGGTTTGTAAAGTTATTAGATATTTACATTATTTGATAATGTTGTAAAGTGGGTTCAAAATTGATAATAAAATTGAAATAAACAACCAGTTCCAATTGATTCAGCTTGGATCATAAGGAAAAAAGTACCAATATTAAGGATATGTTACTATTTTTTGACGGGATTGACAATTTTGAGATCGACCTTACACTGAATATATTGTTACACTAGAATTAAATTAATTATACCCTAGCTTTAGGAACCGAGTGATGTGAATTTTTTGAATATAATATTTTTTTAAATTCATATAATTCTTTATTTCTTTTTAAATTTCAACGCCATTTTTGATAAATATAATTGCTTTTTACACAGCTAATTCTGGGCCTTTTGTTCTATTTATTTTTGATAAAAGGGTAACAAGATACAATAAAGATAACAACGTATAAGATAAATAAGTTTATGGATAATTATAAAGTATTTTTGTGGGAACAGTATTCATTAATTAGGAATAAGAACAAATGATTTAATTAGTTTTATTATCCTTTCAATAAAGTCATTATTACCCCCCCATAAAATATTTACATAGAATGTCTGAATGAATTATATTTTATAATTCAGCCACAAGCTTTGTAGGAAATAAACATCTTTGTCGTAAATGACATACATCAGAGGGAAGAAAAACGAATTATTTAGTTAAATAGATAGTGATTTATATCTCATCCTTCATAGAATAATGAAATTAGAACCCCAAATAAAAAACAGAAATTTAATATATTGATAGTTCATTTTTTTAAATTGTCAACATAAAGACAATCGGGTTTGAAAAGTCTTGGAATGTTAATAAAATGAGAATTTTAATTTGTTTCGTAGGATTTTTTTGTAAATCTCCGGTTCGAACTTTTTGGTGCGATAGTCTTAGAAGTTATATAACTGTCATGCCAGTGACAATTTCTAACCTTGATTAGAAGTTTATACCATAACGTGCGTACAACTAATGTTTGACTTCCACCCCGCTTTTAATATTGACGTCATAGTAGATGAGTGGTAGTGTGTTTTGTCAAAATCTGTCTGTCTTGCCTAGCAGTCGTTGCAATACATCAGATTGAAAATTCTAACAAGCCAGATTACATGATGGTCTTACCTGGTATATCTATTAACCTTGCTTGATTATAAGAAATTGGCACCCTGCACTGGGTAGATTATTTAAATGAAAGACTATATATTCAATTTACTATATAATTTATAGAAGTCTTTCTTTTCTCTTCTTTTTAAGCAATTTAATATTTTTCTTTTAATATAAAGGAAAGGGCCTACATATTTATCTTATCTCTAGGCCCACTGGCGTTGTTGCTCCATGCCCGTTCTTAGGAGATTTATAAAAAATTATATCATTTATATTCTGACAACTTTTTAGATGTATAAAGATCCTAACTAGGGCTCCTTTTGTCACTCTATAATTTAATGCCTATTAATTATGAGTTGGTTGATCCATGAAATTTTGGGCAAATGGAATTCCATAGACGAAATTTTGTTTTCCATTTTTTTTTTCAATTGAATCATAGATCCTTCTTTTAATGTATAATTTATATGGTTTTTCCTTTGGAAATTTTTTAGAAATAAACATATTAAATTATATCCGTAATAACTAATGATTCTTTTATTTAAAATTTAAAAGAAATAAATTTTTTGCTAAAAAAATTGTTAAGATTCAAATGTGAGGAAGGCCAATCTTAGCTGAAATTTGTAGTTTCACATTTGAAAATGTTAAACACAATATATTCGGGTCTTATTAGACTCTTGTATATTATTGTATATATGAAAATAAAAATATTTTCCTTACTGAAAGTATCTAGAGTTCCATGAATAATATATGAAAATTATACGATTATTTTTAAATACATTGGTAACTTCGTTCCCCAGAGAATATGTTTGATTGATAGAAGGCGATATAATATAAATTTAAAGATTAATTCATTCAATATATATCAACACTTTCATCTATTTAAAAAGTAATAAATACATGATCCAGTCAAAATTTAGATATTTAAATATCAATTTTGAAGGCAAATGATTAGTCACTTAATTTCATTCTTACTCATAAGTTATCAATGGAAGTAGTGAAAATGAATGTAAAATATGAAAACCTACTTCCTTTTAACTTTTTTTAAAGCATAAAATGATTTGTTGGATTGTAATATTAGCAATAAAGTAGTGGACTAGGTTAAAATATTAAAAAAATCATGAATTCTATCATGAATCTGATAACTACATATAATATTCCTAAACAAATGAAGATTTGCTTAAGATTAAGAAAAGTTGTTTATATATTTATTTTCTATTTTTTTGAAGATCATAAGGAGTTGAACCCTGACATTATCAATTATAAATTTGGTGATCTAGAGAAATTCTTGGATAAGATAGGTAATATTGAAATCTGTGAAATTTTATTAAATTATTTTGAGTACCCGGCTTTGCCCCGAGTTATAAGGGTCGACAAGCATACAAATTTTGCTTTAATAATATAGAAGATCACTCCCCAACAATGCCTTGGTGTCACTCTCCATTTCTCATAAACATGCTCACTCGTAGCTACTCACTCAATACTAAGACGATCTCTCCTCAAAAATAAAAATAATACCAACTTGAGAAATTATATTTAATATAATTTGATAGGCTCGTTACCAAACCTCATCTAAAGTCACATTCATATTTAGATTTTATGGAAAGTACTTCCTTTTCTTTTTCTTTTTTAATATGAGTGTAACTCCATGCTTGCCAGATTTCCTTCATTTTGTACAGTGCTTCCTGTGTAATAAACTCCCTTCTATTCTTTATGTTTTTCATACATACAGTCATTCTTACATACATACAGATACTCTGTGCTTTACTAATATACATATATATTTTATAAAGAAAACTAGTTTTACCCATCTATTATTGAAAAATCATAAATCAATCAATAGAAGGTGAAGTTGCAATTAAATAACTATTTTACGGATTTGTTTGTGTAGGTCCTTGTTGGGCATCCTTTCATCCTGAGGTAAATTGCACATCATTCGCAAAGCAAACATTATTAATAATATTATTTCTAGTAAATTTTCAATACTTTTTCAACTTTGATTCATTTACTTAATGAATTATACAAGTCAATAATAAAAAATCTGAGGAATTCCACTTCATATAGACGTTTAACCTATAAATTGCATTTTCTCAGGAATGATCATAATAGTAACACTTCTTTGTAAAATAGCAAGAAAATTTTGTTAAATGTAAGCAAATTATTAAGTATTTTTATTGTTTTTTTTTTTCATTTGCAAATGTTGACTCAAACCTGTTAAAAGGGTAAAAATACTCAAAAAGTTCCAATAAAAAATTCTCGAAAAGAAGATTACAGATTCGTAATCAACGACTTTGGTACTACTATGATTGAATATAAAATACAAAACATTATTGAATAAGACATATTTTGTTAATTTGAGTCCTATTAGGAAATAATTTGTGCAAAGGCTTTCCAGGAAAAATCATGAAGATGGCAATCTGTTCGACAAACCCTTCCAAATATATAAATAAAATGATGTAAATCCAGTGTGTTTTTAGCTGGCCCGTTAATTTGTAATTAGTGATATATAGAAGGATTTTTTCCCCCTAGCAGTTGTCTTTATTATTTAATTCCTGAGTAGTGAGCATCCCCTCCTAAATATATTCAATTATTTTCAAAACATGGTTGAACATGTGTATATGCTTATAAACAACGGAGTATAACCCAGAAAGTTTGTTACAGAGTATTAATTTTAAGTCCTTGTTGTACTCAGTGTATAATTAAGAATCGACATCGGAGTAATTCTAGCAAATATTATTTTCTCCTTCCTAGCTTGTCACAGCTGATTGTAACTGATCTAATATAACGGCAAGAGCATTATTTTTCTCTCCTCCAAAACATTTTTCAAATTGCTTCCGGTTTCTTTTTTCTTTCACATATCCGATAAGACCAACTCGACAAAACTTTTAACTATGAATTTATGAAGTCTCAATGTAGTGTGTATTTAACCCTCTGTTTGTGAACATCCTTTTTTGACCAAGTTAAATATTTACCGAAATATTAAGCAAACTTTATTTCTTTGAAGTCAGTTGAAATAAACTCAAAATTATGCAAATTAATCATATCAACATTAGATTTGGGAATCAAAAAGATATAATAGGGGATTATTATAATTGAAATAGTCTCATTTTAATTCCTTTAAAAACTTTTAACAAATATTAATTACTTATAACGAACTTTTGCAAATCAAAGATGTTGTCCTTAACTTTGATGAGATTGAGTTATGATCTATGGAATAACATCAGATATTACATTTGTAGCAACGCTAATTAAAAGTGAAAAGATTAATCAAATTAACCAAACCTTAATTAGAAAGTGTGAATAGTGTCAAAAAATATATTTATGCAACATCAAACATTGCATTTAATCTAAAAGATGTTTCAGGAGCATATTAAAAATTTCCATCATTAAAGTCTAATTCAAGGCAATTTTATCAAATTTGGGGTGCAGAAAATCCCAGTCAACTAAAAAGGATTTAGCATACAATTATTTAAGTTTAGTTGGTGCAAAATAACTATATAATTTGTGACAAGATACCAATGACAGCGGGGGCCACACTTACATTTTTGGTCCCTACGCAACGGATTTACAAAAGTTTATACAAGGTACAGCAAACAAAACTTCATTTTTTATAATGTGTGGTAATCGAACTCCAGAACTAGTATCAGTATAAGCGTGGTTTACTTTTTGAGGCAACATTCTAATGTTTTCTTAGAAATACAGTAAGTCACTATCATGCAATGGTTTGACAAAATATTATTTGAGATCTAATATATTGCAATTTAGTTTTTGAGTTTCATTCGTGAAATTTATAAAAATTTGGTTTGTTGCTTCAATTTATAATATTCTGATATTTTTTCAATTCATTTTCATAAACTGAAATTTTCAAAGTTCTTTGAAAGAAAATAACTCTACTGATAGCAATGTTAGAGAGCTAAAATTGATTTTAAATTAGTATAGTTTGTTCAAATCAAGCCACTGAAACTGGATTTATTCCGGAAAAAGTCACATTTATAATATCTGTGTATAATTGCCAATAATCAATTACTTAATCAATCCATTATCTTCATTAAAAATAAATATGTCGTCAATTAAATTTTGCAAAATTTTGTATAATATTATCTATAATTACATGAGAAACAAAAAACTATTAAGTGCCTTGTTTAAATCGGATAAATGAACTTAGTACATTCCGAAAAACCATACTTTGAAGAACTTTGCAGAATACCCCATAACTAATTATTTAATCTACTAATAATCCATAATTATAAATCAAGATATGTTGCTTTTCAATTAATTTATTGTTTTTGTATAAAAATAATTGTCCTTCGAAAACCTCTCAATGAAAAGCTATTTAAAGAAAAATGAAAAAATATCCCGGTAATAGAATAACGACGTTTGGTTTATTCAGTTTATTTACAAAAGGAGAACGTCATCTCTCTGATATAATTTTCAAAACTTGAAGTCTAAAGGTGTACTATCATATGTAACAAAATAAAAGTTTTCTAATTTATAAAACTAGTTTTATTGAATTTAGAAAAAAAGAACTGATGTATCCGCAAATTGGAGTTCTGTTATGGAAATTTAGGATTTTCTCATTCCTGTAGAAAATAAATTTCATATATCTTTTTTGGATTCGGCAACCTTTTTATTTGTTAATCCTAAGACGACTGATTTTTTTTTTGGTAAAAAAATATTCGAATCTTGTTTTTTTCTTCTAAAAAACATATTTTATTACTTGCTTTTAATTTTTGTCATACTTTGGCGCCCTATTTTTCTTCAGGGAAGGCCACAACCAGTATACCCTTGGAAAAATTCATTGTCTTCTCTAATGTCGTATGAGGTGCTTCTATATTTTTCGCACAAATTCTTCTTTATCAATCAATTTCACAAATTACCATCGAAAGAGATTCTTTTTTGACTATAACGTTGATGTAGTTACTCAAAATGGATGGAACAGATCAAATATGATGGAGATTTCAGTTGAATACCTTTATATAATTTATGAAATAAAGTTCTGATTTGACATAGGTGAGTTTCTATTAATTAAATGTTTTACTTTTTATAGAAAATATGCATTCCCCATGGTGTGTAATTCCTTTACAAAGGCAGAAAATGAGAAGATATCCACCGCTCAATTTCATTTTCCAAATGTATTACAAGTATAGGTACTTAATTCGATATTGATTTATATCAATTTTGACTTTACAAATATAAAAAAAACTTTGTTGGATTTTATTTTTTTTCTTTATCAATGGACCTCCCAGCAAAAAGAAATTAAAAAGATCTATAATTTGATATTTTGACTAATTGAAAAAAAATGCAAGAAATGAAATCAATGTTGATGAAAAGAAAACTGATCATCTCACTTCGATGTATAACTTTTTCTTTTAATTATCATGATTATACAAAGAACTTTTGTAGGTACATACAAATATTTGTATACCGTAACACATATACACATTATACTGTACCGTTGTTTGTTTTTTTGGCTAATATTTTTTATCCGTTCACAAAGACCTATTCAGATGGAAATACTTAAAAAACTGTCATTGGTAATGTTTGAGGCCTCTCATGTCATTTTGGCGCGGTAGAGGACATTGTAATTTGGAAAAATAGGAATATTTGGTCGACATGGGGAATTTTTAAGACTTTTGAATCTCGAGTCATTATATTTATTAGTAATTAATTTATCAGTAAAAAATAGTATAAATTTTTTAATTGATTTAAAAGGTCTAAGACGAACTCAATGATTTGTAGTTTTTGTTGTTATATCAATACAAGTGGTAGTACTGGCATTAATCGGAGTAATCGAGCGTCGCCTAAAAGACAAATATTGCTTTAATATAGCTCCCAAGAAATCATCAGTGTTACTGCCCGTTTCTTATGAGCACACTCTCACGTAACTACATAATACGTAGTCACTATTATATCAATTCATATGTATTCTGTCCTCAAAAATGAAAAATAATAATAAGAGTTTGACAAAAAAATAAAATAATGATAATGGATGACTGATGGGTATTTTAGTCTTTAGTTCACTTATTAACAAATAAAAAATAATATTAGCATACCTGCCTTTATAATTTAATTTTACTGAAAATGCACCGTAATTATGATTTATGATATATATAAGAGATGAATAACAAAAACAAACAGAAACATTGCTTTTATTCTACATGCAAACGCCTGCAATATTTCAATAATTCAACTGTACACTGTTATTTCTTAGATTTCAAAATGCACTTGATATACATAAGGGTGCCCTATATACAGTAAAACCCCTGGATACATGTTCGATACTATATGCCCATATCTTCAATACTTTATCAATACACTGTTATTTCTTAAATCACAATATGTATTTGATATATATCAGGGTGAACTAGATTTAAATTTTTCTGTATTACTTCTCTTTATCTGTGGTAAAACAGGGAGGCTGCAAATCATTGAGCACAATTTCGCATAAAAGGGTATTTTTGAAGTGTGTTTTTCAAAGTAATAAATGTATTCGTTTATTGAATACTAGGGGTAGTACTCGGCATTATCTAGAGTTATTAGGAACCAACAGACAGACAAACTTTGCTGCAATAATATAAAAGATAATTCCCTGTGAATTTCTCAGTTATACTCTCTATTTTTCATGAGCACACACACATAGCTACTGAATATGCGTTCTGCTGTTATAAGCTTATTTAAACATCGTTGCAGATCTCTCGAAGATGCCCACATTAACGACATCCAAAAACTGCCACCACACCGAAAACCATAGAAGATATCCATAAAATGTGTTGGACAATGGATGAGTGAAAGATAGTGAGACAGGTGGATGCCAAAAATGGTGAGAAGAGACCTGGCTTAAAGAAGTAAAACGTCATATTTTACCAGGAGAACGCACCTAAACACACAAGTGTGTTGGCAGTCTTCCCTTCTTAGAAACAAATTTTATTTTCTAATAACAGCCTTGGAGTATTTTTTAATGAAATGATGAGATAGGGAGTACTTTATTCTACAGACTTAAGTACTCTGTAAATATCTACTTATTTTTTTTATTTTCCTCTTAATATTCGTTTCCCTTCTCTCTCCTTCTCTCTGTCTTTTCAAACTTCTTTTCTCCTCGTGTCTCTTTATACATATCTCTCTCTTATTCTAAATTCATTCCTTGTTTCTTTTCCCTCTATTCAGTCTCGTAGGCGCCTTCCACTAGATACAATATATTTTAAAAGTTGTATAAAATATGAACTACTCTCCCAATTTGAACACTTAAAAAACTTCTGAACCTTAGAAACTTTGAGGCCAAATTTGGAATCAGGGGATCAAATTTTAATAAATTGAGCATATGCTGTTCAGTGTTCTTGTACCATTTTCGCTGTTCAACAGTGTTATTTTTTCAATCAATACTAAAACCATCGTATTATTATTTTATTATATTTTAACTCCTGTTTTCAGTAAAACAATTTATAATTAGCTAGTATGGGAAACATTTTATAATTTATTCATTTATTTGGAGATCATAGATCTTCGCAAGAGTAATTCTCCAATAAAGTGACATCAATTTGGCTGTTTAGAAAAGGCGTGTCTGTTCTCCCAGACAGAGGCCAAGGGGTCCCACTCACTCGACCGATGCACACTGTTAGATCAGAGCTCGTTCAGCTCCCCACCACGTCCCGTAGTTTATACAGGCAGCTGAGCACATTTCCCACGAGAGCCATCGGACTTCGGAACAGAAGTCACTCATAATCTGATACCAATTGATTGCACAGAGAAGCAAACAGTCTAATATTAAGTGGATTTGTTTTTATGTAGTTTACAATTTTTGATGCAGTGTCGAGAACATGTTTAAGGCCTGGTTCAAGAGTTTTTGAAAGACAAATTGAATCATTTCCACTACGACTATGTCGAAACTAAACAATTTCTTATGGATAAAATGATGACAATTATTCAAAGTAAATACCCTAATGAAACTCCTAAAGTTATAAAAAAATTTATTTATATACTCAAACATTTATTTAAATCAAATATGTTAATAATTTGAACAAGAGCCGTATAAAAAATAAATTAGCTAGGAAAATAAGAAATATTACTCATTTTCTCTGTTAACTTTTAAAGTAATTAAATATCAAATTTTTATTTTACTCTAATTTGTTTTTATTGCAAGTTTTGAAGTAATTTATGTTTTGTTTTTTTATGTTTTCGAAATATAAATAATTTCCCTCTATAATATTTTATTTTTAAGGTATATTTATTTTTAATAACTTCAAAGCATTTTAGTCTTAATTATTAAGATTCATAATAATGCATGAATTTAATAGGTTATCGACTCTGACGTCATGTTCCATCGACAAAGGAAGAAACGAAAACGCTTGGTGGAAGACACACATCAGTCCAAATATGCGTAATTGACATACCTTGTATTTCTAGTTACCTTAAGTCAACTCATATTTTATACAACATATGCTCCTTTCCTTTTATGTTCGAAGGAAGGTCAGCAATACGTGGACTATTAATGTTAATGTTTCTTTTCTCATTACTATGAAAAGGTTTAGTTATTATTTTTTATAGTCTGTTTCCGCCGTCCTTTTTCCATAAACAAACTATACCAATCACTCATTCATTTCCTCATCCTGAGCGAGCAACAATTAAAAAGGTAGCACATCTCCGATCTTCTAGGTACTGGAGTTGTTATGATGAAGATTACGGACATTGTTATGTGTTCTAGAAGCCTGGTTTTTTAAGTTGGCCAAGATGAAAAAAATGGTAGAAGACCACTCCAGGATGTCAGGAAGTGGAGGGCATAATTTAAAGAGGGATACGAAGTTCTTCTTAAGTTTGGAGAAGAATATAAAGGAGATCCCACTAAGTCGATCCATCACCTCGCCAAAGACTTCTCTGTGGCTCCTAGGACCATCAGGAGGGTTATGACTTGGGATTAACTTCATTCACAAAGCCTCTACGCTACACTTTGACATAAGGCATGAAAGCTAGGAAGCTCGAGATGTGCAAGAAAATCTCACATGGATCAAGGTAATTGGGTCAATTTTGAAAATTTTCTCGGAAAAGAAGATTTTCACAGTTGATCAACTCCACAACCCCCGAAATGACCACTGGCTTGGGGTCACAAAAGGAGAGTTCCAAGGGGTCTACCACACCAAATATCCGCCACCAAACAATGGTCCTCGGTGTTGTGGCCTCTGATGGAAAGAAGATGCTTCCGTTCTTTTTCAAGGCTGGACAGAAAATCGGCCATGAGGCTTACTATAAGGTGCTTAGGTACACAATCTTGCTATGACTGAAGACCAACTACCCGGAGGGTAACTACGTGTGGACTCAAGACGGCACCCCCTCTCACACTTCCACCAAGTTCCAAAAATTATGCGCAGATAACATGGCTCGATTCTGGTCCAAAGAGATATGACCCCCTTCCTCACCAAATTTGAACACACTTGACTTTTCTGTATGGGGCACTTTGGAAAGGGAAACCAACAGGATCTCACACCCAAATGTGGATTCACTGATGTCTTACATAGTGGCTGCATGGGACAACTTGTCAGAGGATTTTGTTATCCACTCTTGCATGACCTTCAGGCAACGTGTAAAGGCTGTGATTGATTATGAACGTGACCATATTGAGTGAAAAAAGTTTTGCAAAAACCTTGTCTACATGTTTTGTTAACATTATTATTATTTTTTTTTTTTTTTTTTTTTTTGCCTATTATTGAAAATATAAAATTATCGATGTATTTCTTAATCCATCTTTCGAGTACACGTTTTGCTACACTATCCTGTAGTGTATATATAAGACGGCACACCCGACACTTTAAGAAAGATTGGACAATTAGAGGAAATTCATTAATTAGTACATATACACATACAGATGAACTTTGTCTTATTAATATAGAATAGATGATATCCTGTATAACATCCTACTAGGATAGTACATTGCTCCGGGACAGTTTAATTGTATTCCTCTTGGTGGAGTACCATCCAAGAATATCAGATGTAATACTTAAAAATCCTAAAATCACTACATGTCTTTATGTCATCAATAATTATAATATTAACAAATCGTATCATGACAAAAAGAAATAGAACTGTACATATGATTAAGCTTGTATTTTTCTTTGTACCATTTTTTCACTTATACGATCTTATGTTATACATAGAGGACAAAAAGTAACTAAAAAAGGTATTATAATTAATTATCAGCCTGACACAGAGATATATGCTTTAATCGGTAAAAAATTATGTTTCCTACTCGGTGGAAGAGTGATAACTTTTTTGGCTAGTTTCAACTGGTTTGCTCAAGTCGTATTCGTATTTTTTGTTAAAATGGATTAAATTTAATCTAGCGTAGTTATAAATTTCTTCGTTTTGAATGGACAAATCCCTTAGGAAATTCAGCCTAAGTTGGCAAAAGTTTAGAGAGACTCTGCTCCTTCCTTGTAAAATATTAAAAAATGGGAAGCTGAATTTAAACAGGTGTCAGAAATGACCCATGAGTAGGACAGGAAAAACTACAACCACAACGGAAACTATCCAAAAAGTGCATGATATCGTGTTGGACAATGGAATAGGGAAAGTGAGTGAGACATTTGGACGCCAAAATTTGCGAGAAGAGGCCTGGCTTACAGAAATAAATAGTCATCTTGCACCAGGATAACGCACTTGTAACAAGACTGCGTTGGTAAAGGGAATACTGCGTGATTTGGCCTATGATATGCTCGGTCATCCCTTATTCTCCTAAACTAGCACTTTCAGACTTCCGTCTATTCACAAACCTAAAGAAATTTGTTATTAGGAAGTGTTTCGCATAAAATGAACAAGCTAAGAGGACTCTTCAAAGATTAATATTTTTACAACCTTCCAGATTCTTACTTTTCAGGAAAAAAATCTGATATTGGAGAGGCGCTGGATACAGTATATGGAAGTCAAGGGAGATTATGTAGAAAAATTAAATCATTTTTTAATAAATGTCGTAGTTTTTAATTGTCCAGCCGATAACTTTTTACCTTACCCTCCTAACAATTCTTTATTTTCTAATTTTTTCATAAAAAAAAATCAATTTAGGGAATAACTATTTTAAAATTGTTTAAAGGTTTTTTATTCATCTAAAATGTGTTTTTGTACAAAACGCTCTATTTCGACTTACATTGACTATTTTCAGGTAAAAGTGATCACTTTTATAAAAGTTATAAAATTAACAAACTTTAAGCACAATACGCGTCACCTCTAAATATTGACCAATATGCCTTAAAAATACTTCTTCATCAATTTTTACAAAAAGGAATTTTTGAAACTAGTTACTTACTCCTAACATTGTCAAAAGGCATATTTAAGAACCAGTCTAATGTATATATATATATATATAGAGGTATAGTCATAATGTTTTTGACTAAAAATAAACCCGAATGTCTTTTTTTAGCGGTATTTTTCAAATAGATTTATTTATTTAATTTAATTTAATTTTTTTTTCTTGTTTTCATGGTTGAACTGTTTTCTGAAGTAAAATAATAAGATGGAAATGAAAAAGAAATATTCCAATTTCGTGAACAAAATGCAAATAATAGTTTTAGTAGACATATTATATACATATATAATTATGTTAAGTTTTTGGATATATACATTCATATAACATTTTTGTATGTATGTATTCGCGAGTGAAAAATAGAGCATCTTATAAGACATATGAACGTTCCTCTCCCGTATTTATCATTAGGTAGGGGGGATTATAGATAGTTGCAACAAAATATACTCTAAGGAATTAGGGTAGAAATCGGTAGAAGTAATAATGAAACTACTAAAAAACCAACCGGGTGCTCAAAAATTGTTAAGTGACGTAACAATTACTGGTAGTAAGTACCCTTGCCTTTAAAGTCTAAAAAAAAAAACACTCGTCTCGAGTGATGATGTAAATGCATCCTGAATTATCTTAAATATTATGGAAACAGGGTAATTTTCTTCAGTGATAAAAAACCTTCAGTGTGCATTCTGTTATTAACTGGCAAAATGATAAACATAAAAACTTTGATAAATCCAGAGAAACCGGGATCTCGAGTGATAAACCAGTTTATTTACATTCCAGACCGTCTGGTTGCCGATTGAGAGCAGGTTTTTTTAGGAAACCTAATATATTCAGCACCTTTTTTAGGCAAATAATATTTGGATAACCCTTTTTTAGAAAAATGCATAGCTATATTTTTGTTTTTCAAATAAATTGTTTAATTTGGGCATACAAAATATCAAAATCCATATCCACGGATCAGTTAGGTATTATGTAGCAATACTACAAAGTTAGAACCCGAAACTTGGAGTAGCATTAAATTACGAGGTTTAATTACACAACAAAACGAGAGCTGAAACAAAAAAAAACGCATGTTTTTTTTAATCCCAAGTCTGTAAGTGTAAAAATGTCTGAGCAGCAACAAAAAAACCAAGGTGTGTGCAATATCCTCCGTAGCAGTGTCAGTGCCGAGTAGGTCGCCGAAACTGATCGCGATCCATTTCGCCTACAACATCAAAAAGTCTATAACAGTACCATATAACCAAGAAGAATCAAACCTTAGGTAGAAACAATATGAATGACTTCTGACCTGTCTCCACTTGGCGGTCCTCCAGGCCTGACCTCAACCCTTTGAACTTTGCAGTTTGGGGTGTCTTGGAAAAGAATGTCCGTCTCATTTTTCATTCAAATTTGGATTTGCTCTGAGGTGACAATGTGGTACCCCCATGGACTCGGCCTTCACCCCCAAAAGCTTCCAATCTGTTTGCCGGCGTGTTGAGGGCGTTTTTAGATGTGAAGAAGGCGATATCAAATAAAAAATATAGCTAAACATAGTATTTAAACATATCAAAAATTGTGGATTTTCTTGATTCCTTAAAAATTACGTTTTTTGTGACTTATGCATACTACTGGGAGTGCAGAGTCTCCATTCTGTAGTATTTGATTATTCTTCCTTTTACTCACATCTCTGGTTACAATAATTTTTGTTTCTGAATTATTTTTAAGCCAGTGCGTAAATATTCCAAATTTTTCAGACTGATATCTCATTTTTCCGACTCCAACACTCCATAGGGGAAGGGGTCACCCCTTTCCATTTAGGCATCAGCCCTGTATCTAGGACTACAATGGTCAATTTTTTTCATTGAAAAAGAGATTGATGTGGTCCGTAATATGGAACTCAAAATAGATCCAATATCATATCCAGTCCCAGTACCTTATAAAACGTTACAAATTATAATGCACCCTCTAAAATGCTCCATTTTCTTTAATATTATAGTAAAGTACAACTCTGTTTATCAATTGAATTAATTCAGTAAAACAATTAGTATCTTTAGTTCATGAAAATAGTCTCATATTATTCTTAACTTAGACCTAATTTAAGTATTTATTTGCTTATAAAAAATGGATTGATGATGACGTCAATGGCCGATAATATGATGACGTCGTTTAGTATGGATTGTTATGTTTGACAGCTTTTGCATCCGATTACGACGAGTCCTTTGTACTTTTTTGGGCACTACAATAACTAATGATACGCCACAAGCATAAAGCTCGTCATTTAGTACTTTAGTTTATAAAGTAAGTAAAAAGACACCAAAAACTCGGCTTGTGTACCTAAAAGACTATTATTTACTCATAACTCGTTAAAAACTCGCAACTTGTGCAAACTTGGGATTCCTCTTTCTTTCTTTTCCGAGTACATTATACCATGTAATTCTTCCTAGAACGGTTTGGTTTTTTTTTTTTGCTGTGCAATTAAGAATTTATTTTTCCCATCAGGTAACACCTTGCCAAGGTATGTTGATTGTTGTACAATGTTTACTTTTAGGCCCAAGGTTGTGCCCTCAGCGTTCTTGCAGATCAAGCGGTTCTGGTTCTTGAACTGCTAGAACCGGAACAGACAAAGTCGAACCGAGGCCGTTATATATTATGTCGCCAGGGTAATACAGTTTTATCTGAGTTGCAAATAGCTAAGGGCTTCTTATGGATCCGTAAAAGCGGTTTTAGGCACCAGACAGTGTAAATACAAGAGATAGGGGGGAGGGGGTAGATTTTTCATCCAGGTCCTCTACTAAGCTTGTCGGTGCCCTATAATATGATCCCAAACTTCACTATGCCCAACTTTCCCTTACATCTAGATATTTTAAAAGGAGGCTCCCTTTATACGAATTTCGGGGACCCTGTTTGAGCTTGAAGCACTATGCACTCTGTGTATTAGGAAGCTACGGCCCTGTTTGGATCTAATATAATATTCTGCGCCCGAATTGCCTAGCAGCAGCCCTTTTTTAAGTGTATGTTACCAAAATGAGCCTGTATAAAAAAGAACCCAGACCGATAAAGTTGAACCGAGACCTAAACCGTTGAATTGAAAGAACCGATACTGGGACCAATAGAAACGCTGAACCTGAACCGAGCATAACCTTACTTAGGCCTAATCCAAACGGCAACATTTTTAAAACGATGCAGTATTTATTTT
The DNA here is from genome assembly GCF_016086655.4 of Lepeophtheirus salmonis. NCBI lineage: Eukaryota > Metazoa > Arthropoda > Copepoda > Siphonostomatoida > Caligidae > Lepeophtheirus > Lepeophtheirus salmonis. Next base: position 41,413,023 of record NC_052131.2, read on the forward strand.
ATTTGGATTCAAAAAGTTAGGTGTTATGTGGGAGTAACGAGTATGGCTCGTAATTCCACGAAGTTTTTTTAGAAGCTCGACGATACTAGAGCAGCAAAATTCAGCTTGCAGCACATCACTAACTTTAGCTATATTTAGGATGCAAAGTTTGTCTGACTTTAAAGCCTCCTCATTTTTTAGTTTAAGCTTAATAGCTTAGAACTGTGTGACTGCTTAATCTAGGAAATAACAATGTAGAAATGAGTGTGTGTAGCTCAACCTCAAGGCGTCGTATTGAAAAAAAAGTATCCATCACGTCATAAATATTCTATTCTAAAATTTGCCTCATGTTGGTCAAAAAAAAAAAAGTGAAAAAAAAAGTGTGCAATGATTGAAAATTATGTTAGTCCTTTGTCACATATTATGTTACATATGTTTATTTAGTGTAGGCCTATATATGTAATAAGTTTTATTAAGACTATATACTACCTTAAGGGGTCGTCCAACTTACTTTTAGTAAGACAATTATGAACAAATAACATGAAGATGCATAAATGATATAAGTCGATCTTTAAATGTGTTGGCATCTAGAAGCTGGTGAAAAATATAGCACACAATAAAGATAAAAATAAGTATTTCTTAGTTTGTCAAAACTAGAACTGAGGAGTTGATTCAAAGTTTTGTAACTTTACAAGGTAAAATGAATCTCTTTTATGGGTTCAATAGGATATGATTGATATTAGTATTGTTAGTTTACCAGACTCAGGTTATTTGTTCCATTTTGCAAATGTTTTGTTAGTTTACTCAAGCCTGTAGAAGCAAATTTTGTAGAGGTAAAGGAAATGGTGGAAGAGAGACATATAATTAGTTCCTTTTCGGTATAAATAATTTTAGAAAGAAACCTAAAATAAACATGGTAACTCTGACGATTCGATTTTTTTTTTAATATATATTTTCACAGTTCAATTGTATGTTAATTCGTAAAACTGGAGCTAATATGTATACATGAATAAAGATTATATTTTAAATTTTTATCTTCGGGGTTGAACATACATCAAAATTCTAGGTTTTGTACATTTAAAAGTAAAATCTGGATAAAAATACAGAAGTAAAACGGTTTTTAAAACTAGAATAAAATTCATATCACAATGTAAAATTAAAATTTCAGCAACGCATTAAAAAAACAAAGCAAAAAACAATCAAGCAATTAAAAACATAAAACGGACTAAATGGGTTTGTTCATTTCCTTTTTTAATTTTCCTTATAATCTAATGGTATTGCAAAGGGAGAGTTGGGAAGTATTTTATCACTATCCCAGCCATTGTCCAGAAAGAATCGTTTCCCAGAGCAGGTATTTTCGGGGATAAAGCTGTATATCTTGTTTCAGCTGCTAGTAAAATACTCCTCAATTGGTCGGGATCTAACGGTTCGTACGTTGTCATCGTCTTTGCATTAAGACCCTTTGCATTATGAATGGCGAACTCTATTGCTTTAGCATCTGAGGTAGTCCCGTTTCCTCTGAGTACAAAAAGGATAATACCCTTCAAAGCATTGGACGTGCATTTTGAGAGGTCTTTCAGATTATATGTTATAAAACGTTTTAAAATGCTGACCGCTTGACATTTAAAAAACGCATGGACTGTCGAATTGAAGAATTTGTCACAAACTTTACACGGTCTTATGAATTTGATACAGTCCGCAGAGATCTGGAGTTGTGTCGTAAACTTCCTTCCGTTATTGATTTTTGCTAAGAGCCCAACGATATTTTTTTTTCCAATTTTGAAGGAGACTAAGTAATGCTAAGTATTTTTTACATATCCTATCAATTTCGAAACTGTAGTAGGGTCTGGACATTTTTAGATGCCACGGCTTCGACAACTTATGCTCTTTCAGAGATTTTAAAAGAGGGTATCTGAATCTACCACCAAGAAAAGGTAAGGTTGTGCAAAATCGTGTCAGGTAAAAACTTTTATCCCGATTTGTGTTAACTTCTAGATCTTTTGGATTTGGTAGATTTTGGAAGAAAAACTTTTCCCCAATATTTTTTTTTGAATCACATCAATCGCTCTGATAAACTGAAACGCAATTCTAAAGGATTCTTTACCCTGCACCCCAAACTTGGGATATCCTGAAAGAATATAGGGAGGAATTAGGTCTTTGTCAATTTACAATTATACAGTGATTCCAACAAGGACTAAGACTTATTACTCCTCAACAATTTCCTCAGTGTCACTTTCTATAATTCATGGGCACACGCACTGGCGATTAATTTTACTTAGATGCTCTCTTCAAGAATTAAAGAATAATGACAGTTCAGCTTTAGAAAATAAATAAAAAACACTCTTTAGGTTGCCAATAACAACAAAACTCACAAACTATAAAATGTTTATGATTGACGAGTTATTATGATACAATTTATTTAAGATGATCAGAGGGCTAGAATTGTTGAGAATATGCTCAAAAAGAAACCAAAGACAACTTAGTTATTAAAACAATTTGAATAATGTTTAAAAGAAGAACAGCTTAGCTGTCATTAATTTTTTGATGATATTAGCTTCAATAAGCAATTAGAGGAAGGGAGTAAGGACAAGTCCCACTTTTTATCTTGTAAAGACATAGGCAGGAATTACTCCAATGTCGATCTTCAATTCTACTCTGAGTCCAACAAAAACTTACGCTTATAACTCCCCAACAAATAATAGATAAGGAACCTCATGAGAGTTAAGCTGCTCTCATACTTAATATTTATTAAATTGTCATGTACAAGATTATTTTTTTCATACTGAAAGTGCTTAGAATTTAAGACTCTGCCAATTGACGAATAAAAACGCCACAGAGATTTTTTTTTCTTCTTCTTAAATTAACTACCTTCTTCGAAATTACATAAAATTGCATAGACAACTATAATTATTATGCCTGCTACGTGTTTATTTATATGGTCATTACTCATTAGTCATTATGAATTCCTATATCAGTTATAATAGGAATTCATCATTTTCCACCTACCTTCTACTCCTTCCAAAATAAAGAAGAAAAAACAACAACCAAAAAATTACATGTGATATGAAACCGAAGTAATATATCCCATTAATAAATGTAATTCAAAGCACATAAGCAATAGACACACTCCTAAACAACCACAAACTAGTTCTAAGATGTAATTTTGTAAAAGTAAGAAACGAACCTTGACAAACATATGTATGTATATATTAGTGTTGGGTCTTTGAGATTATTATTTTTAATGGACCAATCTAATTCAGTCCTTTAAATAAATTTTATGTGGACTGGCTCAAAGACGAATTCGGAATGGATCGGTCTCACTTAAATTTCGCTCTAGATGTTACATGTGTTGCATAAATCATATTTGTACAAATCATAAGTGAGGAACAGGGAGACAATCTGTTCATTGATTGAGATCGAAAGAAATCGGTCTATATATTGAGACCAAAAAATTTGGTCCACGATTTGAAAACGATTAAATTTCGGTCTGAGATCGCAGTTTGGATCGGAATATTTGTCCAAATGAGTCTAGAAAAAAAAAATCCCATAATACTGCACCGTAAAAAAAATCGGTCTCGGACCAAGTCTCAGCACATACATTTAAAAGCTTGAATATTAGTGCATGGAATAATGAAATAGGAAGTCGTTTCTATTTTGTTGGTTTTTCTTTGTTAATCATGTCCTAAATCATGTCACATCGTTACCTTTATAGTATAATTTAAATTAATTGAAATTGCTAGATCTGAAAGATTATTTTTGAGCATCATGGTCTTCCCAAACAGGGCACAAAGGAGGAATTTTGTAAAAGGGTCATTCAAGCTTATCTTGAAGATTACTGTGTTGAGGAGGAGTCGAAAAAGAATGATATGTTAAAGTTATTATAAGCTATGATGGATCAGGCTTCAACTAAGAGGTCCGAGTCCAATGAGTCTCATCTTAGAAGGGTCGTTTAAAAAGTCCGTGTAAAGTCCGAGAAAGGGCACTACTGGTGCGGATCTAGGTTATGTTTAGTTATTAACATCTCTTGGAAGAATATAAACCAACTTTCAGCAAGATCCGTTTATTTATCTATGTTTGGAATTCGTTTGAATCTTGGAATCGGTCCGAAAGATTATGGCAACTATCTTTTGGATTCGCAAGGAATAATATTCATCAACTATCGAGAAAAGGGTAAATAAGACTATTACAGGTGCATATTATTCTTCCTTATTGGACCATTTCAAAACCAAGCTGGAAGAAAACGCCCCCAATTGGCCCACAAAAAGTCCTTTAACATCATGACAATGCAACTGCTCATCCTTCAACATTGTGGTCGCAAAATTGATTGAAATAGGGTTCCAACACGAGATGCTCAAAGCATTCGCAATCTCATGCACCTTCACTCAATGATTTCTGGAGTAGTCACCTTAACAGGGCGTACAGAACGTTTAGCGTCATTTGTGCCCAAATGGTATCTCCGAAAATTTTGAACCCGCTTCTAAACTGTTCTAATCAAAGGTCCAGAGTCTCCATAATGTTATTCAATCTTCTTTTTAGTCTCCTGAGGCGTTTTACCTTTCCTAAAGTAATGTTAAATCATCACACGAAATTCTTTTTCATCTATTTTTTGAAAATCCCTCCACTTTTTCTATTCAAGCAAATACCAAAAGAAATAGATTAATCTGGCTGAAAGTTGGTGTGTGTTCTTCAAAGAGATACTAGACTACTAACAAAACATAACCTCGATACGCGCCAGCAGTGCCATCTCTCTACTTACCCTAAGAAAATTTTCAAACGACTCCCGTACTTTGTCAATCACTCCATCTATTTCATGGAGATGTTCTGGAATTCCCTGTTTGGTAGGAGGAAGTTGACACGCTCGTTTATTCAAACTAAAAATTGAACACTTTTTATAAGTATCAATACCATAATCAATCAATGCGGGGTAAAGCTTCGCATTGTTTTGAATCACTTTTTCTTCCTGCAGACCACCGAAGATGACATTTGGTATATTATGGATCGATTTAGGGGGAGTCAAACAATACTTTGGAGTCTAGTGAAGGGTTTTTCTTGATATGAAATCCATTGACTCAACAAATCCAAAAAATAGTGAGATCATATTTCGATGTTCCTTCGGGTCGTCTTCACTCCTTAAAGTTGTACTTTTATTACATATCCAAATTGTGCCAAAGGATCAAAATAAGGAGTAATATACATGCCTAATCATGTATGAAAGAAGTGCTTTCGCTTTGCCAATGAGCCTACCTCGTCTTGCTGGAAAATACAGAAGAAGCAACAATTGTGCTTTCGATGTTTAGAAGAGTTCCTAAAATTGAAGAATTCAAAAGGGAAACTTATTTTTCGAAATGTTCTCCGAATCCTCTTATTTGATAAATTCTTTTGATCTTCATTTTGGCTGACCAATTAATTTTCCAATTATTTATTGATTGTTATTCAATAATAGTTTATGAATTTCCATTCATTATCGTATATAAATGTCTCAAGGTTAGGAGTGTTGATGTTCTTGGCTAGCATGTTTGACCTGTTTGATTAATTTTCTTATTGTTTTCCCTCCTATTTCCTTTCTTTTTGTTAGTTTATTTTTCGTAGACTTGCTCGCTTTGGTGTACCCCTGCATTTATTTGAAACTATTAATTTTTATAATAAATCGAAAGCTTTATTCTTACCATATTTGCAGTTACTTCATTTAATTCGTCAAGAGTAATGTTTAGGCTCCATTAATGTGGGGTATCAGAACAATAGTATTACTTATTACTTGATTGACTTTATTTTGAAAAAGGACTAAAATTAGGCAATGTAGCTAGTTGAAACTTTGAGTTGAAGTATATTAGGAATAGCTGTGCCGATTAAGGCAAGACTAAGAGTATTGTGGCTCTTGGGCACCCTTCACCTTCTAATATGTAATCCAGGGAAAACACGAATGTTTATACTCTTACAGGCCAGCTTTAAGCACTCTATTTTTTTCAAAATGAACCCAAATGTATTCCATGACACACTATAAAGGACACGATGAAAACATCTACCAAACTAAATACGAGATAAGGCACTGCGATATCATCAAACAAAACCTCCCAAACTGATCAAATACTCCTTAATTAAGTAGTAGGAAACTGTTGACAGCTTAAAAACAGCAAATTAGAGGTAACTAAACAACATTTGGAACACTAAGAAGGGATATCAAAAATGTAGAGATTATAAAAATATATAATATATATAGATAAATATAAACAGTATAAATAAAATAACAGTATATATACAGGGTGTGCAAGCTATCTGTGCCGCGAAAAGGATTTTTTCCAAACTCAGTTTTCTCCTCAACCATTTCTAAAAGTAAAGAAAAAGAAAAACAGATTCTAAAAACATGATAAATTGTAATTTATTTTTATTGAATAAATCATCTCTAGCCTCAATTGCAGTCCCTATACGAGGCCGAAAGCGCAAGCAGGCCTTTGGCACATAGTTCCAACTCCGGCTATTCTTTCTTGATCGTACTGATACGCTCGTCCTTGGTATTGGAGGGGGCTCGGTTGGTTGGTCGTTCGATCGCACACCACACACAAAAAAAATCCATCTAATTTTGAAATGGCGTGTCTATAGGCAAAAAGTACAGCAAGCCAGGTTGTGCCCTTATCGGCTTAGCAGTTTTCATTTTTGAATTGCTAGAACCGAAACCAACAAAGTCGAACAGAGACTGGAACCGAGACTCCAATATATTGATTTTCGGTCTCGGTTCTTGTGTTTTTGTTCCTATATGAAATTTATAAAGAAAATACAATATATAATAATAATAAAATAGGCTTAAATCAATAAGTTAATTTTCTGAGCTTTTTTTTTGTGTGTAATTGCAGCGTTTTACAATAATTTTTCGCCGCCAGGGGGATACAGTTGTACCTGAGTTCAAAAAAGCTAAGTGCTTCATATGGATCAGAAAAAGTTATTTTAGGCACCAGGCGGTGTAAATAAAATAGGGAAGGAGTTAGATTATGGATCCAGGTCTGCTACTAAGCTTGTTGGGCCCCTATAATATATCTTAAGCCAGGGTTTTACAAACTTTACTATGTCAAGGCAAGTCAAGATACAGTAATACATTTTTAGATGAGGGTCCCTTAATAAGAAACATGTTACTAAATATGTGTAGAATGAAAGCAATGCTCAATTCTCCATCTTCCTGTGACCCCTCTAGCCTTCCCTAACAGCTCCCACTTTGAAACCCAAAGCCTTAATCAATCTTAGCTTTCGGGGCCCCTGCTGGAACTAAGGGCACTCCTAACTCTCCGTATAAGGTAGCTGCAGCCCTTTTTGTCAGTTCTTGGTCAATCAAAATGTGACGACTAGGTGACTCACGAACTCTAAAAATGATTTTCCCCTTAAATATGAACAAATACAACAAAATCAATTATTCACTTTCTGTGCTATTCCTTTGTCTGCGTTTTTGTAAAGGTACATAAATATATATTACTTATTTATGTATCTATGTAACATATATTTTGTTTTCTCCGCCATCTTTTGCATAAACATGATCAAAATAATCGTGAGTGAACAGATATTTGACTGCATTACTACTGATACATTCACATAATATTTACATACATATGATATGACATGACCATTGTCAGACATTCCTCCATCTCAAAATAAACAAATTGTTCCATCAGATCCTTTATTAGAAAAGCCAACCGGCACCTCTGAAATCACAACATACAACAAGTAAGAATGATTTTTGACAAAATCGAATCTGGATCACGTTGTATTCTTCAACGAATTATTATCGTTTATTTCTGTCAAAAAATTAACCTACATAATTCTTAAGATATCCAAATTAAACCTAAAGTAGCCAAATGGATCGTCATAGTTTAAGAATAGGAAATGGATTTGAAGGAGGCCATGTTGGTTCGAATATAAGACTCTTAAATAAAATACAGGTTGTTATGTGTAGTTAAAAATTCTCCATTCATACCAGCAGTTTATATAACCTATAATTGACCAAAATATGTCTATGATATATTGGGCTGTATTTATAGCTATATGATGTAAAAAAATAAATGGCCTATTTCTCCTTTTCTTGATTTATAATTCAAGATTGTTTTGTGAAATTCATCTTAAATATCTTTCGAGTAGGAATGGTTTTTTTCGAACCCAGTAGACAGAGATAATTGAACTTTAGACTCGGGTAGAACAGTATCATCTCATGTACAAATCCCACAAAAGCATCTACTCCTTGAAGGCCTCCATCATCAAGTAGTGGGGAAAATCTCCGCCGCGGACATAGTCAAGGTCTGCAAATCCTTTAGGGCTCGTATCGAGCGAATGATTGCCAAAGATGGCGAACAAATTGAATGATGTTTTTTCTTTTGTATTGTTAGAATTTTTAAATAAAACTTCAAACTTCTACTTACTTCTAGTACCCTTTTTCCAAAATATTGGGTCAGTAGCTGAGAACATATGGGGCTGACAACAATGGAATTCAACGACTTTAACCCATCCAACCAGGGGAAAGGAATAATCGTGGTTATGCTTATTCAAGCCTGTTTTAAGGACTGTAACATCATAAAGGGCTCCTAAATGGCGAGGAACACAGCAAAGACCATGAGGGACATTTGTCATTTTTTGTTTTTTTTTAGCCCACATGTCCCAGATTTGGCTGTCTAAGAACTTCCAAGATTACAACAGCCCCAACAAATGGCCTCCCAACAGCCCCAACTGCAATCCCTGTGACTTCTACCTATGGGGTGCAGTTGAAGATGACACCAACCGAACTTCGTGCAACACAGTGGCCGAGTTAAAGCAACAAGTTGCCCAGAAACCAGGTTGAGCGCGGCTGTAACTGGTTCCGATCCAGGCTTGAGAAGGTCATCGCCACTGAGGGTCCTTACTTTGAGTAGAGTCGAACACAGAAGCCAAACCTTTCAAATGGTTTTTGAATTTTTTGATTCAAAAAATTATTATTAAAGATTTTAAGCATTCTTTTGTAATTTTTTTTTTATATGTGTCAAAAGGGTTCAAGGTACACATTGAACCACCAGCTTTTTGAAGTAAAATAAGAATGAAAAGTTGTGTAAATTTGATGGAAAGCTATAAACGTAGGTCTTTGTTGGACTAGAATTAGAATTGAGGATCAACTCAGATTAATTCCTTGGTATATCATTGCCAGATACGAAGTGGGGTTTGTGTTTATTTCCTTCATCTCATAGCCACTACCAGCTAATTTAATGAAACAGATTGTCATGACAGCTAAGCTGATCTCTTCTTAGAAATTCTTGAAATTTTCAGTGTGAACACGTTCATTTTTAGGTTGTTGTTTTTTTGCAAACATAGCAGCATTTAATATTATTTAAATCTCTGAGTATTACCCAGATCAATCCTTTGTACTCATTTAAAAGGGAAATTACTAAATTACCTGTCCATAGTGTTAGATTTAGAACCAAGAACCCGAGAAATAAAATATAGACAGCCACCAATAAATAAAGATTAAAAAATAAAAACTAATTTTACCCTGTGACGAATAATTACCCACAGGGTTCCTATTTTACGAGTAATATGCAGCTATATTTTAAATTTTGTTCTGTGTAGGGATATTAACCGGACCCATCACTACTTTTAGGAGAGAGAGGAGGGGGGGAAGATAAAGCTGAAAAGGTGCTTGATAAAAGATATTATAATATCAGTATGTAGTTACCTACTAAAAAGATTGGAAATACTTTTTGTGGAATTAAGAGCAGAGCTGTTTTTTAGAAGAAGACAAAATTGATCAAAGGTTCTATTGTATACAATGAATGTGAGAAAATTATGATTAACAATGAAGATTTTTTTTTTTTTTTTTTTTTTTGTTACTTCAGGGGAGCCAAACTCCCTTGTGTTCATGTCAATCAAATCGTATGTACATACAGCATTCATACTCGTACATATCGTATGAATCTATGTTATGTATAATCTCAGGGTTTGAAGAGATATCATAACTACTTTTTGTGTCTATTTTTTTACGATATACACTTGAGAAACTTTCTTTCCTATCTATATAGCCTATAAATATTTGTATATGAGGTGCGTCAACTCAAAAGCATTCTTGAACAAAAGCCAAGAAGAAGAGAAAAGCCCAGTATATTTTTTTTACTTCATAGATGAATATTCCAAAGGAATGAAGATTGGGGACCCAAAAGTTTCAGTGGAATTTAACTTTTAACTGCGTTGTTTAATTGCATAACTAAAAGAGCCCTGAAACAGAGATAAACAATTTTTTTTAATCCCATGCCTCCAAGTGTAAAAATGTCGGAGTCACAATAAAAAAGTGAAGACAAGTGAGATCTTCTCTGCGCCGATGTCAGTGACCAGAATGCTGCAAAGGCCGTTGGCATCTCCATCCCTACTGCATACAATATCAAGAAATCCATTAAGAAGAGCCAAAACTTATCTAGCAACAATATGGCAGACTTCTAGGCTGCCTCCGTGTGGCCCTCCTTCAGCCCTGACCTCAACTGACTCTGTATTTTACAGTTTGAGGCGTCTTGGAGAAGAACATCTGTCACACTTCTCATCCAAATTTGGATTCGCTCAGAGCTACCATTATGACAGTGTTGTACGCCTAAGACAAGGCCTTCATCATCGATAGCTACTAATCTGTTCGCCGGATTGGGTAGATGGTTATGAATTATGAAGAGGACATATTATTAAATAATTTTTTTAGTATTTAAACATATCACAAATTAGGCTTGAGTTGTATTTTATAGATTCCATAAAAAATCACATTTTTCGTAATTTCGTATGTATGTAAGGCGTTGTATTCACGTTTGTGGAATATTTTAAGATATCAAAGAGTTTTAAATATAGTTTACTACCTTAATTTGATTTAAGAGACTTATATTGGCCCTAATATGGCCCTTTCAACCATAAAATCTATTAGTTTCTCATTTTGCGGCACACCCAAAGGGTTAATAAGAATAATTTGTAGGTAAAAATTACTATGTAATTCGTTGAAGAATACAAATTTAATCCACACTTATTTTTGAGGAATAACGCATTCTGTTGACGGGCCACGAATATAATATGTATACAGAATAGGAACTCAACAACGGTAATTTTTATGAACAAGTAAGTAGCTCCAATCCTTACACCTATTTAACCGTATGTTGTATAAGAAAAAAATATGAATGAGATGAAATGAAATAAATGGCTATGCAGATGGATCCAGGAACAAAAAAAAAGGTTGGGATAATGTGAAAACCATGTGACAGAATATTTGTTTTTTTTTCTATGAATTTCAAGTGGTTTTTGAGGATGGGTTGAGAAAATTTTTGGTATTACATACATCACATAGAGACCTTCATCAACCCTCTTTTAAAAAATCTCCTACAATAGGATATTAGAAAACGGAAAAATAGCTTTACTGCAAGATGGCACCATTGTGCTTTGCTATATTAATAAACAAATAAGAAAATAAGCCACTCATAAACAAAAGCAAATTATTCCAGGAAATGTTTCGTTGGCATATAGCGAGAACCATAATTCATAAAACAGAATTCCCAAACAATGGACAGTTATATAGATTATATTGATCAACTGATACCCAATCATACAGAAGTAGACCGAATCTAAAGATACGTAGTTGGTTGGGGGCCCTAGTTATTCAACCGTAAGAAAAAATAACTTTAGTGAGGATTATGAATCTCTTATTCACAATAGTGTTCAAATGATTTTCTAAATATCCAGTATCTACTCCTAATCAGCAGTGATTTTAGCCATCGAACAACGTTTCGTTTTCTGTATACCTCCGTTCGTGAACATTATTTTTATAAGGCAGTTTGTTTAATATTTATCAAATATTCATTATTTTATGGGAGTTTTTGGATTAAAATTAATTATTTGATGAGGTTACGTGTACTATATAAAATATTACATTTATGTGGCTACTATTGTAATCCCATTGCAAAAATTAGGCTCCAAGAAATCAAAAGGAAAAACTAAGGAACAACTTTTAAGCCAAATAGTTAATTACATTCGCTAAATCTCAATTAAAAATTGTTAAATATATTTTTAAAAAGCATAATTAAAGAATTGCATATAATTTAATTTTATGTTTAAGGAGCACATTGAAAAATAATGGTGCTAAAATGTCGATTCAATTTTTTTTTATAAATCTCGGAGTGTATAATATCCCCGTTCACTAAAAGAGTGAAAAGCAATTGAAAATCCACAATATTATTCAGGAAAAAACAAATAACTTCTCAACAATAAAAAAAAAACACGGATTTTATACTGGCTTAGTGTAAATTCAGCTAAGCTCTGCAATTTAACATGAAAAATAATTTTTTATAAAAAACAAGGATTCTAAATTATTTTCTATAAAAAATAAGGATTCTAAGTTATTTTCTTAAAATAAAAATTCAAAATTTGTAATTAAATTCAATAAAAAAATGGAATAGAGCGTCCCACATTTATCTTCACCAAAGCAATAGTAAAATTAGCCATGATTCTAATATTAATTTCTTAGGATATTGTGTCTTCTACCATTTTGCATTAGGGTATTTTCTCTTAAAGCCATTTTTCCTCAAGGATAATTCCCCGTAATATATAAATAAATGAGATTTCTACATCTATATTGAATATTTTATAAATCAAAATATGTAATGTTTATTAATATCAAACAAATTAAATTGTTGTTTTCTGTTGAAATATTGATAGAATTACGCTCTTGCCAAAAATTATGCATGTGTGTCAATTCTGAGTCTTTTCCAATATGAACATCGCGTCTAAAAAAAATAATTAATGGAGAAGTAATTAGAACTTTCATGTCGTTGTGGGGCTTTTTATTATTCTTATTATACTAATTGTATTACCACCTATTTGGTTTCTGTTTTGAACTCAATACATAGTCAGACTTCAATAGTATGAATGCATTAGAATTTTGCCGCATAATTCCATCATTTTTTCTATAGAAAACAACCATTGCAAAATATCCCGGAGAATAATAGTTTAAAACAAAAGTATTTAGCAACAATATTAATTTTCCTTGATATTAAAAGCACTTTGACTGTTATATTAGCTCCCACGGCTTTTAAGATAATCTCTCCACGATTGTTCTTTCTTACGAGGAAAAATGGGTTTTGAACATAAGGTTAATTTCAGATTCTCATTTTAATCCGTTTGTGAAAAATGGAGCTATAAAAATTATGTCAAAATTCAAACCTTGTCAAATCTTTTTAGGTGCCCATTATAGCCTTGAGTTCCTACAAAAATGTTATTGGCATTTTTTTCTTCCTCAATACTATTGCATTTCCGGTCAACAATGAATCCAATCATAAATAACTTATCTATGAATAAGAAAAACAGATTCCCGCCAAACTACTTTTCCATTGTACTGTGTGTCCATATTAACATAAGTTGAATGTAATAGTAATAGTACAACAACTGTCCATCAAATGCAACAGTACCCTTATAGAATCAAGCGAACTTAAAAGAACAAAAATAAGGACACATAAAGATTAAAAGAAGTATTTCTTGAAATGGAAAAAATATATAACATAGTACAAACGTTATGAATCTTTTGTGTACAAAATGCAAAGGAAATAGAGATGACAACAGTGTTGCTCCCCCTACGTCCATTTTTACAAAGTCCCTGGATCACTCATATTTAAGTGTAATATGAGTTTCTAAATGGACGCAAATCTTAGTACAGTTTAGGGATTATACATATTAAAATAAAGCAATCTACTTTCATCTTCCATTAAAAACATTGAGAGATTGCAGAGGGTAAATTCTCTTGGAGTTTTAATTGATTTTGGCATCATCTCAGGGGTGAAAGAGAAACAGAATACAATCAGCTTACAAATTAGTTGTTTGTTTGTTTGTCATCCTTAAATTTATAACTATATTTTCTTTTGTTTTTTTAATCAGACAAAAAATAAGTGTAAGGCAAGGAAAATGCAGCATATGTCTAAACTTGTGGATGGTGAAATTTTTTCAGGGAAGAATATATTCACTCTTGATCAGATCATAATCCACCAAAATGAAAGATTCATATTAAGATCCTCCGAAGAGGTTAAGGGGACATTCCGAACAAATCATCGACCTGTACAGATAATGCACCTCGAGTCGTAGCTAGTGTTGTGTCTGTCCTTACTTAGTACCAATGACTACGATACATTCCACTCCACATCTGCCGATAGAAATATTCCTAAGACTTGACTGGACCGAATAAATCAGGACAGACACAACACTAGTCGTAGCGTCAGATCATAAGAAGATGGACCCATATTTCTTCAAATATAATGAAAAACTCAATGGTAATGTATACTACGTATAAGATTTTTAACTGGACTGTCTTGTCAAGGTTAAAATCCCGATTATCTATGAACTAAGAATGGGGATCCATCTAATAAATCTCCCAAGGCCCAAAAGTTTTGCATGAAAAACTTTTTTCTCTTTCTAGGACAAGTACGTTTGGCTCCTTCCTCACCAGATCTCAATCTTCTAGACTACAGTATGTGAAGCATTTTGTTGGCCAAGGTTGCTGTGGTATCTCACCACAATTTAGACGAGTTGAAGGCCAGTATCATTGAGCACTGGAATCAAATGTGCAAGGAATACATAAAAAAAATAGCACTAAGTTTTTTTCTCGTGTAGAGAATGTGATTGTTTCTAAGAGTGGTCACATTGGGTAATGGTAGTCATTACATAGATAAACATTTTGTAAAAATGACATATATATATATATTCCATACTTTTTCTAAATTATTAAATTTTGAACCCACGCCCTGTAAATTATCAAAAGAAAATTAATGCAAAAAAAAAAAAAAAAAAAAGATTATGCAACTCTAAATAGTAAGGCTCTTATCACAGAAAAACTGATCAATTAGAAAGCTTTAAAAGTGCATCGCTTATGTGGGGTGATAATTTACTATACTGAAATAACATTTAAAATTCCAACTGATTATATTTCAACTTGGAAATTTTTCTGGAGCTCTAATAAAATTTCACTCTCAGGTAGACATTTGATGATTTTGAATAAAAATCTTGCGATTTTAAAAAGTTCAAATTTTAAAATCAAATTAGTTTTTGTTTTAATCTTGTGCTGTTTAATTTGTAGGTTCTTTTTCCCGAATATCTATTGATTTTTATCTAATCTCTATCATTGTTTTATTGCAATTTGTATCATATTTGTGATTTACTTGAGTGCTCTGTTGTAACCAATTTCCTTTTTTTCTAGTAAAATAATGTTACTAGTTTAGTATACGAATAAAAATATATGATACATTAACGGGTTCCAATTTTATTCATCACCAAAGGATTGTTTCGAGGAAACAGCCTTATCACACAGACATCAACCAGTACGATGTATACTTTCTTTCCTTTGTTGAAGTCTCTCATAGGTGCCAGAAAAGGACCATTGGCATACATATGTTGAACGGCAATAACAATGAAAACTTGGGTGATGAAGTTGTCATCAATAGAAAACGTCAAATTTTATTTAGCTGTATCTCTCTACTTTTGAATTGATTTTGGTACCCCTGATGTATCTACTCTTACAACTTGTTTGTAATATGTTCATTGAGTTGTAAACTTCTTGGCCAATGAATGTCATTGTAAATCGTAAGTATTTTGGGCATGTAAAAAAGTCCCAAAAATTAACGAAGCAATCTTGAAAATTTGCAAACTTTTGAGAGGAGAGCAGATTAGTTGAACTGACTTTATAATAGATTAGAAACAATCAGCCAGGAGATTAAGGAAATATACAAATTTCTAACTCCATATCAAGTTAAAACATGGACAGGAATTGCACTGTGTCGTCGACCCTCAATTCTGCTTTAAGTCCAATGAGGACTTCCATTAGACCTCCCCAAAATATCATCAAGATTACTCTATACTATTCATGAGTACACACAATCCTAGTTACCCTTTGCACATAGATTTTCTCTCTACAAGAATGAAGGAATAAGAATAATAGCTTTAGAAATTAAAAAATTTGCCAGTAACAACAAAATTTGCTCACTAAAAGTGCTTAGGACTTACAACCCTATCAATGAATATATTCCCTGTAATTAACTAAAAACCAATTATAATTTCGGTCTTTTTTTTAAATAAAGATTGAAATACAAAATATGCGATAAAGAATTATTGAATTTGATCTTCCATAAAGTTGAGGGATGGATCCATAATCACTGACAAAATTTGATTTCTCAAAAAGTGGACTCTTGATTTATAGAGAAGGAGATTAATATTTTGAAATTAATAAACTTAAGAATAAAGTATAATTGATTCTTGTATTTGTTTATTAGAAAAAATAATTATTTCTTTAGAAAGTATTTTGGATTTTGCCTTACTTCATTTATTTATGTTTTCTATTTTAGTCAATTTTAACTAGGGACATTTGTCTTTCATAAAGCTGCAAATTTCCTGAATTGATAGAAAAAAAAGTGCCTGGATTTTCTGGAGAGGATGTAAAAAGAGAAATATATCCGGAGAAAAGAGTCTGATTGGTCACTTTAATATAAACGCCTTTCAAAAGTTTTGGGACTGATACAGTCCCGTTATTAATTTTAAGAAGACGTTCGAATCGGACACAAAAGTTGTCCCATACAAAGATGCCACTCCTTGGGATTTATCCCAAGATCTGGGGATATTGACGTTACGTGAGGGATTATTCGTATTAAAATGCCGAAATCTTGGGATTTTATACATGCAACAATAATGGATTACTCTCATTTGAGTAGATTAATTATATTTTTAAACTTTGTTTATCAATACATATTAAGAGTTGACTTCTTGTTTAGTCGTTTCAGCTTGTTCATAATTCGTTCTCGTTTCGTATGATTTTCACTGCAGCTAAATATTATATTTTATAAAAATAAAATATTTTTTTGGAACATGTTAGAACTGGAATCCTCCTCGGTAATGACGAAGCTTGAACAGGGGAATGTTCATCAACGATACAAAGATACAAAGCTTAAAGTGCATACATAAAAAGATTTTCTATACTTATCAGCAGATATTATTGAAGATAAAAAAGTATATGAAATTTAACTGATTAAAGTTGAGTTTTTAACTGTATTAATATTCTGTGAACTATTATTGTTTTCTTGGGATTTTAGTGTTGATTCTTGGGATTTTAGGGATGTTATAAAATTCTGAGGTGCACGCTTTGTCCCATCAAACAATTTTGGATAAATGACGTTATCATATGTATCTACCCGTTTTATAATCATAAATCAATCTTCTATCATTTTAATCAGTCTTAACTAGATCTTAATCTGTTCTAAATTAAAAATTATCCGAAAATATTCACGTGTTTTTTATGATTCTCACAGTTTTAATTAACGAATTAAATCGGTTAAGTAAAACACTTTATGTATTGTAGAGGATGCTTTAAAATTTGGGACTTTTTCAAGGAGGTTAACAGGAACGAGATTAATTTTAAGTCCCGTATTAAAGACCGAAACAACAATACTACAAAGTATATTTTTTTATTTGAAAAAGCCCGGGAAATCCACTAATTTCTTTAGTACTACGAATGGATATGTTGTTCTATAGTAACCATTGCAAATTGAGTACATTGTATACGGTCTTATTGCTGCTGACTATACGTACATAGGTTATAGGTACATCAGAAAATGTTCCTTCCTCGTTTCAGAGTCAATGAACCATAAAAATGGAGGAGAAGAATAAACAAAATGAATGAAAAATGGGGATTTTTACGTTATATTATTATTATTATTTCAATCAATGGAAATTATTACTTTTTTTTTTTTACAAATAAACGTACCTACATATTTTTCCTCTTTATATATATCTCTCTCTTCATTCATTTCGATACGGTTTACAAGTTTACAATTATTCTCAAGTCTCAATGAACAGAGTTATTTCCCCTTATAAATCAATTATATAGAACATGGGTCATTCAATAGAAAATGTATTATCGAATTTTTTCCCCATCTTATTAAGATAAAATTTGGTATGTCAAATTTAACTATTACTGGGAAACTCAAAAATGAAATTTCAGATATGTAAGTCAATCTACGTCTGATTTTTCAGTTGTTTTTTTTTCAGTTTGAATTGACTAAAAAATCGTCGTCAATATCTTTGTGCTGGGATTGTAGTGGTTAAATTACTTATTTGATGTATATAACTAGTGATGAAAATCGTGTCTATAATGGGCATGGTTAAAAAACGACGATAAAACGGAGACTCCAATTCATTTATGGATAGAGTGTGTGATGCCCTGGAGAGTATAAGGAGGGAAATATGGAAGACTCGTTCCCATCTACGTACCCTTAAGGCCTGTATTGGTAAAAATAAAAATATTCAAGTCTCAAACATTGTAAAGATGCAATTACAATCATAAAAAATAAAAATAGTGTAACTTGTACAATCTGCTTGTAGAAATTGAAAAAGTGTTTCATATTATCACTATTATACCGTTCTAAATGCGTCGGTATCCCGGTACCACTACCAGAAGGGGTATACGAATCAACCCTTGTACAAACTTTGTACTAAAACTCTAATTGTGTCATCTCTTCCTTTGTAGCACAAAGGAAGACAAACCATAGAAAACAAGGTTTATAAAATCGATTTCTCCATAAGTAATGATACAATAAGAGCACTTCTAGGAAATGACAAAGAAGTGACTCCATTTACTCTATGGTTATGAATCTGAGAAATAAACATGTATAAGAATATTGAATTAATTAATTTCGTGTAGGAGGTAACTACTTGTACAACATAAGTAGTCGTATTATGTAAGTAGTGTATAAAACAACTACTTGAACAGGAGAATTGAGACAAAGTTAATAATACAAGATTAGAGAGCAATAATTTTCAGTCCTTAATGAAACTTTATATGACGTCATTGCCACCCCAAAATTAGGAATATAACGATAGAGAATAATGTAAATATAGTGTTAATAAATAAGGAATTAATTGAAAAAAAAAACAATTTAAATTACTACATATTTTTTATTTGTAATGTATTACATTCAATCAAACAAATGCGCCCAATGTCCTCAATATAACGAAAGAAAGAGAGAAACTTACTTCATAAATGAGTTTGCTCTACAATTGTCTTGCTGTCTAGCCTTGATCTAATAACGTGTCCATAATGGGCATGTTAAAAATCCAAAAATCAAAATGGTATTCCTGACAATTTGAAGAATGTTTTAGAGGAAATCAACTACAATCAGCTGTGACAAGGGATGAGGGGGAGAAGGAAATAAAGAAGGAATATGGGCACCTTCATTATCAATCACAGCCTTTACACGTCGTCTGAAGGCCATGCTCTTCTGACAAGTTGTCACATGCAACCACTATGGAGGACTTCAGTGAGTCCACATATGGGTCTGAGATCCTGTTGGTTTCCCTCTCCAAAGTGCCCCATATAGAAAAGTCCAGTGGGTTCAACTCTGGTGAGGAAGGGGGCCATATCTCTTTGGAAAGGAATCGAATGTTATCTGTGCAGAACCTCTTGAGAGAGGCCCTGAGTCCACACGTAATTACCCTCCGTATAGTTTATCTTCAGTTATGGCAAGAGGGTGTACCTAAGCACCTTATACTAGGCATTCTTCCCAATTTTCTATCCAGCCTTGAAAAGGAACGGAGGCATCTTCTTTGTATCAGAGACCACAACGCCGAGGGCCATTTTTTGGCCCAGATATTTGGTGTGGGCCCTCTTTTTTGTTTCTACAAGCCAGTGATCGTTCCGTCTTTGTGAAATTGATCAACTGTGAAAATCTTCTTGTATGAGAAAATTTTCACAATTGACCAATTTGCCTTGTTCCATGTTTCTTGCACCTCTCGAGCCTCCTAGCTTTCATGCCGTCTTTCAAAAGGTGGCGTTGGGTCTTTGGGAAAGAAAATAATACACAATGGCGCTTTATGGCCCTTCATCACATCAACTTCAGCATCTGGAAGATCTGAGATGCGCTGCCGTTTTGCTTGTGTCACGCTCATGATAATAAAATGACTAAATGATTAGTATAGTTTGTTTATAAAAAGGACAGCGGAAACAGAATTTCAAAAATATTCACTAAACTTTTTCATAGTATTGAGAGAAAAAAAAACATTAATTAACAGTCCAAGTTTTGCTGCTCTACCTTGTATACCTAATGAAAGTACTCGTATATATATATATTTTTTTTTAAATATTGATTGATTGCTGATTACGTCCCTGGCTGATGTCTATGATGACAACATTTAGTAAAAAAATCGTATGTGGGACAGCTTTTGTGTCCCATTCAGAGGCGTCCTTAAGATTTGATACAGAAAATTCAGAGTTTGTGACAAGTACATCATTAAAAGTTTAGGACTGAACAATTTAGAGAGTAATTTTTGTTCTGTTCCCTATGCTTTTAATTGTTATTATTGTGTACCTATATGTGTGTTGTATATACAATAAACGAAGAGGTAATGAAATTCTATATACTTAATAGGGTTAAGAAACTAAGAATACTTAGTTTAATCGGTTTAAATAGTATCTTTCGTCGAGCCCTCATGGGTGTATTTCCGTTTTTTGTTTTTTTTGTTGTTTCACATTTGTGTCATAAAATTGTGGAGTAAATGTCGTGTCGATTGAACATGATACGTAAAGAAATTTAAGAGCATTTTAATGGGTCAAACGTTTTAGGGATACATTTTTATGTTGTTGTTTTTCTCAAATAGTGACGGAAATAATAAAGGGACTACTCTGCTTTTTGAGAATTTACGATTATCAAATAGCTAGGTGACAATTAGGGCTGAAAATTTGTTTAAAAAAAGTAGCCATCTATTTTTTTTAATTTTCTAACCCATAAAATTTGTCACGTAAGACTTAAAGATCATAAAATAAATGTCCTAAATGAAATTAAATGTACAATCAATGAGTTGTAAAAATTAATTGATTAAAATTATTGTCGGAAAATGATGATATATTCTTGTTGGTACTCTTTTAAAGAAATGTTAAACTATAACCAGTGCACAAAAGTACTTCATAAATTATTCATCGAATCATCATTAGTCATGAAGGATGGTGGAAGGGAGGGGATCATCAGATATACTAAAGCTGGACGTTTGTAAAATATCAAAAGCGTTTTTATCGATTTTTTTTTTTTTTTTTTTTTAAATTAATATATATTGATTATTGTTGATTAACTGCTAAGCCCTAATTGAGTTCACTTCTCCACTGCTGCTTCCCTGAGCATCTAGAAATCCTCATAATATCCCAAAATATACCTTGGACCTCAGGTTGCACTGGTAAAGTAATGGGACTCAAAGGAGTTTAACCCTTGGGTTGTCTTCATTTTCTGTACACAGCTTTTGCCCTTTGGGTCAAAATGACCCGTCTATACTTTGCTATAAAATTATTGGACTTTTTTGAATATTTTAAAGACTACAATTCAGTTTGCCAGAAGGACCACTTTTTAATTCACAAAAAAATATCATTGAATGACTGCTTTTACCCTGCCCAAATCAACTTTATAGCTAAAATAATAATAAAAAAATATGGGAAAGCAATTTTTTTCTATTTTTGTTTTCAATTTTCCTCTAAACAATTATAAATACTTACAAAACAATGACAAAATAATAGAAATAGTAGAATAAATTCATCTATTGAGCACATGATGAACAGTATGATAAGGAACAGCCTTTGCATATGTATTTATTGCATTTAAAACATGTATTATTCGTCTTATTGTCCTTCTCTTTAGGGCAAAACTGGCATCTTTTTCTCTTGCTTGCTTTGAAAGTAGAAGTTGAGGCTTGATCATCAGGTCGATCCGGAAGTCTAGCACTCTGAAAAGCTTTCACAATCTGAGCTGAGGCCTCTGTTCGGTGGACGTTTTTCCTTCTTTCAATGAGTGAAGCTACAAGTGCCTTTCCTAGCTGTTCCAGGAACACTCTTCTCTTGTGGCTCTTATGAGACATCCAGGTCGGATTGATCTCTCTCCAAATTACAAAGGCATTGTAAGAGGAAACGTCAATGATTTTGTGAAAGATGGCCAGGGGCCAGCGGGAAGTCATCCTTCTGCAGCTGTATGCTCCAATTACCATGTCTAGATTGTCCACACCTTTTTTGTTTCGATTGTAGTTCATAATTATGATTGGCTTTCTATCGTCACGATCACTAATGCTCCCGTCTATGTGAAGTGTGCTTAGAAGAACTACATTTTTGTTTTTCTTCGGTAAATAAGAAACTAAAGTGGTAATGGGTGTGAAGGCAAATTTTGATGAGAAGACTTCTCTCTCTTTTGATGCAAGCAGTGCGGGTGGGAGCTCAGGCTTGTTTTTACGAACCGTACCAAACATGGTAATCTTCCTCTTCAGGAGCTGTTGCCCGAGTTGATAAGAGGTAAAAAAATTATCACAAGTCACATTGTTACCCCTCAGTCCCTCGGTCAGATCAAGTACAACACGCATCCCTTGGTTTTTCTCTGAGTGTCCGTCGGCCAACTTTCCTGTATATACATGGATTTTCCGAGCATAACTTGATTTGGCATCGCAAGCCACCCTCCTCCAGCCGTCCTCTCCTTCCAGTTCGGCATTAGAGTTTTCCTCAAGAATGAGATCGAAAGCTTCTTCAGAAATATCACGCACACTCATATTGAAAAAATGTAAATGCAGTGAATATTAAAAAATCAACCACCTTTATACCCCCTTGAAATGCACAGACAAAGAACAAATATTGCATTGTCATTATGCTATTACGCATAAGAAATTGCGTATTAGAGAGACTAATCAAACAAAGAAACATTTTTTATTACGCAACTACTTTTGTAACTTTCAATTCTGTTAAAATTTTATCATGGGTCATTTTGAACCGGAAGACAATCTTTGTGCATTTTTTTGTACTGCTTACACAGAAATTTTTTCTGCGATTTTTTTTTTAAATTTTTTAAATATTCGGGACAAGTAAAAAAAAATCAGGCCAAAAAAACGTTATTTTATTGGTTTTTATGGTTAATTAAACTATGGGTCATTTTGACCCGAAGACAACAGGAGGGTTAAACTGCAATACTATCCCATTTCTAAGCACCACGTAACCCTTCCAATATGTTAGAATACACCCCTGCCTACGGATTGTGCAGGTAAACTGCTGGACCCGCGGTAAGCGGCAGTATGGGCCGGAGTCCCATCCTGCTGAATACATACGTGGCCTTGTTGGATTCTTCATGGTCTTGGTGATCTATGTGACCACATTTTCTTCAACACCACCAAGTAGTTGGCCGTGAGTAACCAGTATCCAACAGGAAACCAAATTGGAGTTTTTTTTTTTTTCAGTTGATGCTACAGCCCCCAACATCATCACAGAGACCGGATATTTGATCTTAGTGACTATCCTTATGCTGTTGTCAGCCTTGCCAATGTATGCCACTCGATTATTTTGCTTGTTGTAACGGGATCAACGGTAAAGGTCTTTTCATCAGAGAAAAAGATTACCCGGTTGCTGTTGTGCTTCAGATCGTTCAAGAGTTGTTGAAATCCCAAAAGACGGAGTTCTTTTTGACATTGGGAAAGGAGTGGCCTCTCAGTTCTTCTAAGTGGCCTTCCTCCAGCCTTTCAGATGGCCTTGCCCACCGTAGACCGATGCAACTTCTTTTTCTTGGCGTACTCTGACATATTCATCGTTTGGGTTGATCTTAAAGGCCTCCAAGATGTATTCAGTCATCACTTTGGTGGGTTTTCTACTTTTGGGTTTGCCCTTAAGGTTGTCCCCATCAGCCTAAAGATTTCTGACCCGACAGACTATGGCTTAGCTGACGTATAAGGCCTTCATGATGTCCGAGGTGATCCTTTCGGAGTGGATTAAATTACTTATGATGGTTCTTCTTGCCTCCATCGCAACATATGCAGAATTCTTGTTTAAAAAACATGTAAATCAATCAAAGGCTTAGAATCTGAGTTATTCAAAAATAATCGGAACTTTAAGATTTAATCAACAACAACTATTCAAGACTGTATTTTTAGAAGGTATCATTACTTTTTCTACAGCCGATATTACCCAGACTATTCATACGAAATGTTGTTTCCCAATTAGGGCTGAGCGTTTTACTTTTATTAGTTTGTAAACTATGTGACAGAGAGTGATGTCGTCATGCAGAAAGATTCCCTAGATGATAATATTCTTTCATATAAATTATAGCTATGTTACTCACATAGAGGGCCCAGTTAATTTTTATGTTATTGAAAATTAAGAAGGAATACCCTTTTTAATTTATTTATTTTGGACTCCAAGCCACAGACTGTCACAACACATTACGGATAATATTTTTTTTAGCTTATTCATTCCTTATTCTGCATGTATGATCGAGGAAAACACATTTATTGATACAAAATAAGTTTTCATTTCTTCAGGAATCTTGTAATTCATAGATTCATAATTAAGTTAATGATCTTATATCTTGCCAAGTTCAATAGCTTAGTTCTTAATCTTTCATTCTGTGGAATGATTTTATAACCATTAATTACAAACTAATTGACATTATTAACAAATACTTTTGATAATTTAAAACGTTCAAATATAGTCCAAAATGACGATATCTCAAATATTTGATTTCAAGTCTGAGTCCTTAAATATTTTAGTGAGTCCAGCCTGAGTCTTCAGATTTGCTTGGAGCTTATTTCAAATCTATAATTTTATATTTGTTGATTTGAGCCTTAAAACTTTTTTTGAGATATAGATAAATTATACTGTGTAAGAGTATTTTTACCCGGTAGCCAAATATTAAGTGTTTGTATTTATTACAGATTAAGTCATCTAATCGACTGATTTATATTTGATTTCGTAACTTTTCACGTAATTTTTATTCATTTAATATTCCAAAAGACCATTAAAATTTAAAATGAAAAAAAAATCAAAATTTACCATTTTTTACAGCTGATCTTTTAAAGTTATAACATTTATTCTTAGTTTTACCAATAATATAAAGAAATTAAAAAAAAAAAAAAGATATGAAAAATCCAAAACCTTCCAAATAAGACCTTTCATTTATTTGAATCCTTAGACCCATTTTGTAGGAACTGCATTCAAAATAATTTCATAAATCATTTATCTTTCGAATTCTGAAATGTTTTTGTAATGAGTATTACCTATAATATTAATCTATTTATTTAACTTCGAAATATGACTTTGAATCGCAACTATACTAAAAAAAAATTGATTTTTTAAAAAGACTGTAAAGTCCAAACCTATTGCACTTAAAGGTTTTAAGGATCAATAACGTGTTCTACGCCTTAAAAAACAATATTATATATAAGTTTTATCCGGCAAGCATTTTGTTTCATAGTGTTAAAACAACATATTTTCTCGTTTTTTGGAGGAAACAAATAATAATTTCTAGTTTTTGATGAGAAAATGCTTATAGTTGAACATTAATATGTGAAGGGAATTTTTTAGCAAGCCAAGTATTCCATGTTGCACCGCTTGCCCTGCATCACTTATCATTTAAGCTATAAAACCAAGTAACTAAGCAAAGTCAAACACGATCAATTATTCTAAGAAATTATAATAATATTTTTTGTCAACTAGGGCTGCTGAGAGTAGGACTAATTACTCTATAAATAAATTTGGAACCTCTATGAATTAGCCATATCAATAAGGTATGAGCAATCTAAAAAATATATACTATCTGCTTATTGTTTAAACTAACTGTTTAAATATAATGGTGTATGTTATAAAGAAAATAGGGAGTTTTGCAGTATAATGGGGTCACTCTCTGTCGTTTTCTTTACAAACTAATATAGCTAAACAACGCTCATGTACCATTGAATTCAAAAAATTAATCTTAAAAAGGAAAGGAAAATTCTACTTGTCGAAGTTTATAAATTAAAAATTTAATATCCGGGTTTGAGGGCCAAATTTTCGTCTCTCCAAAATTACAAATATGTGTATTATTGCCTGAATATCATCCTAGAAATCTAATATTGAATATGTAAATGAATTTTTCAGATCCATTTTATTGTACAAAAATCATAATTCATAATGAGTTTCAAAGCTTAATTCTGTAGAGTAAATACTTAAGTTAGGGCAAATTGGATATTACCCAACGATATTTAAAATAGAGGTGGATTCGGTCTAGCCCTGCACCCTAAAGCCCACTCTCCCAACCTCATTTTTCACAAACAAAAAATTCCGTGACTCGAACCTTCCATGCCGACATTTATTTAGAATGTAGAATAACTTCTTTACTACTAATTACTGACGTCATTTTCAATTTGACGATTTTCAAGATGAACTAATTTTTGTTTTTTACGGGGTAAAAAAAATGTGAAGTTATTTTATACAAAAAATTGGTGATTCGACTAATTTTTGTAGCAGAGCAAAAAATATTTGACTCATCAATTATTTAATAAATTCTGATTTTTTAATTATATTAGGCTCTTATGAATATATATTGAATACTTTTATTGAATAGATTATTATATTTTGGCCCGAAAGCTGGACCAAAACCCGACACCTCGTAGCCTGACTTTGTCTGAAGCTCGATATTTTCTAGTTTGACCCAACTCTAATGTAAAATACAGTGCTAGGTAATTTTGCC
This sequence comes from Lepeophtheirus salmonis, assembly GCF_016086655.4. Classification (NCBI taxonomy): domain Eukaryota; kingdom Metazoa; phylum Arthropoda; class Copepoda; order Siphonostomatoida; family Caligidae; genus Lepeophtheirus; species Lepeophtheirus salmonis. The sequence goes on from NC_052131.2 coordinate 41,439,497, forward strand.
TTAAACTATACTCTCAATTGACATTTTGCCTTAAAATCATTTTGTCGTAAGGGAATTAATTATGTTTAAATGTATTTGATGTATTTTCTGGTTGAAATTGATGTTTTCTTATAATTTTTTAATCAAAATATTTAATGTCTATTATCATAAAAAGCATAAAATGGTTGTTTTCTGTTAGAAAAATTATGGAATCATGCCTTAAAAATTCGATGAATACACCAACAAATCTCACTAATTGATTAATTCGAATCAGAGACAAAATAGGTAATAAAATTAGTTTAAGAAAAAAAATATTGCTAATCACTTCTCTGTTAGTAATTATCATTAGAGATGATGGATTATCTATAATAGACGAGACTCATGGATTGACAAACAATCATAACATAAGCTAAAGAATAATTTCATCATTATTTTAAAAGAGAACAACCATTTAATTCGTTTTATTGTAACCTATTTTGATTTATTAAATGAAAGGAAACATTGATTTCAACCAAAATTTGAAAATTAACGCATTATGTCTGTTATGCTTAGAACAATCCAATAATGATGAAGACTAATTATTATCTTATTTACAAACTATATTATATTATAACACTCTAATAATCAATACATTAAATATACAATCTCATGGTCAATACCATATTAATAATCATTCTCCTCTCCCAGTACCTAGAACTAGAGAGAGCAACGTTCTAACTGGTTTAGAAAACTACTAAAACCCCAACAATGTCCAAGTGTCAATTTGGGTAACAACGATTCGAAATAGAGAAATTACTGACAAGATCAAATCTACATAATATTTTGGGATGTAAATGGGATATATGAATTATAGCTAACATAACTGGAGCTACCTTGTGCTGCTAAAGAGTACCTACATTAGGGTGAGGCTGGTACAATATGTTCCTCTTTTTTACTTCATATTAACTCTACTTTAGATGTGGATTTCCAAAATAATATAGGCATATTCAAAAGTCAAAAAATTAGATTTGATTAGTTAATTGACACTTTCTCTAAAAAAAATTATCGGCTATCTGCTCAAAGTATTAGTAAATTTTAATGAAAACTGCAGAGATGTTTTCATTATGATTGTTAATACGAAGTCTTGGCATCAGCCTCATCCTAACCAGCATAAAGTAAAAATGACTCACTTATCATTGTGAATGCTGCCACACCTCACTTTTGAATAAGAGAAAATAACGTTATACAAACCTTTTTCTTTCGTTTTATAGTCACAAGAGAGAAGACATTCATGCCAAATTTATGCTCAGAGTACAAGGATTATGAACTACCACACCTACAAAATAATATAATTTGGTTTATTTCAACCCTTATCAGGCTTCAAATGATCATATCACAAATCTTGTTTTCCATGAAAAGTATAATTTATTCGCTTAACAATCTCATTATATTTGTTATGGCTCCCGCTGAATATTAGATAGGTAATATAAGCATATGCATAAGTTAATATCTTCATCTAATGCAAAATATTAAAAAAACATGTAAAAATGGAGCCTAAGATCTAGGTATTATCTACTAAGTGTAAATATATATTCATTCCATACTTTAGGGGCATTGGCGTCAAGTAGTTCCTTGGCTGGCTACTATTCTCATGCTTGAGTATTAAGCGTAAAATGTGGTCTTTCATTTTTCCATTCAATTTGTTGCTATTTATTAATTGCCCTCCAAAGACAGCTTTTACTCAAAAATCAAAATCATGTGGTGAAACGACGATCACGTGATCATTTTTCAATCAATTTAATTGCCTACAAGGAATATTTATTGTTTGCTATGGGGGCTGAGAGTATCGTGCATTACTTTATATCTAACAACGCAACCTCCATGAAATTTCAAGGTGAATTTTGCAATGGGAAGCAAAAATTGTAGACGTCAAATTATTTGTGGGACCTCAAAATGTATATATTTTGAGGAAAAAAGTTATAGCCAACTAAAAAGGATTACGTGTTCATCATTTTGTTTGTTTAAAAAATGAACGCCTGAATGGTAACTTTTTTTAATGAATCTATACACGGGTCTAAGCCTGATTATAATAAATGGAGAAGCCTCAATATCCATCAAATCAAACCTATCAACCTAGACTATAGCAAAAGTTATTAACATTATTACTTGTATTTCAACAAATTTTGGATCTTTGACAGCCTGTACATATTTTAAAATTCAATTAAAAAATGCCTCAGTCAAAAAATTGTTACAAAGTTTTTAGTATTATCAATTGTTTAATATTTTGGATATAGAAGGATCTAATCAAATTAATTACTGCTGGGAACCTTTTACATTTAAAATAGCATTAGTGCAAGGAAAATATTATAATTCCATTTAAATTCAGATATGTTTAACTTAGGAAAAATTGTTGATGCGTCTGAATCAGTCTTGGGGGTGTTAAAATCCCCCTCTAAAAGAAGAATTCTATCTTTATCTTAAATTGATTTTAAAATACATAATAAAATTAATATATATAAATGAATTTATAGCTAATTACAATATTTTCCCTGTACAAATGTTATTTTAAATGTAGAAGAGTCTCTCCTTAATAGCAGTAATTTATTTTCTTCCTCCAAAATCATATAAGAGGCACCTGATATTAACAAAGGTCTTAATTCGGGCGTAAGCTTTTTAAGAACAAAGGAATCAGTTCTTCTCATACCCATGAAGAGACATTGTCTGTTGAAGTGTCAAAGGCCGGTAATGGAAATAGAAGGAAGGCTGCTCGTACTGTATAATATATAAGTATGTAAAATTATAATATTACTTATTTATAGATATCTTCAAATCCGTATCAAACTTGATTTATTGTTGCATACCTTTAAAACAGGTTTGATTGTTCATCAGCATCGGTTGGGGATAGTAGTAGTAGGCATATAGCATATACCTTAGTAATATGTGCTTTTGAATAGGGAGGGAGTAAAGTATCTTGATTGATATTTAATTATTTATTCAATTAATCATAGAGTATAAACTACGAGTATATGTACTTACTTATATGATCTAGTTTATTTCATTTTGGACCAATTTTAATATTTATTTATTCTTAAATTACGTTAAAAAAACTCAATTTCGTTTTGTTTTATATAGCCTGCGTTACCATAAGTTATTAGGTTTTGACGAACACACAAACTTTACTCTAATAATATATTAGATAGCGCCCCAAAAGTTGTCATCGTTACTCTCTGTTTTCATGAGTACACTCACACGTAGCTGCTCAATACTTTTATCAATTCATATATGTTCTCTGCTCAATAATGAAAAAATTATAATAAGAGTTTGAGGAAAACAATTGAATATGTTGGGATGACTGATGATGAGGCAAGGAGTATTTTAGTCCCTCGATACAGACAAACTTTGATTTATTAATATAGACTGGTGGTAGTACCTACCATTACCCGGAGTTATTAGGTGTCGACGTAGAGACAAACTTGCCTCTAATAATATAGAAGACAACTCCTCAGAGTTACTCTCCGTTTTAATTAGTGCACTGACACGTAGTTACTCAATACTTAGATGGTCTCTCCACAATATTGAAATAATAATAATAACTGCTTGAGAGAAAAAATATAATGACATGATGAACCAGTGAGTACTTTAGTCTAGAACCATTTCTTCCCCTCTATCTCTTTCGATATGTATCTCTGTATCTTTGTTTTTACCTTCATTCTTTGTTTCTATTCCCCTTTATTCTCCCTCACAGGCACCCTCCGCTGCTATACACTATATGTTAAAAGTGTTATAAAATATAAACTCTTGGTATGCAAGAATAAATAAAATCTTGCAGGTGTTTAGGTCAACTCATATTTTATTCTACATATACTCCTTTCCTTTTGATATGACGGCACATTCCACTCATTAAAAATATAAATGTACACTAGACATAAATAGGTACTTACAAATGAACTTTGCTTTATTAATATAAAAGATTTTTTTTTAAACTAACAAAATCCCTTAATTTAAAAAAAAATCGATCGTTGGACGTTATTTATTTATTTTTTTTTTTGAAAAGTTGACCCACATATCTACAATATCCCGCCTCAAAATGGCATTAAAGGCTATCACAATCCTCTTTTTGAGAACATTGACAAGGTACTGAGACCAATATTTTCGTAAGGCGCTTCTGCAAGGTTAAAAATTTCAAAAAAAAAACAATTCAAAAGATTAGAAAATTAACTATTGATAAATGTACTTTTACCGACTGTTTTCTATTTTTTAACCATCTAGGATGTTTCCTTGTACCTGTTTCAGATGTAATAGACGCCCAGTTTGTTTTTGTTAAAATTTTCTAATATTATTTCAATGTTAAATTAAATAGAACTAACTCGACTCAAGCGGGAAAATTCAAATGTAATTTCTACTAATCATATGGCTCACCCTGTACATGGAATACCAGTTCCACTGTAAATACATCCTTACTTACATATTAAATATGTAAAATACATTACAATAAAAGTTGATTTATCACTTAATACCTTGATCCCATCATACATTCCCTATTTAATTATTCATTTATTTTCTCTTTTGTGCCTCTACTATGTAGGTCTATTTATTTAAATCGATTTGAGCAATCTATATTAGGGTGTATCCAATGCCCCATGATTTCTAAATTTTTGATGGATTTTCTTACCTATTCTCTCAAATGTCACACATGACAATTGAAGCATGTATGCAAAATGTCAACAAAATCTAAGGTAGTTCTTGGTGGCCACAGAGCACTTATAACACAATAACACATGGGGTGAAAAGTCCAATGCTTGGCTTAAACGGTATTTTTCTACTACAAAAGCAGTGTAAAATTAAAACACCGAATTATTTTTGATACATTGCTTAGGAAATAACAAAAGTAGCGTGACACTTAGCACAATGACTTACAAACTAAAGTACAAACTGTCATGAATTTTTGACAGCTGTCTTTTAAAGGTTCGTACTAACTGGAAAATGAGGTAAATTTTTAAAAAATAGTACAATATATTTGTGAAGCCCGGGAGTCTTCAGTCCATGTGTTATACGAGGGCGGGCTGAAAAGTATCTGACATCAATGTGAAGATGGCAGCACTTGTTAATAAAAGCTAGTCACATCACCTGCTGAAGTTAGCTCACCAAAGTTTCAACCATTTTTGAGGGGGAAAAAAATTTTTTTTTTTTTTTAAACATAGTTTATTTCAAGGTTAAGAGGTTAGGTTACAAGGTTTAGATCAAGGTTAGAGCATTATGTAATTAGGCTTAATAGAATTTCTGAATTTTATGTACCGTCGTGACTGTTGGGCAAGACCGACAGATTTTGACGTCATAGAGTATAACAACGGTATATTAATAGCATATAATACTAGAAATTATATGGTTAATGATAATAAAAAGCGTGATGGAAGTCAAACATCAGTCCAAAAAGCGTTATTATAGAACCTTGTATTTCTATTAACCTTGGTTTCCTTGTTACTCTAAACACTTCCCCAGCAATGTTCCCATTTCTGTAATCCCGTCCCGTCTGTAACTTTGCTGGTAGAAGTGTGTAGAGTTATAATGAGACTATGTTGAAAAATAAAAGGAAAAAGTTGTTGTAACTCAAGTGGTTATATAAGAATTGAGGGCAATCTATAGGAGCTGAATTAAAATATCAAGAAGAAACTCATTCAAAAGGCTTTGAAGCATTGGCAGTACACAATAAACAGCAAAAAAAAAAAAAAAAGTTCTAAGAAAGTGGAATGCTTACAAGCCTGATTTTTATTATGTTATTTTATTAAATTTGAAAGAGCTTTAATTCAGCTGTGAGCAATTACCGGGAAGTATTGAATAATAACAATTACATAGTGAGAAATAATTGGCTAACTTTCACTTGATTTTTAGCATTGTTTTTCGTTTCAATTTGAAGAAAAGGTTACGAGGGATATCAAATTACTAAGGTGTTATCTTTCAATTTCTTTCTGAATTGATTATTCAAAGGTCTCAAAATTAATTCGGCATCTCAAAAATTACCATCAACTTCCACCCAGTACCGCGTTTGGTGTTAATTTTGTATTAGAACAATAGGTTTATGTTTAAGGTACAACGCTTTTTTACGTGATATAAGGCCACTATCTTATTATTAGATTTATGGTATTACTGCATTAAGCCCCTTGCTAACATTAGCTGCATGTTATATGGTTTGGGGGGGAGAAAGTGAATTACTCAGCTTCTACTTTTATTATAGCATTGGAAAATACTCAAGTTATATTTAAATATATGTATATCACTCGGCCAAGGAGGAAGCGGGACATCACATTGGCAAAGGTCAAAATAATGGAAAAAATTATTAAGAACATATTTCTACAATATATCCCGAATTATTCTATTATACTAATAATTATGATATGAATGTTTCGTTGTTATCAAGAAAAAATCCTGATAATTCTAATTTTAATTCTTTTGCGATCCTAATAAGGATGGAGCAGGAAATTGACTATATTTTATGCTACATATACTAATCACACTATATCAATCCGGTTAAAAAGGGTAATCTACAAAGGTCTCATCATAGCTCTTGTAACCCATAGTTCATAGAAATACAAGGTTAGACCATCATGTAAAACACGCAACCAATCATATTATATGACGGCACTTTTGCTAGAATTTTCAATTTGATGTATTGTACTTACTCCTTGGTAAAAAAGACAAATTTTGACAAAACATTCAACCACTCATACGCTATGACGTCAATATTAAAAAGTGTGGTGGAAGTCGAATATCAGTCTTACACGCGTTATGGTATAACTTTGTAATTCTGTTAACTTTGTTGTAACCTTAGTAGTGTTATTATGAATTTATTTAAAAAAAATTTTTTTTTGTCTTTATTATTCTTTTATATATGTAGATATATATATGTAAGGTATAATGTATTATTTTTAAAGATTTTTGTGTTTCGTTTACTTTCATTTTTCGACTGGGCTCATTATTTGTTATAAACTCCAAATAACATACCAAACATAACATACAATACATCAAAAAAGTGTCTAGATGAGAATTCCATTTTTTATTGATGTCAAAAAATTACCAAATCGAAATTCGCGAAGAAAATCACAAACAACTTTTTTGTACTATTATTGAAAAAAAATAAAAATAGTTAATAGCATTTATTGGTATTGTAAGAAGAAACCAAACCTACCAATATTTTCCTGCACTTACAAAAATAAAAAGAGTTATGCATATTAATGTTATCGAAAAAATAACTCACGATAACTGGTTCATTTTTTAAAATATTGCAAAAATTATTAAATAAAATGTTTGGGAAATTGAAAATACATCCTAAATACATTAAGGCTCAAAATTTTATGACCAAAATGCATCGTTTTGTGGCATTTCTTCTTAAAAAATAGAGCTTTTTAGATTTTAAATAAATTTAGAAAACGTAATCAATTGTAAAGTTGTTTTTTTGAGACGCCAATCACTTTTCGATTCTTAACTCAACCCGATTTTATTCTCCTTGAGGTGCAAAAAAACTGTTTTGGGTATAGCATAAGGCCCCCTTATATGAACCTTTCAAAAAATCACACTCCTGTCTTAGCCTGGCCAGGTGAAAAGAGGCACCCATGCAAAATTTCAGCTCTCTAGGCCCAACGGCGTGGGGACGCATAAAGGACACACACACACACAAAATATAACATATATATATTCGGGGTTTTTTTTAAATACACCATAGGTAAGCGGGAATTCTTCCTTAAAAATAAATATTAACACCAGTGTGATCTTTTTAAGAATGAACCAAGAAAAAGTACCAGCACCAATCGTTTTTCCTTTTTTGTGTTTTTCTACATATATAAACGAAATTTTTGTTCTTTTTTATTATATGGTACATGATGATTATGTTAGGTATGTCATTTTATTTTACTTTTATGATATGATATAACAGATGGAATGAATGTCATAATATTGATGCAATACTTTTTAGTCTCATTTAATTAAAAAAGTGGGGACATTCTTCCCATTGTATACTCCTTACATTCTCTACCAATCGGTCGACACGGTTCTATTATTATGATTCCGTCATTCGACATGTACTTATATTTCAAAAATTCGTGATATAAAATATCGTAATATTTTGCGATGAAAAAAGGTATGAACTAGGGGGCTGTGCCAAATGAAATATTCATTTAAATAAAATTTAAGTTTCATTCACTGAAACTACAGAATTGTCACCACATTCTGTAATATTGAGCGTAACAATAGTTGAGTTGAACAAATGCCTTAAAAAAATTGTATTTTCTCAAAAAGGTCATCAAAAAGGTTTTTTTAAAAACAATTAAGAATGGCATTTCAAGATATTTAACACAATTTTTAATAAAAATTCTGGTCACAGTCCTGACTTCTACTAGAATTTGAAGTACATATCCTTGGATATATGTCCAGGTTTAAATGGTAAATTGTGTTTGTCAACGTCAAATGATTTTTATCAAAAATTAGTTTTTGAATATTGTCGATTTCTATCACCAACCAAAAGTTTTTATATTAATCTTAGGAGGCACCGCTAATTGTACATAAAGTAGCCAAAATTGATCGTCAAAATAAAAGAACGCAAAATTGACAGATTTTATTTGAAATGCAGCTTTTGAGCCAATATGAATTTCTTTAATCAAATAAAAATTCTAAATTATTGCTAAAATTATTTGATATCTTATCTCATCTCACAAATTTGAACAGAGAAGTGCGGGTTCAACTGGGTGTGTGTTATTATTCAGTCCATCATTAATCATTTTGAAATATTATAATCAAAAATGTAATAATTAAATCTAGCCCCTAACTACAATTTCCTATCTAAATGTATAAGTTTTATTAAATTATAGTATTTATATGAATCTGTCATGATTAAAGTAAAGATAAAGCTTACCAATTTATTTAATATCTTGTCATTGATGTCTTGTAACTTATGCCCCTCCTTATATGGTTTTAAAAATAAGATAGAGGACCCCGGTCTATACCACAAATCTGCCGCTTTTCTTTATACCTTTTATGTAACGAGAAATAGGTTATTGAAGTGTATGTATTATGGTTTAAAAGGCAATTCTTTTCTTTTTTTCTTGCATTTCACAAACAATATATGTAAGTAGTGGGTATGCCCCTACATAAATCCTTTGCAAAAAGTGAAGAAAAAAAATCACAAAAAATATTGAGAATATTTATTAAGTTTTTTTTTGTTTGTTTTATGTGGTTTTGAAAGATTAATTGTTTAGATATAAAAGATTCATAAGAAAAAAATCGAAAAAGAGACACATCAATAACCACTTGAACCGCCCAACACTTTAAAAATACATAAGTGTGCCTATATGGCATGCATAGATAGGTGAAATATTGCTTTGCCTTTTGAGGAAGGTTGATGATTGATGGAATTGAAGTGCAATTATTTAAGCATCCGTTGATAGTTTTCCCATTTGCAAAATAAGATAACCCTCCTAGTTTCCAAAATGGTACACGGGATTTGTGTTGGATAACCGTGGGACATCAAGACATGTTAAAAACCACCACCTTCATTTACCTACAGAACTGTATATGCTTCAGGTTGGCGAGTTGTGCAGTATAAGCTTGGAGCATCACGACAAATTATAAAACCATCACTCCCGCTTCAAGAACTATAAAAGATCACTCTAAATATCCTATCTGTTGGTGGGGAAAATCAGTTGAAGGGAGATGGTGAATCAAAATTTGTAGCCCATCAAGTAGCAAAAATACTTGTCCGATTGAGTGTATCTATTATAAGGGATAGGGAATGCAATATAGTTTAGGAATGCCCTCAGCATTAAAAAAAGAGCCAATGAAACATAAGATTTTAAGGCTAAATAGGGTACCAACATAAAAACTCCTCTTGTTAGAACACATTTAATATACTGTAAATGGGTTTAGGAAATAACAAGACGGTATCCATATTCAGGTCGTTGAGAAATGTTAGGGATTAGGGTGTAGAATTGTCCTATCCCACATCAACTACAGTACACTTTCCTAGCCACTATTTTTCGGGCAAGGAGGTAAAAATAGATGATCCATTGCATTTTTTTAGTTCATTAAAGATGAATAAGTTTGGCTGCTGGCGTCAAAGGTTTTGCAAATATTTTTAATTAGAAGAAAAAGTATGGACGTTCCTTTTAGGGCCACACAAGATGGGAAGGACTATTAGAAGGGGCCTGCTCTGCGTTTAAAGAAGCTGATATTTGTAAGTAAGAAGAAGGGGCAATTGAAAGATATAAAGGGTGCGAAATATCATTTAACTATATGTCTCATGGCGAATAAAATGAAAAATATGAAGATATGGAGTTTACTGGATAATACTTTGCTAAGAGATTCCATGAAATATGGATTGGAAAATAAATTTTTTGAAAAAGACACTTCCTTTTGGGGAAGTGGAAACGCCTCTAATATTTCAAATTCAAAGGTTTCGTTTTACTCATTTTTAGTTCATTATAGTGTTTTTTAACTAATTTATATATGTTAAATAGGGATAAACAGAATATTTATATAAAAAACTTAAAAATGTTTGGTATCTAGGTAAGTCGCTTTTGAGAAACAGTATCAACAAAAAAAATGCTAAATTTACTACTTTTTAAAATGATTGAAGTTTATTTATTAACTAGTCTGTCATTAAACATATATTTACCTATACTTAACATATAAGTAATATATATTAAGTTATCCATGAATTACCACACATTTATAAGTTTTGAATTTGTCATCATAAAGGTTCTAGGTAGAATTCATCCCTTATCCCAACCAATTTTCAACAAAAAACTATTAGTTGCATTAATAAAACCAAAAAGGAAACAATGAAATTATGCCACCTCTCAATAATTAGACAATTTACGCTAAACTATTGAAAGATTTTTATGAAATTATAAATTTTGAAATATAATTTTATTTGAACTAAATGAACTACTCATATCTCCCAAGCCATTAAATCTACCGCTCTAATTTTTTTTTTTTTTTAATGAGATTTTGATTTGATTTTGTATTGATAATTTTTTGATTAAAGTCAGAGTATTTATTTCAGTTACTAAAATATTATGAAGGCCAATTATACTTTTTTATCAAACAATAAAAAAAAAGTTAGTATTTTGGTTGCTTAATTCAATCACTATTAATTGATGTAATGTATGCGTCCATCAGATGAATGGCTTACAAACTGCAATCCAAAATGCAAGGGTCTTCAAGTCGATTTTTAACGAAATCATAATGAAAAGGAGATCATTACTCAGAGCTGGGTTAAATTATAGATAATAATAAGAGTCTTAATTCAGTAATACCTTAGGCTTCACTCCTACCTTCTCCTTGTGATTCCCAGTAATCCCATGCATATATACACTGATGCATAATTAAAGATGGGATATGTGTAAAGAAAAAACGAAGTATAGCGATTAGAAAAGAAGAAACGGTTAATGCGTGTGCTCCTTCTTCTTTTTTTGTTTGTTAATTATTTAATTAATCGAGGGTATGTTAACATCTTCCTTTAAAACAGCGTTTCCCAAAGGGGGTGATATCGCCCCCTTGAGGAAGCTGCGAAAAAGTGGTGATTATATATTATCACATAAAAGAAACAAGATTTAAAAAAATGTGATGTCCTGGTAGCAGCAATGAATATGTTGAATATTATCCGGTTGATGGAATAGAAGTACGTAATATTGAGATCGTATTATTGTACTTCATTATTGGTGCCTTTATATTTACCCTATACTCAGTATACTATTACTCTCAAATGCAAACAGACTACTTAGGGTAAATACTTAAGCTTTAGTTAAAAACGAGAAATTACAAAAAAAGTAAGATCCATAAGCTACAAACCAAGTTATATACCCTAAAAAATCAAGCAAGTACTTAAAGGATGACCAATAATTATAAAACTGTATCAAAATATTTTTTGCATGAATAATCTTTTATTTCTTTAACTATTTAAACCAAAAGTGCCTGAGAAACCTATTTGTGTTCTGCTTCGAGAAAAGTTTGAGGGACGAAAAACGATTGGAAATATGATTTTAATCAGTTCACAACAATCCACTAACGGTTTGTGTGCTTCCTACAATATATCTTTGCAGATTGCTAGATCTGGTAAGGCTTAAACGATGGGGTAGTAAGAAAGATTATGCACACAATGGTACATAAGACACTAGGCTACATTATAAATTATATACCTCTCACTAATAACTTAGTTCAACGAAGAATAGATTAAATGGCTGAAAAGATAGAAGATAAATTGTGCATCATTCTTGCTGCAACATAGTTCAACTGCAGTTAGAGGAGTCCATTTTACTGGGAAATGAATATGTGCTTCTCGCTTATGTTTGTTTTTGTCAAAGATGAAAAGTTGGTTCAAGAAGTGGTATTTGTAAGAAATCATATAATAAATACTAAAGGAGAGTCGGTATTTGATATCATTGATATTTTTTTCTAAGAGAAAAACAACCCCCTTGCTAACATTCTTGTGCTTCAATAGGTAACACACCATCCATAGGTCGTCATCAGTTTCTTGAAAAGCCATCTCTGGTGTACTGGCAGTGCTTTGTGCAATCCACAGGGAGCATCTGATAGCATAAAAATCTTAGTTTTCGACGTCGCAAATCAATTAATACTGTTATCACAGAAGTAAATTAGATCCATGCACATTCCTTTAATTCCAGACTGTTTCTACAGCTTGGCTGAACAGTTTTAAATTTTATTCCCACACACAGAAGTTACATGGCTATAAAAAGGAAACTTCCTGAAATTTTTTTATTCTTTTTTTATCTCAAAGACTGGGCTTTGTGATGATCTAAAAACATAAAGGATGAAACTGCTTATTGTAAGATATATTCACAGAGTTCAATTAAATTAATTTGTAATTGCAAGGAAATTATACCAATCATTTCTAAGTTAGATCTGTTATCTCAACCTTCCTATCTTATTATAAGTTATTGAAACGAAATTTATCCCGCCATGAACTTTACCAGCTTCCAAGTCGCAGTGAATTGGATAAATAAAATAACATATGAATCACCTTCAAGTGTATTGTGCTCTCATGGAAGAGTAGCAAATATACATGTCTGAACAATATTAGGATTTTTATGGCTAATATTACTAGAGTGGCTTGCCAATCCATTCTTAGAAGTCTGTAGTGAGGAAACAATAATTATTTTTAATCAAGAACGGTTGGTACATTGTATAAGTTTGCTCACAGGTCATACTTTCTCTTTCTATCTTGAAATTGGAGACAACGACAATGGAAAGTTGAAATTCAGTTATTGCAACCTTTTAATTTAAGGAAATAACTTTGCAAAGCAAAAAATATATTATTGGATTACGAGGAGAGAGATCTCAACTTTTTCTAGACATTTGGACAATTAGAACTTTGGGGGATCATGAAAGTTCGTGGACAGAGGGATGAGGCTGCAGGAGATCACATCTAATTAAGTAAAGTACTACAACTTTTTCTTCTATCTACCATTAAAGTATAATTACGTAATAGATATTATAGAGAGGAACTTCTATGTCACCAAATAAATTAACTCTTGCTAGAGAAAATTCTAGCAACATACATTAATAGAAATATACCATACAAACTCCAATTATTGCCTAATTCTACGTAGAAACTTATTCGAGCAATGGTGATCGATTGAGTCGATTTGACGAGTTAGTTTCTTATTATTAAAAGTTTGCAATAATTTAATTTCAACTATCCACTCTCGCTGTCTCCAATTTCGAAAAATAAAGAGAAAGCAAACTTATACAATGTACCCAAAAACTACAATTAGCTCAGCCTAAAGTTCACGATATTTCACCAAGATTTTTACCATTCAAAAACATCCATCCCATTGTTTTCATTTTGGAAGATGATTTTTTTTAAAGTGTTTATGGTTTGGGGGGGGCTAGAACTTTATATTGAAGCCAAAGGCCGCCAGTCTGAAAAAGTTGGAAAAAATCCTGCACTAAAAGAATCATTCTTGCTTATCTTTGGTGTAAATTGATATAAAAATGCCTAATAATATATATATATATATGAATTTATTTGTAATTACAATATTGTTACTGTACTAGTGCTATTTTAAAAGTAGAAGGTTATCTTTAATTGATTTGTTACTTTTTAACTTAAATATACGATTTATATATACACTTTTTTCAAATGTACTTATTTATTTATTTATAATAAGTAAATAAAATATATATAGAAAAAAACTAAAATATAGTCTGCCGCTGAATAATAATAATTAATATATGTAGAAAAAAATTAAAATCTATGTAGAAAAAAATTGAAATATAGTATACTGGCGAATAATAAAATATCTACATGAATTATTTCTCGTCTAGCTCTTTATTTGACATTAACAGGAGCTGCTTCTCAAAGTTGTTGTCTCTCAGCCTCTGTCTAGTCCTCCTCAGGATATGTTTAGCCTTGGAGAACAAACGCCCTCTTCTGGCACTGCTATTTCTAAATATCGGCCGAAATCAGTTCCCACGACATTTATAAGGAACGAGACCAAGGTTGTAAAGTTTGAGACGAAAATCAAGACCGAGACCAAGACCGAGTTTATTAGAACCAATACCAAGATTAATACTTTGATATGTCGAGACTTAGACAAGACCAAAACCAGAAAAAAAGACAGTCTCAAGACAAAGACAGGTCTCGAGAACCACAACACTATTAAATTATATATAATTTTGTACAAATTGATAGGATCACAATTTTTTTGCTATTTCTGTTGTGATATAGCGATATAAGGATAAGGACCGATTGCGATACTTCTATCAGCGATATAATATCGCCACATCGCAACTGATCGCCGATCAGAAAAAACTCCGATCAACTACCCTACTTATAACTGCCGAGCTAAGTGTTACTCTTTGTCTCTCATGAGCACACGCACTAGTTATTTCTTTCTACTTAGATGTTCTGTTTTCAAGAGTTAAACAAAAATGACAACAATTTTGAAGATTAAAAAAGTCTGATCAGATTGCCAAATAAAAAAACTTTTTGTACTCTTTCTAGGTCATATTTTATACAACTCCATAGATAAATAAAAAGACTCAAAAGAACATCCGCTTCACATATATTACAACATGCGATTATAACTTAAAATAATAATCAATCGAGTTGATTGTACATAATTGAAGGCTATCTGTTGTTTAAAAGTAGTTTATGTACATGTACTTTGATTGTTTGTTTGTTTATATACAAATACTATGAATATTTTTGACCATTCAAAATTATGCACTCATAAACAATAATAATAATAACAGAAATAATGCCCATTTATATCCCATTTATTGAAAACGATAATAATGGTAGAACATTATTTTATGTTGTACATAGAGTGTAGTATCCACAACAATGTTTGATAAAAATAAAACAAAGGTGTTTTATGGTCATATAAAAATATGTAGTTACTATGTAACTTATCCATCAAAAAAAAAAGGATAACTTTTATTTTGTTAACAATTAGGATTGTTAATCCTAAGCATTTTGCTATGTACAAAAAACAAAGAAACATCAAAATAGTAACCCTAACCAATTGAAGAATGTTCTGGAGGAGAGCAGCTTAACAATCATGACGTATCAATAGATCAGCTAAAAGCAGGTGGGAGGGGGTGAAAAGAAATAAAAAAGGATATAGGCTAGAACTACTCCGTTGTTGATCCTCAATTATAGTCTGAGTCCAACAGAAACTTATACTGATAAGCAGTCATTCTAATCGTGAGCATTCTGAACATGTTTAAAAAAAATAAATCAAATTATGGATATGAAGAACAAAAATTATTGATGTGGTCGATAACATTTTCATGAGAAAACGTTTGGAAAATATTTTTTTTTGTCATTCAATCAAATTATTATGCTCTGGAGCAAAAATTTAAATCTTTGAAAAAAAAATTTAAATTCTAGGAACCCCTCTCCCCCTCAAAAAAAAAAAAATATATATATAATCCTGCAGACGCCCCTGACATGGTAACCTGACAATTGGAATCATGTTTTGGAGAGAGCAGTTTAGCTTTCATGACGTTTCATTTAATCAGTTACAAGTAACTGTGACAAGGGGGGAGGAGGAGAATGAAATAAATAAGGACATGGGAAATAATGACTCCGATCTCGATCCATAATTATACCCTGAGTCCAACAAGGCGTTACAATTATAACTCTGCAACAAATCCTCTCCGTCTTTTATGAGTACACACAATTTTTTTTATCAGGCTTCCAATATAATTGAATGTTCCAGGAAAAGTCCTCACTCCTAGGGAATCCAATAATAATTATAAGAGCTTAGATAAAGAAAATTCTCCCTGTAATATCCCAACTCCAAAAAATGGACGAGTTAAAAAATATACCCAATGTTCATCACTACTTAAAGCCATAGATGAAAATAATACTATATTGAATGAGGGCCATGCTTTTTCAGGTTGCTACCTGAATGTATGTTTTTTATTTAATTTTCATCAGCTTTTCTCGCTATACTTTCATTCTATAGGAGAATTGAGACTCGACATCGGAGTAATTCCTACATATATCATTGCTAGATACGGAATAGGATTTTTGTTTATTTCCTTCTTTCCTCTAAAAGCTGCTTGCAGCTAATTTACTGAAATTGCATAACAGCTAAGCTGCTCTTCTCTAAAATATTCTTAAAATTGTCAAGGTTACCATGTTAATTTTCGGTATCTTTTTTTTTAACATACCGGTGGAGAGTATTATTTTCATGCATGGTTATTAATTATTAAAAATAGTTCAATTTGTCGTTTTTAGACAAAAAAAAGACTCTCTTTTTGGCGAAATTTTTACTCTGTTACACCTTCCCCCTCTCTGTGTTCAGAGTAAAAGTTGAGAGATACAATGAAAATTGTATTGTTTGTTGTGTCAACACAAAAGCAATATTAAACAATAATTAAGAAAAGAGACATTTCCAATTTATGCTTATACTTCCCAAATGTGAATGGTCATTACTTAATTGACTTTTTTCGCTCAATTATAGGCTTAATATTATAATTTTGTGGGGTGGCTTCAGATCATAGAGAGAAAATACATGTAATCAATGTTAATACAAATACAATGCTATACCATAATGTTTTTCAAACTGATATTTGACTTCCACCATGCTTCTTAATAGTGACGTCAAAGAGTATAACTGTTACCAAGAGTAGCAATTTATCACCTTCTTTGACTGTTACTGTTAGAATACCGCTGTTATACTCTATGATGTCAAAATCTGTCTGTCTTGTCCAGGAGTCGGTATGGTACATTAAATTGAAAATTCTGGGAAGACCAATTACAATATGGCATTACCTTTTATTTTTATTAACCTTGCATTAAGTGATGATGCTAAACATAGCAAGGGAAATTCTTTGACGTTGGGACAGCAGACAAGAGAAAATAGATAGTTGACCAAAACAATCGAAAAAATAGTATTTGGCTCTATAGTTAAGCAAAAAATACTACTCTAGTCTTCTAAAAACTAAGTTATTATATAGTAAATTAGTATAGCCGTTGCAAAAAGTATTAGTTTTAAGAAAAATAATTAGGCCTTCAATCCATTAATAATCATGTCTTTGATTCATTCACTGAATCAAATATTGCATATAGTGTTTAAGTAGGTTTTTTTTTTTAAAGGGATAATTATAAACTAAAATGTTTATTTATGTGATCTTTTTACGTGATCCTTCTTCCTTCATTTATTTCTTATGTAATTTGTTCATATAAAATGAAAACCTCAATAAATAAATTAAATAAAAATCTGTATGTTAACACTAATTTAATCTATTTCAAAATATTATGCAGGCATAAAATTATATCATTTCGAAAAACTTGAAAGTGAGATAATTCTAGCGAAAAGAGTTTGGAGCATACTCAAGAACCTTAATTAATGTAAAAATAAATCATTTTTGAATTGAAATATAGTCAGAATAATCTCACAAATCCATCAATTAATATTTTGAAAACTAAACAAAAATTACATTTAAATTTTAAAATTGGAATAAAACTTAATATAATTCTAAAAGTAATCTGTTTAAAAATACTTTATTAACCTATTGACATCTCTAAATTCATATAATTATGGTAATATGTTATTATTATTACCATAAACATTTAAAAAAAATAAAAATATTTGAAGCTCCATCTATGTTTTTAACATACCGAACTATTATAATTACAATATTTTGGTTGACTATTTCTTCTTTTTTGACGGCGTCAACTACTTCTTTACCTCATCACTCTATGTATTTTATCTTTATGGTTCAGATTAAAGGACTCTAGACAAAGGGTGCAAACTCAAGACAAGAAAGGTAAGATTTAATAGTTCTCAATTTTGATTGGCTCAAAATTAGAAACTGCAACATGTTTCTCCAGCTAGGCATGCAGCCTGTGTGTGGGGGGGAGAGTCGCCCCTAGTGAAAAGAAGTCTAAGGCTTACTACGTTAGCAACATATTCTTCCCTGTGTTTTAGATTTAATTAGACATTGCATTTTAAATATTTTTATCATATATTTAATCTTTTTTCAATAACTACTAGATAATTTTTTACGATATTGAAGTGCAGTTTGCGGTGCCTACGAATGAGTTTATCAAAATAAGCGTTTAGTAATTTTGTCTTAAAATTTTTCGCCTTAGGATATTTTGCTTTAAAGCCATTTTCCCTTAATATACAGGGTAAGGTAGCAATACGTGGACTATTAATGTTAATGTTTCTTTTCTCATTACTATGAAAAGGTTTAGTGATTATTTTTGATATTCTGTTTCCGCCGTCCTTTTTACATAAACAAACTATACTAATCATTTAGTCATTTCATCATCATGAGCGTGCAACAAGCAAAAAGGCAGCGCATCTCAGATTTCTTAGATGCTGGAGTTGATGTGATAAAGATTACGGAAATTGTTTAGTGTTCTTGGAGCCTGGTTTTTAAGTGAGTCAAGATGAAAAAAATGGAGATCACCTCTCCAGAATGTCAGAAAGTGGAGGGTATAATTTAAAGAGGGATACATAGTTCTTGTTAAGTTTGGAGAAGAATATAAAGGAGGATCCCAATAAGTCTATGAATCGCCTCACCAACGACTTCTCTTTGGCTTCTAGGACCGAGGGTAACTACGTGTGGACTCAGGACGGCAACATCTCTCACACGACTGCCAAAAGTTCTGCGCAGATAAGATGGCTCGAATTTGGCCCAAAGAGATATGGTCCCCTTCCTCACCAGTTTTTAACCCACTAGACTTTTCTATATAGGACACATTGAAAGGGAAACTAACAGAACGTCACGCCCAAATGTGGACTCACTGAAGTCCTCCATAGTGGCTGTATGGGATAACTTGTCAGAGGAGTTTGTCATAAGCTCCTAAATGGTCTTCAGGGTACGTGTAAAAGCTCTGATTGATAATTTTAGTGGCCATATTGAGTGAAAAAAGTTTTACAAACACCTTGTCTACATGTCTTGATGACATTATTTTTTTTGCTATTATTGAAAATATAAAATTATTGATGTATTTTTATATCCAAGTCTCGAGTCCACGTTTTGCTGCCCTATCCTGTGTAAATAAATAAGATTTATAAGTCGTTTTTGTTATTTTTGGCTAAAATTGCTGTTCCCTTTGAAATTTTGATTCAAAATATTTAATGCGTATTATTATAAAATGCATTAAATGGTTATTTTCTGTTGGAAAAAGGATAGAATCATTCCCCAAAATTTCGATGCATACACCAACAAAATCCCATTACGTAATGAATTCCAACCAGACAAAGTAGGTAATAAAATTAGTATAATAAGAAAAAAATAAACATAGCAACGATTCGAATAAAAAAATTGCTAATCATTTCTCCGTTAGTAATTATCATTAGACATGAGGGATTATTTATACTAAAAGAGACTCATGAATAGACAAATAAGCATAATTTGAGGCTAGATCACAATTCCATAATTATTCCAACAACAAAAAGCCAACATTTAATTCATTTTATAGAAATAAGTATTGCATATTTTTATAGAAAAAACTCATAAGTTACATCAATTTCAACCTAAAATAAACAATAACATCGTACATATAAACTTCATTTATTTATACATTCAGACGAAATCTCCTCGAAGCAAAATGGCTTTAAGGTAAAATTACCGGGCATCATCAAAATAATTTATAAGATATTTGTAAGATTGTTTTGTGTTGACAGGTCACATGTATCTTCTAGGCCGGTTCTAGCGTACACGGGGCCTGAGGCAAACATAAATGTGCGAGGCCGTTATATTTCTTTTTTTTTACAAATTTATTCTCAGCTTATATACTTTTTTTAAATTTTGAAGTACCCAGCACAAGGTTCCAAGTCAGGGCACTTGCCCCCTAAAAACGGGTGTTGCAATAAATAAAAGTATAAAATAAATTTTATATATAAGTAAAATATTGTACTTTATATATTTTTTAGTGTACAGTTTATCAACTTTGATAAAACAAGGAGATTGCAAATTATTGAGCACATCTTAGACAATTTTTGACTAATAGCATCATATTCAATCATAAGCCTTAAAATGATGAAATTTAATACAAAAATTAACGTGATATCACAAATTGGTTTAAAAAAATATGTTAAATGTAATCATTGATATCCAGCCATAGAGATCGATGGAAAAAATAAGGTATTAATATACGAATTATAAGATTGTATAAGTTGATAAAACTTTGGAATTCTTCGTGGTATTTGTTGATTCTTAGATATTAAAAATTTTAGGTAAGTAAACGTTGTCCCTTTTCTGCTAAGTTTTCCAAAATATCGAGCTCCATTTCTATATGTATTGGAATCGAAACCTCATGGCATCTGGCAGATTATATTATTTATTTAATTTTGCGTAGAATCGGTTCTACTTTGAAAGCATTTGGAGAATTATTCCTACGACCCAGTTAACTTATGCTATTCTGGCTACCAAGTTTTTTTCTATTTTTAAAATACAGAGTTTTACTACTGGTGTTACTTTAGGACAGTGATACAGTAATTGTACCTAGGTTTCAATACTGTCTTGGCAGAAGGAGCAAGTTTTGCTACTTCCTTCAGTTCACGACTTGTTAGTGAATAGAGACGACGTTGCAATTCGATAACGCAACCAATTCTGTTTTGTTGTAGTAAATGGATATCTAATAAATGTTTGTTTTTTAAGACCTAGTCTAGTGAGCCAAGAATTTGCAATCTCAGTCGGTGATGTTTTCCCTTTTACTGCCATACTCCTCCAAATTTGTTTGTTATTTATCTCTTCCAATGCAATGTAAAAAGGCGTCGATCGTCATGTTATTTCTCTCTTTGATAATGTTGTGAGAATATTCACTAATTAAAAAAATTCGATAACAAGGCTTCCTGTATTCTTTCACATCCTTTGTTTGGTACGCATTATATAACTCGTCCCGAGTTCTAAGTCTGTGATGGCAGTTCAAAGGTTCGTATTTAACCATGAGTTTTAGCAACTGAAAGGTTGGTTTTTCGCAACATTGTGTTATCTTTTTCCAATACAAGCTAATATCCTCTGTGAAAGCTGCATGAGCAAAGAGAAAAAATATAAATAAAAAAAAGGGACAGTCTACTCCCACACACGTCCCACCTTAAAAATATATTTTATGAGATTTATTAAATGTATTCAACTCAGAATATCTATACTTTAATCTCCATAATCCCCCAAACCTTTATTTCAAATAATTCATAAATCAGAACTTATTTCAATTTAATTCAAGAATAGTTATCACAACTGCGAATTAAATCATATATTTTAATATTTTGAATTATAAGAAGTCAACATATTATTTTTTTCGGTGTTAACCGTATATAGTTGTATTTCTTCAACCCACCCTTCAATCAGAACATTGCCCGATTCGATGTATGTCCCATATATGTTGTTAAAAATTGTACAATTAAACCAAATTCGGGAAATTTCACATTTTTCACTAATTTATCCAATACAGAATCAGAAGTAAAAAAACTACCACAACTTATTTCCATCAATTGGCTATTCCAGAAGGCATGATAACTAAAAGATGTGCCCCATTAGCATCCTGGTGCTCTGGAATCTTATCGTTGATCATAATTCTTCGACTTTTTTGCTCGTCGTTTCGGACATTTTATCATTTTCATCTAAAACATCAATAGCTAAAACATTATCTGCAAAAGCTCTTTGGAGTGTTCGAATTGAAGGCAACGGATATCCTTGATCAATTAGAGTACTATAGCCAGACAGTCCACAAGTAAACCTAAATAAAATATTTTAAAAATCTTTAAATAATAATGATCAAAATGGTATTAAGGTTTCATTCATTTTAATTTCATACACTAGACTCAGAAATTTAATAATTAATCATTAAATTTATAAGCTAATACCTTAATTTCAGAGCTTTTTTAATAGTTGAGATAGTCCAAGGCCTAGTTGTTTTTTTTCCATTCCGACATAAGAACTTGATTTGATCGTCGTTAAGAAATTTTTTGACTTTATCTTCATTTGTGCTAAGACATTTTGCCTAAAGAAAAAAATATTTAAACGTTTTTCACACTTTCATGTATTAGCAAAACAAAAAAAACCTTTTTGGATATAAAGTTACATCGTTGTTGAAGGCTAAGCCTAGCAACTTTATAAGACGCTTTGAGTCTTAATATTTGCTTATGAAGATCATGATTTTTTGCTACAAGAGCTTTATTTATAGTTCCCATATTTTGACAATTAGAGCATAGCACCGAGGTATTTAGAGAATCATTTTGTATTACAACTTCCTCAGAGACTTCTTCCAACGCTAAATCATGGAAGGTAGATAGTTTCTCACAAGGTTGATCAATAAAAACACTTTCTTCTTCTACTTCTTCTTTATCATGATTCAATGTAGTTGTAGTTGTCATTGAAAAAGGCTTGTTGTATGAATGATCTAAAGCAAATGTAGATTTATTTCTTTCAAACGCTTCCTCCGCTGAATTCCTATTCAATGGAGGCTTCCGAATGTTCTTTCTCTTGATATGCCCGAAAAGAGTCGGAATTGCATCGTGTTTCAAAAGCCATCTTCCCTCTACAGGTCGACGACGGAACATCCGCTCTTCGAAGTGAGCCTAAAGAAAATACATTTCTAATTATATAAAAGCAAAAAAAAATTAATTTACAATACAATACTTACGTCACAAAGCCTGGAATGATCTGTCGGAGTCCAATTTGCACGTTTAATAGTGTTGGCCCACACTTTCCTCCTAGTTTTGTCCTTGGGAAAGCTAAACATTCGTGCAGGAGAAGAACCTGGTGTTCTTTTGTGTGTCGCAGACTTATTTTTACAATTAATAGCACAACACATAACCATGATGATGATTGATAAGTGACAACGAAGAAGTTTCTCTCCCTCTCAAGAATAACAAATAACAATGTATCACAATATTTAGCTAGCTAGACGTTTAAGTACACACAAAGTGAACTTAGCGCAGCTTTATTAAAGTTTAAACCAATCATAATTAAGGATGAGATAAATAAATAAATATAGTGCGCAAAAAGCGTTGTTCAACTGTTACAGAATGGGCAAGTACCTCTCCCACTACTAGCTTTTTTATCGACTCTCTCAACCTCAACTGTCAAAAGGGACAGGAAAAATTTAAAGAAAGCTAGTCTTTAGCTAGTCTTCTGTATTTCTCTTCTGGCTAACTATTCATTATTATTTAGGATTTTAGCAAAAAATGTCATGAAAAAATGGCAGGAAAAGTGTGTAAGTGGAAAGAATGGCAAGATTATTTTAAACTGATATAATAACTATCACCAATATACTATATATTACTATAAAAGTAAAATAAACAAACACGGTAGCGGTTCCAGTGGAAGAAGTGCTAATCACATAATTCCCATTATCAATTATAACATCATTAGAATTGATGGATTATTCATATTCGATTGGGTTGACGAACAAGCATTTGCATAATACTAGGCAAGAGTAGCGATTTCCACTTTGTTATGATCAGAGATGTGTTACGACTAACCACTGAGAGGATTCGGGGAGGTAGTCAAAGGTCCAGTCGTTAAAGGGTGCGCTGAAGACTGTAAAGCTCAGTACAGTTGGATATATCTGAAATTGCAATAGAATGGTGGTCTTTGTCTCTTCGTAAACCTTATTTCTTGTCCAAAGAGAACAAAACAGGCTGCATTACGTAGTTACCTAAAAGACTCGAAGTTGTTTATCTAAGACTGGGATGTTTATTTTTCAAAAGAAGGGATTCGAGATACTTTATCCACAACAAGAGATGCTCGAATTATAATATCTACCGGAATGATGGCAGATTGAAACTTTATCCGAAGAAGAAAACCAACCTAAGCCTCAAAAGAGTAGGGTCGACTCCTTCGTTGGCTGGGGAATCCTATCAATCCATAAAGAACAATTGAATCGATTCAAGAATTGAAACTATGAAGGGATCCGTTCTCGGACTGCTTGTAATTTAAATATTTCAAATATAGGATTATTTATTTCGGGATCATTTTAAGATATTGAAATCGTATATAATAAGATAATTTTGTTTTGCGTTTGCCTGTACAGTCCCATAAATATAGGATTACTCAAGAAATAAAAAATCGAACTTAAATCTTAGAAGATGCATGTTTTTTGAATATGGTTTTCCAAAAGACCACCGTTCTATTGAAATGTCAGATTGCTCCAACTATACTGAGCTGTACAGTCTTCCTCGCACTCTCTAACGACTGGACCTTTCACTACCTCCCCGAATCCTCTCAGTGGTTAGTCGCGTCATAGCCAACTACCATTTCTTCTGACACATCCTGGATCATAATAAAGTAGAAATCGCTGCTCTTCCCTAGTACTATGCAAATGCTTGTCCGTCAATCCAAGAGTCTTGTCGAATATGAATTTGTTAGCAATGAAAGTTAAGATAAAAATATTTCCACGCGTGTCTCCTCCGGTGCAAGGTTAATATAAATAACCTTGCTCTGCTATATATTTATTTCTATATGATAGCAGTTTGATATTTATTGATTCGAATCTTGCGTTCCATGATTGTATTCGAAAAGTCCATTATTTTAATAATGATTATTAAAATCAATAATATCTATACCATGTATTGCATTCCCAAGATCAGCAATTTATGTATCCAACTGGTACTTAATTTTTTCTAGCATTTTAATTACTCTAGAACTTTCTATTCATACTGAAGGATCATTGTTAAAATATATTTCAGTTGTAAATCATGCCGATTTAGTAAACTAGAGTTGCAATATAATAAAGAGGGATGAAGCACAGAGATTGAAATGACCCTTGTAAACTCATTTTTGCTGGGGGGACCTTTCATAAATAATATTTGCATTATTTAGAGACAACACAAGGAACAAAGTGGAGATTATGTTCGTAAATGAAGTATAGAACTTCAATAAAGCAATATTCATAATGTAGAAAATAATTTATATACCTAAACCAATAATACATTGAAGAATCCAGATTTGAAAAAAATATGCATATGATTTTTTTAAATGCCCTCACAGAAAGGAATTTATACAGTAAAAATAATATTTCACCATGAATACAAAAATGAAAATATATTTTACTTGCTACAATATTATAGATAAAATTATAATATTCAATACAATAATTTTTGGATTTAGACACATACAATAAATTCAAGATATATTCGACAGTTTATCTACTTCCAGATCAGTATGTCTTTTGGATTTCTTATTTTCTTGCAAATTAACAGAGGGACCATAGCTTTTAATTATGAAATTATACGTTTTCCAAGTTATTAATTCAATCAATTTAAAAATTATCATATACTTTTATTTATATAAATATAAGAAGAAATCAATTCCTCGATTTTCATAATCATTTCTTTTGGTTCCACATTATAGTCTGCCTTCCTAAATAAGCTATGGCATTATAAATCGAATTAACAATCTTAATTTTATTTGACCTGACAATAGCCACAAACTTTGACACTGGAAGCTTCTTATGATTTTGATAAAATTTGCCGAATTTAAAAAAAAATACAATCACTCTTATTTAATGTCATTCATTCGGTTAGTCTGTGTTTTTTTTTTCTTTTTTGTATTAACTCTAATTTGGTTGGTATCACAATTAAGTATTCTTTAAGTGTTAGATAGTAACAATATTTACCTGTTAAAGTTATTTAATAATACTTAAATGGCTAAAATAAAAATTAAAGTTTTAATAAATTAGTTAATAATAAATATGTGTTGTTTAGACAATGGCGATAACTAGCTAATTAATAATTGCTAACTTTGGCTACAATGAAACATATCCGCTCTTCAAATTGAGCCTAAAGAAAATACATTTATATATATATATAAATCAATTTCAATCGAATGAAAACTAAAGATGAATATTACCTACTCAGTACTGATTAAATAAGTCAAAGTGTAAAAAAATCAACATCTATAAAATATACTTAAAAAGAGCATTCTATCCAATGAAAAAATTGAAATGACATAATATATTTCCTAAAAGAAAATATTTTCAAAGTACATAATATTATTTACAATTCCAATGTATAGGGTGACATGGAGAGTACTTTGTATACTCTTTGAAGAAGAAAATTGAAGCAATTATGAGAAAAAAATTTAAAAAATGGTCTGAAATTCAATAGTGAGTACTGGTCTTAGCCTTTGACGGTCCAAGTTAAGTTTTAGGTCTTCAAATTATTATTCCAAGTCAAGACTAAACTTTTGATTCCAAGTCCACGCCAGACCGTAATGATTTTAAGAGGTCGACCTTCTCCAAAAAAAAAAAGTTATCACTGAAAATTTGAGTTCTTAGACTCAGACTCCATAATAGACTCACACAAAAGTTTTCAGGACTTTAGAGACCTGTTGTTAAACTTAAACTCCCTGCTTTTACCATTATGCAATTATACCATTTGCTTTCATCATTGGGTGTGCTAAAATCATCAACACATAATCGGGTTGATTTGATATATATATGCTTTTTTTAAAGGGGACGGGAGCTCAAGAGAAAGGGGCTAGCGACGCCAGTACCACTCTGTATAAACTAGACATAAAATTACATAACACAACATCCATCATTGTCGTTATTACCGCTAGGAGGGACACCACAATCATTTTTTTTAGTAGTAGTATTCCTCATACTATTAATAGTGAGTTTTCCATAGTCCCTCCAATAAATAAATAAATCAGCCTCACCCCCAATAACAACATCTTGATTACAGTATTGTACATAAGTATGTTATAAAGAAGTTATCCACAGAATGTAATGTATAGATATATCATGGTTAAGTACTATATTTACTAATATATGATTATAAATTTTTATAAGTGGACAATTTAAGTTACGCTATGCATTATCGTTCAATTTGTTAGCTATCACATCATCAATGACCTTAAGGATTTTCGGCATCAAATCTTTAGAACCCTTCTTAAAAAAATTCTGTAGAAGAATACATTTTTTTACCAAAATAATTCTTGTCCGCCCTCAAGATCTCTTTTTCTACATATTCCACGTCTGAGTTGAGAAGGGCAGGAGTAGAATAAATGTAATTCGAAAAATATTGTAAAATCCACGAATAAGAATCAGGAAGTTCCATTAACATTTTTTCATCAGAGCCAACAGGTTTTATAAATCGCGAGTTTGATTCCAAGACCTTACGATCACTCATCACTAATTTGTAATATCTCTTTTCCAAACTATATTTTTCATTGGCATTGATAAGCTTAATAAATTCAGAAGAATCTTGGGTATTTTTAACGTATTTTATAACACGTAAACGTGATGTCTCAACAATAGGAAGTTCAATGGGAATAACGTATTCGTCTTTAATGAGTGGGTTCTCCATTCCAAGGTTCTTCTCATGCATTTCCAAAAGTTGTCGTAAAGCATCTTTTTCTAAAGTAGAAAACATGAGTAAGGAGTATTTGAATAATTAATTAATTATTATTATTACTTACTATCTTCCGATATTGGCTCAATATCGCAACTATCCGAATCTTTCCCACCCAGAACATCCGTCGAAAATTTGTGCATGGGTGTCAAAGTCTCATTTATGTAAGACATGGACCGGGAAGGGAGGTTTTCTCCGTATATTCTTAGTATAAAGTCCCCCAATCTGTCAAGTTTTTTCCTCTTACAACTATTTTTTACATAAATAGCTTCTTTTTTTTAGAAAAGATTCTTCCATATTTCTTATATCTGTTATATAAGTGGAATGACACATCCTAGTCCTCGGTAGTAGCTCTTTGAATTTGTTAAAGAATGTTGCTGAGTGACGCATCATCAACAAAATTCTAGACCGTGAGAGTCTAACCCAATCATCAATCACAAACTTGCACTCACTCGAACTTTTACCTTCGTTCATCTTACGAATTGTAGATGAAATGTAATGCTCAGTGAAATCATCCAGCCCGTAGATATATTTTAATACAACCAATATTATGGCACAAGCACGAATAGATACGTCAGGAATCATACTATTTTTTAATTCTGATTTATGGCAGTACAAGTTATCAATAAGGTTTGTATGTTTGAATGCGTTTCTTATCGTCTGGCTCAGTACTTTGGGAAGCGAAAATTCTTGAATATAGCGTTCGATGATAGAATTTGGATGATCTGAGCCCAAATCCATAAAAGGTCCACCAAAATTCACATTCCCAAGCTCCAAAAGAGAAATCATTTGGTACATAATAACTTTAATCCCTTCTGGTTCAAGTTTACGATAAGCTCTATGTCTCGAAAATCGAAGTATGTCTTCATTACCTTGTAGTCTCATGAATTTGGGGATATGAACAAACGCATCATAGAATGAAATGGAATCACATTCAATGAAAAACAATAAATCTGCTATGCATACTCTACTATCGTCTTGTAGGATGAGAGCAAGAGAAAAGAGGGCAAATAGAACTGGCAATGCAAGGTGATAAGCTCTCTCCGAAACGGAAATTGGATATTTCTTCTTTTTCGAAAAAGACTTCCAAATACGCTCAAAAATTCTGTTTTGGTCTTCCAAGAGCTCATCATCAACACTACTTGCAAGGCTTGAAAACTCAGATCCAGTTTCTAACGAATCAGTAATTACAGAATTCGTACCAGATTCTCCAAAAGATATATCATCATTACCATCACTCTTGCATGAAGATCCAGACAAAAAGCTATCAAAAAGCTTTTCTCTTCTTTCTTCTCTTTCTCTTGGATACACTGGATGTATCATCTAAATCCTCCATTTTCAAATCTCCCTTCTTTTTAATGTACGTTGTTCTTTTGTGTAATGACCAACGAAGGGTTTGAGCACAACACAATTTACTTCGTCCAGTTAAAGCAACTTGTACATCCCGAAAATTAGGTTTTATTCCAAGATGTGGCTTTGAATTTTTATATAAGTAGGCGCGACCTGTTTTCTTTAGATAAGTAGCAAACAATTGATGGAGTAGAGGTTGAAAGGAAGGTCCAGTTAGACCCAATAACATTGCTTCCTCTGACCATCCTCGAAGGATAACGGAAAAACCATCTAAAGATGTAAAGGAACGATAGCAATCCTCTTTTTTCCTACGTTTTTTTTTAGAGAACATTCTGAAATAATAAAATAATGGAAGCGTTTTATTTTTGAATGTCAAAGAACGACAAGTATCAATTGAATATTTATTTTACTTGGTGCTTTTCTTTTCATGGGGTTGAGATCCCATAGTGATCTCATCCACCACTGTTTCCATACCATGCTGTTGGGATTGAGTGAGACAAGTAGTACAGTAACGAAGTCCCTCTTGGAGATGAAACTCTGTTCCAGAGCAGACATCACATTGGATTGTCATTTTGATTTATTTGCCTTCTTTTGGAAGGAAGAGTCAAGAGAGAGCTCCAGCCTGGAATGTCGTGAGTTGTTTGAGAAAGAGTAGCAATTATCAAGGGACAAGAAAATCAATCAATGTATTGCTCCAGGATACCTCCCAATTCCTTTCCAACGGTATCTATTTGATGTTCTGCACGCTGGAGATGGAGTTGAAGGCCCCTTAACTGAAAGTACAAGGAAGGGATATAATTAGACAATAAAGAAACTTAAGGCTTTAGTAAGTGCCGTCATTACTCATTGGTCCTTCCTACCTCTTGTTCGTAGTCTATAAGCCTATAAAATTTCAAATGTCGATGATAGAGACTTCTCACTTGGTAGAGAAGAAAGCTGAGGAGTAAAAGTCCCAAAATCACGACCACACTTCGAAAAAAGGAAAGGGATCTTTTCTTTACTTTGCTTGAGCACACGGGAAGAAGCATCCTCACTTCCTGGCAACGTGGATTGCTTGTGGAGTGAGGCTTGGAGATATATGCTATCAATAGTAGGATGACTCACCTTGGAAACGAGAAATGCAAGGAATAACGAGTAAGTAACTAATAATAAATATTGAGTTGTACTAGTAATATGACAACTAACAACCCACTGCAAATCTGATCTTCTTAAAGCTTGTTTTTAATTTTTCACACAGAAATTCAACAAGATTCATTACTCATTAACAATAACATAAATATATATTATTATTTATTTCCATACCCCTCTCACTTCTCACACACGTCACACGTTCAATGAAAAATGCGCGCTTTCAGCTCATCAGTAGTGTTAGATCGGTCTATAAAGACTTAGTCCTATCAGTCCGGCTCCAATAAAATTTGTCATACTGCTCCCATCGGTCTTTTATCTCCTCACTTGTTCCTGACTATCATTCTAATATTATTTATCCACAATTTTAAAAATGCATATATATAATTCATAATAGTAAATCCTAAATAGTATTTTATTCGATACTGTATTATAATATAATATTAAATAGTATTACATTTATGTTTGTATATAATCGCCAAAATTTATCCATAGAAATAATACAGGGGGGTCCGCAGGATTTATATATACTTTTTTTTTTCTAGGGAATATAATTTTGAAAGAATGACCTTTTTTTCAAGGAATTTTCAAAAAATTCCTTGATTGAGGAAGGGGATACTACAGTCCCTTCAGATACACAACATGGTAGTGATGGTAGATTTTAGTAAATGTGCCCTTATGATGATTGATGATACTTCAGCAGCTTAAATGACGAAGTTAGCAATATTCCAGTCACATTGAAACTTAGTAGTAACTACGTCATTTCAGCTGTTGTATTTTCCATAAAAGATCGTTAACACGTCGTTCTCTTTATTCTATCACGCAACGCTATTTATATCTTTTATAGTTGCAGACTATCACTTTCATATTATTTCTGCACCAATAAATTTCATAGTCATATAAATGACAAAGTTACCAAGAGGTGAGCATTTATTGGTATGTGAAGCTGTTGATAAAGTTAATTAAAATTGCCAAATGAATTAGAAGGGAAAGAAAAAATTATTAGCTAAAGAGAGAAAAGCTAAGGATTTCTACTACAAAATACAAGTATAAATAACTTGCAAGGAAATATATATTGCATCTCTCTCTGTAAAATATTGTAAACCTTTCTTTCTATGGAGAAAAGTTGTATAAGTGATGTAATGTTTCTTGTCCATATTTATCTATATATTGTAATAAGAAAGCGCCACCGCGTTCAGTTGATCTCTTTTTACAATGATTAATAAGGGGCTAGCTGCTGCAGAGCAAAGATACAGCTGACGAGTAATAGTACTTTTATTATATTAGTGTTGTACTGCAACTAACTAGCAGTACTGTGAATTTTAAATCAAAGAAAATATATAATCTGTGGTAATAAGGATCTCTATTTTTTAGCTCTAAAAGGAAGAGTATTTAGCCATTAATTTATTAGTCAGAGAACACTGAAATTAATATGGAGCGACATCTTTAGTTGGCTTGCGCTTATTTTGACTGAAGTGCAAAATAATTTTCTCATATTTTTAAAGTAAAAGCATTAAACAATAATTATTTCAGACATAGAATATGTATTAAATATTTTTAATTTTAGGTAATTTTTATACTGAAACACAAATATTTACAATATGCAATTTTACACTGAAGATAAAATGGATCTAATTCATAATTTCATTGCACTTTTAGGGGAAAAAAATAGCAGTTGAAGAATAGTTTAAACATCTTTCCTTATTTTATTTGAATGGGATGGACGGTTCGCTTCAGAAATAAAATTGTATTCGAGTATTGAAGAATTTTAATTGGAAAAATTGTTGAGAAGCTGGCTATTACAGGAGAACGAAACTATTCGAAACCATGTTACTTTGATAGAAAATTGATTTGTTCCTGCTTATGTATTTGCAGAAATTGACTTATATGATATTATTGTGTAATAATGTATGTAAAATGTTTTCATTAACTTCATAATTGAAGAAGACGCCATTTTTTAGGCTCATTCTTGATATTTTTACTACATAAAATGGAGAAATTTTTAATAAAATTTTATAAAACTCCATGAAATGGATTTATGAATAAAAAAAAAGACTTAACACAAACATTGACTCCTACTCGATGGCACTGATATTTGAATTAAATCAAGGTATTATATAATAAATATCCCTAAAAATAAAAAATGGGTTAAAATATGAGCTGTTAATGCTTCCATTTACTGACTTTACTTTATAGAGAGAAGGAATTCTTTTGTACTTCCGTCTAGCGCGCAAAAAAGAGAGGGTTCGATATTTATTTGTGTGTTGTTGTTTTAGCCATGAGCGGGCTATCTCCTGGCTATGTTCTCCTTGCCATAGCAGCTCATTATTATTGAATACATATTTTGTGTTGAGCAGCTTGTATTTGTAGTCGGCATTTATTTCTCTCGCTTTCATATTACTCTCCTGCACTTCTAGCTACAATTTGTTTTTGTCGTTGGAAGGAACTCGATTTTTACCTTCTACATTAGCATTTAATATCGATTCCTAGTTGTCCATTTTCTTTGGACAAGCTCTGTGGCCTTTGAGAGGAGAAGCAAGTATTGTCCAGTTGAGAATGCCTACATCACGCTCAGAACTGAAGAAAAAGGTGACGGAGATCCTTAAGGATGCGGATTTGGAGTCAACCTCTGCCAAGAAGGTGAGGAAGCAGTTGGAAGATGATCTGGATATGGATCTCACAGATCGAAAGGAAGAAGTGAACGATATAATTCAAGAGGTGATGGACGAAAACGAAGAAGACGAAGAGGATGAAGGTGGAAAGCAGAGCTCCGACTATGAGCCTGAGGCGGCGCCGGCACCACCCAAAAAGAAGAAAACCAATAACTCCTCCTCTTCCTCCAAAAAACGCAAAGGTAATCCACAATTATTCACATTTTAAAGATTCCCTCACTTAATACCCCAATCCGCATTCCTTGCAGATGAAGAATCAGATGCTTCCTTTGAGGAGCAGGAGGACGATGCCTCCGAAGAAGAATGGGGCTCCTCCAAAAAACAAAAGCCCAAAGCGAAAAAGCCCTCCAAGAGCCGCAAACGAAAGGACTCTGACGACGACTCCTCTGACGAGGATTTTAAGCCCACCAAGGCAAAGCGCAAGTCCAAAGGGGGTGGTGGAAACACAGGATTTACCAAACCTCTTAATCTCTCAGCTGATCTCGCTATCATCGTTGGCAAGGATATGGCTCCACGACACGAAGTTGTCAAGCAAGTTTGGGCCTACATCAAGGAGAACAAACTTCAGGACCCCAAAAATAAGCAGTTTGCAATCTGTGACGAAAAGCTCAAGAAGGTTATTGGGGAAACAAAGTTTAAATGTTTCGGAATGGCTAAGTACTTGAAGAGTCATATGTCTTAATGTGTATTAATTTCCTTCTCCCTTTATATATTTCTTGATATTTTAATTTGTTTTACCTTTATTTCGATATTTGTATAAAACTAAATTGTATTCTTATTATTCAATTTGTTCCCCCCCCCCCTCGATATCATATCGTGGAGGATGATGATGAGGAGTTTAGCAATGTATCATTAATTAATTAATTAGTTGCAATCGTTGCTTTCAAACAAATCAAATTTGGCATTTATAATTTTCATATTATTTTACGTCAAAAGTGAAAAAACTGTATCTCTTTTCTACAATTAATTTATAAAATTTAAAGTTGCTAGAAAACTTTGAAGATTGTCAACTATTATTTTTTTTGTATTAAAATATATTATAACTATATACTCAGTAAATTAATTAATACGTTTATATTTAGTATTATCTCATTTTTTAGGGAAAAAATAATTATGAATAAAGGATTGCATAAAATAATACATTCATAAATCCTTGCAATTATTTCCGTTCAAATGTAAACTTATCATCATGGTTTTTTAAGGTGAATGGAAGGAATTTTAATCTCCTGTATCTGTTGTGGATATGTTTCCGGATGTTGTCGTAGCTGTGGTGTTGGATAGGATGTCATCTACACCCCCACTGCTATGACTGAAATGATTAATAATTGAATTACTATTGCTGCCAGAAGGTCCATGGGGTGTTGGGAGGAATGAATGGTTGAAGAATGCTACTGGAGGAGGTGGAGGTACAATGGCAGGTAGCAAGCCTTGTCGATGTGCTAATTTTAGACGTGCAGCCATTTGCTTCTTCCACTTGGTCCTCCGATTCTGAAACCAGGTTTTGATTTGCACTTCGGTTAAATTCAATGATTTCGAGAGTTCCAATCGTTTTGACACAGATAAATATTTGTCCGTCTAGAAGAAAAAAGAAAAATTTTAGTATCTATTTTGCATTTCCGTTATTTTTTTTTTTTTTTTTTTGTTGAAAACCAGTAGGGCCGTTATAGACCACTGCGGTTATTGTAGTTCCACTTTCAAATAGCCCCAGATATTAGGGAAGGAATCTTCTCCAATAATAAGAAGTAATTACTTAATAAAAACAAAAAAGGTAATTAATCACTAGAACGACGGCGTTCGAGCAATTCCCTTTGTGGGCCGCTGGTATCAATAAATGAGCCCACCTGTTTCTAAGCAATGATAATTTGCTACAAAACTATTTAAAAATTTACAAAAATATCTTATTAACATTCTACATTTCTTTTTAACAAGTAAAAGTATCTGTTCGCGTATTGTATATTACCATATATGGCTAAAACCCGGCATTGAGTACCAACTAATTCATATTTCAAAGACTTTCCTTAAACTTCAACAAAATTATTCGCTAACGCCTATATTTCGAAGCTTTTTATTTATTATCAGAGGCGTCCCCAGGATTATATATATTTTTAGAAAACCTCTGTTTTCCCATTTACACATTTTATTACAAAACGTTGATTTTTTTCTTTACCAAGGCAAGAATTACTTTATTGGGAGTGAGGAGGGAGGGGGCTACAGCTCCTTCACCCTCTCTGCGGACTGATTATATAAGAATGATCTTTTTTTTTAAATTCTTCTTATAAACAAAGATTATTCGGTCAAATCTTATCTATCAAAAAATTTTATAAGTAAAATTTTTTTAATAAGTTGTTTGTCAAACTTGTCTCGCCTTTATTTGTCAATTTTGTCTTTTGCACTTTTCTTAAATTATGTTTATCAAATTTGGCATTTATAAATAATAAAAAAATCTCAAACATTTGTCATTTGCCTTCCCCATGCCCTGAAATAAAAGATAAATCCTATTGTTGGCCATGTACACAAACACCATTGAACAGACTCTGTGATTTTGTTACCTATTTAGTTCAATTTTGCGTGTTCACTACTTCAATTGTTTTGTTACTCAATGGGGAAAAATATAAATAAAATCACTGCAAATAATATGTCACAGGATATTATTTTTATTTTTTTTTGCAAAAATAATAAACAGTAAATATTGCTGTGCAGGCCGACCCTATCTAGGGAAGGAATCTACTAGGAGACATCAATATATCTTTAAGGTTACATCTTGGTGACGTCATTACTAAATGATGCTAGAATTATGGATACGGATAAACAAGTACTAGGAAAATTGCACCTTGAAGATTGTCCTGGAGAAAATTGCCAGTTAGGAAAATTGCTCGTATTTTCTTCGAACTTTATGATAAATAATAACACATTAAAAATTCGCTTAATATTATTTAGGACAAATATCTAAACATATTTGTTTGTTCCTTCCCCCAAGGGAGTACCTTCAAGTGTGAGTAATATTATTGTAATATAATCTTGCAATTTTTTAAAATAATTCCAATATTCTAAGAAATTGATTAAGAGGATTGGTAAGGAGTGGGAGGGGGGGGGGAGATAAATAGCTTAGGGCCTCTTTAAATATGGTTAAATACCCAAAGAAAAAATTCAGTGCTCAGATTGCACTGAAAAGTACATTGAAGATATTATTTATGTGTATGTTGAAAACAATTCCGTTTAGAAATTTATCATCATGAACTAGATATAAGTTCTCGGATTTTGTGGGGGTAACGTGAGAGTCACGGAGGTGGTAAAAGGACAGGTTCTGAGGTAATGCCATAACCATCTTATGGATTGAAGAAAATATAAAATACCCTCCCCACTCCACGAAAGGGCCTCACACTGGTAATATTTAAAAAAAAAATACATAATGATTATTTGCATATGCCATGAAGGAGGGTAAAAAATGTTAACAATATGTGCGTACTGAAGTAATATTACAGAAGTATACATTCAACTAACATAGTCTATAAGTTTAAAAAAAAATATGTAGCGAATGTGAGACGAACCTTGTTGATTCAGCCCATGCCACTTGGTTTTTAACGCTACCAAGACTTTCATGCCTAACCCAAGGGCTTGAAACTATTTTTTGGTATTAGACGGGTTTGTTGGATGTATGTTATGCTTTGGTGGTGGTTTTCCCTATCCCACACTACCCCCGGGCCCCTGCCCAACCCGAGGACTTCAAACTAGTTTGTGGTGTTAGAGGGGTTCCTTGTATGTATTGGAGGTGGGTTTTAACAACCCCACACTACCCTCGGGACACTGACCAATCTGAGGGAGGAAAATATTCAACCATATTTAAAGAGGCCATAATCTATTTACAACCCCACCCCACCCCCTCCCCCTCCTATATTGCAATAATATTACTCACACTTGAAGGTAATTTATAATGTGTTATTATTCATGATGAAGTTTGAACAAAATGCGGTCTATTTTCCTGACTGGAAATTTTCCACGGGGCAGTTTTCCGCGCACGGGATAAATGGTATATAACATAGCTAAGAAATATATTTTTTTTGTTAATGAATAGTCAAATATAATGTTTTATATTATTGGGATAAAAAATGACCCTTTGGTAGTTGGTGGATGGGTCAATCGGTCGGTCGGTAGTTATGGTGGTAAAAGAAATTAAAATATATTTAAAAACTTTTTTTGCGTGTGTGTTATCTTACCTTAAATTCATTTTCCAATTGTTCGAGTTGTTTTGCACTATAAGCTTGTCTTGGTTTTCTATCTATTCCAGGCTTCCTGGCTCTTCGACCGGGAGGTTTTGGAGCTAAGAAATACAATAATAATTGTTTGAAATTATGTATATTGAAAATATTGATACTATTTTGATATTTAACTTGGGATTGATATGTGTTTAAGATAATTATATATAGAATTTACATCGATTGATTGAATATCAAATATAATTTACCAAGTTTCAGGCGATCAAGTTTGGAATTTTGGGAGAAATAAATATTTTAAATAGTGAGCATTACCTAAGTCAACTGTATCAATGTCATATTTTATTATGAACGTAGCTATACATTTATAATTCTGTCTCTACCTTATCATCAATCAACAATCTAAAAAATTAACTGTTCCCTGTTGGTATCCCATATTTAAAAATTCACCCGCCAAATATATGAATTATTTCTTGCTTTCTCTTCCTCTACTTGAAGTATAAAAGGGGTGTAGGGAGGGATTAACAGAAAATATATAAAAATTTAATAAAGAATTAAAAACATGAAGGGTCTACAGAATGAAAGGAGATAGCATGAGAGAAGACGAAAAATCATCAAATTAAATCGTGGTCCATGGATTTCTCAACCGCTGGATTATTAGAAGGGACTAGTGATGTAAATCGTGTGAATTTGTAGCTGTCACCTTTATTTAAAATTTGTAATCTGAAAAATGAATTTTATTTCCATAACAGTGGGCATTACTATTTAATTTCTGAGTAGTGAACTTTTTTTCCTTCATAGATTAAATTATATTCAAAACCTAATTGAACATTCGTATGTGTTCATAAAAGAAGGTGAGTAATCTTGAGGATTTGTAATGGATTTGTAAAATCCGTGTTGGACTCAGAGTAGAATTGTGGATCGATATCGGAGTAATTCTAGCAAATGTCCTTGTCTATTTCCTTGTCTCCTTCTTCCCTTGTCACAGCTGATTGTAACTGATCTCATCCAAAATATTTTTCAAATTGTCAAGGTTACCATGTTGATTATCGTTTCTTTAACACTATTTTCTTCGCTAATAATTAGACTCAATATATAACCATGCAATTCAAAATAACACTAACGATAACAATGCATTTTAGAAGGATACTCATGAACTCGATTTAAGTTTGACTTTTTTCCTGTTGGTAGTGCTCTTTTCAATTTAAGTTTTTACATTTCTTTTTAAAAAATGAAAAATTATTCATCATTACTTCCTAAAATGTATTCCTGATTTTGGTAACAAATAAAAAAAAACAATAGCTAGATTTGCAAGTGATGGATAATATTTAACAGGACAGGGCATAACAATATCTTCTAAGCATATACTGAAAACTTTTTGAGGGGACGTACTTAATAACAAATTTGTCAAGAGATGATTTTGTTTGACAAATTTCATCTTTAAGATTGACACTTCGCAAACAGACAAGATGAACTAAATCTGAAGAGTACTATTCTAGTAACTATATAAATACTTTTCGATTTATTGGCGGAAAAAAAAATATGTTAACTCATTCAAATAGGTTCCACTTAATTTTTATCGAATTAAAGCTAACTATTAAAAATGATATAGAATCATGGCATGGCATGGTTTACTCTTCCCCTCAAATGTCGTCTAATAGAGTTTTCTCCATTAATTTAGTTAAAAACTTATCGTTAATTAGTATACTTGGGTCCGTTTAATACCGAATTACTTAAGAGACTTAAGAGTCGAGATAGTGCTAACAGATAAACCCATTAAGCTTGCTAGATATTTTTTTTTCACATTCATGAGTTGTTCAAAAAGTTTATAACGGTAGGAGTTGGGTTGAGCAGTTTACTCTGGAACCATTAAGTAACTTTTTAAATAAATATTTCTTTTTTGTATGTTCGTGGAATAATATTGTTTATAACAGAACTGAAGTCGAGTCCACATTTTCTCTGTCGAGTTCGAGTCATCAGTCTATCGGATCCATAAAAAACGAGTCTAGACTTATAGCACCGGCTTATACATATTTCAATTCATAGGGCAAGCATTAAAACTCAACTTATAAACTGGACACCATTTAATCTCATGTAGGTCGAACCAGTTAAACAATAGAAAATAGCCAAATATTTTATTTTGATCAGTAAGGTAGTTGAAATTGGAGCAGATGCCAAGTGGCGAGGAGACTTACTTTAAATATCTAACAAAGGAGAGGGGCGATATTTTCTAATATGAGCCATATGTATAATAGCACATTTTTTTTCCTATCCGTAATTAATAAAAAGTTAAAGATTAAAAATTTATTTGTTTATGAAATTCCTTTATACATAATAAGGAATCGGAATTGTCTATAAAGATGGTACCGGAATCGGCTGAAAACTTCGTATCAGTACATCCGTAATTAAAATCGAATTTGTCAAAGACCAATGCTGTTTTGGGAAAGTGAGAGTTGGCTAACTAAAGAGTGGGGAATTGTAGAAAAGTTAATAATCTGCAGTGGTTTAGACAGTGTTTTTTAAAACGTTTAAAAGTGGAAAAGTTGGTATTCTACGTCGAGTGTCTAACATAACTTAACACCCTCTCTACAGCTTCTGTTGAATTTAAGTTTATACTTGGATGTCAAATGAGCCTAGAAACTAACAAGTCCAGGTCCAGAATTTTATCCTGCTCCATGATATGTCATTCTCCTCGATGCCTGAACTCTATATTGTACTTGGCTAGTAGTTGCAACATATGATACTATCGAGCATCCGTCTAATTCTGGGTCATGAGTATCCCAGGGGATACTACCTATGTCATAAATATCGTTAGACACTTTTTTTTAATGTATAACTATTGGAAAAAGAACCCTAGGGCTCTCCATATTACTGAAAAAGAGTCTACAACAAGCACTTATTTGTCTGGAGCCAATATACATAACCTTCGCAGTCGTAAAACTCTCGAGAGGCAAAATAATTATCCTCGGTTTGGAGTACCGGGTTTTAAAACATTCAAAATCGATTGTGCGAGCCCGAATTCCAACAACTGAATGTTTTCTATTGACAGAAAGTCTGATTGAGTATTATCAGCAAACGGAATCCAAGTGATATTACATTGACTTCCCACACTCTTATACCTCTCTTTTTATGGGTATCACACATCAAATGAGTAGTCCTTTTTATTACCAACATTTCCTGCATTTTGATGTGTAATTTTTCTCCTCTGAAGGCCGTTCTTCCTTCTAAAATATATCTTCCGAAAAAGAGACGTCAAACCCGGACGTTGAAGTATCAGTATGAATTTCTAGAGATGGACTTAGATAGGAGAGTACGAGTCTCCTAAATTGGGTAACCATTTATGTCACTCATAATCTGAGATAGTAATCTTATATATTTTTTTATGCAGGGCTTATAATTTGTAATGTTCTCTGGGGTCCAGGTGTGCAAACTATGCTACAGACCTTACACTCTTCAGTATTCACAGTACTGAATAAAGATCTTGGACAGTGACCTCTTCCATAACGTTAAACTCAAGGGACTTGTTTCTTAATTTCTGGACTTTATCAATAGGTACTCGATCGACGCAAAAAAACAAAAACAAAAAAAAACCGAAGCTACAGATAAACCTACTCCCTCGTCCTCGTTATCTCTCCAGCTTAGTTAGCTAAATGATTTTAGACGGATTTTTTTTTTTTGGGGGGGGAGCACCCAAACTTCCGTCTAAAATCATGCTTTAACAAGAGTCAATTCCAGTTTTTTAAGTACATGGCATTGGTCAGAGTTATTAGTCGTCGTTGAATATACAAACTTTGCTTTAAAAATATAAAAGATAACTACCCAAAAAATCATCAGTGTTTCTCACCGTTACTCCTGAACACGCTCAAACCAAGGTTATTAGAAATGCAAGGTTATACCAAAACGCGTGTACGACTGATGTTTGACTTCCACCACGCTTTTTAATAGTGACGTCAAAGAATATGATTGGCTGCATGATTTTTCAAAACCTGCCTGTCTTGTCCTGCAGTCGGTACGATACATAAAAATTGAAAATTCTATCAAGCCCGATTACACTTAATACACCCAAGTGTATGTTTTCAAATGACAAAAAGATCAACTCAATTTTTTTTTTTCTTCCCTTTTGGGAAAAAAGGGGACCCCTTTTTTCCCTTTCGAGAATGAGACCGACGTCAGGAACATCACATGAGGTCTCTCACGTGCCTATGCTTTGAAGCCAAAATAGCAACATCATGAGGATTTTTTTAGAGGGCTCGAAAGTTAGCAAAAATGGTTGCTTGACCGATAAAGACTAAAAACCATCTATTAATATGTTTAAAATACAGTATAATGATTCAAAATTCCTTTGATGACGAAAAACATAAGACAAAAACTTTTTTTAATGTTTGGGCTATTCATGAATTTCTAAATAGTTGATAAATCTAATGATTAGTTAATTAAATTTTGAACATTTTCGTCCTGACATTTGAGTCCTTTAGTCAACAAATTTTTGGATTTGGATTGATATAGTATGTTCCTGATTGCTTATATCTCAAGAAACATTTGTTTGATCTTTAAAACCCAATTTTTTGGTTTTTGTGGCTTACAAAGAGTAACATTATATATACCATCAATAAAGCAAAAAAAAAAAAAAAATTATAGCAACAAATATTATATAACTTTTTTAAATATTAATATTTTTAAGTTGTTATTTTTTAATTATAAAGTTGTATGTCTTCACTTTACAACAAACTATGATTTTTGTTATTTTGATGAAAAATAAGGAATGCATTAGACTTTCAAAGAAAGGGTCCGGTCCGTTTTACTTCAATTTATTCTACTTACAAGGTATTTTATCCAATTCAGAAATAATTAAAATATTTTGTACGTCATGGAAGCATATATATTTCAAGCTATTTTGTCTGTTTTTAGATCTTTCAAGGCAAAAATGACACAAAATCATGAAATGTTGACAAAAAATACTTTTCAAAAAAGAAAAAAAACCCAGAAACTTTGGTTTGTAAAGGTCAATTTTTTTGTTTTTTGAAGTAAAAAAATTCAAGAAATATGATTGACTATTGTTATCATGAATTGAAAAAATGTATAAAATTTTAAGAAGGTGTCTTAAAATCAAATTTCATATTAGCCATAATTTTCAGATGCAAGAGCATACTTAAAGCACTCTAGATTATTTTTTTTCAAGATATTTATCAAGTATTTACCATATACTGTCGATGATATCGAAGTTTATTTATTCCATGAATCAAGAAGTAGTTTGTACTCCAGGCTCAACTTCATCGGTGGGCTATGGGGTATGACTCCTCACTTCTTTGCAATTTATATAGTTATTAAAATCTTTTTGTAACATATAAATTATATTTTTGCTCAGACATAGGCTCCAAAAGATAAAAAAAGTTCCTGAGGACTGCTTCGAGCCAAAACTATAGCAGGGCAAAACAGTTTAACAATTGTATCAAAAATATTTTAGTCCTGATTTCTACTATAAATCATAGAATCAATTTGTCTGTATATGAACATAATTTGAAGTTTGGTATATCGTTGTGCTGTAATTATGTAC
Source organism: Lepeophtheirus salmonis (assembly GCF_016086655.4). Lineage (NCBI taxonomy): Eukaryota > Metazoa > Arthropoda > Copepoda > Siphonostomatoida > Caligidae > Lepeophtheirus > Lepeophtheirus salmonis. The sequence goes on from NC_052131.2 coordinate 41,482,209, forward strand.
CTTTATTTTTATGTTTGATCATTTCACTCAAGATATGAGCGTGGCACAAAATGTCTTTCTTGCATTATCATTTGGGAAAGTTGATTTTCTCTAAATTGACATTGCAACGATATGTTATTGTTGCTACGTCTATTCCATTTCTTTTGAATCAATCGAGGAAGCGAACTTTAATGAAACCTTTCCAATTTACCATCCTAACTTTAAAATTAAAACCTCTGAATCCCTTAACAAAAAGATAATTTTGTTTAAAAAGTAATTTTCAAATGACAGTAGAGGTAACAAGAAAGGCCTTTAAAGATTGAAACTTTTCATCAATACTCAACAGAAGATCAAATTAACGTACAACCCTACAGAGTGACATATTTTGTTAAAACAAAAGATTTTTGAAGGCTTGGAACAAAGACTTAGGAAGTTTAAATTTGCAAGAAAAGTCGTTGACTTTTCTTTTCGGACCCACTGAAGGAGGGAGATGGAGGCCATCAAAAGAAATTTTTTGAGCAAAAAAAAATAGATAAATATAATGTTTTATAATGGATGGACGAATATACTGAAGAGCCGTTTTATGTTTTACCTGTTGTCAATAAGCTATTTTAACGAAGAACTTTGCCTTCTAATGAATACAACAATTAAAAACATGTCAACTCTAGTAATAAGTAATGTGTGTCCTCATTGTATGTAAAAATGAGGGTTGACTCGGGCGTTATAAGTGTAAATCCTTTTTGGACTCGGAGAAGAATTGATGATCAACATCAGAGTAATTCCAGTCTAGATGCCCTTGCAGAGTGGGATTTGTGTTTATTTCTTTCCTCTCACCGCTACTTACAGCTGATAAAACGTCATCACAGCTAAGCTGCTCTCCTCCCAAACATTCTTCAAATTGTCAGGGTGACTACGTTATTTTTCTGTTTTTTTAATTTTTATATACCGACGGGACATACATTATGCATCAGTGCTAATAGGATTCCAAAATTTAACACAATATTTCCCGAGAAATGAGAAACTTTAGTACTAATTTACTACATATGTAAGGAAGTATTGGATTTTCATATTTATATTGGAAGTTCTTCCTTAATAGGATATTTATCTACTTTATTGCCTAATAGGCTATTTAAGCCTTCATTTCTGTGAAGAAATAAAAAAGAAACAAATTGATAAGAATTAATAATGATTAATATTGCAAAATATAGAAGGAATTATCTCAAATTAATGTCTAAATAAAGGTGCTTTTCTCTTGAAAAGAGTCATTTTTGAAATTAAAGTTAAGACTTTCAGCGGTCAAATGAGACATTTTTTTGATTACTTCTTCTTGGAGCTATGATCCTGTAAAAAAGATCGTTAATCTTCAACTATACAAACAAAAACGACGCTAGTTCTAAAGTTGATATAGATTTTTTAAAAGTGGTTTTGGAATCTTTCAATATAAAATATATATATATATATATTTATACCCCGTACGTCTATTTTCAGCACCAAGTACTTAAAAAAGCTTTGAATCTTACAAACAGTGACAAATACCAAAAAACCTTTCTGCCCTCCATCGGAAAACTCTGAAGCGGATAGAGAAAAACACAAAGCTTGCATTTGGAATCTACATACAAAGTTCAGCGTATTTCGTTTTTGGTACATTTTTGCTCTTGAGCCGTGCTATAATTAATTGATGACATGACACAGTCACACACACGTACCTTGGAGTCCAAACAATGCATTTGTATTCCTTGCGTTTAACCATTGTGAGTAAAGGAAATGAGTAGTAGATGACGGAGCAAGGGATTGATAGAGTAGTTGAACACTCGAAGGAGATCCTGGAAGGAGGAAATCTTCCAAATCCTCTTCTTCATCTGGCTCTTCGTCCAGCTCCTCATTCTGACTCATTTTTGGAAGTAGATGTTTTTTATCATCTTCGATCTCGGTCCTTTTACCCAAAAGGCTATCAATGCTAAAATTATTTCTTTTTTGGAGGAAAAATAAAATTAAAAAAATATGTAGTTATGAATTTGGGGAGTCAACTAATGTTCTAATTACTTAAGCGTTGAGGGAATGTCATGAAGTGAAGTGGATTTCTCTGAGGTCATGATGACCACACAGCAAATGAACACTCTTTCGTCTGAAGGGTGTTATTAGAATGTAGATGTATAAGTTATGAAGGAAATCAAGAACAAGAAATGGAGAAAGGGGGTTGTTGGTGATGAAGAGTGCGTTTGTGGCTCTTTTATCCCTTCTTTTTCGTAAGAAACGGACAGAGAAAGTCTATACAGCTAGTTCTTCTATGACGATATTATAATATGTTGGATATGAAAGCCGCAATTTTTTATTACTTTTTTTTCCCTAAAGGAGAAAAAAGTATAGTATATAAACATTAAGAAATCAATCTTTTAAATCCTACACGCTTAAAAATGCTTCATTGTTTGAAGCCTACATCCAGTAATATGTAGGTGAAGGGCTTGTACCACGGAGTGGGGGATTATAGACCCATGGTGGATTATAGTCGGACCAAATGGGATGCAGTAGATTATTTATTCAGTGACTTTAAAAACAGTACTCTTACTAATAAGTAATATTTAAAACGATCTAATAATGTCAATGTGAAATGTCTATAATTAGAGTTGTATTAAATATGACCTTACGGGGTGCAATTTTTTTTTTTTAGTTGACAATTTGACTAGTATATTTTGTCCCCAAAGGTATTATACTGATTATTCAATTATTGAAGAGAAAATATCTAAATATATAGTAATCATTAGTGCTTATTAATGTCAGATAGTAACACTAGTGAATGGGTTGTGTGTTAAAAGTGTATGTCTTTGTTGGACATTGTCTTTGAAGACCAGGACATGGAAAGCATGACTTTATATTTGAATGGATTCTCTTTTACAAACACTTACTGATTATAGGATAGACTTATTTGGTGCTTATTTACATTTTTTATTGAAGAGGTATTCACTCGTTAATATATGATGTATATCTATACAAATCTACTCTCATAAAACACATAGGGAATCTCACTTAATCCATTCGTGTGCAGTATATGTATAAGTGCCGAGGTAATTAGAGTTCATCATATGGGTTTGTATTTGAGTGAATACCCCATTGTTTATAAGTGCTTACTAATTATGACCAATGTGAATGTTAATCCATGTATTTGAAATTTTGTTGAGCTTATTCGTAATTACCAATTATTAATTTATATATATTTGTGTATAAGGTATGGTACTTATTACAAGCAATAGGGCGGAGGGGCAGGAGATGCGTATTCTCTGAAGTCCCATCGATAAAATAAGTTGTTTTTTAATTACTTCAATTTTACCCCTTAGCATAGGACCCTAAATAGCCACAAAAGGCGGTACTGAGAATACTCATCTCGGATCCTGCACATACCTAAACAATAAAATTGATGGTTGACATTGGAGTAATTTCTACATCTGTCCTTGCTTGATATGGAGTAGAACAAATGTTTATTTAATTCCACTCACGACAACATGGAGCTCATTTAATGAAACGCCCTGACGTTAAGCTTCTTTTCTCCCAAGGATTCTTCAAATTGTCAGGGTTACAATGTTAATGTTTGGTTATTTTTTAAATTATATATTCCAAAAATATTTAAGATTTACTATGCTAATAATGCATATGAAAGATTAAACTGCCTTGAAGTAGGATGTAAGAAAATTAAGAACTATTGTTGTGACAGACTTCCGACATATAAATGTTTTCGTTACCATAACGGGGGGATTTGAGAGTTATTTCGGAATCTAACAAAAATACCGAGAAATTATTATTATCCTAACAAAAGTTTGTTTTTATGTCAAGAAATGGAAAAATTCAGGATGTTAATAGAATGTAACTTATATATATATTCTTAGACACAGGTATTCATTTTTTACATTTGTAAAAAATAAAATATATAATAAATGTATAAATCACAGCAATTGTGAATGAAATATCATTTTTACAAGATCCAAAATTCAATAGTTTAGTTATCAATTAGTACTAGATAATATAGTTTTTACTAGAATTATAGTTGTCCTTGAAATTGGCCAGAAAACACGTTAAACAAGCTCACAGTCTAAAAAGAAATAACAATCTGCCGATAAGATATTTCTGATTTCACAAATGTGAAGGGATTTCAATCATCTTTTAGTTCCATTAATTATAATTCCTCTTTCTATTTATATAATGCGTAAATGAGTTTTTATATTTCATATTCATGGCAATATTTCATTTTTTAATATATCCTGATTTTTCAGGAAAATAATCACAGTTGAAGGGGGGGTTTTTTTGTACAAATGAATTGAAAATTATAATTGAATGTATCCATCAGTGCAAAATCCAAAACTGATCTCAGTTGTTTCTCTCAGTCATCTGAAATATCTGACATCATAGTAATTCGGGATCATTATCGTTCAGTCATTTTTATCCTTTAAAACAATCACCAAATTAAAAGTAGAATTAATAAAACTTATGTAAGTGTTTTTTATGATTATGTAGTGTTTTTATTGAGGCTGTATTTTATTCTGAATTCGATATACTTTCTATTTTTAGGCTGAAAAATGATAAAAAACGACACCCCTCTTTTGGCCCTTATAACTTATTCATAATTGATAGTGAAGAGGAATATTATAGCTTATATTATCGAAAAATATTCAACGTATAATTTAAAAAAAAAGAAGATCTATTTAAAAAATATGTATCTCCTATAATCTTTGTTCCCTTTTGTCAAATAGTCAACATTATTATCATATTTTTTTCTGATTTCAATGCCAATTTTGTTACGTCATGGCACGTAAAAGGAAGATCGAGGCAATCGAAGGAAGATACTTCTAACTTGATCATCAATCACAAGAGATGTTCGAATTCCAAATTCCACCAAAGAGGACGGGAGGATAATTACCCCGAGGAAAATTTGTTCCTTGGGAATGAGATACCAGGATCATGACAATAATGCTATCCATTCACGATGAGTAGAGAATTTTAATATTGCAAAACTGGATCAATTAAAAAATACAAAATTTATTTTCTACGACAGTTATAAACATTTAATAGATCTTGGGAGATAATCCGTAAACGTCATATAATTTATAAAGTATAACTATAGGGTTGTGAATCCTAGGCATTTTTTTAGTCTGGGAGTTGTTGTTGGCAACTGGATCAGTGTATCCTAAATTTGTCATCATTATTCTGTCATTCTTGAAGAGATACATTCTTTTTAGGTACACAGTGTATCCCCGAGTTGAGTATCTATGCTCTTGAACGACGGAGAGTAATATTGAAGATTTGTTGGTGAGTTATAAGTGTAAGTCCTTGTTTGACTAACTAAGAGTAGTATGGAGTGACTTGTGTTCATTTTCATCCCCTCATAGCTGATCTAATGAAACGTCATAACAGGTAAGCTGCTCTCCTTCTTAACATTCTTCAAATTGTCAGAGTTACCATGTTGATTTTCAGTTTATTTCATCTTTACATAACGAATATGCTTACAATTTACAACACCATGTATCAATACGAAATCAAAATCAACGATGTTAGAATAAAGTTAGTCAACAAGAAAATTGTAGAATTAACCACTTTGTTCTCTTTATTGTATCACGTACCCTTTTCTCCAAAAAGAAAAAAAAGCCCGAAATACTATGTCAGTTATCCAAATAAGTCAATCATACCAACTGATATTTATCTCTTCAGTAATCTCAAACTATTATTGTATTTTTATTCCTCTACAATTTTTTAAAATTAGTTACATTCATAGTTATATATATCTCATAATATTAAAATCCTACGTAGTATTTTATTCGATATACCTATTGTATTAAAAGCGGAGCTATACATTTGTATTTCTGTATGATTGTCAACATTTATTCATAGATATAATAAAATGGCCTATATATGTATATGGTCAGGGCTAACAAGAATTGTATTCCTGTCCTTTTGGAAGCAGAGCATAAGTATACATAGTTAAATATCGGATTTGTCTAAGAACGCGAGGAGAAGGCGGTAGTAAGACATATGATATTATTGTGTTAAGTTTCTGGTTAATATCAGCTGCTTGTTATGTTATTTTGAGGGAGAAAAGGAATACTGCTATAAAGAGGAGAAAATTCCTTACTTTAAAATATTACAGTTATATTTAAATTTAAATATATTTATTTTATTATGCATTTTTAAATTAATTTACACCAAAGAGAGGCAAAGAGTCTTCTATTAGAGGGAATTATTAACACACCCACGACTTATTAAATAATGAATGAAAGAAAAGAAAGAGTATACACATCAACCGTTTTTTCTTTTCTAATTGGTAAACTTAAATGGTTTCAAACGGTTTTCTAGCTAATCGTCAGTTACTGGCTAATGGAATAAGTACATTTATGCCGGTCCAACTCGACGATTTCCATTATTTAATCTACATTTTTGATGATTGGCCTACCAGAGCCTTACCGATTTCGACTCCAGTATTTTTAATGTCACTGAGTCCGACTCCAACACACATTATTTATTTTTTAATAATATCTTTTATAGCCAATATAAGTACTATTGAGTCATTTGAGTCTATATACTTGAAACATAGATTTAATTTATAGCTATAGGTAGTTATAAGTTATATGTAGTAAATAATTGTGATATATTTATAGAAAATATTTGGAATATAAGATATTTAACAAGATGGACAAGAAATGAAATGGATCAAAATCTTATCTATTGCTAATGCATTAATAAGTTTCGGAAAATAATTTATGAACTCGTGACCAAGGAACGACAATACAAACAACGTCTATGTTACACTTTTCTTTGATGACATTGGCTATTCACAATTCTAGTTAATGAACTAGCATGGGTAGTGGCTATGCTCTACCCAAGATAATGATTTAGACTTTAAAAGTGTTTGGGAATTGTGATGGTATGGACTATAAAGCACGTTGGAAATTTGTGAAGTAAACTTATAAATGAGTTAACTTAATAAGTTTCATAAATTAAGAGTACTTAATACCCATAATTTCTAACCATTTAGAAAATAACTTTACGAATACTCTATATAAGACTTCGATTATAAATAAGTTTTGATCATATAAATTATAATAGTTTTGGTAGCCGAAATCGGAGTCGGTAGGAATGTTCCGACTCCTGACTCCGACTTCACCAAAATGGCACCGACTCCTACTCCACGACTGACTCCGCACCCCTGGCCTCATCTTCGACATCCATTTAAAAAAGAACAGGATAAAAAAACCAGGACTTAGTTCTTGAATTCGATACTTTATTGGCTAAACTAAGATCACATTTTTTATTTGGCCACTTGCTCCACCTCTTCACCTTGGTCGTAGTAATACAGAAGAATGTATCGAATTTTTTCTTCTTTGACTTCCATTTTAGAACGCTGTAACACACAAATGGCTTCACCAAACACAAATCTATAAATGAAGTTTTTTAAGTGCACCCTTAACCTTTAATCATACTTTTAGTTTTTTTTTCATGCAATATTTTCATCGTGAGATTGTTGCTCATTAAAGATATCTAGTAAAAAAACACTGAGAACTTTTTACTCAACCTAATATTTATTAAAATTTCTTATTTATTGCCGCTATATTTAGATTTTTCAATTAGTCTGTATTGTTATATTACTGTATTTGGTGTCCCAATGACGTCATTCGCTATCTCAGTAAATTTTCAGAGAGAAATGAAAGTCGTTCCTGACAAGCCTTGTTATAATAACATTGATCAAAAAGGACAATACCTTTTTACCTTTCACACAACCTTTTATTCAAAATATTAAATGGAATATTCGCGAATCGAATATAATAAATTTAGAAAAATCAGTGTACTCTTTATTCGCTTAGTTTATCTAGATAGCGATAGGTATCACTTTATTACACTACTAAAAAAGTAGTAAAATTGGCAAAACTCGCAATGAGGTTTAATCCATTATATAGGTATATAAATATTGGTTTGTTTGACGTAGTAGGATAGAAAACAGTTCACAAAAGAAATGCAATTAAAGTTTATGATGCAGGGAGGGGTTGTGTAGAGAGTAGTAGCAATCATAATAATTATTCCACATAAATTTGAGTGTATCTAATGCTGAAACAAAACTCAACAAAACGTATTTAAACTTTTTCCAAAGTACATGGTGCATTTTATGTACTCTTTTTGAATGAAGCAGCAAAAATAAACAAACAAACAAACAAAGGGCTTCCTTCTTCTATCATAAATTACAAGTACATTTGTTCATGATATTTATAACCACTTAAGATGAGTTCAAAATGAATCCATATCTTATGTACCATAGAGGATGGTTCTAGACATATCAAATGCTGCCTTTTTAGAACAATAATAATAAGAAAATATACACAGCAGACTTTCCCAAAAACGGTCAAATACAGGCAACCAAATTCTTCCCGAATATAGAATCGTTATTCAATAATTGTTGGGATTTGTTCACAACCTAGCAAGGTTCAGAAAACTGATGAGAGGGAGGGACGCAGAAAATGCAGCAGCTGACAAAAAATTACATACTAAATTTATATGTTAGTAGTGTAACCAAGGCCAGTTTTAGTGTGAACTGGAAAACTGCTGCCCAGAGCAATTTTCTTCATTTCCTTTTTAAAAATTGAGTTTTATATCATAATTTTATAGTAAATAAATTTGCGAGCCCTTTAAAACCTTTATTTTTTCAATAGCCTATTTTAAGTCTATCTCTTTAAGTCACTCTGACTCTAATAACAAAATCCGACCCCCTAACTCAAAACCGTGATTACAACACTGCCTTTCTTAAAATATTTATAAATAAAAAATCTATTCTAATCAGACGCGGGCCCATGTCAAATGTCTCCTATGCCCTCTTTCTAAAATTGGAACTGGAGGGAATGCTGTTCTATCCAGGCTACAACAGTATGACACAAATTCGATTCATTATACAAAAATTGCATTATAATTGAAATAGGCGTCATTTTGGCACTCAAAGTTAATATTTTAATTCAATACATGTAATATGTACATAAAATCCCTACAATATGGCTAGATTTCTACAAATAAAAGTTGTACCCAGTTCAGGTACAGCGTTTCTATCGGTCCCGATCTCGATTCTTTCATTTCAACGGTTTTGTTCTTGGTTCAGTTTTATCGGTCTCGGTTCTTTTTTATAGAGGCTCAATTTTGAAACAAGCACTTAAAACAAAGGGTGGTAGTATACAATTTGGTCCCCGGGAAATTATATTTGATACAAACAGGGATGTAGCTACTTTATATGCAGAGTGCGTACTGCTCCAAATTTTCCTTAGTGGCCCCGAAAACCATGGTTGCTTAATATAATGGGCGCAGGAAATGGAGAATTAAGGATTGCTTCCAGTCTACTCAAACATAGTACAAATGTTTTGTATAAAGGGGCCTCAACTAAAAAAGTATTAGTGTAAGGAGCCTTGACATAATAAAGTTTGGGAAGCCCTTGCTTAAAAAATATTATAGTTATCATTTTTAGGGCCCGACTAGCTGAGTAGTGCACCTGAATCCATAATCTACCCCACACCTTCCCTCTTTTATTAACAGCATCTGGTACCTAAAACCACTTTTCCAGATCCCTAATAAGTCCTTAGCTATTTGGAACTCATTTACAGCTGTATCATCCTGGCAACGTAAAAAATCTTTGGAAAATTTTGAGATTGCACATAAGAAACTCATAAAATTGATTTGTTGGATTGAAGTTAATTTATTATTTATAATATATGTATATTGTATTTTCTTTATATATTCTATACAGGTACAAAAGCACAAGAACCGAGACTGATAAGCAATATATTGCATTCTCAATTCGACTTTGTCGGTTCTAACGGTTCAAGAACCGTAACCGCTAGAACTGTTAGAGCGATAAGGCCACAACATTGGTGCAAATACTATTTTTTTGATCTATTAAGTACTTTTATTTGTTGGTGCTATCCTGATATCCAATAAGGGTTTTTTTTTTTTTATAAAAAATTAATTATTTAAGCCTCCAAAATGTCCAAAAATAACAGTGCTTTTTTTGTGTTTTTTGCTGGAATTACTCGTGGCTTGTTTGTCATCAATAGTCAATCCAATAAGGCCTTTTTTACTCCAATGCCTTTCTTAAAATATTAATTAAGATAAAATAATACAGTTTATCCTGTGCTGGTCCCTAATCAGGCGTGAGGCCCGGATCAAATCCCTTGCAACGCTACAAAAATATGACATCGATTCGATTTATATTGCATCAATTGCATAATTGAAAGAGACGTCAGTTTGAGGGCTCAAAGTTAATATTTGAATTAAATCAAAATATTATTTTGTGAAATTCCATAGAATATGGCTATATTTGTACTATTATTATTTTTTCGATCTATTAAGTCCTTTTATTTGTAAACTCCCAATATAACATCCAATATTTCACTATATTCCTTAATATGAATGACAAAAGGGGTTTCATTGGTATAAAATTTGGTTGTTTAGGGGCCCAAAATGGCCAACATCAATAATTATTGTTTTGTTCTGAGCACATTCAGTCGGGGCTGGTTTGACTTAAATAGGCCAAAAGTTAACACAACATACTTAATATATATATATATATACAATAAGCATTTTAACGAATTTCATAAATTGCATCATAATTGAAGAATACAGCATCTTGGGGGCTCTTAGCTGATATTTTTATTACATAAAATGTTTAAATTTCCAAAAGAATCTTTATAAAACTTCATCAAATGCTTTTGGGAATAAAAAAAGACTTCGCACTTGCATTGAATACTACTGGATGTCAATTATAGGCACTGTTATTTAAATTAAATTAAAGTAATAGGTGGTAAAAATCCCTATGATATGGCCCGAATTAGCCGTTGGTAATTTTGATACGATGTAATTTTGCTGCATGACATATTCCCAGTCTTTTTATGTTTTTTTTATATTATTGGCTCGAACTTTACTGTTGTACTTCGATCAGATTAATTTTATAGCTAGGATAAGAAGAATAAAACAAAATAATATCAATATGATTTACTTATCATTGATTAACCATGGATTAATGAATTTTATAGTCACCATTGTACTTCGTTAATTTTGAGTTTAGTCAATCCATCATTTTTGGGATTTCAAATATTATCCCAAAATTGAAGAGTTGCTTAAAATATAACGTAACGTTGAAATAACATTACAACGACGGCAAATATTAGAGCTTTATAATTGTAGCAAGTTCATATGAGTTGAACAATAGGAATTTCTCATCAGAGAGGATGTTTTTCACCACAACAGGTTGGGTAATTAGAGATTGTGCTCCTCAAGATATAATTATAATTCACTAGCTATTTCCTTTTTATTGTTATTTTTTAACTAGCGGTAGTTACCCGCATTTTACGGAGTTATTAGGTGTTGACAAAAATAATTTTTTTCATCTAATAATATAAAAGATAACACTCTAACAAATCTTTGCTGTTACACTCTGTTTTTTGAGTGCACACTCACTCACACGTAGCTACTCCCTCAATACTTAGACATTTTCTCCTCCAGAATGAAATAATTGTCATAACGGATTGGGGGGAAAAAGTTTAGATGATTTGATGAGCCAGGAAGTACTTTAGCTCCTTTCTACACCTCAACTAAAGTACAATTCCTCTTTTTAAAATTTTATATAAAGTACTTCTTACTTTTTTCATTTTAAAAAAAAATAGTTGAACTAAACACTGTTCTCCGTATATTATTATGATTTTTTTTTCTTTACACTGTGAATCAGGGAGCACTATGTACAGTACACCCAGTGAAGTGTTATAATTAGCATATAAATTATTTTTTACTCGATCGATGTCTTTTGAGTTAAATCAATGTTACTTTTTAAGGACCTTTTTATGAAATTAGGCAGATGTTTTGTAGAAAGAACATGTGTGTCACTCAATTCAGTCAAGTTTTATTAACTCACTCAACACTTAAATAGTATTTCATGGTCACATAATGAAATGCCTTAAATTCCTTAGTGGAACATCCTCTTAGATTGAAGGAAGCAAGAGTGGATGTTATCATAATAACTCAGGAGTATCACTTTGCTTTATCAAAAGGGACTTTCTTTTTTTCTTCTTCTACTAAAAAAAGTGTATAATTAATATGATCGACTAACAACAGTAAAGTTCGAACTGATAAAGGAAAAACATAAAAAGGAGGTCAATAAGTCACGCTGCAAAATCTCCTCGAGTCAAAATTACCAGGGGAAAAATGATTTAATCTTTGTATTTAAATGTCTTTTTGTGAGGTGGCCCCCATGGCATGTATAGGGGACACCCACTTTGAGAAACCCTAGTTTAGGTCATCAATAATCCTGACGTCACCAGATAAGGACTCTACAACAACATATTTATTTATAAATAGATAGCTACGAAGTAAACACATTTCATATCCTTTAATCAATTAATGTATGTTTATCTACGTATTTATGGATCCCCTGCTAGGTGTAGGAGGACTCTTTCTCTTCCCATCTCCTCACACCTCTTACATTTCAAACTATACTATTGTTTGCTGTTGGTTGTGAGGAGAGAATAAGAAAGGAAAGTAGGAAAAGTGTAAGATAATTGCAATTATGATCTATTACTTCATAAAATAAAAAACGAGGGGATATTTCCCATATTTTACTCGGATTTTTTTCATCACTCTTGCTAAAGTACTTAGATTAAAGAGTGTATTAGAAATGAGGAGATTTTTTTTTGTATGTACATACATAGATTCTTCATGCCTCTCTCCTTTTTCTCTCTTTTTTCACACACCAACAGAACATCTACTACTAAACCCATTATTATTACTCCTTTGAGTAATGATGTGATTTTTCTCAATTCTTTATTTTTTTGAAGATTATAAATGTGAGCCATTATCATTCTCAACTAACTAAATATATAAATTACATGAATAATAATATATATTCCTTGGATATATGTTTAAGGACTTTTGCGTCTAAATTCTTTGCCCCTTTTTTATCTCTTGAAAAAATGATGAGCAATCGGCATGACACTTAAAGTTAGGGTGACACTATTTCCATTATATCAAAAATATAATTTTTCTACATCATATCTTTTTTGTCGAAGAATATTCTATCCTAAAACTAGAGTAGTACATTCTTGGATTTATTAGGCGTCGACTAAAAGAGACATTCTCATAGCTGTTTGTAACTACTTTAATAAAGCAAAATAACAACTAAGCTGTTCTCATCCTAAGCGTTCTTCACGTGACCTTTCATTTGCAATATAAAAAATATTACTCTTAGTTATAGAGGAGGACCATCCCAAGTCGCCGTTCACGACCATCTTGATAGTCTTAGCAGCCACAGAGAAGTAATTGGCAAAGCAATTTATAGATTTGCTAGGATCCACCTTGATCTTCTTCTCCACCTGTAATAGAACACCAGATCCCTTTTTAAATTGTGCCCTTCACTCCCTGCTTTCCTGGAGAGGTCTTCTCCATCACTCTTCATCTTGGTTACCTTGAAAACTAGGCTCTTGGAGATCTTTACAATATCCATAATCTTCGCCACCCCAACTTCAGTATCTATGATATCTGAGATGTGCTCCATTTTGGCTTCTTTCTTACTCATGATGACCAGATGACGAAATGTTTATCATTGTTTGCTTATGCACAATAGATAGCTGAACCAGAATGTCAAAAAATAATCAGTAAACTCTCCTAAATTAATGATACAATTAACACTATTCAAGAGTCCACGTTTTTCTGCCCAACCCTGTATATTTTTGGTTTTTTTGTATAAATACTGTGCTTAGAATTTACTACTCTGGCTATGAATACACGCCATTTTGAAATTGAGGTTGCGTTAGATATGTGTAATAATATTGCGACTATATTTAATGAGCAAAAGTTATATGAAGGAAGGAACATGACTTTTGTGTTAACAAAACCCCTACAAGAGACAGCTGAGTATGATTTGTTATTGACAGCCCCCCCCCCTCTTTTCATTTGATGGTTGTTTACTTGATGGTTTTTCTAATAACCCCCCACCCGAATTGTGTGAAACAGGAGAGCAAGAGAGGAAAAGAATCACGAATAGATGCTCTACAGAAAATAATAACAATAATACGTCTGCTGTTAATAACAAGTCTAAAAAATAAGATTTATGGCTCTTACCTGGTTTACTTACATTATTATATATGTAAACCAGGTGAATTTGACGTTCCGTTTTCTCACGGTAGATAATTTCCAAATCGTTATTATTTTTATTATATAAATATGTTTAATAGTAAATATATAATAGGTACTATATATATGGAAGTGAAAGGCTTTTCGCCCAATTAAGTTCCCTGTAAAGAGAACAGAATAGAAAGCATTGGTCGACGTCATTGCTATAAATCCGTCGACTATTAAAAATAAATTTTTATTGGGAGAAAGATATATGAGACTACATACATATAACCATACATACAGATACTCCCTCATCTCACTCTCTCTCCCTTTCACATCAAAACAGGGTATCTCCCTCCAATGAGTGAACAATTATTATAGATCCATTCGTTTCAAAACACTTAATCTTCCAAATAAATACTTAATGGCAAAATAAATTCCTCAAAATCATTATTCTATAGTATACAAAATTTAAAAGAAAATTGAGAAAAAGTAGGGGAAAAAAGCAACATCTTTCATATTAAAGGAAACAGGAAAAAGGTGTTATAATTTAAACTCTATAAACAAATATTGGCCTTCTTATTATTTAATGAATAAATTTGGGATATCATTTAGAAATGCAAATGTATAGCTACTCTTTCAATAACATATGTATTACTAAGTAATATTATAATACAGTATCGAATAAAATACTATATAGGATTTTAATATTATGAAATATATATAAGTAATTAATTTTAAAAATTGTGAAGAAATAATATGACAATGATAACACTATCCAACAAAATCACACTTTTTTTATGCACAAGAAGAGCATATGCTCAACTTAGTACAGTTAGATCCCCTGACTCCAAATATGGTCTTATTTTTTCTCTCATGGTATCGTGGCCTTCAGAAAAAGGCCATACATTTTTTGTAATTTTTGTCCATAGCCCATGGACAGCACGCTCGGGAGTTATTCTCTTGAACTTGATGTGTCTACGTTCGCGCCCCGGTGATTCCTAGAGAAAGAAATTTACTTGATGTAAAGGGATTTCACCAAAAGATTCCTAGGTTAGATGGAGTAATTGTAATACTATAATGTTTACTTATACTTAATCACTGCAACTCCATCTAACCAATATAAGGAACATTAAAAAATTAAAAAAACGTATGGCCTGTTTCTGAAGGCCACGAGACTATGAGAGAAAAAATAGTACCATATTTGGAATCAGGGGATCAAACTCTATTAAATAAAGCATATACTGTTATTGTTCTTGTTTTGCTGTTGGACATTGTAATCTATGAGTATACAAGAGATAAATATCAGTTAGTATGATTGACTTATTTGGCTAACTGACAGAGTATTTCGGGATTTTTTCCTGTTTCCAAATCTTAAATAAAGAGAATGAAAAACATTCTCTAATAATAGACCTTTTTTCTTTAAAAGAAAAATATGTTTAACGAGAAAAAAATTGATTTAAGTATCTTCACAAGAGATTGTAAATGAGACTACTCTAAATATTATACCAATGTGGTATAAATATATATGTTATTGCTCTTTCGATGTTTTTTTTTTACACTTTCTCCTGTGTTATACCCTCAAATTAGATACTCAAAATCGTTATGATGTTAAAACATGCAATACTCATTGAAACAAAGTACTTTTACGCGCCCTGCTGGTGGTAGTGATTATAAACAAAGAAACATTAAAAAATATAATCTATTTATTAACATATTTTGTAATTATACATCATATAAATATAACTACTTAGAATCGATTAGAAAGCTCTTAATGATCAACACAAATTCTTTTTAACTTAGAGTAGCAATTTTGACAAATATCTAAATGTGAGTTAATTTGAGTGAAAGTCATTTTTAAAATACTATTATGACCCTCTGTGTCGGATATATCAGTGTTTTTCAACCGGTGGGTTGCGGAGAGTGGATCGGAAATGTTAATACTCATAAACTTTCATCTCAAATATGAATGAAAAACTATCGCAACATCGATTATATAAATAAATTGAAGACATTCACATTCACTCTAGTTATGTAGTTATGGCTTTAAGTGATACTCAAAGCCATTAAAATACAAAATCTGGACCCGACCGGAAGTAAGTTCATCATTATATGAAATAATGTACTCTGCTTGGATTGAGAGGGAACACTATGCAATAAAATTAAGATCTTGGAAAAGATGCCGGCTAAATTCCACATTTATATTTTTGTTATTTAAGCCATAGAATATCATTAACACCTTGAATCCAAATAGGTTTGGACTTTAAAAACGAGATTTTAAATAAAAGACTCTAGAGTATAGTTACGATTCCGAGCCATATTTCAATGTGAGGAATAAATATAGATGAAAATAAAAGTTAAAATCAACTGATAAAAACATCGAACCATATGAAAGATTAATGATTTAGTATGTCTCTTGATTGCAATTCCCAAAAATTGTCTCTATCCACACAAATATAAAGTAAAATGAAAGATTTTATTTGGAAATTATATTCTTTGCATATTTTTTTAATTGAGTTATATTATATCTAAATCTATAGAATATATATACATTGGGTATGAAACATATCTAAATTGGGGTTCATCTCTTTGCCACTTTAATATTAATTACTTATTACAATTGATCAAATAGGTGATTTAATTATACTTAATTCCGAAAAAATTTCACACAACTTCAGATTGCTTAATATTATATATTATGGCCTTGTAGGCAAGCCGAATAAAATTGTTGCATTTAAGGTATTAGTGTTTTCCCGCTCCATATTTAGAGAAATAAATTAAATTAAGAAAGACACCAAAGGGCACTCGACATACGTGTGCAAAGTAGTATTAACAAACTTTACAGGGATCGTAATAATCTGGAATTGAGACGTAATTTTTTTTGCTTCGACAACTCCACACAAAGAATTCCCGATCTTGTTAGCTAAAAACTCGTACAGTTTCAATTTTCGTATGAAATTTTGACATATTTTGTACGAAATATCAGCACATGAATACAAAATCCTCATCTTCACGTGGCAGGGACTTGGATGTAAATGATGTCTTGCAGATTTTATAAGGAGAAACCGATATTTTCCATAATTTAACAGGGAGTTTTTGGTGCGGTTCATGTCATGAACAGTAATTATATTGTCATTTATTGCCTCCATTTCCAAGTCCATAGGATTTTCTATATTCTTTAAAAAATATCTTTTGCATGCATTTTGTCTCACTATATCCACTGTTGACGTAGAATCAAAGACAAGATCCCTGTGCAATATAATTCTTTGCACAGCTACCCAAGTTTGAGAGTTGGACTCCAAAAAAACTATTTGATTGGTCAGAGCTGAACTAATCCAAGAATATACTCTCGAATTTCAAACAATTGATCTCCATTCAAGACCGGATTTATTGGACATATCAATGGAAGTTTATATATATATTTTTTTTTGGGAAAACTCTGCTCAAGAGTAGCAATCCATCACCAATATGTTTTCTAAGTCTTTTAAGGGCCAGAATATAAGACTTGTGAAATACACACAAAAGCCATTTGCTCTCCTCTTTGACTGCCAAATCTGCCAATAATGGCAGATCTGATGCCTTGTACAGAACTAAAGGAATTATAAATGTATTATAAAAGTCAATGCGCGTCTGAAGATTCAAACATAGACAAATAGAGATTGTTTTATGATATTCTTTCAGCTTACATCAAAATTATAGGACTTACAAAAATTTGAAAGTAAATTTTTTTTTGTCATTTTCAACTCTTTTTAAGAAAAATTTCATTTAAAATAGGTCCAATACAGTCAAAATTGAAAATTCAATTTGTCTATAAAAAAAAAATTAATTTTCGTCAACTTACGGAAATTTCCAGTCAACCACGGGTTAAATTCGGGAAACTTTAGATTTTTATCTATCAAGCAGCATAATTTTATAAAATTAAATCCACTGATATAGCCATTATTGGACTGGTGATTTTTTTTTTCCTAAGCAGAATGACTGATAAACAAAATATAAGATATAAAAAAAACCTTCTGACATCATCAATATAAAAAAAAAAATCAATCAAAAGTGTAATGTCGTACTATAAGGATGTTGTATTTTTTAAATTGCACGCCATCTTCAGGGCTACTCTCCATCTTTTATGAGCACACACGTATGTTCAATCAGGTTTTGAATATAATTGAATGTTGTAGGAAAATAAGCTCACTACTCAGCAGAAGTTAATTAATTTTGACAATAGCTTAGGAAAAGAATAGGCATTCTTCATATTACCAACTCAAAAAAAAATTATCATGCATGCATGATAAGTTATGAAAATCTGATGTATTTTAAAAAGAAAAGTTTTTATGCTCGACACTCCCTAATAACTTCGGGTATGAAAATATTTTCGAAATTCCGCTCCTTTTCATTCTCTTTAGCTTTTACTTATTTACTTCAAAGAAAGGTTGTGATTTTTTTCCCCAATTATAACTAGGAGTGGCAGTTGTAAAGTTGACCTTGGAAGCACCATTTTGAATTGCAGACCTATTAGTGAACCGATCATCAATTCTCATAGAGGACACATTTATTAAATTAATATGTTTTGTAATGACAAATGAGTAAAAAATGCTACTAAATACACATTTTAGGAAATTGTTTTTAACTTAATTCTCGTGGAGACATGATAAAATGAATACTTTAGGATTAAACTAAAAATAAAATAAAAATAACATCAACTATATATTAGCTGACAAGATTAGAGTTGTAAGAAATATGACCAGTCAAAAAAATCGAAAAATAACGTGGTAAAAAAATCAATTTGAATAATTTTTGGGAGGATATGAGATTAGCTTTTATAAATATAGGTGGATTAACGCAAGGACAAACTAGACACTGGCTTACGGCCTCATTCGGAGAGGGGTCTAAAGAAGCGGGAAAAAATAAAAAAAATGCGGTAATATCATTTCTATAATATATTTCCGTTTTAATATGTCAATCTCTATTTTACAATATATACATCTTGATGTAAGTCCAATGTACAGAGAGTTAGGTGACCAGATTTCTGAAATGAAAATCGGTGACATTTAATCGCGGCAGTTAAAAAATCATAAATTAAATCCTTATGCAGTAAAAAATACTTTTTCATGTGTTTCAATCAGCTTTAATTACAGAAACGTTGCAATCAAAGAAATTAGTGACATCACCAACAATTCAGACACTAAGGAACATGAAATTATCAATATAAGGTAGGATGGCATTTTTGTTCAGAAGTTTTCTACTCAAAACTAAATACTGAACGAATATTTATGACACAAAAAGTGTCGACCAAAAAAAATGAGTTACATTACTTTGATATTCTCGATCACCAGTATGAAAATTGGGTGTATATTCGGGAACATATTTGACCAGCTACAGATAACCTCAAGGGGAAACATTTGAGGTTTACAGTTAAAAAAAACTTGCTTGCATCTGAGTTGGCAGGCCTATATAACAAATTTAAATTAATAAAATTCATGTTCATTGAAGTATATCTAATAGAAAGAGTGGACATCAGTGATTCAGTGTCAAATTAAGGAAAACAAAAAAAAACCAGGAAAGTTCTCAATTGCACGTGATAAAGAGGAAGAATGTATGGTAAGAGATACACGAAATACTAGCAGTTGTATCCGTTATTGCCCAAAGTAATTAGCGTCGCCTAAGAGACAAATTTTCTTTAATAATATATTTTAAATAACTCCTCAACAAATCATCCGTGTTACTCTCTGTTTTTCATGGGCACATTCACACGTAGCTACTTGATACGTTTATCAATCCATATTACGTACTCTGTTCTCAAGAATGAAAGAATAATAATAACAAGAGTTGACAATTTCGACTGATATTTTTTTAATAATAAATGCCCAATTTGACAAAAAATATATTTTTTTAATATATGTGGAGAGACTAAACTTGAAGGAATAAACATTTTTGTATTTTATTTAGTGTATGTCTATAACAATCCCGCAAAAGTAGGGATACCATAGGGGCCCCTAACGTTCCGACAGCACCGCTTATGATACAGGGAGTACACATTAGTCTCTTGAACGTTAACTAAAACAACAGTGATCCCTACACGATGGATGCTACATGCAAAACGTCTGCGAGATTTCATATATTAATATGACTACATTATTATTTGTTCGATCAAAAATATCAATATGATATACAGCAGATGTACTAAATACAGTAAAAGAGTTCTTCAATGGAGTTGAGAGAGCCCATATTGAATAAAAAATGACGATTTCAGTTATAATTCTCCGGAATTGAGCTTAATTTTGTGCTCACTCTGTTAACCAACTAGTTTTTAATCATAGTTGAAAAACAATATTCCGTGTAAACTTAAATATGACGCATTCGGGGTACATCTAACTTGTATACTTTATAAAATCATTATCCCTTCATTAGATCAGAACAAAAGGCATTTGCATAAGAAGAAAAAGGAAGAACCTGAGAGGAGAAGGTATTTTGAACCATATATCACAAATGATTTTAAGTGGTTTTCATGACAAGTACATGAATTAATAAATTAAGACAATTTTTCATCTTTATCTATATATTTTTAGAGTAATGGAATCAAAAATAAAAAGTTTTTTTCTGCTCTTATACTTTTTTATACATACGTAAGTATGTACATAATTTTCATGACAAAGACCAATGGTTCATACATGTTTATATATATATATGGTGTGGAAAGGTGATACCATTTAGAGAAATAAATAAATGAAAATATAATAGACGTAATTTGAAATGAGAAAATAGACACCTGAAACTTTTTATCTTTTCTCTTTTACCCCCTTCTCCTTTTTCTTTTCTTCTTTCCTTTTTTGTACGTCATGTTATATTAAGAATAAATATGTAACCTATATCATACACCATAATTTGGTTAAATAATGTGCACAAAAAATGAATGTCAGATGCTTTCAATGATTTCATTCCAATGAGTCGTTCAGACCAATGATGGGCAAGTTTACTTCTTTTTAATTAGTTAAGTTATAGCTAATTGCTATTTAATATTTAAATAACTGGTTGAGTTAAAGTTAATTTCGATTTCTATAAAAATTAACTAGTTAAGTTAAAGTTAAAAAAGTTTTAAATTTTGTAACGTTTAAGTTAAAGTTAATTTTGAGTTATTTTTTTATAACTAATTATGTTAATTAACTTTGGAGTAATTTAAGTTAAAATAAGTTATCGAACCTTGGTTAAGTTAATGTTAATTTCGATATTAAAAAATAACTGTTTAAGTTCAAGTCACTTGAGATGTACTAAAGATTATTCTGTTGGTCTGTTTGGCTGGGATTTTCTCTACTTCCAATTGAACGATCAAGAAATAAATACAAATCAAAAATATAAGAACAATGATAATATCTTTAGAAATAAAAAAAAGATATATTTAGGTAGCAACAACAAAAACCCATTTCCATGATAATGTTATTTTCATCTAATGGTAACCTTATTATTAGATAATAATTCAGATTCTTCCCATTCAAAAAATACCGCTTTATGTGACAATAATCGTCTGAATGTAGGCCCAGAACAGATAAATATTTTTTTTCTCACTGAACTTATTTGTTTTCACGGAGCCTTTGCCACCCATAGAGACGCTCTAATTATTTATTCTAGCTCCTTCAAATAAGTTAATAATTCAAGAAAATATTAAAACTGGAATTGATGGTGTTCATAAATACTCCATAAAATATATGCAAGATCTGATTATGTTTTTCCTTACAAAGAAGGTTTTGATATTAATGTGGCACAAAGTATAACTCAAGTGTGTTAACATAACAACAATTTTGAACAAAAATCAAGAAATTATCTCTTGAACTTAATCTGTGCGGGTTCGATACTGAATTATACATTATGTATAGGGACTTCAAAAACAATTCCATGGTCAGATGGAGTAATTTTAATAATAAAATGTTTACTTATACTTAGTCAGTGCAACTCCCAATTTTTGGGATGAGTTAAGATACCCAAGAGTTTTAGCAATAGACTCTTTATTTGATTGAAGATACTTACAGATATTGGCTCCAATATGTCTTCTATTAAATAAAATATATCTGTTTGTATTTCTTTTAAGGGTACGTTTAATTTTTGCTTATGGAAGTGCAATTTTTGGTGCTATCAAAAGGTTAATAAGCATAATTTGATGATAGAAATTGACAATAATTTCGTCAAAGAATAAAAATATAATCCACACTCAATTTTTAGAAATATCATCAAATCTTGCCTTTGTCTTCAAGGACCACACCTTCGGATATTGCGTTGACCAAGGCACATATGCTTATTAATCTTGCCAGTTTCTTTTTAAATGTTCTAATAGGTAATATGGTATATTTGTTAGTGCAGAAAAAAAAATTCTAGGCAGCTATAGTTAGAGCCTCCTAAATAAATAAAAAATCATATAATAATTTTAAGTGAGCCTATGGGTAAAAAATATTGAAATAATTAGGTAATTTTCTAACATATAAGATATTTCACGAATGATGTTAGATATAATAGTTTACAGATATCTTAATAGCAGTTAAATAAATCATTCAGATAAATTGGATGAAATCAGTAACTCAGTTAGGATTTTTATTAAGTGAGGGGACCATTCAAGGGTGTCCCTTCATAAATGATGTAAAATCTGGAGGAGGGAGCATTTTGAGATCACATAAAGACTCCCAGAATCTCTAACAGCATCTATTGTCGAATTTATCATTAGAAAGTGATATTCCTTTCTTATTTGTAAAACCCTTATTAAAAATACCAAACTATCAATTGGAAGTTCGAAAGGATAAGTAAGCCCACAAATTTGGAACTATTTATCTAATCATTAGTAGTGCTGACCGATGGTAGGATGTGCATTTTGTAGAGGCCGAGGAAAAGGTCTTAATTTAATAAATGGCATGAACATTAGCTTCCTTTTATAAAATTTTGGAGGGATCAATCATCATCAGATACACTATAACCCACAGTCGTCTTTCATTTCTATAATCACTTAGTATGCGTCTTTATCTAAAAATGGTGACCCCTTTCACCACTAATATTTGTAGATTTATATCTATCAGTTTGACCTGTATACACTCCATTTTTTGAATGACGTATTCAGTATTACGACGTCCCTTAACCATATTCTCAAGTTCTTAAACAAGTCTGTATAAATGTAGAATAATGTATTCAGGAGAAATACTTATTGACTTCAGATTAAACATTAAACAGGACTTGGGCTTGTTTTAAGAGATAAATGATGGAAATAGCTGATTCGGAAACATAGTGTTTCCAAAATCAGCTATTTATAACTTTTATGATTGGTGATAAGTGCAATATGTGGCGTGCGAGTGTAAGATTGATTGAAAATGCGTGAGTCTCACGCCAATGATGTATATTTTTAGTGTAATAAAGACAATTGTTCCTCTGTAGCAAAATTGCTGGAAGATCTTTTGTCCTATTGTAATTTATATAATTATTTTAAGGTGAATAACACCTATATAAAAAACTCAGTATTTCTTTATGTTCTTCAGTAAATTTTTTTCCCCAAAAGTCTTTAAAATCAAAAACTGGAGTCCAAGTGTTAATAAATACAATTACATTTGCTCCAGAATCTAAATAAAAAAGTACCCCATTAATAATATATCTAATAAGGTGATAGATAAAATCACAAGTGTTTTTTTATTAACCTATTCAAAGAATATACTGACTTTGGATTACTATGGAGTTAGTATCCAAATCTCTTGGAATGAGACCTTTTTCATTCACTGCCTTCATTACTCCCATCTAGCGTTAAACTTATAACTTTATTTTCCTTATATTACTTAACTACTTATAGTAGTATAAAAGAAAATGAACGAATTATCCAGAGATATTTCAAATTCTTTTCCGCATATTCTTGAAATATTTCATTTACAGAAATAAGAGGCAGTATAATTGACTACACATAAGGTCATACATAGACTGCTCTTCAGAAATCTTTAATGTTTATAGTATATACTACATAGGTATCCAAAATTGGAATGCTTCCAATTGAGTTTGATTAAATTGAGGATCTAGATAGGGAGATGGACTAGATATCGATTACATGTTTTCTATTATAATTAAGTTTGATTCAAAAATCATTGGACAAACTACAATGACAGTAAATGATTGAATATAAATTATAAATGAACTTTGACATACCTAGCATTTTAATTATTTTGAATAGGGGAGACAGGTTTTTATATATCAAAAACTACAGACATCCCATTTACATCGCAATATCAATATTTTATCCACTTTTTTTTCGAAATATTGAATAAAAGCTCATTTTGAGGGGTAACACTAAATTTTTGAGGATTCTTATATTTTAAAAATATGCAAAAACATAGATTGTTGCAATTGTACAACTTGTAAAGTCAAATATATTAAGATGTAAATTATTTTATTGTGACTTCGATTCCAATCCATCTGTCAACGATGAAAATACATTTTGATATACAAATCTACAACTTTTTATTTATTACCCGGCATCATTACCTTTGTATGTGTATACATATATTTTCTACGTGGAATGATGCTATATTATTCTAAAGCATTTTTAAAAGAACATATCGTAGTCTCAAATTAAAAGGATTAATGATAGGTTTATTCGGTTATGTCAACAGACACTTTAATCAGGTCCAATACTTTTCTTCCTTTGATGAGATTTTTGACAAGATGTTTTAAAAATGCCTTTTTTTTTTAAGAAAAGACAATATTTTAACAAAAAAAAAAAAAAAATTTGGACAATATAATCAGACTGAAAAAAATTGGTCCACGGTCCTAGACTGTGGTCTGGACGGAAAAATTTACTTATTATTATATATTGGTCCTACTAGCAGGAACGATGCAACACCAGTAAATGTAAACCTAGTAAATATTATAGGAAAAAATAGGAAAATAGGATATGATAAAAGATTGTTGTCCTAATTACATATTTCTCTTTATGACTAGAATTTATGTAAGCTCTTTTTATATTTCAAAAATTAGCATATGTTACCAAGGAAGTTAAAAAAATAATATCATTTGACTCATGGTTTACTTTCAGGTGCGCTTGAAGGGGGGGGGGAGAGGGTGGAGGGGCTGTCCCCTCCCAAATTAAGGAATTTTTGAAAAATTATGGATAGGAAAACAAAATTATCATGATCAAACGACTAAAAAAAAGTGGTCATTCCATCAAATTATGGTCTATAGCAAAAATTTATTTTTTTTGAAAGTTTTTTAACAAAAATTCTAAAAACCAAGCCCTCCCCCCCCAAAAAAACCCACCAAATAATCATGCAGACGCCCTTGACTTTAGAACTTTGATTTAATTGATGTAACGAATTAGCTAAAGGAAGGAAGTTGATTGGTTAATTTTTATTACCCCATGAGAGTTAATGTGAGGTCATACTATGCCCCTTTTCTCAGCTGATACCTTTGCTGAATCTGTGGCGCATCTTTTTGCCTCAATATATTTATTTCTTTATAGGTGCACAGTAAATACAAAATCAAGTACTACCTGAATAAAAACATCACTATTGACAAGCTAGGTATCAATTAGAGATAAAAAATTAATAATATTATTATTAATTAAACTATGAAAATCTTTTTCAAATGTAATTCCCAACATGATTGACACTGAAAATAAAATTAACGTTTAAACTATTTAAAAAAAAAAAAATCCTTTAATCAGATAACTAATATGTAATTTATCCCTCATATTTAAAATATGTGGACTATTTAGTTCATAGAGTCATTGACTTTTTTGATAGCCTATTCTTTTCAGTAAGGTTGTACCTTTATCGGTATGGTGGTTCAAGCAGTTTTGGTTCTTGAACCGCTAGAACCGGAACTGACAAAGTCGAAACGAGACCGCAATATATTGCTTATCGGTTTCGGTTCTTGTACTTTTGTTCCTATATATAATATATTCAGAAAATACAATAAAAATAAATTAGTTTTAATGAATAGGTCAAGTTTTTGGATTTTTTTAAATGTACAATTGCAGCATTTTCCAATAACTTTTTGAGGTCACCATTGGGAATACAGTTGTATCTGAGTTCCAAATAGCTAAAGACTTCTTGTGGATCTGGTTTTAGGCAGCAGACTGAGTAAATAAAAGAGGGAAGGTGTGGGGCAGATTATGGATTCAGGTGCACAACTATGTTTGACGGCCCCCTATAATATTTCTTAAGACAGGGTTTCCCAAAAAATTTACTATGGCAAGAGCTCCCTACACTAATACATTTTTAGCTGAGGCCATTTTATACGAAAAATGTGTATTATATATGTGTTGACTGATCAATCCTCAATTCTCCATCTTCCTGCGCCACCTCCCTCATGGCCTCCATCAGAGCACCCACTTTGAAAACCATTGTCGTAAGCAACCTTAGTTCTCGGGGACCCTGCTGGAACTTGGGGCATAAAGCCCCAAAAATTAGTTACGGTCCAGTTTGTATCTAATATAATTTCCTGGACCCGAATTCTGTATCAAAAATAACTGATACCGAAAACCGGAATCGGAAACGAGACAAAAAACCGGAACCAATACCGATAAAGCTGAACCGAGACCGACACTGTTGAAACAAAAGAAACGATACCGGGACCGATAGAACCGCTGAACCGGGATCAACTTTGCTTTTCAGATATTAATAATCATTGAATATGTTACATCATTTTTATAGATATACAGTACATAAGCATAGGAAACGGTTAGGACGAAAATTATCAATTCAGTATTCATGTCATATTCGAGAAAAAAATCTACTCCCCTAGATTTTTTTCAGATTTAGATGTTAAAAATTTTTTCCAATTAGCCACTTGATTGAAATTTGATTTTTGAAATTTTTCCCGGAAAATCAATTTTTTGTCACAGTCACAGTGAAACAGTAGTAAATTAAAAAAAAAATCAAATAATTGTTTTAAATAAAAACAGCTGTGGATATTGATTTTTTTTCGAAATTGTTTAATATTTGAAATTTAATTATATGAATTTTTTTCCAAAATATTTAATTTTTGAAATTTTTTTCAGAAAGATTAAATTATTTATTTTTTTTTCGACAAAAATCCAAAAACCAAGCCCCTTCCCTCCAAATATAATCTTGCGAACGCCCCTGATCTATTTATTTCTTGGACGGGTAATCCAATCATTTGTAAAATATTGGACCGGATCGAAGAATATTTTTTAAGTTATATGAGATCAATATCGGATCATCAAATATTTTGACATCAGCTCATGTCAACACGGCATTACCTCGCTAACACAAAAATACCCTTTGTCTTTGTTGTCAGCTGTCGATTCCTTCTTCTCCCTTGATACGTCATGGCTATTTCATAATTGATTCTTTTTGGTAAATACACCAAGTAAGGGGGGAGGAATACATAGGGTATCATTGTTTAAAATACTGATGTTTTTATCATCTGCCTGCTTTTTATGACTTTTGAGGGTATAACGAAAGTATTTATTAGCAAAATGTTTATCGAAGATATACTACGTAAAATTGACTAAGACGTTTTTTATCCGTTACAGTAGAATAAAACGTCACACTCCATGAAATTGTAATTCATTATGAACCTTATTCTCAGAATAATAGCTAATGAAACGACAAAGTAGAGTATTTCGAAATATATTTGAAGTTCCAAGTTTAAAAAAGAAGGCTTTAATTAAATATAATCTACATAATAAAAAATATACCATCATACATTTATGTGAAATATACAAAATTAAACAATTGGAATCATACAACTAATAAAAATAAATTATATACACAGAAGATTGAAATAATAGATTGATCCAAATAATATTTTCTTGTTCTGACACCGGAAAGTTAAATATGTCATAACTTTAGGTTGCAAAACACAAGCGAGACGTGGAGTTTAATTAAAATGATAATCTCTTCTTGATGAGATCTAACTAATTATTAATAATAAAGTTGTCAAAATCATAAAATTAGACAATAAATATTAAAAAAATTACAAATAAATCCATCTTAAAGATTTAGAGCAAAAGCTAATATGTAGATATACTCTTATTAAGAGCATCAAAAAAGATAGATAATACTTGTATAACAACATACTATTATCATGAAGGAATTGAATTCATTTAAGCAGTTGTTTTTGCCTTTTATGAAACACCTTTTCTTGGACTATCAAATGCAGCCTAGTGATAAAAAAAAAAATGTTGGAAAATTCTATCTTTTTCAGGGAAAAGAAAGTAAGGGTTTATCAAGAGAATAAGACCATCGTTCTATTGCAATTTCAGATTGTTCCAACTGTATCTGAATTTACAGTTTTCCTCAACACTCTCCGACGACTCGATCTTTCCGACAAGTACTATTCCTGGGCCTCCATTTTCATGTCAGACCATACTACTCCCGTTGTTTGTGACCATTTAAACTTGTTTTTGCCATTTAATGAGATCATAAGATAACGTTATTTTTCATTTTATTCAGTTCCACTGCCAACCGACCTCTTCTTATCCATTTTCCTGGATGATAACCAAATCCTGATTATTATATTAATATACTTGTGAATAATAAAGGAGGGTCTTGTCGACTATGATAAATCCATTCAAATGATATTATATTTGATAATTATGTAATATTTTAATGGACAATGATGTTCCATAAGTATTTCTTCTCCATTTTTTCCTCACTTTTCCTTTTTTTCTCCTACCTTTTTCCTGTACATTTTTTATCACCCTTAATTTTTAATGTTGACAATTTTTGTGACGTTTTCAAATCTACTGTAACGGATAAAAAAAAGTCAATTATATTATGTATATCTTCATTAAACATTTTGCTAATAAATACTTTCGTTATACCCTCAAAAATCATAATAAAGCAGGCAGATGATAATCACATCAGTATTTTAAACAATAATACCATATGTCTTTTTTTTCCCCTTCTCCTTGCACACGTTTTTCTCTACAATATTATCAACTTTACTTATACTTATATCCAAAGTTGCCTAAAGAAATAAAGAAATTTGCCTATTTCTCCATGGAAAAAAATATAATAACTACTCCTAACTTCTCTTTTAATAGAATAATACGGTATCGAATAAAATACTATGTAGATTTTATTAATATTAATTAATTTTACAAATGACATAATATGAGAGTGATATTCTGGGAGTATATAAGAGATAAATGGCAGTTGGTATGATAGAAGTATTTGGCTAATTTGCCAGATGATTTGGGCCTTTTTTCTGTTTCTTTTTGAAGAAAAGGTTGCGTGATACAATAAAGGTAACGACGTCTCAAATATTTATGTAATATAGAAAATTTACTACAAATTTGAGATATTTGTTTATAGAAAAAAGAGGTTGCGTGTGTTAGTCTAAATGTGTAAAATGATCCGTATATTTATGAAATGGGATATGGAATTTGTGTTATTCCTTGTAACTATCATTAATTTAATGTTGGTCAATTAACTTATGATTAGTGCTCTTTTATGTTGGATATTCTATTTGATTATTTTTATGGTTTTCAACTAATAAATATGGCACAATTTAAAAGAAATTCAAATTAAACACCGCATAAACTCCTTTTTATAATCAAAATGAGTAAATAATCTTACTATGATAGCTTACTTGTAAAGATATTTAAGAAAAAGGATTTATTTAATAGAGATTGTAACAAGCCTATTTATTTTCATATTAAGTGACAAATATTGTTTTTATTAGTTATTCAAAATATATTCAATATTGCAATTGGTTAAAACATAATACAATAATAACTCGCTGTGACCTTACAAGTGGTTTTATTTTCTACATCTATAAAAGTATTTTTAAATATCTATTAAAAAGAAAAGTAAGATTAGATAAACCAATAATATCTAACAACTGTTGTTTAAGTATTCATTAGATAAACATACTAATTAAAATAAATAAATATAAATTTGACGTTTTCCTTGTAATAATTTGTATTAGTGATGTTATATTAGAATTAATTATATAAGATTAATTATTTAAGGTGTTCATTAAATTAACAAAAAAAAAAAATAATGAAAAAAAAGAATTAAAAATATTTTATAATGCTTCATTTTGTATTAATTAGGACATTTCATAAATATTGACACCTATTTATTTGTAGGTATAGAGGTTTCTTTTCTATGTTTTTAATTAAATGTACAACTTTTTTTTTGTTAAAGTGATAATATCGTCATTTTTTCCAATCAAGGTGCAATTTAATGCATATTCATATATTTAATTGTACTTTTTTTAGACGTGCATCTTTTTACAAGGGCTCTTTTCGATGTCATTTATATATATTTGAATCTTAAACGGTTTTAATTTTAGTTTTTTTTAAATGTCATCACAGACCTATATGTTTTCTTAGAAAATAATTCCAAGCACACAAAATATACTTATTACTTATAGTAGTATAATTTAATTACAAGAACTAAAATTAGTCTATTAAAACGATCATTAACAAATTAATAAAAACATAAATGCCTTCTATCATATGAACTCCAGATTGGATCTTCTTTTAATCAAAAGTCACTGAATAATAAAGGATCCTATCATCACTAATTAATTCAATGACATCATTGGTATTAAATAAACAATATCAACAATAAATGTTTGAGAATTCGGAGTCTTGAGATGAAATATGTTATATTTACATTTTGAAAAGATTTTGAAAATTAAATTACGTTGGCAACTGTATACAGTTATATTTTTCTGTTATTAAAGGTATCCTTGATCAATAAAATGCAAACATTCAGGCTTGTGAACGGAACGCAAAATTGAACGGGGGATGCCATATTTTGTATGATTTGGAAACAAGTATAGGAACAATATCTTGATATACATGGAGATTATGTTCTTAGAATAAGTATAGGACTTTTATAAAACAACATATATAATGCAGAAAATAATTTATTAACATTATATAAATCAATGGAAACCAATAATAATACAGTGAAGACTCCAGTTTAAATAAAAATATACGTATGATTTTTTAAAAAGCCCTCACAAAAAAAAAAAAAAATGGTGCAGTAAAAATAATATTTCTATAGTTAAGAGCCTTTTATTTGATTTAAACACTTATATTGGCTACGATTTTGTTTTTTAAATAAAATCAATCAATTTCAAGGTGGTGTGACGCTCACGACTTTTATAATTTGACAAATGTAAGCAAGTCTATTTTACGTAACAAATATATGGAAAATACTGGCCCGTACTTGTATTTTACTCTAAGATTATAAGGAATCTAACTCAAAATGTAAGATTTGCTACTTGTAAACTGGGCATAAGCCATTGGTATGAAGACAACTCACTGATTTAAATATATTTATAATAACATATCGTAGATATGTCGAGATCAAGTGTAGGAGTTTAAAATCAAATCAAATCAAAATCTAATAACTTATTTAAATTTATAATAGTAGAACCGGTTTGTTGGACAGATATTTCATCATATTGTAAAAACATGTATACACATTTTACATGTAAGTGCATTATGTTTTTATTTATGTTTTTTATCGGAAATTTTGATCAATTTGATAACTGTACAAGCTATTTTAAACTCTTAATTTCCTTCATGTTTTCAATTTAATGTTCAGTGCTTTGTTTCGAATTCATGTACGCTTTTAGGAATTTGAGACTTTTTTAGGAGATATTTGACTCCAAACTTGAGAGTTAGAGCTTGTGTAAGAACATATAACATTCAAAAATAACACTGACATTAGAGACTTGAACTTGAGGGATCCTTTCACTCGAATTTACATGCTCCACTACCAATAAAGGTTGAATAATTTGGTGGATTTCCCTTTTCCGAGAACTTTCTGTTCGCTCAGAAGGTATAGTTAAGCTTGAAATGCTGGAGGTGTTTAAATTTGAAGTTGGAAAAGTTCTTCTCCTGAACAACGTTCGTGATGCTTGTCCAAGTAACTCATTACATAGATCTCTTTTAATACAGTCTTGGCTGAAATTGTTGCTGTAGATACAAAATGTTTTGGATTGAGCTTGTATTTTTTTTATTGTAGGTCTTCACCCAATTCCAGAGCAATGAATAACTCCAAACTCTGTCTGCCCATTTGTCTAATCAATAATATTTAAAAGATCATTTTTTGGTATTAATTATCCTAAGGAATTAGCCATTGTTGGCTTACCGAAAATTGAGTTGTTATAGTATTGTTTTCATTTGTAAATTACTAGTATATTTGTGACGTCACTTATTTAAGCAAATCAGAATGCAGGGTCTAAGCAATGCACCTTCCACAACCTTGATCAATTTAGACTATTTTAAGTACAATTTGCAGAATACCCAAAGTGTTAACAAGAATAATTTGTTGATAGAAATGAACGATAACACTATGCAACAAAATGAAGGTCTCAGAATGGTGGCAGGGTTACACCCACAATTATTATCGTTATTTAAGCCGTAGAATATGGATATTACCATTAAAACTTTCAACCTGTAAAGGTATACCCTTTAAAGCCTTAAAAAAATCAAGTTCTTAAGGTATACCTAAAAGGGAAATTAAATCTATTTTACTAAAGACGAAACATGAAAACTTAATTAAAAAATGTTAAGTAATCTGTAGATGATAACAGGTTCATCAAGAGATGATCTTCTCCAAGGCAGGATAAATATGATGCACTAAAAAAAAACTAACAGTCTAATAAATAATAACTGCCTGGGAGAAAATTGCCCGTGGAAGGTTACACTGGATAAAATTGCCATGGAAGAAAATTACCCGTATTTTATTCAAACGTCATGATGAATAATAACACATTATAAATTCGCTTAATATTATTTATGACCAATATCTAAACAGAGGCGGGGGAAGAAATATATAAGGGCCTCTTAAGATATGGTTAAATAATTTCCGACCTCAGATTGGCCAGTGTCCCGGGAATACTGTAGGAATGTTAAAAACCACCGCCAATAATTCCAAGTAACCCCTATAATACCACAAAATAGTTCAAATCCATCAAGTAGTGTGGGATAGTTAAAAAACCATCTCCAGAGTATCACATACATCTAAGTAATCCTTGTTATTTCAAAAATAGTTCAAAGCCCTTGGGTTGAGCGGGGTACTTGAGGGTACCCCTGGATCCTTAAAAACCATCGCCAATGCATCACATACATGTAAGGAATCTATCTAATACCAAAAAATAGTTTTAAAGCCTCAGGTTGGGCGTGGGTTTTTAACAACCCCACACTATCTCCGGGACACTGGACAATCCGAGGGTCGAGAGTATTCAACCATATTTTAAAAGACTCTAAGCTATTTATTCTCCCACTCCTCCTCCCATATTTCAATAATATTACTCACACTTGAAGATAATTTATAATGTGCTACTATTCATCATGAAGTTTGAACAAAATTCGACAATTTTCCTAAATAGCAATTTTCCTACATGGCAATTATCCCCAGCGCAGTTTTCCTAGTACCATACTAACTATGTCAGGGGGATTCTTTCATAAAAAACCTTCGATGAGCTTTAAGAAGAGTTCGTTTCTCCATGATTACTAATAAAGGAGAACTGCGATTAGAAGTTATTTGAAAGTAACAGAAATAAATCCTATATAAAAAATTATCTCTTTCTTCGCACAATTTGAATCATACTTGATAATTGCTTTAGGTGCACCCTTTCAAATTACACCTCCAAAAAATGACAATTTTCAAGAAAATATTTCACCAGATTCTCCATGATTAAATACTCAGATTACAAATAAAGGTTTTCAATGGAGAGTGGGATAAGTCCCTCTCTCTGCATTCATGTTTGATTACGTTTTAACACGAATTAATTTTTCTCTTCTACATGTCTTATTTTAATGGAAGAACTACTTATTTGCCACGGCTTTAATAACGATGTTGTGTTTCTTACGTATGTATATCCAGATGTTAAGTAATCGTTGAGATAATATTTAAAGCAATGGTACGTGAATATTGAATACTGAAGAGCCTGAAGGTCAACACCATGCTCATCAAGAGAACCATTGACAGGTACGAGGTTCCACCTGGAATTTCCTGCAATCTTGCCTTGACTGTCTTGACAACTGCAGCCATCCTTTTTTACCTTTGTGGGCCTGATCAGACTCAAATCAGCAACACCAAGGTCAAAAGAGACAGCCGCAGTCACAAGGCATTCAAGGCAAGGATTGCAAGAAATCCTAGGAGAAACCTTATCAAGATGGTCAAGGAATTCAACATGGGTTCAACAACAATGAGATACCTTGTCCGAGATGACCTTGGGATGTATCCCTACATATTGAAGAGGCAACACCACCTGTGAAACATGGTCAAGGCTAAAAGACATGAGAAAATCAATTTCATTCTTTAGAAGCTGAGGACTAGCACGGCTCCCAACATTGTGTTCAGTGATTATAAGATTTTCACTGTGGAACCTGTATTTAACCCCAGAAAGGATCGGATTTTGGCCAAAAAAGGTGAACTAGGTGAATATATATGGAGTAAACCGAGTGCAGAAAACACAGTCTGTAATGGTTTGGACTGCCGTGACTGAAACAGGGAAGTCCCCCTTGGTGTTTGTGCCAGCCGGGTCCTTGAGGAAGATTTTATTCCTTGGGCCTAACAGCAATTCCAGAATGAGTCATATACCTTCCAACAGGACGGTGACCCCTCCCAATCATACAGAGAGACGCAGCAGGGGTGTGAGGGTAATTTGAGTGGCTTCAAGCCAAGACAGCCTGGCCCCCACCAGCCACGAACTAATCGTCATGGATTACTCCATGTGGTCCACTCTTGAGAGTAGAGCCTGTGTGACCCCCCCAGCCAGAATTTGGATGGCCTGAAGGCCGAACTGGTAGCTGCGTAGGTCTCCATCCTCGTCGACAAGGTATTTGCAACATGTAAGTCCTTTTTAGAGATAATTCGGCTGTGTTCTAGGCTAAGGGTGACCATTTCGAATGAAAGTTATATCACATGTTTTTGGAACTTGTGTCGACCTGTATCTATAATTATATGCAGATTATGTAATTAGGTATATCATTAGTACATTAATAAACATTTAACAGAGATTTCCGTGTACCTTGAATTGTAATTTAATTGAAGATTTAGTCTGCAAAGAACTTAGAACAGCTACATTATTTACTAGAAATACTCAGAGCTCTTGCATGACTAATTAAGTGTGAAACCTTTAATGTTTCAAATGAAGAAAGAGACTCAAATTAAAGAGATGACAAGACAATGGAAATAATAATGAAACAAATATATATATATATATGTAACATATTTATTGAATCACAGACAGTCAAAATTTGTTTTTACGAAAATATATTCATACAATTTTTTATCTAATATAGATTAATTTCAATTATGACTTTTTTTCAAAAAAAAAAAAAAATAGATTTTTTATGTATTGTAAATTAAGAATATGGGGTCAAAAATCTAAAAGGGACATGTCCACCTCGTTTTCCAAAGATAACTACGAATTAGGGTTTCTGAAAAACTTAGAACCACTAATTTAGAGCCTCATTATACACAATCAATGATACGAGTACTTACTTTATATTAGTATTTAAGATTCTTAATAGAATAAGAATCTCATTAAGAATTTAACAGTATATTCAATTTAAATAAATGGTTTAATTTGTAAATTTTTCGAAGAGTGTGAGGTTGTTTAAATATTGCTTAAAACTCTTTTTGAAAGCAAATTAAACCATGTTCACAACCTCTTTAGTCAGGTATAAATACAATTTAAGCCTTATTTATAATATGAAGAAATGTAGATATGATATTACCCAACATTTTTTATTTAACATGATTGAGTAGTTGTTTAGTATTTAAATATTAGATTAAGATTACTGCTTGTATTCCTGAATTAGAACTTAAGCTCCATCTGGAATGAAGAAACTAAATGTTTTTTTTAAAGAAACAAAATAATTCTTTTTCATTTCCTTTTTAGATTAGGTAAGTGAATTTGGAGAATTGCCAAAAGGTGACCCCGTAAGTTGAGTAGACAAAAGCGCATTTGTAACTCCGTAGATGAGAAAGCCATACAAATTATGGTATAAGTATACGTAACAGGGGGTATCTCCCGTTTTCTTGGGATTTTGGGTTTTTACATCAACAAAAATTCTCTGGGAAATTTTGCTTCAATTATTTCATAATATAAGCTTAATTTAATAATAAATGATGTCGAACGAAGTACCTATACCTTTTACTTATTAATTCCTTAAAAATATATTTGTCAGTGTATGATTGTACGTCATACAGTTTACGTTTCAAAACTCCTTAATAGTTTTTGTGCAGGGGTGTAGAGGGAGGGCTGGCAGTCGGCACTGGAGATGAGAGGTTAGTCATCGATAACTTCTGATGGATGGGAGAAGGATATGAATTATTTTTGGTATTTAGGAAATAGAAGAAGAAGAAGTATAATCCCAAGATGTACTTTTATTTACCATTCCTACTCACTATTAAGATATATCATGACGCCATTTTTAATCCAGCTTCAACCCCAACCTCCACCCTGGCCCTGAACCTATCTCAGGCCAAAACCTGAGGAAATCCTTGTTCATGTTGGCCATTGCCTCGAGAATGGAATCCCATAAGGAGTCAAAAGGTTTATGTATGTGCACGTCTATTGGACTCTCTCTCAAAAGATGCCCTGTTCAAGGTTTCAGATCCGGCGAACTAGGATTTCCTTTACTCAAAACATAAAGTTATAAAATAATGTTTTACCAGAATAAATCCAGTTGCAATTACCCGCTTGGACACAATACACAAATTTAAAATTATAGTGTGACTTTTGGGTAAAGACTTGAGACTCGACTTGGACTTGCAGTATAATACTTTATCTCACTTTTGTTGAATACAATTCAGCTTTGGAAATACAAATGTATTATTTTAACACATCCACACTCTTATTGGAGCTTTTTTCCAGGTAATTACAGAATATATTAGTTGACATGGAGATCACATTTCAGACGGATCAGAAACATCAGAAGTAACGGGTTCAACAAATTTAGATATACTTTTAATTAAAATAATACGTAAAATAATTTCTTCTTCAACTATATATTACATTTTTAATTAAATTAATTTTAATGTTTGCTTGAAAAATAGGATAACTATTATTCTATCATTAATCTAGTTAGTAGATACATGGAACTTAACTGTAAATAGTTGACACGTTTGGCAACAAATAACAAAATTAAAACTTATGAACCATGAAAAATGAATACAAAAATAATTATTTTATGTTCAAATTACCATCACTCTTTAGATAGTAAAACTAAATTGTCCTAGACTAAATTACACAGTTCATTACTTATTTACATCTCAATAGAAATAATATAATTTTTCATTAAAACAAAAAAATATTCGTAAATAAAAAAAAGTAATAATTAGTTATTTTTTAACTTAATACAGTTTTTACAAAAAATATATTTTGAAATTTTGCATCACAACGAAAATATGGATGAAACAATGAATCGTAGAGTTTTTACAAGAAATTTTAATTTAATCTTTGGTAATGTAACGAAGTGAGATGATTTCTTTAAAATTCTCTGAATATATTAACCTCTTAATTGATTTAAGAAAATTTACTTGTCAATACACTAAAACATAAAAGTTTATGTTGTATTTTTAGTTGATATTGATTATTAATTCTCATGTTTGGTAATAAAATATAGCAAACATAATAATAAATTAAACTAGATTCTTAAGAATTAATAGTGAAATTCAATTTAAGTTTTCAATTTCATAATTATGTCAATAGAACCATCTGACTAATTCATGTTTTTACAGAAAAAAAAAAATTATATTCCTTTATACACAAATTAATTATATGTTACGAAGCTTAATTTTTTTTTTTTCAAGTAAAAACATAAAGTAATAATTAAATATCGTAGAAGCTAGTTCAATTAATTTAATCTTCAATATAGATTTTATCAAGGGTAATA
The DNA here is from genome assembly GCF_016086655.4 of Lepeophtheirus salmonis. NCBI lineage: Eukaryota > Metazoa > Arthropoda > Copepoda > Siphonostomatoida > Caligidae > Lepeophtheirus > Lepeophtheirus salmonis. Next base: position 41,520,157 of record NC_052131.2, read on the forward strand.
GAAATACAAGGTTAGACCATCATTTAATCGGGTTTGCTAGAATTTTCAATCTGATGTGTTGTACTGACACTTTGGGCAAGAAAAACATATTTTGACAAAACAGGCAACCACTTATCTACTATGACGTCAATATTAAAAGCGGGGTGGAAGTCAAACATAAGTCGTACATGCTTATGGTATAACCTTTTATTTCTATTAACCTTGGATTTTATCATATCATGGCATACCTCTCATCAAATCAAGTCAGTTGTGAAGAAGTTAGAAATGGTTTTATAATTTTTTCTTTTACTTTTATGCAATATCCACATTTTTTATTTACTTTTTCAAATATTTACTTTGCTAATTACATCCAATATATGAAAGGTACTCCTGTTTATTCCTCTTGATTTAGAGAGTGGGGACTCATAACTTACAGTAATATGAAATTACAATTTGATCTCTGCTACTTTTAATTACGAGGTTTCATTATGCAACCAAATGACAGCTGAAACAAAAATAAACAAGTTTCGAAAACAACAACAACAACAAACGTTGCAATAACAAAAAAAGCAACCCATGTCCAACTTCCTCCACGCCGGTTGTTAGTATTGAGAAGGCTGCAAGGACCATTGGTATCTCCATTCGAATTACCTACAACATTAAGAAGTCAATTAAAGGCCCATACAACCAAAAAGATCCAAAAACTCGCCCACAACAATATAACTAAATTATGGCCTGTGTCCATGTGACCCTTCTCCAGCTTTACCTCCTGGACTTTGCAGTATGGGAGTCTTGGAGATGAGTATCTACCGCAGCTGCTATCATGCCATCGTGGTACGCCATGGATAAGGCCTTCATCGTTAAGAGCTGCTAATCTGTTCGCCGGCATGTCAAGGCTGCCATTGCTTGTAAAGGAGGAAATATAAAATATCGATTAATATACAGGGCCCACGGAAAGTCATGTTAAATTAACTTTTTATAATATAATTATGTATAAGGTAGCAATATATTATACTTAAACTCTAGTTGGGTAGAAACTAGATAAAAAAAACCACTTTTTTTAACAACAATGAAAACCAAGAAAGAGGCTATAATCAAGGAGTACATGAAAGGCAAATTTTGTCCAGTCATCTTGAGGAAACTTAAGAGCCTGGATTTCAACCCATGCTCATCAAGATAACCATTGAGAGGTACGAGGGGACTCAATCTACTAAGGACAGACCCAGATACTAAGGACCCCGGAGTTGTCAAGACAAGGGTTGCAAGAAATCCCGGCAGGAACCTCACCACGATGGGCAAAGATTTCAACATAGGTTCAACAACAATGAGATACCTTGTCCGAGATGACCTAGGGATGTATCCCTACATATTGAAGAGGCAACAGCACCTGTGAAACATGTTCAAGGCTAAAAGACATGAGAAAATCAATTTTATTCTTCAGAAGCTGAGGACTAGCACGGCTCCCAACATTGTGTTCAGTCATTATAAAATTTTCATTGTGAAACTGGCTTTTAACCTCCAATATGATCGGATTCTGGCCAAAAAAGGTGAGCAGGGTGACCGTGGAGTCAACAGAGTGCAGAAGCCACAGTCTGTGATGGCTTTGGGCGGGCGTGACTAAGACAGACCCCCTTGGTGTTTGTGCCGGCCGGGCTGAAGATCTACAACAACGAGTACATCAGCACCATTCTTGAGGAAGGTTTTGTTCCTGAGCCAATAGCACTTCCAGAATGAGTCATAGACCTTTCAACAGGATGGTGCCCTCTCCCACACATCCAGAAAGACGTATTAGTGGTATGAGGGCAATTTGAGTGGCTTCAAAGACTAGAAAGTGTGGCCCCCTCCAGCCACGAGCTAAACTGCATGGATTACTCAATTTAGTCCATTCTTGGAGAAGAGCCTGTGTGAACCCCAGCAAGAATTTGGATAACCTGAAGGCCAAATTTGTTGCTGCCTGGGACTCAATCCCCGTGGAAATGGTGTGAGTAGCATGCAAGTCCTTTCCGGAGGGACTTCGGACTATGGTCAAGGCTAAGAGTGACCATTTCGAATTAAAATAATATCACATTTTTTTGGAGCTTGTGTCGACCTATGTCTATAATTATGTAATTAGTTATATCATTAGTACTTTAATAAACATTTAATAGAACTTTCTGTGGACCCTGTAGTATTAACTATATCACAAATTAGTTTGAGTTGTATTTTTGTAGTTCCATAAAAATCCCACTTTTCGTAATTTTGTCATGCTACAACAAATTTTGAGTCATCACTTTGTAAACAAATCATTTTCGGATCTGTGTGAAAGTAATCGTTTCAAATAAAAAAATGTATTTAAATTGTATTTGTACTATCAAAGTTACAGGATGTTCCTCATAATAGAAAAATAGCATATTAAAATTTAAAAAAAATGAAGGACTATACAAGTAGATACTCCCGTTATTATTTAAGAAAGAAGATTTTTCTCACCCCTGATTTGGCCTTTGCATTTTTCAGCCAACATTTACTTATAAAATATTGATTCTTTCTTTAAAATATATATATATTTTTTTTTCAATTTTCTTTATTTGGTTTATATATTATATAGAACATACATATATAAATAAACACGAGCAACTACGTAAAAAATACATAAATAAACATTATAGTTTATACTTAATGCTCCTGTGTAGAATTTCAACTAATATTCTAAAAATCAATCTTTAAAAAAACAACAGTAAACATGCAAATTAACAATCATGCTCAATATTTGTTAAAATTTCTTAACACCCTTTTTAAAATACTCATATGATTCCGTGAAGTCGATGGAAGGTGCAGAATTTCTTCTCCTGCAAAATTCCATCACTCACATCCTAATTTAGGAATTTTCATTGTGATGGAAACCTAGCGAGCTGAAGCTGCCAAGATGATACCTCTCAATTCATCCTCCTGAATAGGCGGATAGTTAGTTAGTCGGCTGGCGATGAGGGCTTTACAATTAAGAATTGCAAAGTCCAGAGCCCGTGTTACTTCAGAGGTTCCACGGTTCTTCTTAGAAATTCCAAAAAGAACAAGACCTTCAACATATTTTTCTTCCCCATTCGTCAACCCTTTAATACTATCTGTGGAGATTTGCAACTGCACGGTAAACTTCTCATTTATTTCCCTCAGAGAAGACCCTATTTTGCTTTTCCAACCCATAGGGAGGCCCAAACCCTTACTATGCAGCTCCCAGAGTCTATTCACAGCTGCATCAAAATTTTGGCGGACCATCTTAACGTGCCACGGGCATGGCATTAAAGAATATATTGAAGAATTAACAAGTGGAAATCTTATTCTACCATTGTCGAGCAATTCTTCTGAATTAAAATTATAAACTTTTAAAATATCTCGTGCGATTGCTTGTTTATCAAAAATTGAGTGGTCCTTTAAATTTATAAAAAATAACTTTTTATTTATATTTTGTCGAATTTTATCAATGGTTAAGACATTTATAAATGTTGGGGTGAGCATCCAAATTATTCTCTGAGCTGAGTCCCAAACTGGAGAGATTAAAGGTGTAATTTTGTCCTCATCATAACCCAAATGTACAGTTCTCGGTTCACTATACTTCTGGAGTTGGAGTACATTTTCGGGACGATACGAGATAGTTGGGCTACTCCACCACATATATGGGATCTTGGTCTTTTCATTGCTTCTTATAAAAAACTATTAAGCCATTTGTCTTCTTCAAAAAAAGCTTTTTCAGCTAGTTCCGGACTTGCTGTAGCCTTATATAAAATTAAAGGTACTACCAAATTGTTATAAAAGTTAACTCTTTTTTGAAGGTTGAATCTTTTCCAATAAGAAATTCTTTTGTTGACGGAGGTCCGAATCTCGTACCAGTTATCTTTATGAATACCACTGCAATTCCATTTTATATCCAAAATTTCCACCATATTTCTAACTTTACAACTTCCGACTTTAAGATACTCTTCTGGGTTCTAGGAGCCTAAAGGTAAACTAGAGGTCTTATGTTTATTCATAGCCAGTCCTTTTTTTTCATTAGCTGAGACTCAGTATTTAACCTCTACGGTTAAACTTACATCATCTGCATACATATCAATAATATGCTGAGATCCCTCAAAGCTAATCCCAAAGCCTCTGTACCTCTTTGTAACAACTAAAACGAGTTCTTCAATTGCAGCTATGAAAAGAAGTGGAGCTGAGGAGCATCTTTTCTAAAATGATTGGCTGGATTTCTTTTCCATCCAATAAGATCGTCAAAGTGCCGTTATATAGTTATGTTGTTTTTGCAAAAGTAAGCAAAAATGTTATCTTCTCACCTAAAAAATTGTTGTTGCAAAAAATTTCAGAATTTTTTTTTTCTTGGCCTTTATTTGGCATTCATATGTTATATAACAAAAAAAAACCCACGAAAATGCAACAATAAATGCTACATTTTCCACCATAGGATAATGAAAATTATATGAAAACATACTAGTCTTGCTCTTTCCTTGACCTTAGGACTCACAAAATATGCTTTGCCTTTGTATGGATAGCATTAACTTTTTGACTATCAATAGGAGTGTCCAAAAATTTGCCTGTTGCAGGTATAAGGTTTCAATCTTTGGACCCAAAATTCTACACTTGGAGACATTTTATTTTTGATCAAAATAGTCACTCCTCAATTCTGATCCACTAAGTAACTATTAAAAGATGAATAACTATCCGGTAAAATAAAATTATTTTACAAGTTACATCGAGTATCAAAAAAATACAATTTTATCAGGGATATCTAGAAACTTCAATGGTTAGGACAGATTAAATTTCCGTTTGCGACTTTGTAAAGAGTCTACATTCAAAGATAATACCGAAACTATTAAAACAAAAAATGTTTTTGAGGTTGAACCACTTCATTTGGGATCTGGTGTGTCTGTAACAGAGTTATTTTTGTATTATATGCAGACTTTGATATTGTCTATAACACATTTTTCAAAGAGATATCTGAAAGAGATTCTCTAATTTAAAAAAGAGTTTTTTGGGTGTTTCCATTGGAGGTAAACAACGTTTAATTGACCTTTATGCATATGATCTTACACTGATGGTAGAGGGAAATTCAGTAAAGTAATGAAAAGAATCGAGATTTTACTCTTCTATTTTGATAAATTTTCTCTATTTTCGGGGGAAAAAATCAATTCGGAAAAGACTTCCATTCTTCCTATTGGTAGATGGTGCGCTGGGCCTCCCATAACGATTGGAGGATGTAAAGTAGTTGAAAGAGTAAATATTTTAGGAATAGAATGGGAGATAAATGAACCTTCTTTATCTAACTTTGTGAAGCTAAACTCTCAAGCCCACAAGTGGTGTCAGGCCTGGAGAGGATTTAACTTGCAAAAGAGAGTAGACCTATACAACACCAAATTAATTGCTCAAATGATTTAGGTGGCCACAGCTCTACCATCGGTAGGCGAGAGGCTCTTAAAGGAAGAGGAAGGGTGGCTGTATAGATTATTTGATAAAAGATACGTACCTGCCCTGAAGAGACCTCGGTCTCAACTAGGAGGAGGACTAGCACTACTTTCAAATATTTTACCAAAGATTTATATAAAGATTTTCATATACCTCACGTCCAAACCTCAGTTGGAATGGAGGAGATTCATCACAGAGTCATCCGTCTATAAGATGTTGATGTTTGGTACGGATTATTCCATCGATGCAGTGGCATTGCACTCCATGGACTGGGCAGCTGCACAAAAAATTATATGGAGTAAATCACCTGTGTTTGATTCCAATAGTACAATTGATGTCATACGCCAAAATGCAAACAAGAAGCCATTCTTTAAGAACCTCCAAAAACAACCGAGAGAGCTGGAAACTATTGCCATCAGTGAGGACGTTCTTACATTTCATGATATGAATCACGAATCTATTCTGAACACTGGAAGATTTTACTACCCTCTGCAAAGATCATCAAAGTGGCATCTTCCGCTTACTCCTTTGTATTTGAAATTTAATTTTGAAGTTTTTAAATCTCCTGTTGCGTGTCTTATAACTAAGGAATATATAAGGAGCTTAGTTCTTCCTCAAACATGAGAGAGGAGGATTATGCGTTCTCTGAAAGGTATCAATGACGGTCGAAAATTCACCTCACAATTTCAGATATCGACTAGGCTAATTAGTTTTTATCAATATTGTAAAGACTGTGGAAGAATATATAACGATGTCAAACACGCTTTTGTTTCCTTCCCACTTTTGAAAATTATAAAGGATTTTATATTTCTTAATTCCGAGTATATTTTAAATTTTGAGGCAAGATATTGGGAAGCATTTCTGCTATTTGGTATTTCTTCTAACAGGAAGCAGAGTTCGGAAGAGGAAAAAACAATTAGTGTGGCTGTCAGTAATTGCAAAGCTTTTATTGCTCAACAGCTCACCGAAGATAGGGTAATTGACCGAAGAAATATAAGGATTATCTTAATATCGGCTGCAGCTAGATACACCGCTTTATCTCTGGGGATACCCCAATCGCAAGACTCATCGCGGAATTATGCCGCCGAATTAATTAGATATTTTCCATCGAATCACTTCAGTATGAACGTACCCTTAAAATGATTATTCGGCAAAATAAGAGGTATAGGAATGAAAATATGGATTAAGTTGGGTGTTTCTTTTCCTGTTTTATTTATTTGGGTTGTTTTTGTTTTTTTTTTTGTTGTTGTATTATTTATTAAGTACATTGTGTTACAGTATTTGATTATGTATATGTGATTATGTGAGACGTATTCTTTGTTAGTTTGATTATTTAATTGTTTTTGATTTTGTAGGTCTTTTAGAGGGAAATTAATTTTTAACTAAAATGTTAAATGATGTTTTTTTAACAAACGCAAATTTCCTTTTATTTTTTTTCATTTTTGTACATGAAAAATATTTATAAATAAAGACCTTGCTGTAAAAAAAAAAAAAAAAAAAAAAAAAAAAAAAAGGGTTATTAGTTATGAGGGTTTTTATTTATTTATATGTAGATAAGATTTTTAAGAGATTTAGAAACCAAGGACAGAACTCCTCTATTTAAACCCAAGCTGATAAAAAAATAGTTAAGCTGTCTTGCAATATAGAAGTTGTAATCATCCTTAGATGACGAGGATACTTTAATGTCCTGAAGACATATAGTATTTGGATAAAATGATAATAATCTTTTCATTAAAGCATGGTGTGATAAGCGATTCTTGGCCCCTCTCGTATTTAGCGACAAGATCTTTCCAATGCCCATATTCTTTTCAATATTGCATTTATTAAAACTACTATTTCATTTGAATATCAGTCACTTAATGAGTTGAATCGTTTTTCGTCTTCTCCCTTTGGTTCCAAGTATTGAGGTTTGAAATTGGAATGCTATTTGAATAAAGTATGTTCCTTTTGTTTAATGATTGAGATCTGGTTCGAGCCAAGGAAACCACATGCTCCTTTAGAGAAGATTTTTTAAGCTTAATAGTGTCTTGAATAATTGTAGATGACTTTAACCCATCAACATACAAGGTAACCTTCCCATCAACACCTTCTGATTCCTCCTTATCACAACCATTAGAAATGTAGGCTGCTGCTTCGTTTATGAGCAAGTTTTCTTCGCTTGTTTTTGTCGACAAAAATTATATATTATCATCAATAATGTAACTTTCTTGAACACATTATTAATTAACAGGAACAGGGAAGTAACACTATCAGCTATTTTATCACAGTCTTTGGTGAACAAGATTTTACCTCCATGTTCGGATCTCCCGATTCTTGAAATCATCCACGACTTATAGTAGCCAACAGACATTGTTTTTTCCTTGCAAGCAGAACTATACCCTAACATAAAACAATTTCCACATTTCTGAGGAATTCTAATGATTCAATCTCCGCCACTAAATGTATCAAAGAAGGGACGGGACTTGGATTTCCTTTTTTTTTCTTTTTTTGATTTATACACATATATACAAAACATAAGATATTATAATTTGAAATTGCTAGGATGAATTGTGTTGTATTAACATAAATAAGCACTTTAGTATAAAATTAATACTCCTAGCTAAGATCAGTGTAACATTTCGACAATCAAAAAGGCATAAAACAATCATACACTAAGTATTATAAAACATAAAAATCAATCCATTGCTCTCCCTCGATGAAAGCGTTTATAACTTTAGACAATTGTTTTTAATGTAATTCTATATCTTGTTGAATCTGACAATTTATATTTGACAATATCAATAACAAGGTCCCAGGAATCACCACCTATCCTTTGTATTTTCAATACAAAAGCTCCATATCTTGCTGTAAAAGACAAAACTATTGCTCTTAGTTTTTACCTAAGAATTGGTTCTCCACTTACAAATTTATTATCAATAAGGGCCATGGCACTCAAAAGAACGAAATGCGTTCTCTATTTTCTGCACTTTTTCGTATTTGCGTTGTAGACAAGCCAAACAAAATTGTTGCATTTAAGGTATTAATGGATTTCCCTTTACATTGATGATTAAATCCAAACTTGTATAATTCCAATGCTTAAATCTTGAATCATTAAAGTAGTGGATAAATTTACAATGCGAAAAGAGTTGGCCTCACAAAAAAGTTCTAACATATATATTGCACTCCGTTCTCACACACTTTTACAGTGACGTACTTGAGTTTTATTTCGAAAAAATGGTCTCCATCTCTAGCAAGGATGAGTTTGCGGCAATTTATTTCAACTTTGAACGGATTGTCATTTAGTTATAATGAGTGGACGATAAGGTCTGTCCAAATTAATGCTGTGTACTTCACTGGGATTGAATTTCAAAACCTCTATTGTAATTAAAGCACGATGGCCTGGATGCATTTGGTCTTTACTTAACATACATGTTTTATCAATTCTTTGAGCAAATAGAAAGAAGTTTTTCCATCCTTTAGATTCATTAACTGTCCTATCTGATATAGATTCAAAATACGATCGTAAGTCTTTTTTAAATTTGAGTTGGGAGGTCCACTATATGATATAAAAGGTTGATCATTTTCATTATTAACATTACCTTCCTTTAGGTTTGTCTTTACAACACTACTATAAGACATTGTTTTCACTTTATTTGCCGTTATCTTATTGGCAACAGCGATTCTAACTAAGGAACTAAGGAAAACCGTGTCCTTGTCCTTACCCTCGAGAAGGGGTCTTATTTATAATGAGGAATATCTAGTACATAATGAGCAAGTTAAAAAAAAATCCCCACAATCAATATGGTAACCCTAACAAATTGAAGAATGTTTTGGAGGAGATAAAAAACTACGCTCATGACGTTTCATTATATCATCTACAATCAGCTGTGACAAGGGAGGAAGGAGATAAGGATTTAAACAAGGACATTATCTTAAGTCGATTTTCAATTCTATTCTGAGTCCAACAAAGACTTGCAATTATAACTTTGACACAAATCCTCAAGGTTACTCCCCGTCTTTTATGAGCACACACGAATACTCAGTCAGGTTTTGAATATCATTGAATCCATTTAGGAAAGGAAGTTTTCAACTTCGGAATTAAATAATAATGACAACTGCTAAAGAAAAGAAAAATCATTTTTCAAAATACCAATTCCAAAAAAAACCGTTCATGCTAAAAAATTAACAGGTTTACGTCAGTGCTTATTTACCTCTCTCGCTGCGTTACCGTTGCTAACACAAAAATACCTTATGTATTTTGTTGTTAGCTATCGATTCCCTCCTCTCGCTTGATACGGCATGGCTATTTCATAATGCATTATTTTTGATAAATGAACAAAGTTATTCAATACTTATGGTTCGTTTCCAAAAGAACAGGAACACAATTGCTTGTTGATCCCTTGTCGTTTATATAATATATATGTTGCCCATTTTATTATTTCTATGTAGAAATTTTGGCTATTTCTTCATAGAACTATATATAATAACTACTCTTTTAATAGAATATTACTAAGCAATATTACAATACAGTATCGAATAAAATACTATGTAGATGTTAATTTTATGTCATTCATTTTAAAAATGGCGAAGAAAATAATATGAGAGTGATAGTCTGGGAGTACATAAGAGATAAATGGCAGTTGGTATAATTGACTTATTTGGCTAATTATCAGATGATTTCGGACCTCTTTTTCTATTTCTTTTTGATGAAAGGTTGTGTAATACAATAAAGGTAACAATCTGCCCTTGAGGAATCAGCTGGGCGATAATTATTACTAGAGGTTTCTTTCATATCAATAAATTGCATGAAGAAAAGGAGGAATTCTCGATCGTAAAAGTGTTGACAATGCTATTTATAGACTCAGGAGTGGGATGAACTAAGAAAGAGAGCACGCTGATTCGGAAATCAAAGATAGAGGAAAGCCTCCTACTCAGACAAAAAGGAAGAAAATCAAAAGAAAAAAGATTAAAAAATGACCGAATTTACCACCAAAAACCTTCAATGAAAACTCAACGGAACTCTTATGAATTGACTATTTAAAAATAGAACTATTCAATAAGGAAAACAAAGGAACATTATTTTTGTGGAATGAATACAAATGAATTGAAGACAATAATTGAATTTATTTATGAGTGGATAATTTAAAACTTGTCCCAGTTTTTCTCTCAGTTACCTGAATTTTGAAATATCTTTCCCGAATTAATATAATTCCAGATATTTCAGAATTCAGATGACTTAGCAAAAAACAGAGATCAGTTTTGGATTCTGCTTTCAATGACAAATTCCTTTTTTGGCTTGAATTTGTTTATAGATAATGTGAGACTAATTGACCTTATACATATATACCTCTGCACCATTGACGTAATAATCTTTTCCAAAAAAATTTAACTTTAACATTTTTCAAAACGGTATAATTTTGTCTTTTGTCACTTTTCTTTAATTTATTTGTCAAATTTGGCATTTATAAAAAAAAAACACATTGCTAAACATTTGTGAAAATCCCCTCCCCCAACGAATAATCCTAGAAACGACCTTGGTCCATAGTCACGTAACATTGCTTTTATCCATGATTTAAAAATTAGCTTTTTCTTCGAGATTTTAAATATTTATGTATATTAATCGTGACTACTGCTTACAACGGATGATGTTTAAATGAATAAATTACTTTTTCCGGCATCGATATTCCTTTTTTTATAAGATAAAGACCGTATTTTCGACAATGAGTCGATGCTAACTCGCACAGGATCGGTGTATGTCATTTGTAAACTGTTTTCTTCTTACAGCTTTAGTATATACAAGAACAACTTTTGTTCTATGTACATGTGTAGTACTATGTTTTAAAGCAATGGTAAGGAGGACCATAGAATAATAGGAAAAACGTGCGAGATAGTTGAGGGGCATTAGTGTGATAGATTTGATTGATTGGACGTAGTATGTACTGTAGTTCAAGAAAAAAAAGACCAGCCATATGTTCTCATTAAATTAATTTTGTTATTCTTATCCGTAAATATTCAAGCAAAAGATATCTCCAAATATTAGGGATGAGTGGATCTAAAAATTTGATGTCATGTTCCGTTCTAAATCTAAAAAACGAGTTCGAATGATCACAAAAGCCGTCCCACAGAACGATCTTTGTTAAATATACATATGGATATGAACCAATGACATTATCATCAATCAATGTTGACTATCTTGGACCTAATGTTTATGATAATAATTGGATTGGAGGACGGAGGTGCTTTACAATAATATTAGTGAAAATGATGTTGTCTTGACGGCGTTGTAAAATTTGGTTTTTTTTTTTTAATGATCGATAACAAGAACGGTACAAGATGTATTTAAGCTCATGTTAGGAACTAAAACAACCCTACTGGATATTTGAGTATCTAAATAAGTTTGCATCATTTCCAGGGTAGGAAACAGTATAAAGTTTTGCTTACAAATCTAGTTCCTTGAATATTTTCCTCGAGTGAAGTTCAAGTCCTCAAAAAATACAAGATACGAGACCAAGACTAATATAAAGCCTTTGATTATGTAATCGAGTCGAGTTGCAAGTATCGAGTCCAAATTACCATCTCTGTAATACTTTCTTACATACCGTATGTTGTCTTTTTTATTTCTTTTTTGAACCTTTAAATGTTCTTTTCAACATTTTCTTCTTCTTATGCATAATGGCCAGCATTTTAAAAGTATATTTTATTATTAATTTTTAACAAAAAAAAAAAGTTTAATTGCATAAAATAATTAAATGTCATGTAATGAAGATTGCTTTAATCTATTGACAATAGGAGAACTAATTATATTAGTTTCTTATGTCTAAGAATATTGATTTATCCCTTCATTTCATGTGAAAATTAAATATTACAACGTCAAAAGATATGATTGACAGCATTAAGGAATTTTCTGGCAAAAGTTTCGACATTTCTTATATGTTATTAGAGATCTTCTTCCCTTGATCAATAAAAATATCATACCTAATAGACTCTAGATTATTACCGAAACTAGAAGATTTGTATGTTATTACAGGCTCCTAATTCTTACTGATATATGGGTGCTATATAAATTAAAAAGATAAGGGGATTAGTCGTGGGGGTAAATTAAACGTATAGAAAATTAGTGATTCTCTTCCAGCTGGTGTCTAATAAATAATAATCTATATTATAATTAAGAAAATATAGTTTTTAATATAAAATAATGAAAGTACTCAGAACAACAGTAACTCCTATGTGTTTTTTGTAAGCTGTTGATTTATCTACTTTTCTTCCTTTACTTATTCATCTTCTCAACATTGATCTCAATATATATCTTACTTATCTGTAAATATTACTAATATTAAATAGAGAAAGAGTTTTAGATGATAACGTATGTATAAAATCTTTTAAAAAACAATAAGGGGATCTGAACAACCATCCTCTTTCCCCTCGGATATGTCCTTTTTTCATCTTGGCCGAAGCGTTCAGGAAAGTACAATATATTCCTAATTTGTCCACTTCTTTTTGGGTTAAGGAGATTTTCATTCGATTAAAAATAAAATTAAAATTAAAAATTGGGAAAGACCAATAATTTTAGCACAAAAACCAGAAAATACACCACAATTTTAAAAATACTTTCTTTTTAATGTCAAAATGCATGCAATTCCATCAGTCAGTTACCAATCGGTCCTCATATTTTGGAAAGAAAAATAAGGTCACTCATGTAATTGACCATTTCTCATATGATTTTTGGTATTTTTATATTTCTCTTTTCGAAGGAAGGATGTATAACTAGTGGAGAAAGGAACCTAGGAAGGACAAGGGGTCATTAGGAGGTGTATTTTCTTTTTCTCTAGGATAGACAAAATGTATTTTTTTAATATTTCGTCTGATTGAAACAAAACAACTTTCTTCTTCAAGAGAAAAAGGTGATACTAGATGTTATGAATCGCGACGAAAAGAAGACTAGACGAAATTTTTACATCCTTGGATTAAATTTTGATAGGTTTTGGTTGTGACTTCAGGAAATGAACTCTTGTTGAAAAAATTATTCCCTCGCCGGATTAATAGGACATCATTATTTGTCCCAAATAAACAGACTTTATGTTTACTTTTTAAACTTACTCTAAAAAACAACCCAGAAGAACAATTTTCACTGTATGTTAAAAATTTATATAAATATGACAATTTGTACTTTATAAGCCTCATTGAACATTAATCAGCTTATTTTTCATCAAAAAAATATCATAATTGAATCTTAATTATTCACAAATATTTACTGAACATTAATTAATTTTCTTGTTATAATCGTCGCCATGACATCACTAATCATACGACAAAACTTGTCATACATAATTGAAACATGTTAAAATTGTAAATGAGATGGTTTCAACAAATATAATCACTTTTACCCCTTGAGATATGGATACCGGTTCTAAGATGTTACGCCCCGGACAGTTTCGCACTGGGAAATTTGGCCCTGTAGAAGTTTAGCCCTGCGGAAGTTTCGCCCTCATAAATGTATCATGTATCTTCCACATATAATTTAAGATTTTGGAAATGAGCCCCCCCCAAATTGAAGTCATATGTAATGCATTTTTGCATTCATTAGTTGCACCTTCTAAAAAGAGTTCGAACCTAGTTTTTTTTTAAAACCGTTATACTACTGATACAAGAGAAAGGAAGAAGAAACTCTATCAACAAATAAATAATCATGAGATGAAGTCTTAATTTATCATATCGGGCAGAAGATTGCTGATGGGAGGCTTTTCAGGAAGGACCTCTACCAATAAGGAGTACAACAGATCTGGCACCAGAAATTGCATTATGCACTTCTTCGTGAAGCAACAGACCACTATCAGTGATCACATCAATGACTCGGACTGGTCCACAGGGCTTCTACAACAGATCCGGTTGTACAATTTCTACGAGTTAAAGCTGAAGCAGGGCTTCTTGAGGCTATTAAGAAGCGCTACTCCAGTAAGTCCTTGTGCCTCTTCTTGACGCTCCAGCAGGTTGTGTCTCCTTTAGGAAGAGAAGATCTCCGTGGAAGCCAATGTGTCATATGGACGACAGGTGGCTTGTGTAGGATCCCAAGGACGTGTATCTTATAGTAAAAATAATAACTGGCATTGTCCACGTCCTGTTCGTCTTCATCCAGGAGGAGGCGAGGGGTGTTTCAAGCCACAGATAAAGCTCGGATTCTAGAGCATCTCAACTCCTACATCTACGGCTTGAATAAAAGGTCCCAACAAGAGTGCTCACATTCACATGGGCTCCCTGAGACAACGCAATCAATCTTCCTCTCCTCTTTCTTTGCCTATTCCCGACAATCATTAAAGTTTTAAAATTGGTTCAGAACTAACAATTTTCATAAAATGTGTCATGTAGGATTTAAATCCAAACACATCTTTTCATTCCATCGTTAGGTCTTGAAATGTAATTGCATCGTTTACATTGGACTCCTATTAATAAAATAATTTTTTGAAATGGTTGTTTTTATTAGTTTGTACAATCCAGTTATAAAATCGTTCATATAGAACTGGCGTTATCAAAAAAAAAGCCAAAATGTTAGATGACTTAGTCAGAGGTGTGGAGTTGGATTCGAATGTTTCTGATCAAATATGTTTAACTCCACCTAGTCGGAGTAATTAAGTTATCAATAGCCGGAGACACGGAGCTTAAAATTGTTGCTGTATCTTAATGAATAAGGTGGACTCTTTTGTTAAAATCTTAATAAAACTTATTTTCATTTTAATTGCTCTACAATTGCAAAAGTAATACGTATGCAGGTATAGTTATTATATTTTCATTCAGTAACTATTATTAAAGTTTCTTTATTTTCCTCATCATCTTCAGATGAATTTTTGGAACATTTTGATTTGCTTATTGTATAACTGACGTTTTTCGTCTGATGGTATTAAGATATTTTTGAAATCTGCAATCAAAACATGGTTTTTCTTTACTTTTATATTTTTAGTAGTAATGGATTCAGCTATTTCGGGATCCTCTTCCACTATCTAGCCAATTATTTAATTGGTATAGTAAAATTATAACTGTGTAAAATACTTCAATTTAAGGCAGTCAATTATTTGCTTCAGAGCTCACAAATTCAATATTTGCTATGTATTGTTATTGACCATAAGTTAGACTTATGTTCTACAGGAACCATCCTAAAGTGGAGTACATTTCAAATACATTATTAATGATAACCAAACAATCTGGTTAGTTCATGGTTATAAGTGGAGTAAGTGATATGGGTACCTTATAAAAACGAGAAGAGGCGGTCTAAAGCTGGTGAATGACTGCAATCACATCTATAGAGTAGCTTATAAAATATCGCACAAGACTCATTGGAAATGCGAGCGAGATGGTTGTAGAGGTCGAGTTCATATTATTATGGAAAATAAAACTCCCATCATAGTAAGATGTATGGCGAATTTATATATTATGTATATTCTTTAGTCTATTATTTGTGTTCAACACAACAATAATATGCCCAATTTTGTTAATAGCAATACTCAAGAACATGTAAAATTAAAATCCTCCCTGTAGCAATACTTACTATGTCTATGTTCATTCAAAATTATTTATTTGTGTTCCTTCTTCCTCTTTTCCATCAGCTTAAGTACACAGGTGAAAAAACGGTTTGAATTCATTATATTAAGAACCAACAATTATTTGGTATTAATTACTCAAATGCCATAATTTCATAACTAATTACAAAGGACTTCAAGTTGAAGTAAAGGAAGACCTTAACTTATATACAGAAGATATATTTATGCTATAATATATGTATGAGGGCGAAACTTTCCAAGGCGAAACTGCACAGGGTGTAACTTCCGGTCATGACAGTTACCGATATCCTTGTGCCGATTGTATAAAAATAAGAAGGATGACTCAATGTTTGACATTCATAGTCAGGTTAACTTGCTGTTATCCAAAATTTGACAATTACATTTTATTTACGATATTAAAAGTACTAATTTGACGAAGGATAATTTCACACATTTTGCCAAAAAATGATATATTTGACTGCATATTTTAATCCAGTTTAAAATTGCTGCAGTGTGTGGAAGCAAACTGTTAAAATGTTCTCCCGGAGTAAACCTCTTCAAGTTACTCTGACTATAAAGCCTAACATAAATTTTCATGTTTTACTTCCTCCCGATGTATTGTTAGAATAACAACTATTGAAATAAGAATAACAAATTGTTACACAGGATATGGTTTAAAAAGTAAGAAAACGTACAGTATGTCAGATGGTCTAAAGACTTGAAACTCGACGTAATAACACACTCAAAGGGTCGAGACTTGACTTTGACTGGAAACCTAATTGTAAAAATTAAGGCAAAGGTTTCTAGTGAGAGCAGTTAGAATGGTTCAAAGATTTACTATCTTCAGGAGTTATCTACAAACATAAACAAACAAATTTTGTCTATAAAGTTTTGGATACGAACAACCATTTGCGAGATGGAAGCCAAATAAAATAGGGTATGAGCTCTTCTTGACACCGGAACGGAATAATCTGAAATTGCTGGTCTCTTTATCTGGTCCTTAGGCCTCGTATCCCAAGTCAAAAATCTGAATGATGACAACCAAAGACTTGGAAGAAAGTCTGGCTCGGATGGGCACAATAAAAAGAGGACTTCGGAGTCCATGGACCACATCAAGGCTGTCATTCAGAATTCTCCCACATCTACGTTGATGAGTTTTTACAAAAACTTCAGGATGGACCCAAAGGCTAGAAGAACAGCCATTAGGAATAAAGGGCCGTTCTCCAATGAAAAAAGCAATAGCTATTGCCCCGTACAAGCAAAAGGCCTAGTGCCGTCATGGAAAAGCTTCTTCTCATATGGATGAAGCATAATCCGTCCATTGTCCGAATCTTCTCTAACAATAAGCTCTGTACTGT
This sequence comes from Lepeophtheirus salmonis, assembly GCF_016086655.4. Classification (NCBI taxonomy): domain Eukaryota; kingdom Metazoa; phylum Arthropoda; class Copepoda; order Siphonostomatoida; family Caligidae; genus Lepeophtheirus; species Lepeophtheirus salmonis. The sequence continues at coordinate 41,537,429 of NC_052131.2, forward strand.
CGATCAGTCCGGAAAAGCACAGAACGACTGTTATTAAGCCTACTGTGTTGATACGGTGCTCCCATCAATTCTACAATGCAGAACACTTCTGTCATGATGCTCAGGATCGTTTGATCTGATGGCAAAAGAAAGCCATCCCATTGGTTTCCTAAGGGCGTCAAGATCTGAGCCAAAGAGTACGTAAAGGTCTTAATATTGGTGGTATTGACATAGCAGAAGTCAAATTATTCTCAGGGTAACTATGTATGATAGCCGGACTCGGCACCCAGGCATTAGGTCATGACGACCTAGACACGGTGTCGCAACAACTTGGCCAACATTTAGCTTTCGATAATGTTGCAACCCTCTATCCTAGACTGAACTCTCTTAAACTCCACAACCAAGTGTTGAAAACTTGAAAGCTATTGTAGAGAAACCTTGGACGATATACTCCCGATTGAGGCCATGATTGACACCGATGGAGCCCACTTTGAAAAATAATTATGCATCAAAACAAAACTGTCTCTACTTTTTGAGAAACTTAAAGCGGTTTTTTTACAATTTTCTAACCCCCAACTGTATTTTGTATTTTTAATGTTTACAAATAAAAAATTAATTGAATATCAGGTAATAAAAATTGCTATGATCTATTGAGGAAAGTGGAAAAGTAACATTTCTGTCTTATGTGGAAAATATATTAATTTATTAATATATTTAGTTAAAAATAAATATTTCGATGTCGAAAGATATGATTTACATTTCAAAGGAATTTTCTAGCAAAAGTTCCGACAATTCTTATGTGTTATTAGAGATCTTCCTTTGATACAAGTGATAAACATGAATGCCTAATAGACTCCATATTATTACCGAAACTAGAAGATTTGTATGTAGTTACAGGTGTCTTCTATTAATTGTTACTGATGTAGACATGAGCGCTATATCATTTTTAAAAGATAAGATGATTAGTCGTGGGAGTAAATTAAACGTCTAGAAAAGTAGTAATTCTCTTCCAGCTGGTGTCTAATAAATAATGATCTAGCTTTTTTTTAAATATATTTTTTAGAACATAAGTTACTTGATTTCCATGACATAATAATATTTAGAAAGTATTTTTGATAAACATAATTTTAAAATGCTATTTCAATAAACTCATTGATTGGAGATTTTTATCTTATTTATTGGTTTTATGTTATTATAATTCATAAATACATAACAATGGTATAATACAAGTACTCAGAACAACAGTATGTGTTATTTCTCAGTTGTTGATTTATCTACTCTCCCCCTTCACTTATTAATGTTTTAAACAAGGCTACATTGTGCTCAATATCTATTTTACTTATTTGTAAATATTACTAATATTAAAGAGAAAGAGTTTTAGATAATGACGTAATGAATAGGGTATGTGAACAACCATCCTCTTATCCCCTGGATATGCCTTTTTTTTCATCTTGGCCGAAGCGTCCAGGAAAATAATAATGTATTCCGATATGTACCTACAGTTTTTTTGTGGGCTAAGGAGATTTTGATCCGATTAAAAATAAAAGTCAAATTAAAAATTAGGAAAGACCAAAAATTCTAGCACAAAAACCAGAAAATACACCACAATTTTATAAATACATTATTTTTAATGTCAAAATACATGTAATTCCATAAGTCAGTTACCAATCGGTCCTCATATTTTGGAAAGAAAAATAGGGTCACTCTTGTAATTGAGAATGTATCATACGATTTTGGGTCTTTCTATATTTCTCTTTTCGAAGGAAGGATTGAGAGAGGGATTAAAGTTTAATGTATAACTAGTGGTGAAGGAACCTAGAAAGGACAAAGGGTCATTAGAATGGGTATTTTCTTTTCGCAGGACTAAATGAATTATTTCTTTTTAATATTTCGTCTGATTAAAACAAAAAAAAAAAAATGCTTGACGAAAAGAAGGCCAAACTAAATGTGACTAAGACAGAACAATTGCTGCATGAAGTTTCTGCTTGAACTATTTTTCCTAAATTTAATGCAGGTGTGTTTGAATGTTCCATATAGAAAGACATATCCATTTGCTATATAGTATAATATTGAATTGAAGTTATTTCTAAAATAAAATGGTTGTTTATGGTAATATTATACATGGAAGTCATTTTGTTTTCAGCCCCCCACATACTTGAGTCATAGATCTTTCTTCTTATATAACTTTTATACACATATAGTTCCTAGTGTTATATTTGTAATTAGATACATTTTCCTTTGGCAATTATTTGTACACAAACATATCAATCGATATCTGTGGTAAGTAATTAGTTGTTTTTTTATGTCAGAAGAAGGTTAAACACAATATATTCAGGGCCTATTTTACTCTGCTTTATTATTATATATAATAAAAGAAAAATGACTACTGGCGCCATCTTTGTCTTTTTGAAATTATTCATTAGTAGTTTGCTTTATATTTGTTTATTACGACAAACTGAGTACATCTGCGCCATCTTGCGGATATTGATTATTATTATTTTTTTTTGTACAGAACTACAACAACTTTACTCTAATTAACTAAATTTCTCTAAATAAAGTACAAACATTTGATACAAAAACAAAAAAGTAATAACACCTCCAAAGTTAACAAATCAAAATGATAATTTTTACATATTTTAGCATGTCAATTTAAACATATAAAAAACCATAAACACTTTTAAAATAAAATAATTAAGACTGTTTTGGTTGGGGGTCAATATAAAGAAAACAAAATGACTAGTTCTTGAAAATATTCTATATTTTTTATATACTATTTGCGTTATTCTATCTCTGTATTTTTCCGTGTCACATAATTCAGACAAAAAATGATTTGTAGTTTCCCTGTCGGATTTACAAAAGAAGCAAACCCTATCTTCAGGAGTACTTCCATGAATATTTCCCATAGTAAGTGTGTTTGTTATTACCCTGTATCAGAACCAATACATATGTTGAAAACTCGAACAAATTGTTAGACATAGCCCCAAAAATCTCGTAAATGTGAGCCTTCTCTCTAAATGAATCCCTCTATCTTTGACGTTATCATCAATTTGTATAAGTCGAATCGACTTGTTGGTCATTCCTCTCATAACGTTAAATAAGGAATCCCTTTGACCAATTTGTCTTCTACTCACCGTAATTAATTTTAAAATTCTTTTCCGTTCCATTTCCTCAGCAAAGGACATTTTGAGTTCGGTATTAAAATTTTCTCCAGTGAAGTCAAGCTTTTTCTAGATGGACATACAACATAAGAAAATATTAAAACGTTGATTATTTAATATAGGTTCCTGGCATGTCATTAAGGGAAGTATTTCCGTACAGATATCATTGCTTTTTTTTCGCAACTTCGTTCCAAAAAGCCCCTTGTGATTTTAAGATCCCAATTATTTCTTTTGGTCCCTTTTCTCGAAATTCGTCAAATGAAGGTAACTCTCTACTTCTATATTTTTTCTTAATTGTTTTGATGCACGTGCATTCTTCATTCCTCAAACGTCTGAACCATGTCTCTGATAAAGATAGAAGAAACTATGTAATACTATATTTTTTCCTTTTTGTTTGCAACTAAAAATCCAATGTGTTTCATGTAAAACTGATTGTGGAAGGCAGCAAATTGATAACTTTTCTTCTAATACTGATATTTCCTGTGATAATATTGAAATATAAGACTACATTGAGCAAATGTCTTAAATCATTAATTTAGTTAACATTCTGAGAAATTGTATATGATTATTTTGCAAAATTCTTTAAAAGTTGAGATGATTGATTAAAATTTTATTCATCAAATATACTTTTTAGAAAGTTAGCCGAGGAATGGATAAGTTTAAATTGTGTACCCAGTAGATTACATTCGGTGAAAGGGAAGAAAATATTTAGTCTGTGTTGAATGTGGAAAAGATCTTTTGAAAATTACTACAGGCTCTGTTTTTAAAATTTTTATATTTGCATGAAGAATATTCATCGAACAAAAATAGTAGGTTACATACATCAGATAGAGGATAATTAGTAATACAGTTCGAATAAATCCAAAAAAAAGAAGAGATTAGACCCAATTCTTCATACTTTTTAGGACAAATAATTCAATTACCTTCCACACATTATCCTTCTCCGGTCGCACCAAAGCAGAAAATCCGCGCATAACTCTTCTATCATGCTTGCACACTTCTTATTATAAGGTGTAATTCTTAACAGATGCGTTATTTTAGGAAAGATAAGAAAGTTCCAAATATTAATTCTCCCAGGCAGGTTCCTCCCAACAAAATATGTATACATATCTAGCAGAAATTTTCCTTATTTTTTCCTCGATTTCTCTCAAGTTCTTCGTTATAGATATTATAGTTCCAAGGATTTTTATTTTAGGTACTATCTGTATTTCTAGGCCAGTTAAGATATTTTCTATGTTGCTTAGAATTTGTGACTCAGCGAAATTAATTCTCAATCCAGAACACTCTCCAAAAGTTTTAATAATTTCTAGTGTACAACTCACAGATTTCTGGACGACTTCTAATCTCCTAGAATACAAAACAGTCAAATCGTCCGTAAAAGCTTCAACCCTGTGTCCAGAAACCCGAGAGTTGATGCCCCTTATCGAATCTGCTAAGTGAATTTTCCTGATTAGTTGGTTTATTACTAAGATAAATAGAGTGGGAGACAAGGGACCTCCCTGGGGACAACTGGGGTCTTTTCCATTTTTGGGAATGAATGTAAGCCCTCCTAATGTAATATACTTATCGAAAAATCCTCGCGAGATTGCTTCTATATAAATTTGTTTTAACAACGGACTTAAGAAGGAACAATATTTCTTATAAAATTCCATTGGGAACCCATCTGGTCATGGAGATTTATTCTTTTTGTTGTAGATCTTTATATAATCCTCAATTTCCCTTTCCGTTATTTCTTATTCTAAAATTTTCCTCATAGGATGCAATAATTGGGGAAGGCTTTGGGTATTGCATTTGAAGGTATTATTTTCACAAGTATAGTCACCTACTGTAACATTGCTAAATTGATCACAAATATCATTTAACGTTTTACATGTAAATAATTACTGGTAGTAATTAGTTATTGCTTGGTTAATATATATCTGATTTTCAATTTTTTTACCATTCATCGATCAACAAGTTGATACCCTTCTTTGACATCTGATATTATTCCCCTTTCCTTATACGCTCAAAATTTCATGCTCTTTTGCAATATTATTAAGACCAGTTCGGATCAGTCAGCCTCTACGTATTAACTAGGGCTTCAACAATACTTGTATTGTATCATGATACGATATTTAGGATTTTAGGAAAAAATGCCAACGGGAAAAATGGTAACGAAAAAATGTCAAGGATCAAATTGCCGCAGAAAAAATGGCAAGATAAAAAAAAGGAAAAGTGTTATGAGAACCATAAAAAGTGACTTATAGGGCTTTTGGACGAATTTTGAAGTGTATTTTTCTAGTATGATACAATGACATTTGAATATGACTCTACGTTTGTAATAAATAATAATGGTCTTCAGTGATATTTATCAAAGAATATGAATATTATAACTCTGTATATTCATTCATTTCAATTTAGAATGAGAATCCAGCTCCAACTTCATTAAAACTTCCAAAACAAATATTAATGTAAATTCCTTTGTCAATGTTGAATTCCATCAATTAATTTATTTATTGAATAAATGTAAATACATATTTTATGACGACAGAAACGGCTCTAAAACAATTTATTTGACACTCATGTAATTATCTAATTTGGTTAATTTAGGTACGTATAGTTAGACCCAACTCTATGGGAAGGTTTAAGGCCCTCAAAGATTTCAGGTGCCTTATATTTCTCTTAACTATATTGTATTTTAAAAGATTGGCATTTGTGAAAGTGTTGTGTCTATTTAAATAAGGTTTACCTTTCAATTACATAGAAATACAATCTTTTTTATTTCTTTTGATCATGGTGGGTATTAGTCCACTTCTTTTGATCATAAATACACTAATATTTTTTCAAAGGTTCTTAAGAAGTTCGTTTTATTAATAAAATATATATCATCAAATTAGTAATTTCAATCGTTATTTTCGGCTTATGGATGTTTAAAAAATGCGTAACTTTCAAGTAATTTAGATCTTATTCCATAGGAAAAAATCAATAAAAAATCACAAAAGTTACATCTATAACCGAGATTAGCACTCCATTGGTGATATATATTATATCAGTTTAAAATAATATTCCCATTTTTTCCTGACACCGATATTTAGATATGGAAAGATATTATTATATTATAATTAAAGTTGATAATATTGTAGAGAAAAACGCGTGCAAGGAGAAGGGGGGGGGGAGAGAAAGACTTATGGTATCATTGTTTAAAATACTGATGTGATTATCAGCTGCCTGCTTTATTATGATTTTGAGGGTATGACAAAAGTATTTATTAGCAAAATGTTTAATGAAGATATACTACGAATAATTGACTTTGACGTTTTTTATCCGTTACAGTAGATTTGAAAACATCACACTCCATGAAATTGTAATTAATTAAGAACCATATTCTCAGAATAATAACTAATGAAACGACAAAGAAGAGTATTTCAAAATATATTTGAAGTTCCAAGTTTTAAAAAAAGGGCTTAAATTAAATATAATCTACATACTAAAAAATAAACCATCATACATTTATGCTAAATATACAAAATTAAACAATTGTAATCATATAACTAATAATAACAATAAATTATAAATACAGAATATTGAAATAATAGATTGATCCAAATAATATTTTCTTGTTCTGACATCCGAATTCTGACAAATCCGACAAGCCATCTGTTTCTCATTCGTTAAATATAATCCAAATTCCTGTGCCTCCATTTTTAGAAATTCAGACAGAAGGCGATGTTATTTTAGGAATTTTATTAAGTTCTCTATCGACTATCAGCATCTAATACTATATTAATATTGAATAATAAAGGCGGGAATGTTAACGTTCTTTATAGAAGATATAACTAAGTATAAGCCATAAGTATTTCTTCTCTTCTCCTCGCACGCTTTTGTATTCTTACCAAAATTGTCAACCTTAATTATAATATATCAATACTTTACACGCCCACAATTATCTACGAATATTGAAAGATATTGAAGAATCAATCCAATCGCAGGCCCAAAATTTCTTACTGTAAGAAATTTATTATTCTATATTGATATCGTATATGATTATCAATCAGTAAATCCGGTGTGTTTTTTATCTAGCCCGTGAAATTGTAATTGGTAGTTTAAAGGAATTATTCTATTTTTCTCACCAGGTGTCACTATTATTTAATTCCTGAGTAGTGAACATCCTTTTCTAAATATATTCAATTATATTCTAAACCTAATTGAACGTTCGTATGTACTCATAAAAGATGAAGCATAACCCTGAGGATTTATTGCGGGGTTATAATGCTAAGTCCTTGTTGGACTTAGCATTATAATTGGGAATTAAAATTAGAGTAATTCTTGCAAATGTCCTTTTTTATTTCTTTTTTTCCTTCCTTAGTAGTATTATATTTACTTTTATTCAGCTCCTCTAGTTCGAAGATTCTTCCTCCTATTTTCTCACTTTTACTAACTCCTAGTTTCATGTATTCTCTCCTAGTGCTGTCTAAGATTAATTTAAGGGCATGAGAAGCCCTTTTGAATATTTTGAATTGTAGTTTTGATGATATATCCATAATGATTTCCCGAACCCTTGCATCTGTTTGGTAGTCTTCTAATAGGGAGACATTCAGCTTCCAAGTCTTCTTCAGGTGCTTTGGGGGATAATTAATGTTTACCAAAACGGGTGAATGGTCCAATTCCTTCGGTAGTATTATCTTACACTGACTAATATTCGGGACCAAATATGCTGATGGAAATACGTAGTCGAGTCTTAGAGCTTTTGACTACTCCATTCCTATTGTTAATAAAAATGTATATTCAGGATCCTTTATAAGTTTTTGGTTTTTGGAATTTAAAAAACAAAAACAAAAATATACAGCTATTAAAAATAAATTATTTTTTTTCGAATTTTTCTCAAAAATTCATAGCTATTATCAAAAAATTTCAAAAATTACGGAGCAGATTAAAAAAGCAGAAATTTTCTGGAAAAAAATTTCAAAAATCCATAGCCTTTCAGGAAAAATTAATTTTTCTTTAAATTAAAAAATCCTGAGCTGTTCAGAACAACCTGAAATTTAAAATTAAATTTTTAAATTTTTTTTTTTCAAATATTATATTTTCTAGTAAGAATTAAAAAAATACTTAATTCGGAGGGGGAGGCTACAACCCCTCTAGCCATCCCCTTACAGACGCCCCTGTAAGTATACATTAGATTAATCATTAAAAGTAACATGGTAAAAATATTACGTTCGACGGAGATGAATGTCATGACTACTAGCTACTCTCCACTCCGATATTCTTCAAATTGTCAGGGTGAAAATGTCCATTTTTGGTTTCTTCTTTTAGTATACTAGCAGATTATATTAATTACAACTCTAATAATTAGTGTATTTAATTTAAAAGAATCGTTTTTAAGACAATTTTCAATTTCTTGGATCTGAAGACAACTATTTATGATTTCTTCAAATTTAAAACCAATCGTTTATCAATTGCATTAGTTTTCTAATATAAATAATAATGATGGGTTTTTTTCGACCATGGTAACTTTTCTTTTAATGCATATTACATATCAAACATGTAAGCTCTTTTATTGTTATAAATTTACATAAAATGTTTTATTCTATTAACATAAAATAAAAATATATATTTGAAATCCCTTTGATGAAAAAATAACAAAATTAGATTCCAAATCCTTATTCTGTGATATTTTAAGGATTTGTACCCTATTGTAATACATGAAAAGAAAAATTGATAAACAAAACAATGGCAGTCTTGGAGCCCCTCGTCCTAACTAACAGATGGTGTTACCTACTGTACACAATCTATAAAGCATAGGATTCCAGTATGAAGTTTTTATTCTTTGAGCAGCCATAAACGTTATAAGTGAATTTGTGAAAATGGAGAAAATTGGTCATATTTATGCAATACAATACATTTATTTGAAAGGCCTCAGTTCAACCAATATAAAAGTTGAACTGGATACGACTCTGGATGAGTCTGCTCCTTCGTTTACAAAAGTAAAATATTTGCTAGCTAGGTTTAGACGAGGCTGTAAGAGCTGCTAAGATGATAATCGCAGTTATAGCCCAAATGAGGTGAGGACTTCAGATATTGTGCAAAAAATCCAAAAAGTGGCAATGCTGGATTGTCGACTGAAAGTACGCGAGCGAGGAAGTATATTCGACATTTCAAAAAGCCATGTATAACGCATTTCATATCAAAATTTGGACATGAAAAAGCGGTGTGCAAGATGGGTGCCGGTTTGGCTCATACTATGTAGAGTAAAAACAGTATAGGGAAGAAGTTTTAATTTGGTGTTTAGGGAAGTTTCATAGCAACAAAGCAAATTTTGTTGGCGAATTTATGAAATTTAATTATTTTTTTTAAATATATGATAATTTTATTTTTCAAAAAAGAAAAACCAAAAAGAAGATTATGTTGAAATTTAAATTCCAAAAAAATAATTGTTTAATTTTGCTGAATAGGATACTTCTAGGATCGCCATTTTAAGTCTTTTGTCATGGTTTTTTGAGACCCTACTGCACTACTCCAAAAAATATCTTATTTACCGTTTTATAAATTAGTTAGTTGATAATAAATATTGTAAACTTATTATTTTATTTTAAGAAGAAAGAAAACATTTTAAGCTAGGCTTACCCATCATGACATTCTCTATTCTCATTTTAATTCTTCTCACTAATGGTGCGTAGGTTGGTTATTTAGAGCAAGTGGGCAGAACTTCTTTGAATTTCTTACTCGATTCGACCGACAACAAACAAAAAACCATAAAGAGTAATTGATGCAAGAGATAATTTTTTAGATTGTATAGTTTTGAAATACACTGCCCGACCACCCACGATCTAAAAGTCAATTTGCGCAGCACTAAAATCCGTTTAACTCTTTAAAAAAAAAATCGAAATCTGAGATGTCTCATCTTTTAGTCTGCTCAAAAAGCACATATTATATTTCAAATTAAGAAATATTTGTCCAGATATGGAACAGTTAACAAATTCCTATTCCTTTTTCCAAGTGTCAAACATGGATTATACTGCTTGTGACAAACATAGTTTCTTTTTTATTAGGGGTGGCAATCAGGTTGACGAAGAAATAGCGATATGAACGTGAAATCATTCTATAACAAGATTCTAATGTTTTCTTGGAAATACCATTTGTCATCATCAAGGCTTGGAGTAGTAAGGAACGTGCATTTGTCGTCAAAATTATTTGACAGAATATCTTATGAAATTTAAATAATTTCAATTTAGCTATGCAGTTTTTAAAGGTGCTCCTTATGAAAATCTGTAAATTAATTTTCATAACTTGAAATTTGTATAATTCTTTGAACTTCACGAATAATAATGCTTGAGAATTAAAATTTGTAGCATCAAATCCAATATCATACAATAAATTTTAAATTAGTGGAATATGTCTAACTCAAATGATTAAAACCGAATTTATTCAGGAAATATCAACATTTTAAAGTCTTTTGTGGAATTGAAAATATCTAATTACTTAATCTACTAATAATCCACAAGTTGCAAATAAATATGTTGATAGTTACTTTTAGCATATTTTTGTATAAAATCCATCTAAAACCTCTCAATAAAAAGTTATTTAAAGAGAAATGAAAAACAAACATTCAGAAAGTGTTTCCTTTCTGAAGTTCAGTTTGTACAGTGTTTCTATCTTCTTTGATTTATAAAACTTGTTTGATTGCCTTTTGGGAAAAGGAATGTATGTTGTCGCACCCTGTGTAATGCATTAATAATATGTACAAATGAAACAGGGAAGTGGGAAATTTTTTCCCATAACCTATTTAAATATATTAAAACTTTATTCATAAAATTAGAAGCTTCGGGTGTAAATGTGGCCTCCAGTCACTACCAGGATGTCAATTTGAAGTCGAAATTAAATATACTTGGAAAATTTATGCATGACTAACTAATACAAAAAGAGGTTTTTTGGTAAATTTTCTAACTTTATAATTCATTATAATAATATCAAGCGTCATTGAGTAAATATAGTCGCCAAAATAAAATAAAAATTAATAAAATGACGTCCTGGTGCTTTTTGTTATTGTGATCTTTGTCTAAAAAGTTAAATGAGGCTTTTGTATAAAGTACGTACGCAGGTAGGAGAGGGCGCCATTTTTTTGAAATGGCGAACACGAGCTATAATAGGCGTACTTAATAAACTTAGTTAAACAATTGGGTTTTTTGTTTAGTGTTGATAAATAATAAAAGGCGAGACGACATGGCGAAGTTCAGACAAAAAGTGGTTCAATGATACAAATGGAAAATCATTTCACAAATTAACACTGTTCATTGCCCTTCCCACTATGAACAAATAATAATTACAACTTATTGCATGATGGTATCAAGAAGTGACGTCATTTTTTATAATAAAATGGCCTCGCTCATATTTATTTTTGAATTGTTTTGGGTGTTCATATACGATGCGAATATTAGGATGTCCGACCCACCGTCTTCTTTTTCTCTAATAATAATATATTCTCCCTTTATATACTGTCAAGATCATCCGGGGACTTCTTTATAAGTTGATCATAAGTCTATTTTTTTTGTGAGTTAAGTCAATTTTGATTCGAATTAAAATAAAAGTTAAATTCAAAATAAGGAAGGAAAAAAATAAATAAAGAAAATAAAAAAATATATTTTGGAGACTTTTTTTCAGGGCACAGTATTAGGCCCTGTTCACAAGTTTTCCTATTCATTTAATAAACTAAAAACCTTATAAAAGTCCTTTCTTCTTCGTACATACCTTTTTTTCTTTAGATCCTTTCCGTAGCACACCCTTCAAATAGTTTTTGAATTATTAAAGATTTTAAGGATTGTTCTATAAATATTTTGAAATGTGTCAAAAAAAAATATTGCGTCGACCCTGTATACACTCTATGCTACTATACTTAAAATTTTAGTTTATAATATCGACAAATAAAACAATAAAGTCATACAGTACCAGCTACAGGAAAATAAATCCTTTTTATTTTAAATTAGTTTGAAGTCATAGACAGACGTCTTTTTAACATCTTAAGGCTTCTAGTAAGAAACAAAAATATATTACTTTAATTTGTTCATAACGTTGAACAATTGAACTTGAATTAGTTCCTCTTACCCTGTGAACAATTTCCTACTATTATTGAAGAATAACCCCAGAGTTGATAAAATTCTTGTTCACACTCAACTAATTTAGTGTATTTTCTCTGTGTTTTTCTTTGTGGAGGAAAGATGGATAGATACAATTAGGATGCCATCGTTTCTTACCTTAAAATCCAACTTAAAAAAAAAAATAATTAAAAATAATGTGACATGAGGAAACTGTAAAGTTAAATAATTATTCCTACTTTGATATCAAAGTTGTAACTTCTAAGCATTTGCTCCCTTTTTAAATTGTTAGTAGTTGGCAAAAGAAGCAGTTTTTTATCCTCTAATGTTGCCATCATTATTGTTTCATTCTTGACGGAAGATCTATAGTAACGATATTTGCATGTGATCAAGAAAGACGGAAATGACTTGGTCGGGGAGTTATGAGTATAAGTCCTTGTTAGACTCAAAGTAAAATTTAGGATCGATATCAGTAGGGTTTGTGTTTATTTACTTCCTCTCATAACTTTTTGTCAGAGACATTGTGACGTTCACCCCCATGGAGTGTCAGAGACGAAAAAAATAAGATGTCACTCGTAATTTTTTATAATTTAAGTCAGGGGTTCTAAACAATTTTTGGGTTAAATCAAAGACAAGAAACAAATCAATCATATTGCAGGCCACACTAATGCAATATTGGCTTTAATTATAATTTGTTTTCGATATATATTGTAAGCCCTATGAGTCTAATTTTCTCGGGAATTTTAATCTGTCCTTTTAAAGTTACTATCCACACAATTTATTTCTCCCCACATTCGTCTCCGAGAAGACAAACAAGCTAACATCCTTAATAAATATAAATATAGGATCTAACCGAGGAGCACTGAAATCGGTCGTTCAATCAATTTTTCTAGTGAATAATTTAATGTGGAGGGAATGTTAATTAATATTAAGGCGTGTGATAAAATTAAGCGCCGGTGGAAACATTTGGTGGGAATTGATTTACCCTCTCCTGAGATTATTGGGCAGTGCAAATTATATCAACATCAAGTGAATTTATTTCAATTCTATTATTTTGATTAAATAATTTTTGCTCCTCAGACTCGGGCGGTGGGCCACCTGTTCATTTAGATAGTGACTTGAAAACAATTAAAATGAAGGCCTTATGAATTCAAGAAATATCCTATTTCTTTTAGAAAGATCTTTAAAGAGTAATAAAATTAAACATTAGTCTATGAAATTATAAAAAAAACATTCGATCGAAAATTGATCCAAATTATTTATCAAAATACTTTTAATTATAAATCCCCCCCTCCCCAAAGGAAATCCTGCTTTTACTTAATCTAATAAAACATTAAAACAGCTGAGCAGCCCTCCTATACCTAAAACGTTCTTAAATTGTTGAGTTTTGCTGTTATTTTTCTTAGCTTACCAGCAGCTCTCTCTCTCTACATTTGTGATAAATAATACTAAAGTAGGTTACAGATTAGGGTGTAAATTGTAACGAGTGATGGATCCCTTCGGCGTCCTTTGAGTATTATCTATTCCTGTTAATATATTAATTATTTTATAAAATCTTTTAGAAGAAGTTAAATATTCTTTTTATAAAAATAAATTTGTCAATTTATGTCATTGAACTTTTGAATATGAAGAAATTTAAAAAAAAAGATCAATTATTTTTTTCTGTAGCTGTGATTGATATCAATCGGGGTTGGATTCATTTAACTCCAAATCTTACAAGAATATATATATTCTCTAATATTGAATACTGTGGAGACTGAAGACTTTCATGAGTAGAGTTCAGCGTTATGTAGGAAATAATGCTCAATTTTCTGACTGGCTCGTCACTTGTTTTAGAAGATGAGGAATTATTTTACCTTCTTAATAAAAGGCATTAAATTGTGTTTCATTGGTAGTTGCACATTTAATCCATGTCGATTTTTGTTCTTGAGGGCATCACATTAAATTATTCTTAAAAATACGTAGAGTTGTAGATGTGGTCGACATCCTCCAACTTGTTTAGTAAGCATTACTGACAAAGTGATTTCATATCTTTAATTTCAAATTTCACATAACTTGTATATCATATTATATGACTAATATATAGACATGACTACCTATTGTGATTTAATATCTATTTGCCAGGGCTGTATATTGAGAAGAAATTTAACATCCAGCGACTGATGTTGATGAGATGAATAAACTATACTACGGATTTTTAAATATCCTTGTGTTTTTAGAGTCGTGGCAAAGTCAAATATCCTAGTGTTGTGCCATTACATATTTATTTGCTCTACTTCAGTCCAGTTTTAGAACTGAGCCTATCAGCCCTTCGTACTCTCAGTACTAAAACTGATGAAAGAAAGAATAAATAAAGTTGAATGGAGTCATGAAAGACAGAACTTGATAAGTTTTAGAACTGATATGTACATATGAACTGGACCGAAACAATACTGAACTTGACAGGACTACAGTCTTTAGTTCCTAAATAACGATCGACACAAAAATAGATGTATTTCAATTCTCCTTTTAAAAACTGTGGAGTGCGGTAAACTATTTAACAACGGGATCCCTACTTTTAGCAATAGCCGGGTTATTCAAATTCTGGAATAATTTCTTTTGATCAATTTAAAGAGAATTACAGAAAAAGCGGTCTCTCCAGTTCGACTGTTGGATTTTCGGGTTGAAAAATTAATGTTCCAGAAAAGACTACAGTAGTGGATCATTCTTTTTTTAATGGTAAAGTTCTTATCGCGGAAAACTCACAGAGTTGAAACCTATCAAAGTTGGGATATTAAGAGGGATTCCCATTACTGCAGCTGCTCCCTCTTCTGTTTATACGATTACAATTCCAGATAATAACTGCTCAACTTTGAGGGAGTTTGTGGGAGATCCGATTAAATATAATCCTTCACACTGAGCGAGAGACTTGATGGTTTTATATAAGATTATTCACAATTTTAGATTGAAATAGTCTTTGTTTGTTTTTTCGTTGTATTGATGCTTTTCAAATTTGTATTAACTTCTTCGTAGTCCTTCTTGTCATCGTTTTTAACATGCTTGTTTGACTGCATTTTTTTTCACAAAAGTAATTTTAAACTAAAATGTTTCTTTATATCTATGTGAGATACAACTTTTCTAGATAAATAAAGACGCAAAAAATCATTATGCTGTCTGTTTATTTTTGAGTGACTGAACGAAACAAAAAAGAATTAAAAAAAAATAAAAGATATACGGAAAAAATCTTTGAACACCGTTTATTTCTACATTCAAAGACATCAATTACTCTAGGACTAAAGTTATAACTAAAGAAGAGATTTGTGTAAAGAAAAAACTAAGTTTAGCAATTAGAAAAGAAAAAGTTTGATGCGTGTGCTTTTTATCTTTTTTGTTCGTTATTTAATAAGTGTTAACATATTCCTCACCTATTTTTGGTGTAAATTGATTTAAAAATGCATAATAAAATGAATGTATTTGAATTTAAATATAACTACGATATTTTGTATGTACGAATTATGTTGTAAATTTCGAAGATTTTCCTCTTTATAGCAGTAGTTCATTTTCTCCCTCCCAAAATTATACAACAAGGAGTTGATATTAAAAAGGTTCTAAATTCAAAAATACCATATGTGTTGCCCCCGCCTTCTCCTCGTGCTCTTAAACAAATCCCATCTCTAGCGATGACTAATTGGCAGAAAGATGACCACGTTCTTAGAGCTTTGCCCTCTACAGCAGGATATGGAGCTTTTGTATTGAAAATACAAAGGATGGGTGGTGATTATTGATATTGTCAGATTCAACAAGATATATTGCTACTTTAAAAACAATTATCCGGAGGTATGAACACTTTAATCGAGGGACACTAATGGGTTTATTTTTATATTATTTAGTGTGCGATTGTTTTTTTACGACTTATATTTACTTATTTTAATAAAACGCAATTCCTCCAAGCAATTTCATATTATAATATTTTATGTCTTGTATAAGTACACTCTTCAATAAATTCACACTGGGGATTCTGAGAATTATATACCAGAAAAGGACACCTGTAGTACATCAAAAGTCCTGCGAGAAAAAAAATTTTAGGTAGTCAAATAAATTAAGACAAAAATTAATCATGTAATTATCCTTTTGCTTAAAAAAAATGTATGGAAATAAATTTTTGGATTAGTGCCTCAACGTAAAATTTTCAGAAATGAACGGATAAACGGAAAAAATCTGAATTGTTCTAAGCTTACTTAAGTAACACATTGATTTTAATCAACATATTATGTTTGTCCATTCAACACAAAAGATGATGGAAAGTTATTCAATGTTGTTCGCACATAGATAATAGTTAACTGTACTCTCAGATCCTCTTGGTTTCTTAGATAAAACACAATGGCTACTTGGAGAAACTTGTTTGTTGTTTTCAAGAGAAACAATTATGAAATATAAGAACACAGGTAATATATAGGTGAGCATATTGGTACTTGTTTTTCTTCTGAAATCAAAAGCATTTAGCACAAAGGTTACATGTAATTTTATTATCTTTAATATCATTATATATTTGTAAACGTATTTACCCATCTTTTAATATTGGAGGTTAGTAATTAGGATGGTATGTCAACATAAAATAATCTAGAACAAAAATGGAGAATAGGATAAATCCTATTCTCCTTTTTTTTTTACTTTATATATACAGGGTGCAACCTCTATTTAACAAACTATACGATTAAAAAAAAGTATTTCTCTTAAATTAAGCATCCGATTCCATAAAAGCCAATGGCAAATAAAAAATGAAAAAAAAAAAATATAATTCAATTCTTTGGCGTCAATTACTCGACTTTGGAAACGGGAGTAGGCATTTGATGACAGTCTCCTTTGGCAGATTCAGGAATTCATTCTAGATCCTCGACATCAGCTCATATTTTTTGTTGGTGAAAGATCTTTTGGTGTATTAGTCAATTGTATCCCACAGAATGAAATCCATGGGGTTGAGCTGGAGCTTGGAGGCTAAACACTGGTTCAAACAAAGTCAAAAAATAATTCTGACAATCTGATCAACGTTTTCTTTGCAGTGTGGCATGGATTACTGTTGATTTATGATCATCTCCAGACTCTTTCAATTCCTTCCTGACTCTCCAGACAAATGACTTCTATAGGCTTAAGAAGTTTGCAATCTCAACATTGTTTCGTATGGCGCGGATCACAACAAGGACATTCTGCCTTTTCCACAATTGCAAAATAAATAGTTTGTTGATCGATGCCATTTTTTTAACTGACGGCAAAACAAAAAACGGTATCCTACCTGTGTATCGTAGCTTTTGTAGGTGCTCAAACATCGTTGTTAAATAACGACCGCACGCTGTACATAGAGCCCAATATTTCATATACATTGCTATTTGAATCTGTTAGAGACATATTATTATAATTTCTTGTATGAGTTAAGATAGCCTATAGTTTTAGTTATACTTTAAAACCTTTATCTTTTTTACAGGTTTATATTCGCCCCAATATGGCCTCTTTCAAATAAATTAAATCAATTTATCTTTCATTTAGTGTAATGATCAGTTTCAAGCTTGATTTTGTGTTAACGGGCCATATATTTTAAATATCAACAAAGAAAATAAAGAAAGTTCTATCTGGATTTAGGGGGAGATTAAATTTTAGATATTAATAAATTTAAGAATAGACTACATATTTTTGACATTCCATAGAACACATATAAAATATATATATAGCTGCAATAAAAAAACGTACATATTATCCTCTTATAAGTTAGGTAAATTAAAAAGAACAAATTGCCACAAACAAATTAAAACTTTGATATAAGATCTGAAAATTGGACAAGCTTATAGAGTGTCTGAGGTTAGTGAAGACCGTTGTGCCTATATTACATAATGCACCTTCTTAATACAGGCACGTTTAAATCCAGAGAATATTACAATGAAATTAGTTTCCGATACAATGACACTTAGAATTTTATACAAGATACATTTGCACTATAGATATATCTTAATTAAGAGAAGTTCTATAGGATTTGATTTGTAGTTTCAAGTTGATTTTTAACATATCTATTAGTAGTCGTATAAAGTAATTAGGCTTGATTTTTACAATATATCACATTATATGTTAAGAAAAATTGGGCTTCACACATAGAATGCTATTTTTTTAAATTTCATATAATTTTCTGTTAGTACTAACTTAAAAAAGACAGCTGTCAAAATTTCCTCAAAATTTAGTGACTAGTTTGTGCCAAGCGTGACGCTACTTTTGTTATTTCCAAAACAATGGATAAAAAAAAATAGTAATTCAATTTTACACTGCTTCTTGATGTAAAAAATACGATTTAACCTTGAAGGTCTTATGGGGACTCCATAAAACAAAAAAAATTGTTCGAAAAAAAAACTTTTCAGCCCATGTCTTCTCATAGTTATGGATCTTGAAATAATTCTACCTACCATTCTTATTATGTAATTTCCGAAACCTTTCCTGTAAACCGTGGGAATTATATGTTAGTGAGACATCGTGTGATAGGCTTTGGCAAAGCCACGGGCTAGAACAGACGGTGTCTTTTCGTGTTTTGAATTTAAAAGGGACATTGTCCACTGATCGGTTCTTCAGGAACCCGTATTCCACCGGCGCCGGAATGTATTTTCGAGTGGAGGCCAAATTATATATTGATGACGTTATCAGATGTATTTTTTTTGGCGGGGCATGGCCGTTGGGCTTTTTTGACAGAAAACGGTTTTTTTATAAATAGCAAATTTGACAAATATTTTTTTTATATAAGACAGATTTTTTTTTTCAAATTTTACAGACTCAATTTTTCAGAAAAATTGAAATTAGAGTAAATTACATTACTTTTTTAACTTAAAAGGTATGACAATTTATATATTTTTTATTGAGATAAATTTAAAAATTCTACAAAATTTGGGGCCAATGGTTCCAGTGCTGTATTTTGTCTCATGGATTATAAATGGAAATAAATTTGATAGACGTTCCGTTAAAATTTCAGAAAATAGGTAACAAATATAAATTTTGCATTGTTAACGGACGTAGATTATTCCAAAATTTGTTAATTTATTTGGATTTTGGCTACATAAAAGTATTTATGATTCTTTTAATTTTAGAAAATACATTTTGTACTTTGAATTTTCATATTTATTTAATTAAAATTTACGTTCTATTTAAATCGATTTTTAATATCTGCTATTTGTCCTTGATAAAACCGAACAAATAATTCATTTCCAAAAAATTCCAGAGTCAGGATGAGGAAAAAAGACATGCCCGGAAAAAAGTCCTAGTTATTAGAATTGATTGTCGTCAAAGGATTTAATCTTTCAGGGACTATAAAAAAATAATATCCCAATTGTTCTTTTCTCTTCAACTCTCTTTTAATAACTTCTAGTTCATTAAGAACATTTTGAGCAATTTTTTTTTGTTAAATGAGGAAGGAAAACCAGGTAAACAGAAAGAAACATTTTTTACAATCCCTCCCCCATCTCATTTATTAAGGACTCAAAGTCCCATATTCTGCTCCCTCACTCTCGCCATTTTAACTTTTTGTTCTTTGATGATATTTCCCTGGAGGGTAGCAACAGTAAATGGATAACAAAAAGAGAAAAAAGCGAGGGTGAAAATTGTTATTTTTTTATTTTTTTCACTACCCAGGATGAGAAGGAAATTTAGTTGTATCTGGTTTAAAAACCATGAACCTCAGATTTTATTCTTGTGGATTGTTATTTATTTACCTATGGATTTGTGTTATATTGTCATCCTCATCTGGGGCGGAGTTACTGGACAGTACGACTTCTCATCTATCACTGGTAAGTGAGGCAACATCTAAAAAAGGACATGATTTTGTTTTCTGTGGGCGATATCCCTTGAAAGATTGTTCTATATTATCTAACTCCTTTATGTTTCTATAACAGAGACCCGTTCCTTTGATTCGCAAAATTCCCATGATGGATGATCTGGACGTCTCTAATGATATAATGAAAGAGCCATCTCTCCTGAATGAGGAGCAAGTTTCATCATATAACCAGTCAAAAAAGAATGACACATTGGTGAATGATCAAAAAATTCTTTCTTTTTTTAAAAACCTCTGGAATGACTCCAAAGACAACTATAAAAACATTGATGACTTTATGGACTCTATAATAAAAAAGTCTAAAAAAGTACACCTTCGAGCAGATGATGGAAACTGTGATCGAGACCTTTGTCATTTCACTGGTCGTATCCGTGTAATAGGGGGTTTAACATGGACGCCAGAATTAAAAAAACCATCTTTCACATAGATTTGAAGCTATTTCTAGTAGTCTAGTAGACATGATATCATCATTACTAAGAGGGATCCATGTTGAAGTGTCTTATTTGGACATCACAAGGATAATGAGTCCCTTTAAAACCCATGTGACAGTGGATTTTGATGTCTCCTTTAATCAAGTTCAAGACGTTTCCTCAGTCGACAATCTTACAAAAGCTTTCAACAAGGAACTGTTCATCGGAACAAATCTTGGACCATATACGCTAGACCCTGATGAAACTCAGTTCCTTTTATATAACCAGCAACCCTACAACGATCAACGCGTGCATCGTTTTGTAGATATCAGCAACGAGCCCAGACAAATCGTTTTGAACATTAAAAGACCACGGATTTTATCCATTCCTGAGCCTACCGTCAAAATTGTGGAAAATAATTATTTATTGGCAGGAGGAGTCCTCTCCTTGATATCCCTCATCGTCTTTCTAGGTCTGGGTATATATTTTCAGTCCAAAAGAACAAATAAAAAGAGCGTCAACTCCGTTACTCGCCGTGATAAAATTTATAGTCGAACCCATCGACAGCATCCTAACTTTGTTCGCTATAGTGAGCATGACCTTTCCTTCTTTGAAAGATTGAAAATAGAAGACTCTGAGAAATTCCTTATGCATTCAGACTCGGGCAGCACGACTTGTTCACGTAATAACTCAATTGGAGAGTCATCATCTCTTAGATTTGATGACGTACATCGAAGTACATTAAAGTCAAATGCCTCATCTTGTAACTCTTCCACTCGGAGAAAGCTTGACACGATCAAGGAGAAGGAATCATTAGCCATATTTGAAATGGAAGAAATGCACAAAGTGGAAATAAAAAAACCATGTCTTCACTCAAGTAAAAGCCCTGAGTTGGAATCCCAGTACGATGTCATAGAGAAGTTGTAATTAGTTGGAACTTTTGTAAAGGGGAGGGGTGATTGATATACATTTCTGTTGAGTTTTAAAATGCTATAAATTTAAACTTTTTTTATGTAGGATTATATTAGTAGAATATAAATATGTATATTAGGTGCTTTTTATTTTGTTAAAATGCCCAGGTTGCTGGTTCGAGATCCGTTTCTTTTGATAAAACAATAAAACTTTCTCAACGACCTCAAAGTTGTGAAAATTGTCCTTTTTTTCTTCTTTCTCGATTAACATGAAAACAGTTCTCGATATAGTCTTTTTTAGTTTATAATTTTTTCAAGATCACTTAACTCATTCTAAGAATTATTATTGTCGTTCGGAAAAAAATAAATATATATAGTGAATTACAATTCAAAATAGTTGAAGAGAAAACTAATACGTGTTGCGACCATTGTTTTTATATTTTCCCTTTTTTTCACTACAAAACATACAGCTTTTTCATGTAATATTTTTATTTCGTGGAATTTCAATGTCTTAGTTTATTAAAAAAATACAATTGGTAAATTGTAGGTCAAATTGAGCTATGTTTAGAGGTATCTCAATGGCTTTAAAAATTGATAATTTATGAAAAAAAAGTGTATGCTCAATTATCATTATTATTTTTTTTTGTTGTATCCTGTACGATACGTATTTTATTAGTTTATAATATTGTTAGCATAAGATAATTCATAGATTAAAAATAATAATTTTTAATCTATGAATGCCTTATTATACAATTTATGTACATAATATATTAATAAATGGTTATAATTTTTATTCTGAGTAATATGTTTGAAATTCTAAGGTAGCCGCCATATAAATATTTTTTTCAAGTCCGAGTATATATTTTGATGCTCTTCTTCTACTTGTAACAAGAATTGAAGCTGGGATTCGTCAGTTGTTAAAGATCAACTGTATTATTTAATGAGTGATACTCCTCGTTTTGCTTGGTCATTGATAACTTTAAAAGCTTAAATTATTTTAAGATATTTCATACAATCATAGTTACTAATAATAACCATAATTTTGGATTAAATTTTAAAAACTCATCTGGGACATTCAACATCTGAATGATATTGTTTGTAGCAATGTCTTCTCATGTTTTTATGTATAAATTTTTTCTCTGAGTTTTGGTCTTGTTTCTCCTTATTTTTCATTTGAAATTATATTTTATTTTTGTATGCGAAACTGACTCCACTAACAAATAGAATCATAACAAGCTCATCAGATAAATACCATAAATGCTTAGTAAGTCTTTGAGATGCCGTCTTTGAAATTAGACTATGGATTTTATAATAATTATGTAGCGGTTTCATCAAATTCAAATAATTAAATGGAGTATCTAAGGCTGTAGGTGCAGAGGTTTATGCTTTTAAATATATTTGCACGATAAAGATGCAAATATTTTCGTTCCTCTTTAGAAGTTAATTTAAACTACAACTTTAATATCCTAATTTTGAAACTATACAACTTTTGAAGACAACTAACGAGCACGGTGAATGGGAAAGGGTAACATATATTTAATTCCACAGTTTGTTGTACCAGCAAGACATATTTTTGAGAGTTTCAAAAATTCTTTATAATCATCTCTTGGAAAATCCTTAGAAGTTATTCGTTGGCAAAATTGATAATTTTTTGTCTTTTATCTACAGTGTGACACGTTATTTCACAATATACAATAATAATAATAGGCTCATACTTTGTGTCGTTTGGCACTTTTTTAAAATCTTTTAAAGTGTAGCAGAACCTCGGAAGATGATTAGTCTTCCACGCATCTTTTCCCCAAAAACTTGATATTTATTTTACCTATAGTATTAATTGATTTTTCCTCAATACTCTTTTTAATTCAAAATTATGATATATGTAGTGTTTGTCTTTTTACTTTGACATTTACACTACTTTTCTTGAATAAACTGTGATCCTACATACCTTTTCCATTATTAAATATATTTCAGTAATATATCTCCTTTCTATCTTTGTTCAAATTAGCATCCGTGCTACTTAACTTTTAAGGAAACTACACAGTATTGTGTAGTATTATTCGTTACTAATTATTATTCCACTATTATAATTAATAATTGTGGTAGGTGGATTGTTCTATACGGAATGGATTTGAATTGTAAATAAAAGTACTCCAGATGTACGTATAAGCAATAATACCTCAAATAGGGGGATTTAAAATTTGGGATTTGAAGGACCAATAAATGGGACAGATTTTGCACCCGAAATTAAGGAACGCCACAACAAAAAGACAAGAGTCTTGTCTTGCTGGAGATAAATGTGGAAAGTACAAAAACATTTCACGCAATACGTCATATATGTAATTGTTTTCTCTTCTATTATTTTGCATTGTAATGCACATTATTGATATTTTTTCTATTAGAACAACAATAATATTTCTTAGAGTAAATTACATCATCTTGAAAAAACTGTAAAACAAAAAAAAATTGTATTGTGAATTGATATCTTTGAGGTCGTTGAGCTACCTCTAAACACTGTTTAATTTTGCTCAAACTTTCCCAGTTGTATTTTTTTATCAAAAGGAACGGATTTCAACTAAATAAAATATAAGAAACACTTAATGTATATATGTAAGCATCAAAAGTGTTTTAAATGGATTCAAATAGAAAAATCAATGGTATATAGATCGATTCAGTTCTAAAAGACACATATACAAAGAGGAGCAAGTAGCATGTCTCATTTCCCAGGAAATTGTCCTTCAAAAGGTGCCAGGAAAATCTGAGATAGTAAGTAACTATGAAAATTTAGATTTTTTAAAAAAAAAAATAAATAAATTTTAAGCTAGTCGTGATAGATCCTCAATCCTACATTCCAAGGTGCAGTTATAAATAAATAATCATATGTTCCCTATGTTATATGTGAGTTGTTTGGTATCATTTTTTGTGAACAGTATCATAAATTGATAAAAACTATCCCAATAAGTAATTCTTCAATAATATGTATTCAACTCTTCATATAAGTACTTATATAAAGGAAGCTTATTAATTCAGTACTTTTATGGTATCTCACAGCCTTTCCTAACCAAAAAAATAAATAAAATGCAGAAATAAGACCCAAAATCAGTTGGTAGCAGTTAGTCCATTCTTTCCAACTAAGGACCCAAAACTTGTAGTAGCATTCAATTAAGACTTCATCCAGTTATTTTTAAGTAAGAGGTTTCATTACGCAACTTAAAGACAGCTGAAACCATAATAAACAAGTTTTGTTTTAATCCCATGTCTCTATGTGTAGAAATCTCTGAGTAATAAAAAAAAGGAAATGCCAGTGCAATCTCTTCCTCGCAGGTATCAGTCCCAAGAAACCTATAACATCAAGAAGTCCATTACGACCCTAACGTGTAGCAATTAAATTATATCAAAACAAAATCACAATTTTTCTGAAAAATTGTCAAGGGCTCAAAACTTTTGTACCATTAAGCTTCCACTAAATATTTCTCAAAATGGTTCTACTTTAGCCAGTAATATTTAAAGACTACAAATTACATTTTGAGGCCCAAAAAAACTTCATATTTCGAACATTTAAACAATAAGCTTCACTCTATTCCCCCTCAGTATTAATCAATAATTGTTTGGAATTATTCTCAGCTTATCAAGAGCTAATTTGAATTCATTCAATTAATGTTAAGAACACTGGTAAGGGGGGAAATGTCGACAGCTGAGAACAAAACACAATTATATTTTTCTGTTAGTGAGGTACCGTCGTGACATTTTAGAAAATAATTAAAAGTAAGATTTGCCAGGAATTTATCATAGATGTAAAAACCCCGGGTCGAGCTACACCAATATGCATTCAAAATCAATACTACTTATAAAAGATGTTATAACATTTCTAAATAGATTTATTTTATTTATGATCAATATATTTCTACCAAAATACTTTTTAATTTAACAATATAAACATAATTTTTGATATTTCCAATAATATTTTGATGGACATCCTACCATGAAAAGTATGTATATGCTTTTAGTTGCAAGTTCAAATATGAATAGTTTGCACAAAGTTCGCGTTTATACAACTTTTTTGTTTGGATGATAGAGAGACTCATTATTGTAGAACAAGGCACATGATAATTCATCACCTATGGACACATTATATAGTTCTCTTTGTAATACTTCTTTCAAGTCATTTTCTATCCATGATCGAACGTGTCTCCGAAGGAGGGATCGAAGTGCTTTTTTGATTATCCAATTAAGGGGTCCTAGTCCACAAATTGTGACTTGAATGCCATCTACTTCTTGAACCTGAAACACTGATATAGAAGAATATATTTAGTATGGTTTTTGAAATGAATTAAAGTATTATTAACAATGTATTTTAGGAGATTTTGTGGAGGAGAAGCACTGTTTGATCTGTACATTCAGGATGGTTCGATTCAATATTGCAACAACTTTTCCTCTGAAAGAAATAAAAAAAAGAACTCAGTCAGCTGAGGTTATATACCTATAATTTGAAAATAAACCTTTTTTACAAATAATAGTTTCTTTCAACGTGACCTAATTATATAATAGGTACGATCTAGTAACGGATTCCTGTTATACCGATCGAGATCGGTTGAATTTGATTAATTGAACACTGAGTCGAGTTTGAGTTAGATTTTGAGTAAAGGCATTAGGCAAAGAAAAATATTTTTTAATTTAATTTATAAAAACTGAGTTATACACTTATGTCAGCTTGAATATATGGTTAGTTATGTGAGCCTTTTGAGAATGTTAAAAAATGAAACCGAAAATCAACATTTGTAACCATGACAATTTTAAGAATATTTTAGAGAAGAGCAGCTTATCTATGAAAACCTTTAATTGGATCAGCCATAACAGTTGTGAATAGAGTGGAGGGAAAGAAGGGAATAAACAAGGACATTTGCTAAAATTACTCCGAAGTCGATCCCCAATTCTACTCTGAGTCCATCAAGGACTTACAATTATAACCTCTGCAACAAATCCTCAAGGTTATTCTCCGTTTCTTAAGAGCAATTACGAATGTTCAAAAAACAGGTTTTGAAAATAATTGAATGTAGTACAAAAGGATGTTTACTAATCAGGAGTTAAATAATAATAACAGCAGCTGAGGGGAAGAAAATTCCCTCTTTTGGTTGTCAGTGGCATAAAAATGGGGGGAGATTCAAAATATAACCAATTAACATCAATCCATATATATAGTTAGTGATTAAAATTGGGTGTATTTTTTAGATCTCTCGTTTTTATGAAATTGGTAATCTGCAGAGGGAATTTTCTTGTTCTAAGTTGTTGTCATTATTATTCATAATAATTTTTGTTTTCGACAACATTAAATTATATTCAAAACCTGATTTAACATTTCTGTTTGCTCTAAAAGAGAGAGAGTAATCTTGATGGTTTGTTGCAGAGTTATTATTGTGGTGACTGTGGAACTCAGAGTAGAATTTAGGGTGAACAAAAAGAAAAAAAAATAGCGTTCAAATGAGTCCTAGTAGGTGACCAAAAATTACGCCCTGGGCAAACATTTTAGTGATTTTGGTCATTTTTAGCGTGGCATCTGCGTGTTGTGAACTCCAATAGCAATAACACCAAAGCTTTTGCAGTAAAGTCATCAAAGCCATACATTAGGCTTGGAAAAGTGATTGGCAAGGACATATGGCCTCACATGGAGATAATTCAGAAGATGATCAGGGTCCTTAAGTCCAACGGTGGAAAAACCGAATGGGGGGATGACACCCTCAAATAAGCTGGTCAAATTCAGGGTTTTAAGGACAATTTCTGCATAACCTGGGTCACTATCTTGGAGACATCCAAGATCAAGGAGGCGTGTCCCAAAGTCAGAGAGAGGATGAGAAAGGTACTGGCCGCAAGTGGAGAATACTTCATGGCAAACTTTGTCATTTAAATGGTGTCGATTTTAGTTCAATAAGATCACTAATAGAGAGCTAAAAGTATATAAGGCGGAATAATAATTATGGGGGTTCCTGTGTGTCATATTTGAAAACCTACATCCCATTGTTAATTGCATAATGGTATAACTACTACATTCTACCTTTAAACACCTATTATTTATATTTTTAAATAATGTTGATAAAATAAACATTTATAAATAATTTATGCCAACTGTTGCAAAAATAAAAGAAATAAGTGCATTAAACAATGTCAATTATAATCCAAGAAAAGTTTTTTTTTTTAAATTTGTCAAATAACAATTACTAATAAAATTAATTATTTATTTTAAGCTTTTTCAAATACTAATCATTAGAATTGTCTTGTATTTTTGTTATAATACATTAATAATTTGAATTAAGAGCAATATCCGTCTCTTGTATGTGCTCGTAAACCAAGGCTGATTACTAGTTCTGACATCTTAACAATAAATTGACACCCATTAGATGGCAATGATGAATAAAGTTGTAAATGAGCAATTCCAGCGTTATAGATGTTGCATTCGGAGAAAAGTTTGGAAACTAAGTTTAACAGCTATTGATTTGAATTAGAAAATGGAATATACATATTTTAGTTAAACAAATTGGTATAAAGATAAGACTGCAATATGAAATGTTTTGAGCCTATGGACTTTGAGAGAAGTGACAAAATACCCAGCGTTACGGATGTTACGGAAATGGACAAGTTTTTTGGACTCACTGAACACATGATGAAAACTATGTGAATTTATCTTTCTGTGAGTAACAATGTTATATGTCATTTTGTAGGCAAGGGTTTGAGGTACCCAAAAATCATATTTTGAAAAACTTTACAGTATTTATCATTTACTAGTAGACTGGATATTGACCGGGAAAAAATAGGTTTCCTGAGATCCTGCTTATTAATAATTTCCGGAGAAACTATTATACATCCCTTCAGTTTGTTGTATCTTCATTTATTAAGTACATTTTTTGTGAACTCTTTACCTTTATTAATGTATAGAATGTTTGTTTGTACTAAGTCATTTTCTAAGAGAAAAAAAAAATCCCTTGAGTAAAAAAACAAACAAATAGTAATGACAACATATGAAGGTACATAAATCTACAACTACCTATGAAAACATCAAAAACATGAGTCTTAAATTTAAAAATAAGTCTAATTTCATTAAGCATTTTCCTACTTACTTTAATCTTTGTTTCTTCCATGAGTAGGCTGCCCGTAAATCCCTTGCCTGAAGTGTGAAACTAAGTATGATTTGGTCCTTTTCTGCGTGAAGAATAGCATTGCCTCGTCGTGATAAATTTGTAAGCCCCGTCATTTGTCCATCAAATAACTCCACACCAATGTCTTGATCAGGAAGAGGTAATTGATTTAAACCCCTGCGAAAGGAAAGGGTCTTTATGATTTATTCTTATATTTAGTATTGAAAGATGGAAGAACAATATACATCAGAAGAACAATGATTAATTATAATAATATTTAGGGGAGATCTAGGAAGCCCACACAAGAAAAAAAAAATTAGGGCATATACGATATGGCTTTTTCAGTTCAAAATTGGATCCCAATCTATTGTAAGGTTCAATTTTGAAGAAATTACACTCCACAGAAATATAGGATACTATAAATGAGTTCCTTTTTTAAATATGCAATTTGTAATTTTTATTTCATTTTTTAATTAGTCAATCTACATAGATTCAATCAGTGCCCGGAAGATTTACCTCAGGAATTTTTGTCCCCGTATATTTATAAAAGTATAAATATTTCTTCGTGTTTATTATATTGGGCTTAAAATGGGGTTTCCTTCATTTGAATTCCTTTGTAATTCATTTTTTTTACATGGAATAACTTAAAATGAGGGTATTTTAATTCAATATTATGTTAAATGAATGTTGTTTCTTTATATAAAGAATTCGAACCGGGGTTTTTTTTTACCGCTGTACTTTATCGGAGAAAAAAGAAGAAGAAAAAATACAAACAAATAAGCTTGAATAAACACAGTCATTGCTGTCTCTTCAACTTTTAGGAATTTTGTGACTTGACTCTGTATTTAGAAATTCCAAGGAGACAAAGGCCACATCACTCTTTTATTTGTGGGAAAAACACAAATCGGTTGTGTTGTTTAATTTTTCTCCGACAAAAATGACTTCAAGTGGGGTTGGAGGGACCCATTTTAAACCTTTATTTATTATGGGAAATATATTTCCCATAATAAATAAAAAGGGCGAATGTTCCCAGGGCAAAAAGTCATTTTGCAAACATCATAGAACTGGTTTAATCACAACTTTAAGTTATTTGTCAGATCCTATTTTTGATTATTTTTTAATAGAGGGAGGGGGATGAGGAAGATGAGACATGCCATATGTCTTGAACATAAAAAAAGTATTGACACAATATTGATACATTAGTTTTTATGATATAATGACAATTATTTTTGGGAAAAACATCCTTTTTGTCAACTTTTATTTGAAGTATAAAGTAAAAACTGTTTTTGAGGGTTAAAAGTAATTTTTTTGAAGGATCAATGTTTTATAATAGTAAGGGTCTTCACTGTATTATAATTTGGGTGGTCTTTGTTTTTAGATTTTTTTTAGAAAAAAATCCAAAACTTGGTATTTTTTCGAAAAAAATTTAAAAATCCACAGTTTTTGTAAAAAAAAAAAGGAAAATAAATCCATGACTTTTTTCAAAAGCATTAAAAAATCCATAACTTTAATTTTTTGGTAAAAAATTTCAAACATTAAAGTTTTGATAAACACATTTCAAACATCACGGCTATTCCCAAAAAATGTAATTTTTTGGAATATATAATTTACACCTTCTGAGTTAGTTCTTGGAAAAATTATTATTATTAAATTGGAAAATTGTAGAGACAAATAAAAGATTTAAGATTATAAAAAGGAAAAACGGTTGGCTATATTGATATTTTATTATTATTCTTTAAAATATTTTTCTTGTGTTGTTAATACCTGTGTTATAAACGATGAATTACCGTGAAATAAAAAAATATATAATAAAATGATAATATAAATGTTTAAATATATTTTTGCAATATTTCCCCCCCTCGCCCCCTCGCCCCCTAAAACTATTTGAAATATTTTAGGTTTAGCAGCAATACATTTTCTTCCTCCAAAATAATATAACAGGTGTTAACGTTAAAGATCGTATTGGTCTTCCTCAACCATTTTCCTTGCGCTCTCCCAAATCCCCATCCCTAGTTATAACACAATGTTACTTCCCTGACATAAAAATGACATTTAATTTTGTTATTAGTTGTGTATGCTTCTGACTTATCCCTCATTAATAGGTGTTCTGAACATTGATTGGTTGAATAAAAATGAGGTATTTTTAAACTGAGAGCAAGTATTAAATACTTTGTGATGGGATTTGTCTAAGAGGGCAAGGAGGAGGCGGGAGAGAAACATTTAGTACTGCTTAATTAAGGTCCTTGTTAATATCATCTGCCTGTTTTGGGATTTTGGTGGAAGAAAATGAATAAGTCCTATAAAGAAGAGAGCCTTCTCCATCAAACATATTATTAGTACAAGAAAAATATTATAATTATATTTAAAATCATATATGTATTTTTTCTGTATTTTTAAATCAATTTACATCAAAGATAATTTTTCATTATGAGGGAGATGTTAACACCCCACAATTTATTAAAAATGAACAAAAGAGAAGAACGGATCAAACGTTTTTCCTTTTTTAATTGCCATACTCAGTTTTTTCTTTACACGGATCCCCTTTTTATGAATAATATGTCCATAGTGAAGAAGAATAAGCAAACTACCAATTTACTTTTGGCCATTTTTCTGGGGTTTTTTTTTTCGTCGTGATGTTTCGAGATGCCATACAGAATTAAGGAGATAAAGTGTTAAAGTAACTTGATAAAAAAGTATTTCATTTTCCTCATTACCTATATATATGTATATGTAATATTATTTTTTTTAAGAAAATTGAATTTGCATATATTCATGATTGATTGCAATATAGATAAAACATAAGTGTGTATATTTGAAAATAAAAATTTATTCCCTATATTATAAAATATCGAGAGAAATATAGTGCTCTTAATGTAGATAGGTAAATGAAATTGGATTTTAAAGCCATTTTTTTCATAAATATATAATTATATTTTTTTAGTTATTCATTTTCTCTTTTTAAACTTATCACTATTAAGGTGCAGACATACTTTATTACTGTAGCATTTGTTTTTTTTGCACTATTGAAATAGCCGAAGAGGAAAACAATTTTTAAATGACAAGTTTCATTGTTTTTAAAAAATCAATGAAACTTTTTGACATATGAGCAAACGTGTTAGGGTGATTAATGAGTATTTAAACGAATAATGAGTAAAGCTCGTAATTCCTAGAGATTTTTTTTAGAAACTCAAAATTACTCATGCGGCAAAATTCCGCTCGCAGCACATCACTATAAATACCATTTACATTAAATAAGGGAAGGTGATTTATTTTATCAATTCTAACTCTTATAAAATTATAGCAAAATGGTATTTTTCGACTATTATTTAAATTATTCATGAATTGGAATGAGCATTAAAATTTTTTTGAACTGTTCCATCACTAGTTTTTAACATACCTAACTAAAACAATTTGAATGTTTTGGTCAACTATTTCTTATTTTTTGACGGTTTCAACTACTTTTTCACATCATCAGTCTATATATTTTATCTCTATGGTCCAAATATTCTCAAAAATTATTATTTTGTTTCCTTGCATAATTTTGAAACTTTGGTGAGATTATTTTGTTTGCAGGAGTACGGAAAGGGAGGTTTTTCTGCTCCTATACTTTAAAAAAAATCATATGTTCAAATGGTTCTACAGAAGTAATATAATTGATTGTTAAAGCTCTTTATTTACGACCAGATTCCTAGTGACGGCATTTAAGGCATTTAGGCTCGTTATGGAGGTCTAGGTGGTGTTTGAGTTGACCCTCACTGTCCAACGAGGATAGACGTAGTTTTAGGCTGGACAACTTCCCGTATGTGAGCACGTCGTTTGTGAATGGTACAAAAAAAAAAATAATTTGATTAACTTTATTAATCAAGCTATAGATGGCTATTCAAAATATATAACTTGTAAAGTCCCAAAAAATCAGTTGAAAAGGAGCCATAAATTGTAAAATCAATTATGAACTGTTTCAATTTTTCCGTCTTCTTGCTTTATAAAATCCATAAATATATACTTTTTGAATATAAACATGACATCTTTACGTTGTGTAATAATTTATGAACTATATATAAGCTTTTGGGCATTAAAACAAGTTTCATCATTGACTTTCAAGAGAAAATAATTATTTTGTTGTATGATTTATTATAAATGACGTTATGATAGTTTTACCTTTCTTTCATAACAAGACTAATATTACAGAGTATATTGTCCATGTATTCGTTTGGTTGAATGTAGGGTCTAGAGCTATTTTTTGATCCTCCCATCATGTCTTGAAGATTTGAACAAACAAGTAATTGAGGAATGGAAAATAAAATTGAGAAATGATCAATTGAGTCTGAGATTGAGCTTTGTCTTGTAAAATTGAGTTGATTTGAGGAAGAGGATCCAAATTTGCGTAGATCTAATTCTGAATTACACTCTGTTTCTCCATTGGATGTGGTTGGCGAAGAAGAAGATCTGTTTAGAGATTGCATCCCTTTAAGACGCCTCTCCCTCATGTTGCCGATTCTTTGTTCCAAATTGCATGAAGACGTGCGGAAATATTTAGGACGAGTAGAGTAATTTTGTGTGTTACTAATCTTTCCCGAGGAAAAGTACTGATAATCTTTTGATAAAAATATTTTCTCACTAGACGAACTCGCAGAAACGGATAGGTTGTGTCGGATGCCATTATTGTTGATATTCAAATTATTATTAACGTTGGATTTTGGGGCCGTGGATTCCTCTTCAACTGACGGAAGTTTTGTAAAAGACATCGTGATATTGCGACTCTAGTTTAAAAAAATTGAAAATATAAGAATTAACATTCAATTTAGATCATCTATATAAATAAAGCAAAGTTTATCTGTATGTATAAATATTTGAGTGAAAAGAAGGCATTTTTCATCTAGCAATATAGTCATATTAATCAAATCTCTTAAAGTATCTTGTATTGAATGTGTATACAGGGTATACTTCATGCAGTGCTCTCTGATGTATACCATGAACATTTTTTAATCTAAGAAATAATAATATAGACATATAAATGAAATTTTGCAGGTGTTTTGCATGTATCATCGAGCGTGTATAGCTAAAGCTAAGCCAGGTAGTGCTCTAGAAACTAAAGTATTCCCTGGTGCATCAGGCATAACATCATATATTTTTTCAAGCTGTTCCTCATAATCCTACATTCTGGAGGAGAGAACATCTATGTAATGACAAATTACGTGTGATTGTAGTCATTGAAAACAATGAGCATTACTGAGGATTTCTTTGGTAGTTATTTTCTATATTTTTAGGTGAAATTGATCAATTCGACGACGCTTAATAATTCTGGGAAATACCTCTAGATTCTAATAATTTTTAGAATACCTTAGAGGAAATATTATCAACCTCCAACTAAATAACTTTAATCCGTTTAAAGGATACATATTATTGTTTTGTCAGTCCTTACATATTCGGTACAGTCGAGTCCAGTCTTACGACCCGTCCAATCAGTCCCGGGGACTATTTCTTAAGACTGTCTTTCCTAAGGTATATTACAACTAGAACTGAGTAAAAGAAATATCCGTGACAGTACCCGAACTGAGGACCGAACTTAGTAACTTTTTAGGACACTCTGAACTGTAAAGGACTAAATAATTTTCAGTTTTAAACGACGAAACAGTTATTATAAATAAGATGACAGGTTGATTTCTATACAAACAATTTTTTTGTAGAATGAAGAAATTCGAATGTGTTAATATTTCCTTTGTTTGTTAAACGATTATTCAAATTAAAAATGTAGTCAAAGATTTTACAATATAATAACTTTGGACGTATACTTAAAACATAATTTTAAGGGGTATTTTAGGTGTTCACTATACAAGTATTCATTTTTTTATTAAAAAAAAAAAAAAAAAAATATTTATACAATTTAAATGAAAGAGTGCTTTATAATTTTTTTTTTTTCAGTTTTTCAGTTTTTTATATGAATTTACATGAAAAAATATGTTAAAAAAATATCTTTTTTAACATTTTAGAATATGAGTTTGAAGACTGGAGTCTCAAAATTGAGTGACATATTCCTTTATATACAGAGTATAACAACGAAATTCAGCTCTTTAGATTTCCAGATTTTCCGACATATATGGTGAAGAAATTTTCCAATCCTTTTTTATGGTGAAGTATAAATATAGAAGTTTCACAAAGTAGCCAAAAAACCTCCATGGAGTCAACAACAGAAGATTTCAAGCCTATTGTATATTCAGAGTCAGAAGACAAGGTGCGGTGTTATGATAATTTTGAGGGACAACAATCTCAGTACAAGCAATACTGTGGTCTCAAATATAACATGGATCAACAGAAGAAGGGTTGTAAAGTTGGGAAGGGATCTTGTGGAGACCTAGGACCTTTGGAAAGTGATCACAATAGAGGAGGTACCCGATCACAGCAGGATGAGATAACCTAAGTCAAAGGTCAACAGAGGTCCTCACACCACTAAGAATTCCCTGATCGACTCAATTGTCCTGGAATGCAACAACTTAGATCGGGCTCCCCTGTCCATAATCGAATGGATTATTTTATGAGGACCTACCTGAATTCATAGGTCAACAGAGGCCCTCACACCACTAAGAAGTATCAGATTGACTCCTTCGCCATGGAATGCAAAAATTTAGGTCAAGCTATAGATTCCAGGACGTGTGTGCGGTTCAGGGCCCAAATCGAGGCTGTATTTGAGTCCAACAGATGTTTTAATGATCATATTTGCAGCTCAGTTTTTGTTTTTGCATAAATCTTTAAAAATTACTATTTTATATTAATTTAAAGTAGATCGATCAAAAGCCCGGAATTTTTTTGTTTTGTCCTCTACATTTATACTTTATCTTATGTTACCACCTTCCATAATTACAAAAAGATACAGTACTCAATCAAATGATGGATCATATGATCATATGATCCTTAAATTGCAAAAAAAAAACCTAATGGTTTCATTTTTAAACACTGGCTAATGAAGGGCCTAAAGCTTTTACTCAATTTTGAATTTTAATAGTCGATGAACAAACGATGGAATAATGAATACATTCGTAATTCTCGCCCTAAAATACCTCCTTTATAGGCATTTTTAATTTATATATATTGTTATTTGCACAAAAAAAAAAAAAAATAGTCAATGTTAGAGTACCTTGTTCAGATTTTAATGGCTTGAGGGATCTGCAAAATGCTGTTTGAAGGCTGAAAACTCTTTTTATTTATCAAAAAGCGCCTGAAAATTATTTTGTGCAACAAAAAATAGCTAATTAGTTACCTAGATTTAATAAACTTGAATAAAAATCCAAAAAATTACTAAATTTAACATCCTCTAATATTTGATACAACAAAAAATGAATTGTTAAAATGTGCACAAGGTGAAGATTTAAATTATGATTCTCAAATCCTTGAAAGATATATAGCATCAGCAACAAAGGAATCCTAGAAAACATATGATTAAGAGAAAAGACACAAAAAATTTAATTGTAACAATTCACTCAAAATCAAAATTGAATAAAAACTTTTAAAAGTCTTATTTAATGAATTAATTTATTGATTATTCAAAGATTTAAAAACTATTTATATTTATTGCTATTTGTATCTTGTTCTTGAAAAAATTTAATTACATAAATAGCTGAATAAATAGAGAAAATCCATAATTAATTATTTATATTTGAATGCCGTCAATAGTTACTAAAAAATTACTGACAAATTCAAAAAAATTATAAAATAAGTTTTTCTTTTCTTATACTTTAATTAGGTCATGATTTTTTTCTTTTTTTTAATTTGATTTCATTTTGAAGTACTTCCGGAACACTAAAACTTTGACCGGATGGAGGATAAAGGTTTTTGACGGCATCGAAAAAAATAAATTAGGAGGTAATTACCAACACCTAAACACATATCCTAATCCATGATAATTTTGAGTTTGTTCAACCTTGAAAAATAGCGAACACTCTAATCAACATTAAAAACACAAATAAGCAAACGTTATCCAATTAGTAAGAATAAAATATTTTTGTCAGTCAGTTTTAGACCTCTTGACACTCTTTCCTCTTTAATTTTTAAATTTTTAGCTATGGGACTTTTTTAAGGAAAGGTTAAAAATAAATTAAAGACCCCAAAAGCAGACCATTATTCCTCAATTCAATTTATTTTACTATTAATAGCGGGAATATCCGGTATTGTTGGGAGTTAATAGGTGTTAATGAAATTTGCTTTAATAGTATATATGTATATGTACTACTTTGTTCTTTTCTTTTTTAATATGGCGCAGTGAATTTTAGCTACACACCCTCTCTGCCGCATTGTTAGTTCATAGATCACACAGTTCTCAGATATTAAATTCTCACACTAAAATTACTAGCAAATTCAAAGAAATTATGAAATAAGTTTTTCTTTTATTATGTCTTAATTATAATAAGATTTTTTTCTTTTTTTTAATTTGGCCTCATTTTGAAGTACTTCTGGAACGCTGAAACTTTGACCAGGGGGAGGGTAACGGTTTTTGATGGCACAAGAAGTCATTACCAACACACAAACACATCTCATGATCCATGATAATTTTGAATTTGGTCAACTTTAAAAAATAGCGAACACTCTAATGTTGATATAATGAGCACAAATTATATATTCCTAAGTTGTAAATTTCCTAATTAGAGATGTGACAAGGGTCGTAATCCTTGCGAGTGTAAAAAATAAAGTGTGTGTTAGTAACCTGCAATATATTATTGTTCGTAAAAATTTTACATTTGCTGTGATTTTTAGTTGGCCCGTTAATTTGTAATTGATAGTATAAAAACAGAATTTTGTTTTCCTAAGCAGTTGTCATTATTATTTAATTCCTGAGTAGTGAACATATTTCCCTAAATAGATTCAATGATATTCAAAGCCTGTTTGAACTATCGTGTGTGCACATAAAAGACACTGCATTTTTTTGCATAGTTATAATTGTAAGTCCTTGTTGGACCCTGAGTAGAATTTGGGATCGACATTCTAGCAAATAAAATTCTTTATATGATTTTCTCCTTCCTCTCTTGTCACAAGTATTTGTAGCTGATCTAATGAAACACCCAGAGCATTATTCTTTCTCTCCTCCAAAACATTTTTCAAATTGTCGGGGCTATCATGTTGATTTTCGAGTTATTTTTTTTTAACATGCCTATTCCAAAATTGATTTTCACCCTTGACCATAGTATATCGTTATTTCTATTAGCAGAGGCTAGAAAAGTATGAAATTTGAAGATTGAACTCTTCTTGTAATTGTTAATTGAACATGACTAACAGCTAATTTAATAAAACGCCATAAAAGCTAGGCTGCTTTCCTCCCCAACATTATTCAAATTGTCAGTGTGATCATGTTAATTTTTGGTTTCCGGTTTTCGGTTAACATATCAACATTTAATATTATTTGAATCTTTGTCTATCAGTATATATCATTAGATTATAGTTATTATATTTTCTAGGACATTCTCTCACGCATGGTTTTTAGGCTTACCAGGATTTCGACCTTCTTAAAATATGTAATGTTTAATACAAAATCCAATATTCCAACGGTTGATAAGAATGATATAATTAGCTAACTACCATATACTAATAATTTTAAATTTTAGTATTAATTAAATAAAAAATGTACGAAATATGAGGTGAGTTGCTATATAAATAAATTAATATGAACATTTTTAATCTTCAAAGATAATTTGTTCTTTGAAATTGGATCCCTTTTTTCGACCATCTACTCGACGGAACGAGTATATATGAAATTCGATATACTCTCCAGTTTTAATCAAAAGAACCACAAATATATTAAGATTTATGTTTTAAGCTAAAATCAGATAAAAATATAAGGAATTTATATTATTTGTAGGGAATTTCCAAAATTTCAATAATCGTGTCCACACGTTTCAGTAATAAGTTTTTCGGGCAAGTTTTTTTCATCAATTCTCATTTTACCAACTTTTCTTATAATTAAAATTGTAGAATTATATTAATGAGCTCTTTATTTGGTATGACACTCCTTTTATAAAAAATCTTTTCTATCAGTTCATAAAGTTTTTATTATTGATGCTGAGGTAATCATCATCTTCTGTTATTGGATGAACGTAGGTCCCACACTAGACTGGATGTTATTTTTTTTCAAATTTGAAAAATGATATACTTATGGCCCAAAAGGTTTCTTTTAGTTTATAAATATCATTGGCTAACTCTGAAATTTTTTGAAGACTTTTTAGAGGTAGCTTAATGTTCCTAAAGTTTAGAAATTTTACTCTATTTTAGAAAAAGATATGTTGTTCTTTTGATGTCAACTATATAGTACACACTACAGCTTTTTGAGCCCAGTAAGTAACAAATTTAGATGAATAAAATTTTTGTCAACATTAATTTTTTAATGCTTATGATAATTCTTTATCTACGTTTCCTAAAGAAATATGTTTGTAGTTGGATAAATAATAGCTTTCCGCCTATCAGTCTTCCCTTTAGCGTGTCACAGCAAAAAAATTCAACTGATGCATAGCAAAATTTGCAACTACATATTTAGTTTACTTAGATCAACAAAAAAGTGAAGATATTTATGACTTTAACCTGAATGATATTTTTATGACCTTTGCTTGAGAAAAAAAATCTAAACAACTAAATTTTATAAAATAAGTGAGATACTTTTGTAAAATAAAGAAGTTTTATAAATACACTTAGTATGAGTCATTTGTATATAAAAATGACAAGTTAGATCATTTGAGGACAAGGGTAACGAGGGACGAAACGTTAGAAACGTTTTTGTTATAGGCATGAAAGTACTAATTAGTCATCCAATCACATTATTTTTTTCAAACTCTTCTTCTTTCATTCTTGAGGGGAGAACTCGCCATATGAATTGATATAAGTATTGTGTAGTTACTTGTGAGTGTGCTAATGAAAAATGGAGAGTAACATTGATGATTTCTTAAGGAGCTATCTTCTATATTATGGAAATGCCCAATTACTCCAGGCAATACGAGGAACCATTGCTGTTATCTAATAAGAAGTCATTGTTCTTGGTTTATATTTCCTTATATATAAAAGCCACTGAAATGACATTTGCTGAAATGAATACATGCCTTAAAAAATCTAATTTAGCTTACAGGGTCGTTCAAGTAAATCCGGACGACCTTTAACTGCATTCTTTTAATTCCATAAGTTATTAAATATATATTGAAAAATTATATGATGAATTTTCAATCAATCAAAGAAAATTTCAACATCCTAAAGGATTCTGTGTTTACAGGATTTTAATCATAGATAACTTCTAATTAGAGAAATCCAGTTTACTGTTGTCGTATTTATTTCACAAATTATTTACGGAACAACCAATTGGTTAATGGAATGAGTAGACCTTAATAATATATAATTAACAAAGTTTGTATATAAGTTCAATTTTTTTCTATCCAAAAATATGACTTTGTGGTTTGGTGAATATATATAATACCAACCCTTGAGATTGAATTCACAGCACAACTTGAGAGATCTAACAAATATGTATGGTTTCAACTGTTAATAAAACCCCAAAGAACATTTGTTCTAACTTTGGGGTTTGATCTGGAAATCCTAAATCAGTGTGATACTTTTTTTTAAATTTGTTGTAAGAAATATTAAGATTCGATCTTAAAATGAGTTCTTTCTTGGCTGAGTAGGGGAATACATCTATTTGCAGTTAAAGACCGTGGTCTGGATCGAAATATTGGACCAAATCCGTGTAAAAAAATCACTTAAAAAAA
Organism: Lepeophtheirus salmonis; assembly: GCF_016086655.4. Classification (NCBI taxonomy): domain Eukaryota; kingdom Metazoa; phylum Arthropoda; class Copepoda; order Siphonostomatoida; family Caligidae; genus Lepeophtheirus; species Lepeophtheirus salmonis. Next base: position 41,577,642 of record NC_052131.2, read on the forward strand.
TAATAAATTCAGTCCGTTAAACCTAACATATTGAATGCTAAAAAAAAATATTTAATGCATCCCAATCGTCACTATAAGTTAAGTAAAGTTTATTTCAAATTAAAAACTATATTTTTACCTGTAACTACTATATAATTAAATTAAGAGCTTATAATTTTTCAGCTGTCTATGTTAAAGTCGGTTCACTGGTGGGCGCAAATAAGTTTGCAGCTTTCCCTCTTTTTGTTGTGTACAGTTTTTTTTTAATGATAGGGACTAACTGTATTTTTAAGAGAAATTTAAAATATTGCCTCTAGAATGAAATCACACACAACCTGCTACTACTTCTACAGACTGATTGTTTTCGACTATACAGGGAGAAAGGAAAGAAGAAAAAGGGAGTTATGCTGTCGCATATTTCAATATGCATTACTAAAAAAATTTACCCCCAAAGGGAAGTATATATACAATTATTATTTCACAGTTTAGACTATGTATTAAAAAAATAACGATAACATCAACCGTTTTCTGCTTTTCTAATCACTAAGCAGTGTTATTTCCTTACAAAATCCCATCCTACTGGTATCTCTTCTTTAATTAAATAAAACAACGACATTTTGAGAACAAATTCATGGACAAAGAGTTTTAAGGGCAGGTCCCGAGGATCGATATGACCTGAACCATGTCTCAACACTTATATTGGGTATCTTATTATTTATGTATGGGTTGAAGGGAAACAGGTTTTTAAATACATTCTATTAGTAAATTATATGCTCCCACAAAGACATCAATTTATGCTAACGAACTCACCGGAAATTATAGTATATTTTTATTAAATATTGCTTTGATTTACAAATAATGAAACGAAATATACTTTGAAAAGAAAAGAAAAAAACAATGTAATTTCCTATTAAATTTATATGTACCTATAATTAGAGTTGTAAATTGTAAGCATTTTTGCTATGTACAAAAAAATGAAAAATAATAATGTAGAGTGTTTGGGAGGAGAGCAGCTTAGCTGTTATGATGGTTATTGTGTGGAAGCATTTGTATCCACCATTGCCCGGAGTAATTAGGTGTCAGCTAAGCGACAAATTTAGTTTTATTAGTATCGAAGATAATTCCTAAAAAAAATTCAGGGCTACTGTGCTTTTTTTCATGAGCACACTCATACGTAACAACTCAATCTTTAAATTAATTTATATATGTGACCTCCTCAAGAATGAAAGAAGAATAATAAGAGTTTGATATTTTTCTAAAATGATGCGATGACTTTAGTCTTTAGAGCGCTCACTAACAATAACACGATACCACATTCATTTTGACATACCAGGATTGATATTTTATTCAAATATTAACATTACATCATTTATGATATGTGAACGTGAGCAATATCAAAAACAAATAGAAACATTGATTCTTGCACACGCCCACAATATTTCATAAATACGACTACATTATTATTTCTCAGAACAAAATATGTATGTAATATACATCAAGGAGCACAATATATACAGTGTACCTTGTATACAGGTTCGATTGAATATGTACACGTCTGCAATAGTTCATCAATAACCCAACGTTATTATTTTTAATATCAAAATATGTTTCATATACATCAGAGAGCACTATATATTAGGGTGATCGCTCTTTCCCAACCTCTTTCTATCTTGCTACCCATTTGTTCAGTCTTGAGGTTTGATATACTGAGGCTAAATGCAGAATTTCATAAAATTTGATGAATAACTAGCGTTGGCACATTTTGATTTTTAAACACTGTTATTTTGCAAAAAAAAAATCATTTTTTCTTTGTTTTCTGTTATCATATTTTTTGACAACTCAACTATTTTCCAAGGTCAAAAAAAAAAATCTTGGAATTGCTAAATATGGATCTACAGGGTTCTGGCCTAATGATGTTCTTAAAAGTTCCAGCATTGTTGAGTCAGATGTCAAGAATACTGTTTCAATTACAGCCCTTACAAAAATAACGTCAGCATTGAACAAAGCAAGCAACGCCGACGTAACAAAGATTAATTTAAGTTCTGCTCATGCCTATATATTGTTATAATCCTACGTGTATGACAGTTCAATTTTCAACTCCTACTCCTATTTCCTATGTCCTACGATTTAAGTCTAATTAATGCTGGCCTAGAATATAAAAAAGTGGACTGATTTTTTCAGTCTCAAATATAAACCCCGATTTTTTTCGATCTCAAACTATAGAATCATTTTTATCCTGTCCTTATAGATGAGTTTTACAAATTGTGGGCTGATAGTCAAATTGCTCTAACTCACAAATTTCTGTACATAATGAAGCATGGAAAATCCGTTTTTACTATTTTCCAATTTTTACAATAAAAGGGATCTGAGAAATGTGTTTCAAAAGTCTGATTTTTTTTTTGTTTTTATATATTACCACTAAATATTAAACTTCTACATTAACTATCAACAGTAACACTATTATTTTTATTTTTTAAGTTACGACAATTTGACCCTCACCCCTCGAAATAGGATTTGTGCAACACATTACAATTCATAGAATATTATTGTACCGATATTCACAATTTTGAATCACAAAAAACCACATAAAGTCATCAACAATTTATTCATAGAATCAGTCTAGACCAAATTTTTAATGACACAGATTCAGACCGAATTTTTCTTTGGGACCGATGTAAAACAAATTTTTCGGTAAGACTGGTCAAGATCGTAGTTCTATTAAGGACCGAATTATTTTGGCCCACTAAAATAATAACCAGATTCAGACCGGTCTAAGATTTTCAGACCAAATCCCATTTCTGAAACATTTGTTTTTATTTATGCCGCTGGTTTTAGAGTCGGAGGCATTGAGAAATATTCATTTAAAGGTAGCAAATTGTTAGCAGCTTCTAAGCAACTAATTCAAGTTCAATTAATCAACATTTAGAACATCAATAAAAGGCAAGATAATTAAAAAAATCGAAAGTCGATAAAGGAGTTGCTAATGTTTTATGGAAAACATTGTGTGCAGATAGACAAAAAAGATGGAAGACACATACTAATTGATTCCTCTAATCTATTCAATTTACATGAATTAAGCAAAGTTTGTCAGATGAGGAATCCTTTTTTAAAGTGAGCTTAATATCTTAGAAGTTAGAAAAGCAAGAATACTTGATATAATAAATAACAATGTGGCAATGAGTGTGTGTAGCTAAAGCTCAGCGTGTCATATTAAGAAAGAAAAGAGGAGTAAATGTGTATATTATTAAAACAAAGTGCGACTGCTTGAGGATACATAATAACTCCAAGCCATGCCAGATACTTCTGTTAAACTTAAATAAGTTGTAATGAACAATTCTGAGCAAAGGCACCTTGTAAAAAAATTAAGTTTTAAAAAAAATTGATTGATTAAGTCAGTGTTTCTCAAACTGCGGGATGTGAATTAACTGTGAATTGTGTAAAATAGGATCTGCCGGTATTTATAAATAAAAAACCTGTTAATGCAGAGAATTTGAGGAATATTTTGGAGGAGAGTAGCGGATCTGTCACGACGTTTCATTAAATTGGGTGCAAGCTGCTTTGAGATGAAGTAAATAAACACAAACCCCACTCCGTATCTTGCTATGATATAGGGAAGATTGATTTCAATGTCAATCATCAATTCTACTCTGAATCCAACAAGGATTTACACTAATAACTCCCCCAAAAAATCATCGGTGTTACTCTCACTATTGTGTAAAAAACACTATTCCGATTACTAACTAGAAAAAAACTGGCATGCATTTAGGTCATATTTAATGCAACTCTAACTATATGTTTGGAGGACAATATACAAAAAAGATATTCCAAATATCCCTTGATTAATTAAATTAAATGATTGTAGAAATAGTCAAAAGTTTGAGAAGCACTGGTTTAAATAATGACACTGACTTAAAAAGTTTCATCCCTTGTTTATGATGAGTGTTTAAGATGTATTTTTATTTTCCACCATCTCTTAAAATAAAAAAGTATTTATATTATATTTAGAATATTGATTACTGAAAGAAGTTCACCCATTATTTTTTGTAGAGCCCCAGTTTGAGTTAAAAATATGTAAGAATAGGCTTATAGTTTGTCCTCTGTAGGATGTAAATAACTGGCTATGACTTTCGACACTTAATGGGGAAAGCCTTGATAAGAACAGAGAATACCTTTTTATAAAAATACTAGTAAAGTTTCAGCCGGCTTCGCTCAGTCTAAAGAGGGAGAAAGAAATCACAGAGTCAAATAAATTGAGAAAATTAAAAAAAATATTGAGAGAAAACTAGGTACTAGTTACTATGGCCCTCTGCAAAAAAAAAAACATAAAAAAACCCACTCTTATTCTTGGCTCTTGTAACCTTTGTATTATTATAAGTTTATTATTTGTTATAAACTTGAAATAACATATATGGATAATTTTTTTGTGCCAAATCGGAATTCACGAAGACAACTAACTGCAAGGCACTTTTTTCTACTAATTTTGCAAAAAAAAATGTTAATGGCGTGAATTGGAATTATAAAAAGGAACACAAACCTACAAAAATTTTTTTTCGCAATAACGAGAACAAAAAAGTTACGAAAAATAATGTTGTCGAAAAAATAACCCTCGATAAATGGTATTGCACAACTTATGAAATAAAATGTTCCGGAAATTGAAAATACTGAAGCTACAACCTAGAAAAAATAAAATTATATATGCAGAATATATCGTTTTGTGGAATTTCTTTTACAAAAATTCAATATTTATAAATAGTTTGATGAAAAATGAGGAAAAAAGAGAAAAAACTTTTATGAGATAAATATATATTCAAACGAATCTCCAGACAATTTCTACAAAACTTTATTTATTTACTAATCCAATATTTCATTGGAAGTTTTTTTTTGCACCGAAAAAAATAAAAACAAAATCGCAATTTTCACCGATTTCTTTTTTTTGCACATAGTATGATTTTAATATGATGGGATGACTGATGAGTATTCTACTTTCTCGAAAGCTCACTAACGGAAAAAAATAAATAAACATTTTTCACTGGTTGCTAAATACAAAATGCCTGCGCGAGTTAATTCATTTTTACATAATAGGGGTTATTTCTAATTCAAATCTTGACATATTCTGCAAATGTATATAAATGATGATATACATAAGAGAGCAATAACAAAAACAATACTACATATTAGATGCTACATCCACAAGCCTGCAGGATTTCCTTAATACGACTACATTATTATTTGATATATCAAAACATGTTTGATATACATAAGTGGGCACTTCATACAGTGCACCCGTTACTCAGTACTGACACTCGTAGGGAATTTAATCTGTCGTAGGTATAAGTTATATTATTGAAGGAAAATAATTCCCTTCCCTTATACCTAAGTAAGTTTATTTTTTCTTTTTCTTTAGTAACTACGAATGCGAATCCCCACGGAACCTCGTAGGATAAACATACTTCATAAATCATAACATAACTATGAGAGGGAAGAGTTTTAATTGTGTGGTTCGGTAGTTTTGGTTTTATCGGTGATTTATATAAATAGGTTCTACAGAACATTCGTTTAATGGATCTTTATCCATAAATTTATTTCAATGAATCCATAATTTATCATTTAAATATCCAAAGAAGATGTTTAGATGTTCAGGATCTCGACCCTTCGAAGCAAGAATCTTACATAAATTCCCGGTATGGTGACTTCCAATCTCGTAGATCATCACTTCAAAAATACATCTGTTGCTCAATGTTTTTTTTATGGAATCCTCTTATACTGATGAATTTCTATATAGTGCAAGAATAATTAAATAATAGACCCGATAAGAATCCCAGGGAGTTATCTTCCTCTATTCAAGGCTACTTTATTGAAAATCCTGAATATATTAATCATAAATTCACCTCTATTTTGTATTCTACTCTTTTGAAGGAACCCTGATTTGTCTTTAATAAACATAAACAAATTACTCATCTCTAACAGAATGATAAGTGGTATCAATTTCATTTAGATGGCGGAATGTTTAATGTAAGTATAAGTCATATCTGAGGAAAGAGTTTCAATAAAGTTACTCGGTAGTTCTAGTTTATCTCTGATGTAGATGGATTTTTCTTCGGTAAATTAGAGTATAGGTATCTGCATCCACTCATTGTTCTAATTAATTCATTACTTTTCAATTTTATATTCTAGACAGTCATCTCTTGCCTTAATGTACAGGGTTTGGAGGAAGATATCACGGTTCAATCTTTGGATATCATCTTCTTTAATGGAAGCATCGTTCATTTTTTATGAAGATACAAATTAAAATCAAGGATCGTGATAGTGACTTCTAACCTGTCTCGAGAAAGAATATATCTGTCACTCCAGTGCTATTTTTATTCTAATATAGGAACTATCTCCTAACTCTGCTATTTTTAATAATAATAATTAAAGTGACAACTATCTCTTAATTTGGAAAAACTACCCCAACATTCTACTCCCAGAACATCCATCCTCCATCCTATTGACTCCTGAGACAATAATTATCAAAGCTCACCTTAACAATTAACCTTTTGATTTGTTCTTTCTAATTACTTAAAGTAGCTGTTTTTAATAATAGGATCTATAATTCATTCATTCACATAGCGTACATATAATATTCATCCTAGGTATATTACTCGGGTAAATACTCTTGATTCCTTTATATTTTCTATCTCTTCTAGTCTAAATTATAGATACACTTTAAAATAATTATTTCTTTAATTTTAAATTTATTTATTTTGTGTTTCAAATTTCTTTATTTTGTTTTTGAAATTTCTTTATCATGTTTATATAAATAAAATATACTTATTTATTTATTATACTGTTTAAATTAAATTAGCAAAATAATTAATAAAGTATACCTCTGAATTCTTTAAATCAATATATTAATGAATTTGCTTTTACATTTAGCTTAGTTTTTTGCACATTACTGCTTGATGACTTGTGGAAGTAAACCACAAGCTATAAAGAAATAATTTTATAACCTCATTATGAGATTATGGATAAGGTATATTTACACAACGTTATAAAAAATAGAGTACATTACTCCAACTAACGCTACAATTAATTTTGTTAAATAGTTTAGTTTTGGAAAAGTTTTTTTTATTGACTGGTTGAGGGAAAATTTTTTGAAGGCACGAGCTTCGGAAGTTACATTTTAGTCTCAGAACAGTGATTTGGCTACATAGACAGAAACCACGAACATAATGGAAATTTCAGTAAAAGTAAATTCTTCATGCTACTCTTTTTCTTCGATGATGTATATAATTTTATTAACAGTGAAAATATCTTCTCAGTAAATTTTCGGGGTTTTTTTTTTCTGTTATAATGCCATGGATAAGTATGAGGCTTGCTTTTAAGTCTTTTACGATACAAAGAACAGATCTTTCTTAACATTGACAAAAAAAAATAAAATAAGAAGATTGGAATGAATTATAGAGATAATTCTAACAGCGTGTAAAATTAAAGTAAGTATTCAGTTTTATTATTGAATGTATGTCACTTGGATGTGTTTAATTGACAATTTGAACAGTTATTGAAATCAATGACACCGTTTTTTAGAATAAAAGCTTACTCTGTTTGAATAATGGCTTCATTTCCACTTGATATACTAGTAGATGTAGTGGCTTTACAACGTATCTTTGACGTTTCCTTGCCTGAGTGGAGATTTATTTTGTAAGATTTGCTGTGAACAGCAACAGGCACCATATAACGTTTTTGAAGTTTGTTCCCCATCCCCTGTGGATGTATCTTGTATTATCGAAATCCCTTCATTTGTCAATAATCTCACAGATAAATCATCATGCTCAAAAAGGAGTGAGCAATAATCAAAAATATACTTCGTCATCTAAAAATAACTCTTAGCCAGGAACTTTTGGAATATTCGTCCTGGATGAAATAATTAAGTGATCAGGAGATATTTGTGGAATCAGTTTTATAACCAAAATATAGCACTCAATCTCATTAAGGACTGTATTTTTTCTTTTTAGGGAAAAGAAGTCTTCAGTCTTCCATTCACTTAGAACTCCGTGGTATTTAACAGTATAATTTAAATATTCAATTATTTGGGACATACAAATATTACAGTTTCTGTTTATATACGTGCGGGCGTAATTTAAATATTTGAGCAATTTTTTTTCTACGTGAACAACAAATAAACACATTTATGACATATTACATAATGTATGCGTAGGGAAATGTAGGGATTTTTAGTGGGAGACCTGCCGTTACTCGTTTTCAGAGTGATCGACAGACAAACTTTCCTTTATTAATATAGATTTTATTTTCTGAGGCAAGGTTGTGTGATACAAAAAATATAATGACGTGATGAGTGGATAAAAAGCGTAATGCGTACTGATCATAATATGAGTCCATACTGCCCGAGGGCTCAAGATTTCGTTGCAAATTTGTAAAAAAAAAAAAAATAATAAATATATATGTATATATTCATAATGAACCCTTCAAATCGATGATGGCCATTGCCAAGGATCTCAACTGTTCTGAAAGGCTGATCACGAAGTGCATGTCAATTGATTTGTAAAATAATCATACAGTATGCGAAAACCTGATTGTTCATATTTTTTTGAATTTGTTGGACCCATTGTTTTGCCTCCATACTCGCTGTATCTCAGCCTTCTTTGTCTTGGACTGAGTCGAGGGACACACCAACGACTGATCTCTAGAATCCGAAGGAATTACGGAATCTGACAATGGATACATTGATCAAGATTTGCTCCCATTTCTGACGTCGAGTCAATACTGTTATTGATGCCAAAGACGATTAAATTGAATATAATAGTTTTTGTAGTTTGTTTTAATATTAATATATTGGAATTTTCTTCTTTTCTTGATTTATGCTTGCTTTTATGTTGAAGCATCATAAGTTTACCATAAAAATAACTTTATAAAATATATCTTAATTTAAAAAAATATTTTGATTATTGCTAGCTCTTTTTAGTTTGCTCTTAAAGCGTCTATTCCGAATAAAAGTAATTTTGCTCTTGCCATAATAAAGCATTTTCTAGGAATTCTTTGTATATTTGGCAACTTTTAAGCAAGGTTTCGATGAATAAGATTGATTAATTTAAGGTATGTGCATTGCTACTGATATAATATAAGTCTTTATTTTATATATGAGGCACAAACCTTATCGAAAATAAGGACTACCAATTTTGTACAAAAAAATTGTGAATACTAATTTTAATTTCGTCACAAATTTTTACAGTTCGTCTTGTCTCGATTTGTTTTCTCAGATTTTGTCAAGAAATTATTTTTTTTTGTTAAATTGGACGAAACAGAAAAAAACCTTGTTTCTTTTTGTCTTGATCGCGAAAAAAACCTCCGTTCACGAATATATTTCGTCTAGTATTATATAAAAGTATTTTTGTCAAGTAAGAAATTGTAAAGTTCTAATTATAATATTAACAAATCTTATATATTTTGAAGATCTCAAAGCTAATTTTGTCAAGATATATTCCCTTGAACTTAGGCATGTATTTTTTGCATTTTAATTGTTATTTGCGGGTGCAAAATGGATAAAATAAGGGGGAAAAGTATGGCAAATTTATACAGGTATGTGTAGTAAATTTAAATGCATACACAAACAAAATCTTACTATGAAATGAGATCGAAACAGAGAGAAAATACTTAATCAAATTATTAAAATAAGAAAAACAAAAATAAATAAGTACAGCAACGATTCGAAACGAAGAATTGCTAATCACTTCTCCGTTAGTCTTTATCATTATACATGATGGATTATTCATACTACAAAAAACTCATGGATTGACTAACAAATATAATATGATCCAATATCATAATTCCATCATGATTCCAACAGAAAACAATTATTTAATGCATTTGAAAAGAATAAATATTACATATTTTGATTTAAAAATTCAAAGTGAACATCAATTTCAACCAGAAATAAACAATAACGACGTACATATGATCCTCATATATTTATTTATATTAAGGTAAAATATCCTCAGGACAAAATGAATTTATGCAGTAATTATGGTGGGTGTGAACTGATATGTGTAGAGGTGTATATCTATGTAAACGAAAAAGAAACGGACAATTGTCAAGTTAACCTTGACAATGTTTTAGAGGAAAACAGCTTAGCTGTCATGATGTCTTATCAGACTAGCTATGAGAGAAAGTAAATAAACAAAATTCCTACCCTATATCAAGAAAGTACATAGGCAAGGAATGAATTCACTGTCTGTCCTAAATTTTACTCTGAGTCAACAAGGATATATGTTGATAACCCTCCAACAAATCATACGTCTTTATTGAACACACCAATATGTGTTTACTTTATACTAAGATTCTTATCTCCTTAAGAAAAAAAAATATTCTTAAGAGATTTAGTTAACAAAAAATACTGCTCAGACTGCTAAAACATAAATCTGTCATTTAAAAAATACTTAGATGATACAACTCTGAGTCTGAACACTTAAACAAACTTTATATCATAAAATCTTAATTTTTTAACAAAACTTTAAAAACATTTAATTACATTTTTTTTGTAACACGAATATATTTCTTTCCACACGGTTTTTTATAAGAATTGGCAGAATGTATAAAATAACCTGAATTGTCTCGTGATATCGCACTTCCTTTTCACTGTGATTTTGAAGTTATAAAAATTTATGTTTTCTACTATATGAATAAAAAATATAAAACATTTATTATTTCTAAGAAAAAGAAATGAGTTTTTAGCACTTTAATGTAGAAAAAGCTCTTATTTTTCCTAATCCAAAATTATAAACTAATATTTGGGTTTTTTAATTAGTTTTTTTTTTTACTTGTTTTATTTTTTTAATACATGTTCTACTTGAAGGATAATGAATCCCTAAATGTGATTATCAAGCCATACACGTTGGTACAAATACTTTGAGAGCACTGTGCTTTAAATAATGGGTTATACCTTAAAAATATACTAATTGCTAAAAAGTAATTGTGAATGAGTCGGGAATATTTGACTTAAAAATGACGTATGAATTAGTATATTATTCTTTGTGAAACACCTTGGAAAAATACCTAAAAATACACTAGTGATGTTAAAATTGAAAGCTCTCTTAATAATTGCACACGTATCCCACAGGAAAACTATCCCTAGTGATGAAAATCGTGTGTATTTTAGGTATGTTAAAAAAAAAACTAAAAATCAAAATAGTAACCCTGACAATTTGAAAAATGTTTCAGAGGAGAGTATCTTACCTGTGATGGGGTTTCATTATATCAGCTGTGACAAGGGAGGAGGGGCAGAAGGAAATAAACAAGGAAATTGTCAAGAATGAATCCGATATCAATCTTCCATTCTACTCTGAGTCTAACGAGGACTTACAATTACTTATAACTCCGCAACAAATCCTCAGGGTTACTCTCCGTCTTTATGAACACACACTAAATTTTAATCAGGTTTTGAATATATTTGAATGAAGTAGGAAAGGAAGTTCACATTGAGGACTTACGGAAAATCATTCTTCAGATTACCAATTCCAAAAAAAAAATGGTTCACGCTTTATAAGTCATATAAAATTTAATAGTTGATTAAATTATTTTTGTCAATTTTTTTAATTTAGTAATATTTTCTTTGTATATACAAAAAATTAATCAAATACTTATTTTATGTTATAGTATAATAATACCGTTCATAATTTAGAAAATTATGAACAATTTGCAGAGCAGACATTTTGCACGTGGATCATTTTGTGGAAAACTGATATTTAATATATGCGATTGTATATTATAAATCAATTTAAAATGAAAGTATAATGAATAGGTATTGTCCATATGATATATATTTCATATGCAAATAATTTTTTTGATTTTCCAAAAATAATATCGTAGTTATGACAATTACATAAACACAATACAATAGTTAGGGGTTCGAGTGTAGTTTGAGTTTTTACCGTTGTAGCACTTTAAATAAATTAAATAAGAGACAAACACGACAGCGATTCGAATAATAGGAGGCCTAACAATATCTCCCTTATCAATTAATTATCATTCGATTTGATGGATAGTTCATATTGAAAAAAGACTCATGGATTGAAAAACAAGTATAATATCAGACAAGAGCAGTGGAATTTCCATAGAATTGGACCCAGCTATACGTACCGCAATTAATCAAATTATTGTCAAATATTTTTTTAGAGCGTTTCTTCAGTCATAAAATATGTATAATGTATATACATTTATTCAATAAATATATTAATTGATGGAAGTAAACATTAACAAAAATTTTTCCATTAATATAACATTTACAAATTAATGAAACTGTCGTCGAAGTCCTATTATAAATAGTAAGTTGGATTGAATTAATAGATAGAGTTATAGGTAACATTCATGTTCTTCTATAAATACTAATTCAGACAATGATAGCAAATGAAGTTACATATTCAAATGTTATTATCCGCCTCTTCTTCTGCCATATTTGCATCATAACGAACGGAAAATCACTGACTTTGCAAAGTATAATGCTTGTCAGTCAATCCATGAGTATTTTCCAATATGAATAGTTCAATAAGTCAAGTTATAACGTAAAAATGATTAATACTTCTTCCATTCGAATTGCTTTCATGTTTTTTATTATTTAACTTATTTAAATTACTATAACGGTAAATTTTCGAACAGCATTATAGCCACATACTATTGTGTTGTGTTTATATAATGAACAATTAAATAAATATAATTAATTAAAAATGTTTTTTTTGCAAGATAACACAAATTAATTTACTTATATTACATATATAAAACATATGAACAATACCTATTAATCACATGGTCATTTTAAATTGAACTAAAATATACAATTGCATACTCGTATATCAATATATTACCTGTCTTTTTTTGGCCAAATGGTCCTTTTGCGAAATGTCCGTTCGGCAAACTATCCTTTGGCAAAAAAAAAATTCTGTCAAATGTCCTTTGGCAAGATTGTTTTTGTCCAATAGTTCACTCACAATTTTTTTCAGTTGTTACCATGTTGAAAGTATCTTTTTTTTGTCTTGCGTCAAATTTTGTAAAATATTTTTTTTTGACGAATTGGTCTTCCTGCATTCAAATTTTGTCTCTTTAAAAAAAAATAGTGGACAAATTTTTTAATAAGCTTTTCGCCAAAACTTGTCGTCTCAAAAAAACAAAAAACATAAAGAACGATTCCGTCAAATATTTGTCAAAAATCATTTTTACAACACGTAAATGAAATTAAATACAATTGATACTCTAGAGATGTACGTTTGTAGAAAAATAATTTATACACTCAATGCATAAAGTCATAATAAAAATAAATATCAATATCCAACCCAATTAATTGAATGAATAAATGAACGAAAACTTTGTTAATGCAATTTATTCAAATTGTACAATATTATATTCCTTTTTGATTGAAATGTATATTTTTATTCTTTTCTTTTTAACTATTCAAGGATTCTCGTGACCGGTAATTTTGCCGCATACATTATTGCTGACGACAATATTGCTGCAAGGCATATTGTATGCACAGGCTCTTTCCCGAAAGCCACTTTACCTATTGTAGTTTTGTCTAACAGACACTTTCCAGAATGATAACTTTACGAACTGGACACTTTGACGAGCAGACACTTTACATAAAAATATAATAAATAATTTTGATAATGATTCATACTGCAATACTATGTCATTATTATTCCCATTCATGTTACTCCGATTTTAAAAGATATTTGTTTAATTATTCACCACCAATTACAATAATTCAGTATTGATTGATTAATATTAATTGATTGCATTATGCAAATGCTTTAAAAGTTAGATAAAAGTTTATATAACCTTTATAACAAATATTATAAAGATAAAATATGATTAAAAAATAGAAGGAGTCAATCAATCAATTATTGAGATTTAATGGACAATGTGAAGTGATTAATTGTTTAGACCGAATGTGATGAAGCTCTTATGAACGAAGGTCAAATTCATATCGACACTTCTCTATTCTAAGGTCATTTCTCATTCCTTAATTATCAAGATATTTTTGTCATTGGAGTCGTCTAATGGATAATATATTCTATCTACGTATGAATCATCATAATATATACATATATATTTTTTGTAAAGTCTTCATTCAGCAAAGTATCTGTTCGGCAATGTTGTTAAATAGCAAAGTTTCCATTGGGAAAAATGACATTCCCCAAAGTGACTTTTTATATAGTGTTCTAAAACTTGCATATTCGCCACCTTGTTATGTTTTCATATTATTTGTTCCAACTTTATTGTCGTATGTCAACTATAGATAAATCCAAAGAGAAAAATGAGAAATAGTGAGGATATAAGGAGGTACTAGTATTTATAAGGAGTCACAGATCTGGGATCACGAGTCTATTTATAAAGTGCTCATTGACTGATGGCACCTTACTCATAGTCATCATCTTAGGTGAGGCTTGAAGAAATGTAAGGAGATATGAAAATCCAGTGTAGAAATGGGCATGTTAATAAAAAAGAAACTAAAAAACAACATGGCCACCCATGGAATGTTTTAGAGGAGATCAGCTGTAATCAGCTGTGACAAGGGGGAGGGGGAAATAAACAAAGACATTGGCAAGAATTACTTATATTGATCCCCAAATCCTACTCTGATTCCAACAATGACTAACATTATAACTCGGGAACAAATCCTAAGGTTACACTCCATCTTTTATGAACACAGAAAATTCCTTTTTTATATTGTCAATTCCAAAAAACGGGCCAGCTAAAAAAATCACTGGATTTACATCACACGATATTAGTACTCTTATTAACTATTTCTGCCTACTTTGAAAATTCAAAGGTATTAGCGAGTAAAGAGCAGTATAGTTGTTATAGTTATCTCTAGTGATGGAAATCTGAAGTTTTTGGGCCTTAAAAAGAATTAATATGGTAACTCTGAGAAATTGAAGAACGTTTTGGAGGAGATCAACTTAGTTCTCATGACATTTCATTAAGATCAACTATACTCAGCTGTAAAATAAACATTAAAAAGAGAGAAATATATAGAATGTACCGGGTAACGCCTTTTCATACAAATAAGAATTATTTTTTAATCGCATACTTTTACTTTTTAAATAATTTTTCACGAGAATTAGCAAGATTTTTTTTTTTTGAAAAGAACAAATTTTTCCCTCAATTCAGCCAAATTGTACTCATCACGGAATAATCAAATTGTATCTCATAGTTTCTAAATGAAATACCAAAATTCCCTTAATGGAAGATCCTTTTAGATTGAAGGAAGCAGAGTTGATGTTATGATAAATACTCAGTAGTTCAACTTTCTTTTATTAGCTAAGAATGAGAAGTTATGCGTACCTAGTCGACTTTTAGCCCACAGACTGGGTTGTGTAATTTACAATTATACAACATCCATTTCCATCACATAACAACCCTTTGATCACTTATTAATTTATTACGGTAGCCAAATTATAGACGTAGGCTCTAAGAAAACAAACGTAAAATTTTAAAAACTATTCTCGCTGCATAATGGTATTTATCTTTGCTCACTTTAAAAAAAAAGAAGAGATTATAAGGTTTATAGAAGAAGACAAAGAAGAGAAAATAAGTGAAAGGATTCTTGACAATGTGCAAATAAAATATATTTTCTTCTCTAAACCTTATAATTATAAAAGTGAGCAAAGATACAACTTACATCCAGCGAGAATAATTCTTAAAATTTTACGGTATTTATTTTTTGAATTACAATGAAGCCAAATAGTTTAGAATTAATTTTTGTTTCTTAATTTTCCGGGCGACGACAAGCAAATCTACTCTAATAAGTAATACATATAAAATGAAGGAAGTTAGAATTGACAACATATAATGGGTAAGACAAGCCAATTTTCTTTTTTTAAATTCGTTCATATTTTCATTGGGAAACTTCAAACGTGTATAAAAATTAAGAAAATTGAAGTTATTAAAATGGTAGTTTCATTCATTTTTTTTATTAAAAAATACTTAAATTTCATAGTCTTCCTTATTCTCTGACGGGATATGCTCTAAGATAATTCCCCGGGGAATGGCAAATTTAATATACACAAAAAACGTAATGACTACAAAATATCTTAAACATTTAACAATTAATGTATTAATTCATAAATTAATCAAGTGCTCATCAAATTTTGCTTGCTTTGCTCTAGTTTTAATAATATTTATTTATTTTCTCATACAAAACACAAAAATATTACATTTAAGGCCACTGCAAAAGTAATGCTCATAGTTGATCGATATAATAAAATGAAAAAAAAAACACAAAATTTTGAACCAAAAATTAGTAAAACATAAAGTTAAAAATGTTCCAACTGTTTATTGAAAACCATAAATTAATCTGGAATATCTTGTAAGAAAAAAAAAACTTATATACGTAGATACCATACCATAGATGTTGTGGTCATAAAAAAAACCTAAGAAAGTTTTACGTTCGGATTTGAAAATAAAATAACTAAGGGTTAATCTTAAAGGATCTGAATACATAGGGATGCTTTTTAAAATTGCTCCATATTTAAAAGACTTGTATTGTATAAAATAATTCTCTAAGAGGTTTTGTTATTCAAAATAATGGAAAAATCCCAAAGGGCACAGATTATTTCTCTATTAAAAGCTGGGCACACTTACAAGTCAATCCAGAAGATTACCAAAAAAATCAATCGGTAAATTTTTTACAGGTGCAAAAAGCGATTGGAGGATGGAATTGAGTCTGATAGGAGGTCATGGAGCGGAACAACCGAAATTATGAGAACTCCAAGGTCGGTTAAGGCTGTCTCTGAAAAAATTCGGCGAACTCCACGAAGATCCATACAAAAGTTGGCCCAGGATCACATTGTAAGCATAACGACTATAACCAAAATTGTTTAAGATGACATTGGAGTCAAACCTTACAAAATTCAATATTGTTATCTTTTATCAAAGGGTGTGATTACAAAGAGAGAGAAAAAGAAGCAAAGTTTTGCTCAACTGGCATGCAGTACATAAGAATGTCATCATTATTTAATTTGACAAAAAGTTTTTTTTTCTGTAAGTCGGAAATTCTACAATTTAAATGACAGAGTCTTGGCAAATACTTATGACAACATTAATTTCAAAGTTCAAAAACCAGAGTTAATTATGGTATGGTTTGAGTTGCTATGACTTCGAATGGGACAAAATCACTTATATTCCGGATGGCGTAATAATTAATAAAAAAGTTTATTTATACTTTTTGAAGACAAAAGTGAACCCCTGGATTGAAACAACATTTCCACGTCAAGAAGTTCACTTAACTCAGGATTCAGCTCCAGCTCACGGTCCCCACTCAGTTCAAAACTGGTGTAAAAAAATCCAGCATTTTTGGGAAAAGTAAATGTGACCCGCTCTTCATCTGATTTAAATCCCCTGAACTTTTCTATTTTGTGGAATTTTGGAGAGAAAGTTCAATGCTTATCCTTCAAGAAATAAGGATGCTCTCATTGCAACCTTTGAGAAGAAATGACACCAAATATTTTAGATGATGTAGTACGTGTCAGTTGTAATGCGGTTGGGAAGAGATTGGTTGCTGTCAAAACGACAAAGGTGGCCAAATTGAACAGATTCATATTTTAAATATTTGTAAAAGTTAAATTAAATTTTTCAAAAGATTTCAATAAAATTGGACTTTTAGTTTTTGTATTTAGAGGAATTTATTATAGGACAATTTTAAAAATCAACCCTGTACACATGTAGGCATCTGTTTAAATTATATTGGTTATTGTTTTAAGCTTTTACTGTTTAAACAGTTTTGCCCCGTTTTTGTAAGTGGTAATCTGAAGAATGTATTTTCATTTTTTTATCTGTTGTCATTAATATTTAACTCCTGAGTAGTAAACGTCCTTTCCTACTGCATTGAGTTATATAAACAATTGGATTGAACATTTGCGTGCGCATATAAAAGACAAAGACTATTCTTGAGGGGTTGTTGAATTAAAATTTAATTGAAGATCGACATCGGAGTAATTCTTGCGAATGCCCTTGTGTATTTCCTTCTCCCACTCCTCCCTTGTTACAGCTGATTGTAGTTAATCTAATGAAATGTCATGACAGCTAAGCTCCTCTCCTCCAAAACACTCTTAAAATAGCCATGTTGATTTTTGGCTTCTTTTTTGAACAATTCCAAAATACACAAAGTTTTCTTGACTAGATATGTTCTATGCATTAACACATAGACTTTCTTCTGCAGCTCAATTATTTAAAAATAACTTAGATGTTTGTTGACGTAGAATAATAAGTAAAGCAAATTATTAGAGATCTTGTGTCAACAAAACATTTTCTAATTTTTCATTCTAAACAAATAAGTTATTCTTACTTTAAAAAGTGCTGACGAAGATGTAAACAACTGTATAGTTTTAAAAAAAAATTAATTATTTCTATTTTTCTAGCATACTTGTGGCATTTTCAGTTTATTCGATGCTTTGTAAATATAAAAAAAAAAGGAGGAGAAAGATGTCTCTAATCCCTTCTGCCTCTAATCTATAAGCAAATATTCTTTTGAACATAAATAATCTATTTATCGTACTTCAAATAAACTAATATTACTTATCAATAAATGAAAATAAAAACCTTGAAATAATTTATTTTTATTAATATCTGCATTACTTTTTTTAAAACATTTGAATCGTCTCACATAAAACATGAATACCTTTTGAAAATTAAAAGTAAATTTAAAACTAAGTAATTTTATTTTCAATTGAATTTCTAATTGATTTCATAGTTAAAGGCTAGTTCAAACCATGGAATTCTAGATCTAATTAAAAAAAAATAGTTAGGGCACCTTTTTAAAAGTGCATAAAATCATAAGCCATAATATGAATAAAAATGATACTGCATAGCCTTAATGTAAATGGCCTATTTATTTAGACGAGGCTTTAATAAATAATGCATAATATGAACTGTAAATAATGAAATGATGAAGCCAACTTTGAGGTAATTGTTGTATGAGATACATATGTCCTCTTACTAGTCTTACTTTTATCTACCCTAACGATATTTGGTACAGACTCAGAGTCGGTGAACGAAGAATGGCATGATTTAGGCAGAGACCCCGTTTTACAGTCAATCATGTCCAGTTCTTGTGGGGCTTTTCTTTAAAAAAAAAACAACGATAACATAAGGTTGTTGCTGCTTGTTCCTTGCTCTTTGTGAATAATATACATATATTTATCTAGAATGAATTCATATTTTTATCATGGCATTTGTAAAAAAATGTATTTATGTATTCAATTATTCTTAAATATGCAATGTTAGATATTTTCAATTTATTTACAAGACAAGTATATATTTGGCAATACCCCAGGCACGGTCAGTGGACACCCCTTATCCCATGGTATCATTCAGAAACGCTGTTTTATGTCATATGGAAGACAAATTCTACGTGAGAAATCGTGTTTTTTTATTTTAAAATCCCCTCCTCAAATGAAAACGGAAAAAAAGAAACGGTTTTGGCTGTTTAGGGATAGAAAAGAAGGAAGGGTTTATTCAACAGTTGAAATTTGAACTACATTTGAAAGAAACAGGATATTTATAATTATAAGTTATTGTTTTTATCACTCTCGATTACCAAATTAGGAGTTATAATACTTCAAATAAACCCTTTGATTCTAAGTAATTGTATATTCAAGCATCTATTCTTTATAAAAAATTAATAATTAAACATTCTAATGTATGGGAGTAATGATTGTTATTACATCACAAAAAGCATCCAAGCTAAAGTATTTATGTTTTATTTGTTATAATGTTATTCTGTTTATTCCAAATTTCAGTCATTTGATTTTTTTTCTCATCACTCATCATGACCCAAAAAAAAGTTGTATTCCTAAATTTTATTCAGGATATTGGCCAACCCCTCAATTAACACCTTCTAAGTATTAAAGAGTGTTCTCACTCCACTTATAGAAGGATGATATTGTGAATAAGAGTTCTGACATACATAGATAGTTTCGGAAATTCAAAAGATTAAAAACTAAATTGATCAAATATTAATCAAAATCGTGCCTTATTAAAGGCAATTTAAAAAAAATTGAAATATAAGGTTTATTCTATAACTTCAGCTAGGATATGCAAGACTTGAAGAAAAAATGGAAAATATATTTGCTTCTAAGTAAGGTTCTTCATTTTAGTCGATTTGTTAGTGTTTATATACATCTTTTATTAAATATAATCAAATTAAAGTAATAAATAATTCTTTTTCAAATGCTGAATGTTTTTATCAATTTGTTATTTACTTTGATTTTCATGTTTATAGTTATTTCGAGTTGAAATATCGCACTGAATCATAGTTATAGCTTAAAAATTTGATTTTTTTAAAAAGCCATAAAAAAGGCCAAGACTTTAGAGATTCAAAGTTTTAATGGTCATTTTCGTGTTCTACGGTTTAAATAATAGTAATAATAGTGGGGTTCAGTCTGCGGGCATTCCAAGACCTACATTTGGTTGATAGTGTTAGAATTGATTATGAAACTATTCAAGGAGACCATAAATGATTAACGGGTTATTTATTTAATAACACTTCTATAACTGTTGAATGACCTCAATAAGACCAAGACAAGTCGGGTAGGGATCTTCCGTGATGAGAAGACATTGACAGTGGACCCCATGTGAAACCGCCAAAATGACAGGTATTTGTCCTATTGGGAGGTTGATGAGTCGCTTGGGACTATCACTTCCGCAAAACGCTATTGCATTTGTCATGTTCCGGGACTTTGTGGTCTCAGATGGCAAGACCATTCTCCTCATCTGGTTTCCTGTCGGGTACTGACTCACAGGAACCGACTACTTTGTTCCCAAGTTATGGTCAATTATGTATTTTTTGTTTTGTGGTGACTAACAAACAAACAAGGATAGAAGAATAACCTCCACACAACTTTGGATAACTTCACAATTACGAATTACATGTAGTTTGTTACAAAAAGAATTGATCCGTGATTACTAATTAGTATTTAATATGATCTGCAAGTGGTAATGGCTTATTTTTTTGGGACTAACTAATATTTTCTCAACTATACTAAATGAAAATAAACTTGTTAAGTATTTATTACTCTTATAAAAATGTTTGAAGACTGATCGATAAAGACCTTACAAACTAACATCTACCTATGATGACGTAATTTAGCAAAGTTAGTTCTATGAGATCCCAAATAAAAGCTCATGTATTTAGTAATACTCAGTCTCTTTAGGATGGTCTATATTTTATAGGTATAGGTAAGAAATTAACATATACTTTGAACTTTTTTGCTGGTATTTTCTAGTGGAATAATAAGAATAAAACATACTATTTTTGGGCATGAAATATACCCAGTTGCACAACTTTGATCTAAACCCTACTTAAGCTTAAATCAAAGTCCCCTGAAATGTATTAACGTCGTAAGTTCCAAATTTCAATTTAAGTTGAAATGGTGTTTCACTAAACTAACTCAATTGGAAAAACTGACATACTTAACGATACTATCAGTGAAAATGATGTATAGCAGCATGGTGAGTATTTTACAATAAACAAAGTTTTAGAGAAGTTTCTTTCCATCTGTTTTCATTAATTTTTATGAGTTGACTCTTTTATGATTTAAAGTAACCTACTATGAAATCTAAAAGGGTGTTATATAGAATTTTTGTTTTTATATTAATTAATATAAATCAAGGGCATACAATATCGATACCTTTATAGGATGTAGCAACATAATCCTTCTTTTTTTAATAATATGTGGCAATCAGGCAGTAGAAGTAGTAGCGGAATGGGCGTGGTTTTAATCTAGCGGCGAGATTCTAAAAGTTTTTCGAAAATAGAGACAGTTGCTATCATACGTTAGAGTAGTGAGGAACATGCGTTTGCCGTCGAAAATAAATATCCCAAAAAATGATTTGGTAGAGTATTTTATAATATTCAACTAATTGGGATATAACTTTTGCATTTTTATCAGAGACATTTATGAAAGTCAGCTAATTGCTTCAATTTCTAAAGTACAAAAAACGATTTTCTAAATTTGTTTTCATAATTTAATAATAATGGTTAGAACACAAATATCTCCACAAATAATATTGTTAGATTGCTAAAACTGTTTTAATGATAATATTTAAATAGTAAAACCTCTCATGATAATTAACAGGGTGCAATATGAAAAAATACAGAAGGCTAGCTACCAGTTAATTTCTTCAAATTTTTCCTTTTTTTTTTTTGTCAGTTGGGGCTGAGAGTGGATAACAAAGCTCAACGTATAAGAGGTACTTAAAATTTGGAACTGTTCTAGAACTAATAAAAGTTACTAGAATAGCCAGAACGTGATCAATTTTTAGTCCCATCTTAAAGAGAGATCATACTACCCAAGTTTTTAATCTCATATTGTATTTTATCACATCTCTATTCATATATGGTAAATGAAATTGGCTAAAGATTATACATATCTTTTATTATTCAAGTTGAACAAATTTAATTTAAATATGAAAACAAATTATTTATCTTAGATGTTAACAAATCTACATGAAGTAATAAACAAACTTAATTTATTCTCTCATTAAGGTCTTTTGTTTCTCCTCTCATTATCCAAATAGATCTCAGTGAAAATAATTTTAAACAATTCGTACTTAATTTTGTTAGCAAATTTATTTTATTATCTTTATAATTTTATTCATTTCATGTAAACTACGTCTTTACAAAAAAAAATAATCCTAATATATTACGTAAATTAATTAAATATATTCGTAATAAATGAAAGAGTATTTGTACTTATACTAACATCTTTATTTATTAATAAAGAAACGGGTATTGATTCATTCAACAGAGTGATTCCCCTTATTTGACCTTATTAAGTTTTTTGGATTAAAATTTGGCTTAATTAGTGGTAGAATGAATACTGCATAATTTATTATAATTATATTCTAGATTAATTAACAATAAAATATAACTTTTTCAAAAATACTTCAAGCTCCATATTCTAGTATATACTACAGAGTGCCACAGGTAACTTTTCTGTGCCATTAAAATTATTTTTTTGCACTAAATTAAGGTTACAGGTGTAATCTCAAGCAACGTGCATACATTGTTTTTCTTCCCCATTCTTTGATTTGATAAAAATCGTACGAAAAATGAGTGATCAGGAATAAAAAAGACAAAAGGTTTCGGATCTTCTCGATACGGACGTTGATCCAAAAAGAGTTTCAGAAATTGTCAACGTGACTGTGAGCACAGTCTGGAACATCAGGCTGGCCAAAGTGAATAGGAAAGGAGTCAAAAGGAAGGCAGGAAGTGGAAGAAATGGTTTGAAGCGAGATGAAATATTTCTCAAGTCCATGGAGGCCAACATCAAGGAAGATCCAACAGCATCAATGAAATGACATTACGTGTGTTGATTTTTATTTTAAGGGATGATCTTATTTTCATTATGGTGTGTTTATATTTTGTTTTGGAAGTGGTGTTTGATTTAAGTCTATTATATAAGTGTCCCTTTGGGATTTTATTTTATTCCTAACAATGTGATGTTTGAATTCTGATATAAAATATACCTCAACTTTTGGGGTGTATGCTATGTGCAAGGGTTGCTGCATTAAATTGGAGTGTCCATGAATATTTTATAAAATTTGTCTAATCGAATAGTAGCAGTATTTTTGTAAGAGCTTAACTATTGTCTTGAATTAAAAAACTAAACAGGGGGAAAAAAATGAACAGCTTGCCAAATGTTCAAATAAGATGAAAACTACCCAATGTGGATCATTGGTGTTTTGTCCTATTATGGTATTGCGCTCAAGAAAAGGCATGGAGAGAGTAGATTCTATGGATCAGCAACTGCTGTTCATCTAATGTTGATGATATTTTTTACAACAACACTTGTAATTGTTTTATTTTCGGCTTTCATTACATCTTCCAAATTAATGAGATAAGGATTACCCAAAAATAACCATCTAAAAGACCAACCAACAGTACAGTCATGGATTGATATCGTGTTTCTGCAGTTTCGCCAAACGTAAAAAATACGTCCTTCCCCTCAAGTTTTTTCTTGATCTTGGATTACACTTCTTTACATTGAGGCTCGACTGACTTGGTGATGGAGAAGTAAGAGCCTTTTCAACTGTAAATTTCCATAAATTTAAACAAAATAGGAGATAAGTATATTGAATATTGTAGTAATAAAATCGGTATTTACGGAATTAGATTTAATCAAAAAAAAATTTATGTATACCTCCACCATTTTTTTCTTCTCACAAGGACTTCAGGGTCAGTACGTTGTTGACTAAATTATACGGCTCTTATAATTATATAATTTTTCAGAGAGCTCGAAGCAAAAAAAAATTGAATCGGAGGCCCAGTTGATACATACCCCTCTTAGGCTGTGTGACTTTATTTTTTTAGCCCACCAGGATAGTATGAAGTGATATAAGCAAACTTCTCCCTGGCTGAGGAATTCGATCTCCAAGGCAAACTCATCTCAACACTTGTGTCTTGTGTTGAAATCTAATGGCTCATTAGGCCGAGAAGCGGAAGCACAGAACTGAAAATAACGGCTAAATGATTTGGACCCATTCTAAAGATGCAGAACAGGAGCAGACAGAATGTCACAATTTTGGAATCTTATTTGATTTTTTCTTTCAAACAAAACTATGTAAAAATACTAATTACAGGCTCGTGATCAGCTTGTTAAGTAATTAGATATTGATTTTTATTATTATTATTTTTTTTTAAACTAAAATTTTGTTGACTGGCATTTTTTTTATATTATTCATTATCGAACAAATGATTAATGATAATGATTATTTATCTTGAAATGTACGAGTCCTTTATTTTTAAATTCTGCTTTAATGGGGAAGATGAACACAATTCATAGATAGTTTAATAAATTTTTATTTTTTATTTAAGTAAATTTTCAAACAAAGTCAGGTAAAATATATATAATTTTCATATTATAATACATAATAAAGTTTGTCAAATCTTTTTTCTATAGTACTTACATTATTTAGCGAGCTGAATGTGAGTATTTAGGTGTAACTAATCTATAATAAATTAATAAACTATACATATACGACATAAATTTATAATCAATTTAATATAAATAATTTGATGGATGAGACCAATCATTAATCAAGACAGAGTGGCATTTTCCAATTACCTATCTTTGACTTACAAACTTTTTGTTCAATATATGTAATTTAAAACAGGCTATCTATAATTTAAGGGAAAGTGTAGTTTGTTGACAAAAGTATTGGGTTTTGGTTAAAAAACCCTAGATCAATCTGACCGTTATGACTTTTAGTGGAGCAAATCTATTCAGAACTTAAAAGAAGTATGGTCTCGATAGATATTCAAGAAAAATTCAGTCTATATCAATTTCAAAAGAAAAATTAGTATGGATTAGTCCCATTAAAAATTCGGTCTTGACTTATTTGACTATATCTGAACTATTGATGTCCTCATATCTGTTTTAAAATTGTGAGCCTCGGCAAAATAACGTTATGTGAAGTTAAATGTGTTCCATATAAATGCAGTCCTAGAAGTACCCAGCCCGACTAAGAGATGTGGGTAATTGTTTGAAAAAAAAAATTCTCCTATCTGAATCTTTCTTTATTGTAATTTTACATTTATTTTAAATCAATTTCCACTGTTTTTTCGAAATAAAATCAGAAATTTCATTAATTCATAAAAAGTGTGTGAATGCCTCGGACAGGATTTAAAAAGAGTTTGGACAAGAGAAAACAGTTGACCATCCTAATAAATATAGTATGGTAGCTTTACATAAAAAATTTACTGTCATTTTTATTATTAGATTGTTCAAAACATAGCAGTGAGCAAACCCGACCCAGGGGTGTGACACAACCCCGATGAAATTTTGTTCATATAATTTAACCCTTTTTATTACATGAAAATATTATTACTTATGGCGGATTACGAGGGTAAAAAACATAATTCGTTAAATATTCAATGATACAGAGTGCGATCTCTATTTAACCACCAACACGGTTTTTTTAAAAATTGATTTTCTTTTAAATTAAAAAAATATTAATATTGAATATAACTTGGTGTCGATAATGCCCTCAATTCGACCTCGAGACTGGATCAGGTCTTGATGACAGTCTCCTTTGGCAAATCACGGGATTCCTCCCTTTTGTGTGTCGCTCAACTGCACCCAAGGCAAAGAAGTCAAGCAGGTTGAGGTCCGGTAAGCTTAGAGGCCCAGGGTCCTACAAAGTCAAAAATTCAATCTGGCAACCAGGTCAACGTTTTCTTTGCAGTGTAGTATGGAGCAAAGTCTTGTTACGAGACGAATAGCCTCCCAGCTGTAACTTCGTATATCATGTGTCCAGGTTTAATAAGTTTGTAATCTCAATACTGAATTACAACAAGGACACTCTACCTTTTCCATGACGGAAAACCTTTCTGGTAAGCCGTTAAAACAACAAATAGCGTCCTACCTGTGCATGAGTTTAAATCTCATTTTTAAACACTGTATTTTTTTAAGTCAAACAGTAGCTAGTGAAAAGTTGGTACACACCAGTTAGGGATAACTGGGAACATACACAATATGTATATGTAAGGAAGAATATTTTGTTTTTCTAATTTTTTGTCAGTAGAAAACAGCACATGAGCCTTAAATGTTAAAATGCTTGCAAATTAATAAAGGATCACAAATCAAATATTATATAGGATATTTTTTAGCTACAACAATACACATTATATATTTTTGATTTATAATCGTTAATGAATAAATGTATCCTAGAGATGTCTCAACTTTTCTCATATGGGAGTTTATTAATTACGTCATGATCTCAAACTGTTATAAAATAAACTGTTTCCCTTTCACATACAATTCAATAAGAGAATTCCACGTATTAAAATTTTAGAAGGCTACGTTTAAGAAGTAAGGGTAGACAGATTGGTCCATTTCTAACTTTTTTTTACGTCTACAATTTGTATGTTAGCAGAATATATCACTTACAAATTTTGAACAACTTATAAAAAGTTTTAAAGATCGCGCAATGGCCTTGTAGCTTTAAAAATTGACACTTCTCTCCAAAAAAAAATCCTTTTTCTTGAATGTCTTCCAAACAAACCCAGATATTATTTATTTTATTTCATTCTTTTTTTTACAAAAGTAAATTATCTTAAAAGTATTTTCTTTAAGTATTTTCTTAGATTGAAAGGAAATAGTAATGAAAGAAAACAATTAAAACCTTTTAATCATAGCTCACATTATCTATCTTCCTTATTTTATTAAATAGCAAAATGGCCGAAAATATATGTACCTATAATATTATCAGATTATTTATTAAGCTCATATTATTATCTTTTTGTAGTTATAATAGCTTTTTAATAAATTAATATAAACGTTAAATGAAGAATGAGAGCCCAAACATAGTTTTTATGTCAATTTATAAGATGTGCTTATATTTTGTATGAAATCATTCATTCCTAAGAAAAATGTAACTTAAATATTAAAGGTAATTAATACCTTCACTTCATTTCATAATTTTTTTTTTGAAAATTTTAAAGTTTCAACATAAGGATAATCTAATAATAAAAAGGAAGAAGATATGCGCGCTAAATTGTGTGTAAGCACTTCAGTCAACCCACTTTAAGAATCACCTAATTTAAATGTGTGGTATTTTTAAGGAATAATGTTTCAATTAGTTCATAGGAGCCAAAGGATTCATCATTTGAAGCGTAAATATTTAAGATATATTTAATATTTATGGAATCAAGAAAAACTAATCGCACCTAATTTTATATGTTCTCTGTCACAAACAATAACATCCTCGATATGCTGGCGAACAGATATGACAATGAAGAGTGTGTTTATTACGTATAAAATTTAGAAGAGAGATATGCTTCTCCAAGACATTTGACACTCCTGAGGTTTCTTATTAGAACTGGCTCCATTCCTAATTTCATTCGGATCTTAATATATTTATAATCCGACATAGCTGGCTTATTAGAAACTCCCCATAATGATATATGAGGAAGCATATAATCATTTGTGAAGGTTACATCTATAATCGATGATCCAACCCCTCCAACAAATGTGAATTTTCGACGCCCATTACAAACATTTATTTGTAATGAGGCACACATTTCTCCTATTTGCTCACTTCTTCTATTGGTCGTTTCTAAGCACCACAAAGAACTGTGAGCATTGGTGTCGATACCTATTATTATGGGTATTTTTTCTGCCTTACATTTAGCTACAAGTTTTTCTTGTATATGCAAGCTGCACATAAGTTTTATATTTGCTTAATACAATACCATTATTACTTGTTTTTCTTGAATTCTCAGGGTAATATCTTGACTTCCATATTTCAAAAGCTCTATAGCATCCTGATCCTTTGACACAATTATGCTCACCCTCACAGCTGTTGGACACCTGAGAGTAAATACATTATAACCATCATTAATATTTTGAAAATTATCCTTTTTCATAGGAAATTCTGTTATCACTGCAATTTTAATGGTTTTTTTTTTTTCATTTAGTAGTTTGAATAGTTCATATCCTGCCAAACTTCTTTTCCCTAGATTTATTAGCACACAGTTAGGAGATGTCATTTTATATTAAAATATACTCAGAAGTTAATAGCAAACTTTATTTCTTGTTTCATGACATTTGATACCGGAATAAAATTTGTAGATACAGATTTTAAACTCCTTAAATTCAATTATTCCTTGTGAGGAGGTTTCTCTTCAAGGTGCTGTTAGTTGATTTCCCGTGTTCTTTTCTTAGATTCATCTTATGGGCTCTCCAAAATTCTTTTACTGATTTTTTTTGATTGATTGTTTTTTTCTTTATTCTTATTTTCTATCAGCCTTCTTCTCAATACTTGCTTCAAATCCTCTCTCAATGGAAGTTCATTTTGGTTTAATTTGTTGTCATTCGTCTTACTTTTGGGGCCTTCGATTATAACTGTTACCAGATCGTCTTCTTTTTGCATTTTTGCTCTGACTCAAAATACGATTATTTATGTTTTTTTGGTCATATATTTGAAATCCTCTTCCTTTAGTTTTTCTTGGCGTGTCTCTCTCTCTCTCTCTCTGACATCAGTCTCTCTTCACCTTCCTCAATTCTCAGCGGTAGACCCAATTATCTCCTAAAATATTTTTCAACGTAGTTTTACTACTTACTGGGCACTTTGATTTTGGTATTCTCTGGCTTAAGACACCTAAAGCATTGTACTAGCTGCACATCAGATATTAATTCGACTTTTTTTTCCTCTAACGGGTAGAAAGGTTGGGAATCTTCTTTTGAGCTTAAACTTTATTCTCAGTTGACTGGACATTATTTTGCTCAAAACTTTGGAATATTTAATATCGTCATCCCTTTCAGGTGTCACATTGTATGACACATCCTCTATATCACCAATTATTTCGCAAAATTCTACCAAAACCTCTCTAAGTCCAGGCAAATCAACCTCTGAACCGTTTTTGACAATAAATGGTTACTTATTTTTATTCTCTTAATTCTAGGGTCACTATGGATTTTCTCATATATGTCGTTTATGGCAATTATAAATAAACGTTTTTTTGGTACCTGATATGTTCCTCATTATGGACGATATTTATAATTTTTATAAATCCATCTGGAAATCCATATTTATATAGTTGTCCAATTATGAATTTGTGGGAGACAGTATCAAATGCTTTCTCAAAGTCAAACATTAGTCCTGAAAATTCTTTATTTTCTAAACAGTCAATAGCATCTTGGATTGAGTGAGGAATACCTTCTAGGAGCCTGGATTTAATGAAACTTTTTGTGGACTGGAGAGATGAATTGCGGAAGGAATTTAGCCATTCTTTTATTTAAAACACCAGTCAGGATTTTATTGGAGGTATTTAGAAGAGATATAGGTCTTTATTTTTTTATTTCTTCCCCTGAGCGGTTTGTCTTTATTATCAATGCCATACTGATGAAATCTGAAACGAATCCCCATTTAAATTTATATTCATAGACCGCTTGAAGAACAGGGGTTAGCTGGGTATTAAAAGATTTATAAAATTCAAAGGGCAGAACCGAGGGCCCTGGAGACTTATATTTTTTATTGTAAATCCTGATAAAGCTAGTAATCTCAATTTGTGTAATTGGATCGTCTATGCCTTTAAATTTATAACTAATTTCATTATCTGTCTCTCCGTATTTAGGTCCCAAGAAGCGTTCTATAGATTATTTCCATTTTAAGTGATCTTTTATGAGTCACCAAATGTAACACAATTTATTCAGGGAGTCCGTAGGACACTCAAAGCAGCCGTATAACTTAGAATAAAAATTACATGCTTCTTCAGCAATTTCAATGGGATCTTCCGTTATTCTCCCTGTTCGCATCCTTAGAGATGCCCCTTTTTCGTGTGTCGTAGGTCTTCCAAATATTTGAAAGAATACTTACCTCGAATGTTGAGGTCCACCAGGTTGGTTTTATACCTTATCATTAAATTTTTTCTTTCATATGCTAGCAAAATTTTTAACTTGGAGTATGAATCTGCAGTTATGTTGTTCAATGCTTCTATTTGGTACATAATATTTTACGTATCTTTTGCCATTTCTCTTCTCTTTTGGGCAAAAATTACTTTTGATTGTTTTTCAATGTTCTTTAAGGCGTCCCACGCCGTTATTTCCACTAAATCCAGTTTTGATTTTATACCTTGTATTAATTTGAAAATTTAATCCCAGATATCCTTTGATTCCAAAAAGGAGATGTTAAGTTTCCAGAAGGATTTTTTGGGCCTTGTTGGACTTTTAAAAGATGTTAAAATGGGACAATGGTCTGAAATATAAGAAGACAAAACCTGAAATTGTTCCAGCTAGTCCGTTACATTCTGGTGTATGAAAATATAGTCTAGTCGTCCCTGAATTTTATAACCATATTTTGTTCTTCCATCAGAGGTCATTTTTGGTGATGCATTGTCAAACACTAGCCCGGCATCGTTAAGATTAGATCTTTGATTACTTTTTTAAGATTTTTAGCATTTTTAATATTAGGGGATCCTTTGTATCCAAGTGCGGCTCTGCATGAATTTCTTGTGATGTTTAGGTCTCTAACCTAGATACATTTGCTACCTTTTGTAGAGGGATACTTTTCTACTACATTGCAAAACCAACAAGTTGAATCGTAATTGGTTACATATATTGTTTAGAATGTCATTCTTTTCTCCAGGAATGTGATATCTATTACGATATAATTACCCTCTGGGTCTGAAAATACCAGCTGGGGTTCAAGAGCGTTCTTAACTAGGACTATTAATCCCTTGAAGGGTGGGACGTTTTTCTATTTACCTTCGGGTAGAAGTGCGAGTAAAACTTTGACTCTGGTAGTTTCCAGTCTCGTGTCAACTAAAATTATGACATCTGGATAGGAAATAACTTTGATAGATTATAAATTTTTTACGGCTCTGCCACTTAAAGATATTAAGTTTACATTAAAGGTCATTAGTAAACCCATGTTAAAATTATTGTTTTAATGTAATAAAACTTTAAAAAAATGAGTTTAAGACTTAGATACTGTATACTTATAACTGTTTTTTGAAGGTTTCCCCCTTTTCCAGGGAGGGAATGTCTACTAGTTGGTGTAAAAATTGTCTTATTTGTCGGAGGAGCTTCATTAACTGTACTTAAGTTCCCATCCTGACCATCACGTTTTTCAGTGCCATTCAGAGAGCAAATGCTCGTGGGGAGTCATTCAGGGATTGATGTAGGATTCTGGGATAGAGTTGATAGATGCATATCTCTAGCGGGGTCTGTTTTATTGGCCTTGTATCATTCAGGAAATCCATGCTCTTGTTTACTATTATCCTGTGATGGAATAGGGGAACTCTGCAAACTTCTTCTCTGGAGTAGACACCTCTTTTCTAACCTCTATGTGGGGTTTTATACT
Source organism: Lepeophtheirus salmonis (assembly GCF_016086655.4). Classification (NCBI taxonomy): domain Eukaryota; kingdom Metazoa; phylum Arthropoda; class Copepoda; order Siphonostomatoida; family Caligidae; genus Lepeophtheirus; species Lepeophtheirus salmonis. The sequence goes on from NC_052131.2 coordinate 41,609,472, forward strand.
GTCGTCATTTCACCCAAAGACAGGATACAGAAATATGCCATGTGACCAAGTGGATTTCACAGTCTTGTTAATATATTTTTAATGTTTTTTCATTTATATTATATCCTAATGCCTACGAAATTTTATACAAATGAACATTTTTATTTCATTGGACAAAATTAAGACGGTAAAGTTTTAAGGATATACATCGGAGTAATTCTTGCATATGTTCTTCCTATAGAAAGAGTGGGGTTTGTGTTTACTTCCTTTCCAACTCTCTCAGAGCTGATCACAGTATCTAATAAAACGTCATGAGAGCTAAGCTCCTCTCCTCTAAAACATTATTCAAATTGTCAGGATTACCTTGTTGATTTTCTGTTCCCTTTTTATTTTAACATACCGTTGGGACAAATAATATTAATCACTGGTGAGGATAAATGATAATTGATCAATGATCATATTATGCAAGGCGTTGCGTTCTCTCCTAGTGAGGGACGGTACGTGAAAGAGATGAATGTTCATAGTGCATAAATAAAGTCAGAATGGGACAGGCTAAAGCATGAAACCAAGGAGTGAAATGAGGACCCACGTGATCAATAGGTGAAAATTTATTGGTACACAGAAACTTTTTTTCTTCGCTAGATGTACTGTTTAGTTATTATTTGGAGACATAATTAGGAATTATGATGTTATCTAATGTATTTTAATTTTTTGAAGATGCTCATTAGAAGTCCAGAAGACGGACTTAGCTTCACCAAAGAAGATTTATATAATATGGAGTTTGGGTAACCCAATAATTTGTTTATTCTAGTTCAAAGATTATGATGTTTATTCTGCGTTATTTTTTCATATATAATTAGTGTAAAAATATTTTTTTTATGTAAAACATCAAGTATAGCATGTTTGTACATTGATCTTACAGCTATATCTAATTTAGATTATTTTAATTTCTACTATTATTTTTGTATATGTTCGGTAATCAAATAGCTAGCATATGGTTAGTAGTTTTTTGAACAGCGCTTCAACACAAGCAAGTACTCGTAGATAATGATATACTAGCTTTCACTAGCTCAGCAAACTTAAGCTAACTATATGCTAGCTTCAAGTATTAAATTTTTTGTAGAGTAGCTACTGTTTACAATTTTGGTTTTATTAGAGCTATATTTACAGGTTTTTTACCCAATTTAAAATAATGCATTTAGTGATTCAAGAAGTTAAATAAGTATTACCAAATTCTTTACCTGTCAGCTTTGCCTTGATATAATTCTCAGTATACACATTTTCAGTATACATTGGCCCCACTTACAATAAATTAATATTAAATTTCTTCATATTCTCTGATTACTAAAACATTAAATATAATTAGTAGGTACAATTTTTTTTTTTTTGTTAAATCATTCATATTGTAAAAAACAAAAACAAATTTAGAATATGTTTATATAATAAAATAATTAGTTTAACTTATTATTACATATACATTCTTAATTTTTATTTTGTTTTTTTGTGGTTAATAAAATGAGTTAGGAAAATCCAAGAACTTATGAACAAATACAATCAAGAAATTTCTCACAATATTTCATTGAATCCCAAATGGGTATAAAAATGATAGCATCGTCGTTCTAGTGTTAACTACCCTTTCTTCCCAACACATCTCTGCCCGTCAATTCTCTGAGCCATGCTCCATGATCTGTGAACAATCCGAGAAAAGAGCCCGAGTACTCTATATATTTCTGAAAACCCCAAGTGATCCTCTTTCCCTTACATTGGAATGCGTAGAGGATTGAGAGGAGGCTTACAATTAAACCTTCTATATTTCTACAATTTGAGTGCTGGTTCGACGTTATTATGAACCAGTCTAGGACATCTACCTTCACCCTGTAAACTGTGAAAATGGTTCTCTAGAATACATTAAATTTTTGAGCATTTTGAGAACATGTTATCTTCCTTGGATCTTGGAGTGAATTATTCAGAAATAATGAGGAAGTGGACGTTCAATCCCAAAAACCATTTCTTTCTGTACTCTATGAATTGGTTCAGCATATTTGTTTTGGTCATGTATTCACAGGTGTTCACTAGATATATCCTAAGTTTTTTGGCTCACTCTGCTACAATCTTGTGAGAACTTGAAGATTTTGCCCTTGACAAAATGGCATTATTAATGTCCTTTATTCTAAAGTATTATAAGGCAATGGTCAACAGAATTAATGGAGTATATGGGAGGGCATGTTTCGGTTTGGTCTTGGATGATCCTCTACTTTGAGTATAAAATATTTCATGGAAGGGTGAAATATCCACTCCTTAATTGCCCTATTAAGGCCAATCCGGTAGATTCATAGACCTCTTTTGTACAGATGAAACGTTTTTATAATGAAATAATTAGTTCTAATTAATAATTATACAACTATGTGTACCTATTATTACCTATGTTTAATTGCTTTTTGCAAACATCGTTACTTTTATTGCATCTTGCAGCCTTTTTCTCAGAAAATGCAACATATTTGAATTCAACCAATCAACGTTCCGAACACTGATTAGGGAAAAAGAAGCAGAAACATCCACAACTGACAACAAAACATAGTGTGACATTTGGAATATAAAATGAATTCACCTATGGGAAAGACTTTTTGCTATTTTTTGACACAATATATAATTTAGTCTCCTTTTCTAAAAAAAAAATATCACCTTTTACATTCCTACAAATCCTTCTTTAGTTTTATTTCATTTTCTGTATTTATCTACAAACATTTGCTTTTATTAAAAAATATATATATATTCGGAGATCCTTAAACCGAATTATATGCTCATGTACGCTTTGTTTCAACATCATAACTAAAAAGCCAAGAGTAATATATAAGGCCACATTAAATGTGTTGATTACTTTACTTGGATAGCTATCATTTACAATTTGCTCAAATGTGTAAAGCAACAATAAAGGCCAGAATAGTGAGTGATACTATATTTCAGAAATTAATAAAGTGAGCACTTTAGCGTTATACCTTCTAAAATTAAGTCTATTATATTAAAGTAGGATAAAATATAGAATTACAAAATATGGAAACAAATTTAGAAATGTATCTAACCAATGCATACTTCAACTTAAAGAAAGGGAAGTGCAAGAGGAAATACGATTAGGTGATATTATCATTGTAAATATGACTAGTTTGTAATCATATCATCAATTGTATGTCGAATTGAGCTATGTTTAGAGGTAGTTTAACAGCTTTAAAAATTTATAATTTATAACCAAATATTTTATATTCAATTATCATCAATCATTTTTGTTGTGTTTTTTACGATTCATGTTTTATTTTTTTATAATTTTTTTAACATAATATAATCTATAACATAAAAATAATCATTTCTAATCTATAAAGTGTTATTATACAATACACATACGTACATAATAAATGGTTATCTTTTTATTCTTAGTGATATTTCGGAAATTCTAAGGTAGCCGCCATATAAATATTTTTTTCAAGTCCGATTTTGATGCTCTTCAACTACTTGTAACAAGAATTGAAGCTGGGATTCGTCAGTTGTTAAAGATCAACTGTATTATTAAATGAGTGATACTCCTCGTTTTGCTTGGTCATTGATAACTTTAAAAGCTTAATTATTTTAATGTATTTCTTATAATCATAGTCACTTTGCCATGATTTTGGATATACTTTTAAAAATTATTCTTGGAGTTTCAATATTTGAATGATATTGTTTCTAGCAAAGTCTTCAAATTTTTTATGTAGGAATAAATTTTTCCTTTAAATTTAAGTCTTGTTTCTCCATATTTTTCATTACAAAAATATTTTCTTCTTAGCAGGCAAACTGACTCGACAATCAAATATAGTCAAACCAAGAACCTCTTCAGATAACTACCATAAATGCTTAGAAAGTTTTTGAGATACCGTTTTTGAAATTAGATTATGGATTTTAGAATAATTATGTAGTGGTTTTACCAAATTCAAATAAGTAAATGTAGCATCAGATACTCACAAATTAGAAAATTTAAAAAAAGTTTTCACTTCTATATATTTTTATTTTGTGGCATTTTGATGGCAAACATTTGAAATAAAGGTGGTAATTCAACAATTTTCTCCACTTTTTATTCAATATGTTCCATCCATTCTGAATGATGGATTTAATACAGGAACGAACAGAAGGACAGCTGGCCAAGATGAAGTCTGAGGACAAGTTGTTCAACTCCTAAATGATCACAGCCTTCAGGGCATCGACATTCGGGTGAGAAGTCTTGTTCTTCTTGCTCTCCAAGACGCATAAAACAACTAAGTCTAGTGGGTTCACGTCGGGTGAGCACAAAAAGTAGCAAGTTTCTCACTGCATAAAAGTAGCACTTCATTGGACGTGAGTGTCGGGGCAGCGTCTTGGGTAAACTCATAGTTGTCCCTGGGAAACGTACTCTTCAACCATGGTAAGACATGGCACCTGAGAACCTTTTACTAGACATCCGTGTTGACTTTCTCATTGCCCTTCAAGAAGTAGAGAGGCATCTTGCTGCCGTCAGACGCCACGACACTGAAGACCATACCATCAGCTGCATTTTTGATCCTGAAAGTTCCTTCGACCTAAGCTCTTGATTCAGCCAAGAAAAAAAAATCCGTTCTTATGTTCAGAATAGCGTCCACTGTGAAGATATTCTTGCCAGAGATCGACATGTGGGCAGAAGAGATCTTACCGCTATCTACCGTTTTGCTTGGTGATCGGGCATTTTTGATCGTGCAAAAAAAAAACAAAAAAAAAAACAATAATAAAATTGTAGCTTTTTATGAGTTCTTATACAACTGTCAAACTTTTAAAACTGAGGCTAGATGGCCCGGAAGATTATTCTAACTTTTGAATCCTCACCATGTTGGTGCATAGATCTATGCTTCCAAATATATTCGCACGATAAAGATACCAATATCCTCATTCCACTTTAAAAGTTAATTTAAATTACAACTTTAATATCCAAATTCTTAAGCCAACGAGCGTGGTGAATTGGAAAGGGTAACATATATTTAATTCCACAGTTTGTTGTACCGGCAAGACATATTTTTGAGAGTTTCAAAAATTCTTTATAATCATCACTTGGAAGAATCCTTAGAAGGTAGTCGTTGGCAAAATGGATAATTTCTGGTCTTTTACCTACAGTGTGACACGTTATTTCACAGTATACAATTCCAGACTCATACTTAGTGTCGTTTGTCGCTTTTTTTAATAAAATCTTTTAAAGTATAGTAGAACCTCGAAAAAAGATTAGTCTGCCATGCATGCTTTTCCCAAAAAAGTAATATTTTTTTTAACCTATAGTAATAGGTTTCCTAAATACTCTTTTTAATTCAAAATGATGATATAGGAAAAATCACAAAGCCATTATTAATGAAGGCAATTTATTTCTAGTAAATTTGATATAATTTTTTTTGTTTGAGATCGTGTTGATTTTCTCTGTCTTTGTACTTTGATATTTACAATCCTTTTCTTAAATAAACTGTGATCTTACATATCTTTTCCATTATTAAATAAATATATTCCAGTATTATATATCCTTTCTATCTTTGTTCAAATTATTATCCGTGCTACTTAACTTTTAAGGAAACTACAAAGTAAGTATTGCGTAAAATTATTTGTTACTAATTATTCTTCAACTATTATAATTAATAACTGTAGTATGAGGATTGTTCTTATACGATATGGATTTGAATTGTAAACTAAAGTACTCCAGATGTACAAATAAGCAATAATATAGGAATACTCCTCAAATTGGGGGATTTGAAATTTGGGACACCTATGAAGGTCCGATAAATGGGACTGGTTTACTTCCTAAATTACCATACTTAAAAAAAGTATCAAATGTCTACCAGACAATTTTGATACCAGACTTCTTCTGGCACGACTTTTGGCCTCCAGATCTGAATTGATTTTTTTTTAGCATTATCGTACGACAAACCATCTGAACACCCTGCAACACCAAAGATTAACTCATCAGTCAGGTCAAGAAGGAATTCCAGAATTTGCAAAGGGACCAAGTGGCTAAGGCCTGCTTGAACTTTTGGCCTCGTATGGAGATCGTAATTAAAGTTGGAAGTGATTTTATTGAATAAAATAGAACAAGACCCATGAAGCTTTCAGAATCGTATTTTATTTTTTAATCTGTTAATTGGTTGGACAGAAAATTTTATTTGAAAAAAAATCATTTTGGTAGTACGGGTAGCTTGTACACCCTGTATATATTCTCTTAATTAGGAAAATATAAGACTAAATTCTTTTAAATAGACATTCAACAAAAAGTTAATTAAAATTTTGAAAAAATTTAAAAATATTTCAAAACTGATTTATATTGAAATTTATTTCCCATTAATGCCACTGTTGTCTTTCAACATTCCATTACTCAAACTAGTTTTATCATTAAATTTGGCCATTAATATTTATTTATTTTTAAAATTTTTTCTTAACGACGCTCATTTTTTTTTAGTTTATATTCAGTGAATTATTTTATACGATATTTTAACTAATGTATAATCTTTAAAAAAACCTTTTAACTTTTCTATGCGATCATTATCCATTTTATGAGCAACTAAGGGGTCTCTTTTTAATAATATAAGACGCCCATTAAAAGTCAACAAGTCGATTAAGTTGATTAAACCGTATGGAAAAACACACAAAAAAGATCACATTTAATCAAATTTAAAAGTTTATTACAAAGTTAGTAATTACATGTATCTGTAAAAGGAATACTCATTTATCGATTCATTGTTAGAATTAATCGGTAGTTATTTCGGTCTTAACCCAATGTGTGATTTAAAAAAAAAAATCCTTGTTTATTCGTAAGATTTTTTTTTTTTTTTTGCACAGTTTTAACTTTATTCTAATAAAACTTTTTTTTATAGATTATTATTTTATTCTTTTTAAATCATGTAATTCTAAATCTAATGCATATCACAAATCTTATGGTATATAGAAAATCTAAAATATTACTTGGTAATAGAGTCCTTGTATTTACTTCTAATTTTATAAAGCATGTACGTAATTTTCATTATCATTAAATTAATATCCTTTTGATGCATGCCGATATGGATGAAACGATAACGATTTGCTTTTAATGTAACTCTATATCTCCCATGTAATATCTATGGCACTCGACTCCTTATCCCTTCAGTATGCTTACATTTTGAGAAAAAAATGTAGAGGGGCCCCTTTTTCAATTTTACAGAAAAACATTGTCTCCTTTCCCGTGTTTTCCCTATGTGTTTCCATACGGTAATGTATTTGTTATGGTTCTGTAAATGAACCAATACATATAATAGCCCAGTCTTTTACAATTTATGGCATTTATTATTCCCGTTTCTAGTTTAATAATCTCATATGATGTGTTTTCGTAGATCCAAGGACCTATAATCTCCGAATCCTTCAACTTCCCAGTCCCTTTATGAATTTAAAAAAACAAGAACTATTCCTTGGTTCAATCTCCTTTCCACGTACTTTAATATTTTTAAGAACTCTCTTAATCTCTAATTCTTTAATCTAAAACTGCAGAACATATTGTATTGCTTTCTTAAAGCGTTTATATTCTTAATTTGTCAGTATATTAGTTTTTTGATGATTTATTTCTAGACCTCATATTGTCCCATAGTTAAGTCTCGGGTTAGAAATTAATATTTAGTTTTTATGAACAACACATATTTTGTACATTTTTTATTCGGCAATAGAGCAGCTATGAGATGAGAAAAGAAACACACCTACTCCGTATCTAGCAAGGATATAGGCAAGTATTACAACGATGTCTATCCTGAATAATTCTACTCCGAGTTCAACAGGGACTTAGACTTATAACTCCACAACAAATCCTCATAGTTACTCTTCGTCTTTAACGCACTTGTGATTACTTTATACTAGCTATTTCCCGTTCAAAAGTAAAAGAAAAATGAAACAGCTTTGGAAAATAAAAAAATATTGCAATTCAATATTCAATTTTGATATTTTTTAAACTATACATATGCTGTGTTAAATTTTGTTTGGATCTAGCTAAGTCGTAGCAGCTTCAAGTAATTGATTCAAAACTATTTACAACAATTCCTGCTCTTCCCCACATACAATGATGAAAAAGCTATATAATTGAAAGACCTTAAGAAGGGCTTTTGCGACAAAGTCAAATAATATGTACTAAAAAATATATTTCTTACAAAGTAAAGATTATTATTAAATCTTCTTACTTATTCATAAATGCATTGGCACAATAGAATCGAACAAAAAAGTTAGAAGGGGGAAATATTATTACTTATTTTTATAGTTACCTGTATAAACATTTATAGTTAAGTAATAAGTATTTATTGATTTATTATTATTTGAGCTCCGCAGAGAGAACTCAATATTTGCTTCGAAGAGGAGGAAAAGCAATATGTGTGTATGCCAATAAATCTTTGTAAATGTGTATTTCAGCACCTTAATAATTGAAGTATGGTTTTTTAATCATAGGTTCAACTTGACTTTTTGAAATGTAATATATTTAACATGTCGTATCCATTCCTCCCATTGAATTGTATATGTTACCGGCAATGTATGAGAATCCGGCATTATATATAATACCTAGGTAATGTAGATAATGCGTAATGGTCTCAAGCAAACTGTATAATAATCGAGATTTTATACATTACCTAGGTATTATATATAATGCTGGGATCTCATGTCAGAAAAGTAATTAATACATGTAAGTTACAGACTCTAAATAATGAACCAAAGTCAAGCATAGTGCAAAGGTACTTGTGCTTTGTGCACGTTAACTTATTTCTTTGAATTAATAATATATTTCAATTACATACTCATCAAGCTGGCATGCACTAAAGTATTTGAATTGGAGAAAGAGGGCATTACTTTCAAATTATAATTGTTGCGCATATAAAGATCTAAATATATTTGAAGATGCAAGAAGGGGGTTTTACCGCACAAATTGAAGTTTATATGACCAACATAGGTCATTCGGGCTTGAATCTGTTTTTGATGACGTCATAATAATGAAGTAATATTTGATGAGTTTTAAAATGATGAGTATCATTGTTTTATTAGCCTATCATCTCTAGAAATTATGCATCAAGATTAAATAAAGGTTTCTTTTGTTTGGCTTATCAGAAGAATAAAGTAAAGGAACCAGATAATTGAAATAGTATTTGGGGGACGATTGCATTTTAGGCAACTACGCCCCCAGGCCTGTTTATCTGGAACTTACGCAATATATTTATTTTCATCATTTATTGAAAAAGTATTTTGTGAACATTTCCCCCGTGGTTTCTAGTGCCCGTATGTCAGAAGACAGCGTAGTGCCAGAGCATGCACCACTTCAAATTGACACACAACAACGCTTCTAACATGAATTGTCTCAAGTATGAGGCAACGTTACTAAGAATAATGTCTCTCTTTATTAAACTAGATACCAAATGATGAAGTGAAAAGAAGCAAAGACAATCATTAGGAAGACACCGAGAGTATTTGGCTTCTTAAACACTATGAACTAATGATATTCGGGAATAAGACCAAATTAATTTATCCTTTGAAAGAAAATTCGAGTAATATTCCATTTTATATCTCAGACTATGAGTTATTTCTCATTCTGGATTAAACCCATTTGGCTATCGGTCATGCTGGAAGAGATAAAATGTTGAAAGAAATTGCTCAAAAGTAGAAAATAATTACATGTTATGATGTTGAGAATATTGAGAAGGCCTTAAAATGGAATCAAAAAGAACATTGAGATGCAGGCACAAAAAATGAAAAGAGAGTCTTGCAAAAAAAGGTCCTCCTGCGCCTTTGAATGCAACGGTACGAGATCCAAAAACCGACGTAGACAAAAAAGGACGGGATGAATCGTGTAACCTCTTTGCTGTTGTTGTGAACGTAACGGAAGAGGGATTTTAAAAGCTTAGAACTACATAAGGAATAATAAAAATACTATATGCTTGATCACAATTCACTGTATACACAAAGAATTTGGTGAGAAGTGAATATGTTTCTGACCGTGAAATCCCTCTTCGATCAGCAGCTATTTTTCAATCTACAGGAAGGGAGTAAGGTTTGCCAAATATATGTGCAGTACAAAGTGCCAAAATAATAGGAGCCTTTGATTAAAAAAAGAAAATTAAGTGCAATTCTTAATGTCATTTTAGTCTTTCCTGCTACAATAAGTGAACTGTATTTGACAGTTTCTCCAAATGTAACAAGATTTTTTAATCGAAAGATGTATGTGTGTGTAACATCAGAATAGTTTTTTGTGAATAATGTAGTAACTAGTTTCATTCCAGCTATTCCATTTTCAGTCTCAGTTTTGCTATCATTTTTTGTCTGAATATAATGTACATTTTTAAGCTTTAGTATTTCAAATGCTTCATTCATAATAAAGTTTTATAATCCCATCTCTTCAACATTTAATACTTTGCCTAAACAGTTACTGGTCATTATATCAAATACCTAGGTATTACATAGAATACCTAGGAAAAGCATAAAAAAAAATCATTTATTATATAGTTTGCCTGACACCATCAGGCATTATATGCATTACGTAGTCATTCTAAATAATGCTTAATTATACAAATTGCCCGTAACATATATATCCATCAACAAAAACAAAAAAATTGCTAACCGTTTCTTTGTTTGGTATTTACCATTTCAAGCTTGTTATTTAATGCAAATCATGAAATATGCTATAAATAATTAATTGATTAAAAGAATAAGATCAGGAATCAGAGTTGTTTTTTACAAACAAATTTTTTCATCTGCTCTTAATTTTTTTGTTACGTTTTGTGTAGTTAAGGTTTAGTCTATAGGGTGATTTGTTGTGTTGTTATATACGAGTTCACGAGTACAAATATTAGACGAATCTATTTTTATAATATGATAAACACAATATGATATTTTTTATATCCACAACTTTATATAGATTTACTAAAAGTGAAAGTGATACAAGAATGAAACTTTACCTATTTGAAAAGTGTCTTCCATCACCACGATCTACAGTGAGTTAACCTTGCACGTCTTTAAAAAAAATAGACTTGTTACTTCACACTATCTCTACCACGGCTTAGAGGTAATTGGTAGTCTGATTTCATTTCTACGGCACCCCAAATTTAAGGGTTCCAGTTTGGCATTCATGGGGGTCTCATTAATTAATGGGATTGAAAAAAACTATGCTCTTGAAGACTTTCGACTTCTTGAAGTCCTCTACCATTTATCTGATTGCCCAATTAATCACATTGAACTTCTTGACGAGATTCCTCACGCTGTTTGTGATATAGGGCAGGAGATATGCTGTTCTCTACTTGTTGTGTCTAGCACTTTTAGGTTTGCTTTCGAAGCTCTAATTATCATCCAAAAGGTCTCAGATTTCTGCGTTAAACAGTCCCAACACTCTCCGACATTGTTTGCCTAATCAAATTATTATTACAAGTGTTGCGTAGACAACTACTTTGGACAATATTCATTTTTGTTTTAGAGATGACTACATTGGAGTTTTTAGGGTTCCATACTCGTCGGTTCAATATTATATACAGTAATTCTACTACTAGTACCGATTTCAATACGAATTTTTTAAAGGAACTTTTTAAATGAGGAACAACTCTACATAGATATATACTCAACATACAAGTTCCAAGATTAAAGTGTTTTATGAATAATAACTTTGCAATAAAGGATTATTCTTAGACTTTATACTATAAAATAAAAAGTTATTGACAAGTTTTATATTTATATAAAACGTTTTAAAGTTAATTTGAAATATATCCCATCTTTTACTTAACATTCATAATTTGATTGTAAGTATATTCTTTAGTTGTGAGCCTTATCTAAAAGTTAGCCTTCGTAATTGAATTTCATACTTTAATGTACATACTTAAGTTAGTGTAATGTTAATTCAAACAATTATCAACTCAGTTCGATTAATTTAAAAAAAGAACGAATCAACTTCCCATTTTATTGAGTTGACTTAATTAGAGTTCAAAAATCCTTGGTTTTGAATCTCAAGTCTCAAGTTATATTTCGTTCAAGTTCATTTCAAATAACATTAACCGCTATTATTTGCTAATAATAGCGCGTTGCCTATTTATTATACAAATATATTTATGTGGTTCTATCTTAAATTATTTTTTTCCGTAAAAGGGAGATAAACTCCACTCCCTATGCAACCCCATGGGCATAAACGGATCTGAAGAACATTTGTTAAAACATTTTATATTGAAGTGTTGGAACTAGAGCAGCAATTTTATAATTGTGAGGTGTACCCACTTAGGGAGTCTAACAGTCATTCAAGAGAAGCACCAAACCAGAAAAAATCAACGTAAATTACATTATTGATAACCGAAAAAAAGAAAAGAAAATGATGTATTCATTCATCGTAGTCTGAGAATATTCAAAATATGGACTCGAATATGTTGTATAAATATATATTTTCTACATAGAATGACTTTTTTTAAATAAACGAATAATATTGAATTTCTTACAAATAATACATATTAATTTTTAGAAAGCTGTTCATTGCTTTTATTCAAAGGAAAATGCTTGAAACCCTCAAATATATGCTTTTGATTACATTATACCTATTTCTGTACGAGCTTTATTTAAGTAAATACATACATATAAATACATGTATGTTTATAGGCATATAAGTACAGGATGCGACAGCATAACTGCCTTTTTTCAAAATATAATAAAACAAGTTTTATAAATTAGAAAAGTTTACTTTTGTTTCATAATTATAGAAAAAATTTAAAGATTTGTTTAATCTGAGCGCTGAATTTTTTAAGAGGCCCTAAGCTATTTATCCCCCCTCCTTGCCAATCCTCTCGATCTATTTCTGAAAGGACTGAATTGAATTTAAAAAATTGCAAGAAAATTGTTTACTCATACTGTAAGGTACTCCTTTGGGGGATGGAACAAACAAATATGTTTAGATGTTTGTCATAAATAATGTTAAGCGAATTTATAATGTGTTATTATTCATCAGGTAGTTTGAAAAAATAGGTGCAATTTTCCTAACTGGCAATTTTCTCCTTTGGTAATTTTCCCTCTACCATTTTCACAACTATTTAAATAAATTTTCTTTTTCTTTATATAAGTCATACTTGTATAATTAGAGCTCCAACATTAATATAAAGGAGAAGGTATAAATTTCATCATATAATGAAGGATATAAAAATTTCTTATTGGAAGTGAAAGGAAGAGTCGTTAATTGTTCCTTTCTCTTTTTTTCTTTTTATTTTGTTCCTAGGGAAGACTTGGAACATTTCCAACACGGAACGATTACAAAGTCCCTTTTTATCGAACATTAAAACAGCTACAACCATAATATTTTCATAACAATGGGCATGAATGTTGTTTACTTATACAGGCTGCGACCTCTTTCTTCATAAAGAGTGGCAATCAGGCTGTATATCTAGTATTGGTGTGGCCGGGGTTTAATTCGATAGTTATTTCGGAAATACAGTCAGTTCAACCGTTAGAGTAATGAGGATTTTGAGTCTACTATCGGAAGTAAACATTACTAAAAACTTTTTTTTTGACGAAATATAGTTTAAAAATTTAAATAATTGCAATTGAAGTCTTGAGATTTTATTGGTGCGATTCATGAAAATAAGATGATTGCCTCAATTTCTACTGTACAAAAACGATTTTTTCAATCCGTTTTCATAAAATGAAATTTTTAAAATTATTTGAACCCAAGTAACTTCACGGACAATCATGCTCGATATCAAAGAATGATGCCATCAGATTTGGTGTCATATTTTAAATTAGTACAATTTGTTCATATTCGGTAATCTAAACCGGATTTATTCTGAAAAAAAAACAAAAAAAAACGACAACATTTTATAAGATTTTATCGAAATCCCCACTAACTAATTACATTATCGATTAATCATACACAACTAACCAATTAGATATATTAACAATTTAAAAAAATCATTTTCTTGGTATAAAATATCCAATCTGATTTTCAAAACTGTGTAGACAAAACTTAAAATGGGTACGATTATTGGAAAACAAAATATAACTTTTATCATTTATAAAACTTATTTGATTGTATATGTATTGCACTAAATCTTCTACCATACTTTGCAAATTAATAACTCCGCACAATAAAAATAAATTTATTCATTAAAAATTGTGTTTAATTTTTTTTATATTAATAATTCAAATTTGATTTTTTTTTCATTGTTACAATTGTCACTAGCTAGGAAAACAGTTGTTTGATTTAACGAGTCGCATTCCAATTCATTTGTGGAAAAAATATTGATTATTATAACCTTGAAATGAATTTAAGCTAAAGCAGGTATGTTATCATAAAATTGTTTTGAGTATTTGAGCCACAATCTAGTAGCGTCATAAATTTATTCAATTATCTCTACATACATAATATTTATGTGTCATAACGAGCTTATCACCATTATAAATCTATAGGCAAATCATTATTTAATTATAATTGACTCAAAGACATGGATATTAGGGTGGTTTGTTTTTTAACTTTTTTCAAATTTCGATTAAAAATAGTTTGAAAAGGTTCTCAATTGGTAAGAAAATAACTTATGAACAATTTTATTGCCCTACAATATAATCCTTAGGTAGTACATATCGTTTTAAATTTGAAAGGAGACAAAAGTTCTTTACTTCGTCCAGAAAGATTAAAATATAGCATTAATAATTATTTTACATAAATTTATTATGTTTTACATTATTCGAACCTATAAACAGTATTTAAATATTTTTTTATAAAGGTTTTCTGAAAATGATCTAAAAAAAAGAGAATAACATAAATTAAATTTTATATTTAATTTATTAAATGTAAAAAAAAAACAAATGGTGGACGCTATAAGAGGATCGTTAAATTTTTCCATCTTTTTTCTACAAAAAATAATTTTCTTTAAACTTTCAGATATTTATGATAGGTTAGAAAAATGTCTATAAAACTGTGTAATGCAAAATAACTAAAACTGTCTTCTTAGTATTTAGTATGTATATTGACGAAATAAATAGTTTTTGTCTTTTTCCATAATTTGATGGATATGTGCGACATAAAGATGACCTCAAACACCAATTTAATTTTGCATAGTAAATTTCCAACCATATTACAGATTTTCAGGACTATTTAAAATCCAAATTTGGAAAAAATTGAAAAAAAACACCCTAATGCACCTAGAGCACAATTATTATTATGTTCTAGGTACATGAAAAATCTATTTTATTTCGATTACCGAATAATTGTAATGGGATACTACTCATTGGGGAAAAAAATCATTTATGATTATAAAGCATTCAATTGAGTTTCAAATTTCTTGCACTTCGTTCTTGTTTATTTCCATCTCCTCCTCTCTTCACGTCCCGACATCTTGGACCTGGTCTAATGAAACGTTATGAGAGCTAAGTACCTCTCATCCAATGTGTTCTTCAAATTGTCAGAGTTACCCTGGTGATTTTTGGTTTCTTTTTATAACATGACCAAAGACAGGCTGTAGAAGTTGTGGCGGCGTGAGTACAGTTTCATTCTAGCAGCCAGATTCAAGAATTTAGCTAATAGGTTCTAAAATTTTAGTGATGTTTCCGATTACTATAATTCATAAGATCAGCTTAGTTCTCCTAACATTTCGTTAGATTAGCTGCATGCAACCAACTTATACTAACTAGCAATTTAGGAAGATGTTGTTGTTATAGGAGAGGCTAAATGAATAGAAATCTTACCCTTAAATAAAAAGACGCAGTTTTTATTTATCATCGAATAAATATTTTTTTTTTTACATCGATGTCAATAGGCGTTAAATTGTATTAAATAAAAATATATAGCTGGTTCTTTGTTATATCAAATGGGGTATCTACTAATTTTACTTCTTTGATGTACTTCCATTCAAATAAGAGTTTCTCATTGAACTTATATATAACTGATTTTTGCATTTATTTTTACATAAGAATTTCCCATTTCAAAAGCCATGAGTCAAATCATTTAATAAATAAATATATTTTAATGAGCTCAAATATACTACAAAAAATTGTGGTGCTCAATTTCTTTATTATTTTTGCCTTCATCCCAAATTCAGATACTTTTCTATGAATAAATATACATAAAAACATATAGGTATATATATATAAAAAACAAAATGAACTTGAAATATTTGAGGCACTTTCATTTAAAATTTTTGTCACCAGTAAACATGCAATTGAACATATATATATTATTCTGCAACCTTAGAAGCATACTTTGTCCTTATCCATCTTTCCAGAAAAATGGTTAAATGCAAGTGTTTTTCTGTTGATTTGGAATTGGAACAATTTTTAAGATATCTGATAAATATTCAACCTCAAAAACTCAAAATAAACCTTTTGGTTGATTTTGATACTGTCTTGACTCCGGAAAAACGTTAATTTTTACCTATCTAATGCCACATTTGTTTAAGATTTAATTGAATCCGTTGTTTGTATGTACTAAAAATAAACTCAAGTCCCAATTACATACAACAAAAGTTCTATTTTATTGATTTTTTCTTGTGCAGTACACACATTTTGTTCTAGGTAATTGTAAAGTTTTTGACATTTTTTTTGGGCATATATGGCTATTTAGTCAACCATTATGTGTATATATTCACTTACTCCAGTAACTATTTCGAAGACAAACACAAAGGGTTGTATTTTCATTCATATCCCCTAAAATAGTTGGAGCAAGTAAATGAACAGTTGTTGCCTCATTTGAGCAGTTTTTGTCCACCTCAAATTGTGTTTTATATATATAGTTTATATCGTTGTAATCTCATCATCAACAATAAATTCCCTGTTTGAATCATAATTACTATTACTAACACCCAAATTAATTTGGAAATATACTTAATTGGCTTTATTGTCCAACACTGTCTATATTATGCTTTGTACTTTGGAGATGGGCTACTCAATTATCGAACTATCTTTACACCGTGGGGACGTAACAATGAACAAATACGATCATAGTTAATCAAGATTTTTTCCTCTACTATCTTGAGGACTGGTGTAATTTTTACACATTCGTAGAATAGATGAAACGAAGTCTACTGCTCGTTTTAGAAATTAGGATCTACTCTAGACTTGTCTGTAAAAATACAGAACGTCATTTTTGACGTTTATTAGTGAATTGACTCTTCAAAATGATATTTGGATCCGCATTTTCCATGCCCTTTCTAAGATATTTATTTATCATTTTCGAAAATTGGTTCTAAGAGTTTGCCCTTCTCTGACAATTTTGTATCCTGGATTACTCATATTCCATAAGAATTCAAAGCCTTTGATAGAGTCAATTAATTTTTCGGAGTTCGTGAGTGAATTAGTGCCATAGAAAAAAAATGGCTTTAATCGGGATTATCATTTGAAGTTGCGTAACAGAAATAAATTCGCTTTGTCTATGTACGTTGCGCAAGTTATCAACTCTACAACGCGTATTAGAGCTTGATGATACTTCGTGACACGACGCATCATCTTAAGCCGTAGCGTAACCCCAACTTAAGTGTGTCGAACCTTCGCCTAGCGATAAATGGTGGGTCATTCACTTCACTACTACAATACTATTACTGGAAGCCTGTTTTAATCTTCTTCTTTTTTCGAATGACTTCCAAAGCAATGAAAACGGGGATAGGAAGACCTAGAAAATTACTTTTGAAATCTCGTTCAGAGATATGACATATGACGTTACTTGCATGCTCGTTAGGCTGGGTAGTACTTTCCATATTTTCGAAGTTCAAAAATTGGTAGTGTTTTTCTTTTACTGTGTTTTTTCATTTAGATTTCAAAAATGTAAATTTCAAAAAGATAGGATAGCCCTAAGCTACATCAATTTCACTTTGAAAATTAAAGAAAATGCAGTTTTTCCCATATTTTCCAGTACTGGCTTTCTTTATGTACTTTATAGATATTCATATTTAGGGAATATATATGTGTGAAGAGTTCAAATATGAAGAAATTTTAATCATCACTTAACACTAAGTTAAGTATGTTTACGATTTGAAGACACTATAGTGCAGATATAAAAGTCATAATTGAGTCCAATTGGTAGTTTAAATTAACTTTTAAATATCTTATAAATTCCTTCCCATTATCTAATTCTACATAATTTATATAGACTTTTAATTAGTTAGCACACATAATAACAGAGTCATGAATCAATTTAATAAAACGTTAACATAAATCGTTGACAAAAATAAGATTAGAAGGGCGCAGGAGAAGTTGATGAAAAAGATGATAGACAAGTTTGAGAAGAGGTGTTGTAGAGGAGGAAAAAATCTCCTGTATTCTCTTTGATGGAAGAATCGACTTGAATTATATGGTAATGGAAGCAATGACCATTGAACAGTCATTTATGGGTTGGATCAAGCAAGAGCACTATAGTGATTTTATCGAGCCTGAGATTAATTTCTTGTTCCCCTTTATACCAGAGATTGCAAACAAGGAAGAATCACACGCTACACAAATTACAAAGCTTATATTTAAATGGTGAAAGGAGAGGAATTTTGATAAAACAGATATGACCATCAGAGGGGACTCAACAAATTTGAACACTGAGCAAATACTGGATTTATCCAAAAATTTGAAATGTAGTTTGGCAGAAAACTGGTCTGGTTGGTGCATAGTCTGCATATTACTAAATTTCCATTATGCCAGCCAACTCTCTAGATAATAGATTATCTGGACCAATAGGAAAGCTGCTAGACTCGATTACAGGCTTGGATATCAATTCAAACTCTCCCTGAATATCTATTGGACCACCACTAGTGAAGGTTTGTGATGAGGTTATTCAATTTTTGTATACAGATAACACTACGGTTATATGATAGTGTGCACTATCAGGGAAGGAGTTTTTGCTAGAAGGATAGCTTTCTTGGAGATTGGAACTGTTTACTACAGCCGCTAGCTCACTACGGCTAACAGTATCAAAGCATGGACTAACGCGAAAAAATCTAAAAAAACTGCGATTCATAGTGAAGTTTATCATTCGTGTGTATATGTAACCCTTCTAGGTTCAATACCAAGGGGAAGTACTGTTGGATAGAATTGTCAATGTACGTCATATTTCAGTTAATAGTGTCAAGTCCCCGAAAAATAAATGCGTGAACTCGTGATGTCAACAGTGAAAAGATCTGCTGGGTATGCTCAGAGTTAAATGATCTATGGCACTTTAGTTTTCTCTGATGACCAGAAGGAGATAATAATAAATGTAGAACGAACCCTGGTTATCAGGGAGAAAGTGGACTCAACGGACAATCGGGTCGTCTATATGTCAGCATAAGAAAAACATTTACTCTAAACAGCGGGGCTTCTAGCATAATTGACCTGATCAACTGGTCAGAAGGAGCGTCAGAGCCACCTCTTAACTTCTCCTGAACAACTTCCGAGTTGAAGAAACCTATATAAACAGCAAGAGGGTTTTTTAAAATTGTTATAGAAACTTCTTCATAGTATTTCTCACAAGAAAAGAGAGATGGATCAAATAGGAAATCAGAGGCTAGCAGGAGAGATATTTCAAAGAATGACTCCAAGCAAAACCTCTTTCCTTCTCAAATTAGTTAAATTTTAAGAAAGATACACTGAAAGAAAAAGTTGAAACACGTTAATTGATTCAAATGTAATTTAAATATTTTAATCATATAATGAAGCAAAAATTTTTTATTAAAAAATTATTCTGGATTGTCATATTTAGTTTCTCTTAATATATATTTAGAATCAAAATTAACAAACTATAGCATCAACAAATATGTATTAATAAATAGGTTAATTAATAAATAAAGATAAATGTTCATAAGTATTCTCCAAACAAAACAGTTTTGAAATTACTGCGTATTTATCTATTTTAAAGTGCAGATTAGAATGATTTAAGGATTAAAATTTCTTCATATTTGAACGCTTCACATCAAGGACAATACCTTTATATTCCCTTTAATATGAATGTCTATAAATTATATTAAATAAGCTAGTACTGGAAAATATAGAAAAAAACGCATTTTTTCTAATATTCAAAGTGAAATGGATGTAGCTTAGAGTTATTCTATCTTTTTGGAAAATCACTTTTTTGAAATCAATATGAGCGTTGCTCATATTGATTATAGAAGTCAAATGACGTCACAAAGCATCAAAATGTCGTTAGTGACCCCAGTTCATATGAACAATAAAATAATGTTATGAACTAATAGTTAATAACTAATTTAACCAATTCACTTTAAAAAACAGGTTACCAAGTATTTTAAATGAAGTATATATCATTTTATGAGTATAATTCAAGTATTGAACTTAATTAGATGGTCGATATATTAACTAATTATGTAATTTTTGACTGTTCTAATGACAATTATAGGGAGTTAACATAACGACAATCTTGCACAAAAATCTCGAGGAGGAGAATTGTCCAATTTTTTTCATCATTCATACTAAATACATAGTATTCATATTTTGGACAATTTAAAGGTTTTGTCTTCATGAGCTAAGATACCCAATAATGTTTGTGATAATTTAAATTCTTCATAATATTTTTACGACTTAATTTGATCGGGAAATGGTGTTGTAAATAAAATGTATCCATTCATAGATAAATCATTGTAACTTATTTCTTTTGTTACCATATGTGTTATTTGCAGTTCACCGCAGGGATGAATCAAAATAATTTGTAAATAGAAATTGACGATAATTTATCAAAGAAAACAAATTTAATCTAGATGTAGTTTTGAGAAAAAACATTTTCGGTTTTATATTGACGAGCCACATTTATGAACTTATAGGCATACATTATGTGTACACTAGATCTTCAAACCAAGAATAAGTTTTTTACCTTAAAAGTTACACTTTTTCTCAAAAACTGCAGCATAGAATGTTCCTCATTCACACAAAATGAAAATGAAATGAACTGCTGCTCAGAACTAAAAACAATTACGATTATTCTTATAAAATATCCTGGCCCATTTGTCATCCTTCCAACGTTTTTAAGCGGATGTCAAAAAAGCTAACATTTACTTTCAAGATACCTATTATAATATAAATTAGTTAAATCCTTCCGTTTTGTAGTTAAAGTATGAAATCATATTTATTTTATTGTCGCTAATCTTTTTTGCATAATTTCCATTAAGAAATAATAAAAACAATGAAGACTCATGGATTTAACTATTTATTTTTTTTCATATGTGGTACGCCAGCATAAAAACAATTTTGAACACAACTCAAGAAAATAAGAAAACCCAAATGATTTTTTTACTTTATATAAGCAACCAGACCAATATTTCAACGACATATTTGAGTCAATTATAGACTCTCTATTCAAATTTGTAGGATTAATTTAGATAGCTATACTTTAGAACCTGTAATTAATTTAAGGAACATATATTGGTCCCGATATAGCCCTATGCAAATATAATCTAGAATCAAATACACGCTGTTACAGGGCGAGGATTCAAAAATTATAAAATTTTAACAGCCGTTTTCAATTCTACATATTTTTATAACAAATTTTTGAAGGAAAGGTGTCAACCATTTTCTACCCTAATTCTTCAATATATCTCCTCCAGGATTAATGATGGCTTCAATACGGGGACGAACAGAATGACAGCTGGCCTAGATGAAGACTGAGGACAAGAAGTTCCACTCCACCATGATCAAGGCCTTCAGGGGATCAACAGTCGGATGAAAAGTCTTGTTCGTCTTACCTTCAATTACGCTCAAAACAGCAAAGTCCAGGGGGTTCACGTCGGATGAGAACAAAGGCCAAAAATCTACCACCCAGAAAGCAGCCCTGTTCTCTCTGCAAAAATGCTGCACCTTCTTGGACGTGTGTACCGGAGCACCGTATTGTGTAAACACTTAGTTGTGGACATGGGAAAGGTACTCTTTAACCATGGCAAGACATGGTATCTGATGACCTTGTAGTAGACGTAGTGTTGACTATCTTGTTGGCATTGAAGAAGTAGGGAGGCATCTTGCTGCCTTCGGACGCCACGACGCCGAGGACCATGATCTGAGAGGATGTTTGGCCCTGAAGGTTCCCTCGATCTGAGCTCTTGATTCAGCCAAGAAGTGATCCTTTTTCCAGTTCAGAACAGTATCCACTGTGATGATCTTCTTCTCAGAGATTGCACACCATCTGCCTTTGTTGCTTGAACATTTTTGATCGCAAAAAAACAAAAGAAACATCATATTGTAGTATTGTCAGTTCTTTCGAATGCTGCCAAATACAAAATTGTCAGAATTTTAGAACTGAGGCTAGAAAGCCTCGAAGAAGATTCTAATGTTTGAGTCCTCACCCTGTATATAAAAATTTTTTATGTGTTGTTTTGTTATTTAAAGTATTTATTTAATTATCTGTTACATCGATACCTTTATTATTTCTCGCAACCTTTTTTACGCAAATAAACAGGAAAAAAAGACCCAAAATTATGTTAGTAAGAATCAAAGTTCAATAATTCGCATGTTAAAAATTTTCTGCATTTCAGTCTATACAGATTTTGTCCAATGATTTTTTTAAGGATGATATTTCTGTCGATAAGGCAGTCTGAGTTTGTGAACCAAAATTTTATCTTCTCCCTTGATACGTCATGGATATTTCATAATTTATTATTTTTGATAAATATACCAAGTAGTATGATATTCTATACTTATGCTCCGTTACCGAAAGAACAGGAATACAATTTCTTGTTGATCCCCCGTCGTATATATTGGCCATTTTATTATTTTATAAATAAATTTTGGCTATTTCTTAATAGAAATAATTTAATAACTACTCTTTTAATAGAATAATGCAAAGCTATATCATAATATGGTATCGAATAAAATACTATGTAGATTTTAATTTTATGTAACTCAATTTAAAAATAGTGGAAAAATAATATGAGAGTGATAGTCTGGGAGTATACACAAGACAGTTGGCAGTTGGTGTGTTGCACTTATTTGGTCAATGCCCAGATGATTTTGGGCCTTTTTTCTGTTTCTTTTCGGGGGAAAGGTTGGGTGATACAATAAAGGTAACGACGCGGTCAATAACTCTTTTTTCTTAATTTTATTTATATGCTCCAACTTTATTTTATTTTTAGCTATACATTAGGGCGGTTTGTTTTTCAACTTTTTGGAATTTTGATCACGGAAAAGTTGTGATATGATACGAAAAAAACGTAACAAAATTTCTTATACCTACAATTTCATCCAAAGGTAGCAGATCTAGTTCCATAGCAGTATTTAAAAAAAAACTTTTTCAACACTTTTTATTGGTTAACAAAATATCTATCAAATTTTATTTCATACAAAATAACAAAAAATGTCTTCTTGGTATCCATTTAAAATTTTTGTCTTTTTTCAAAATTGGATCAAGATGTGCGACTTAAAGATGGCTTTGTCGAAAAATGTAATTTTGTATAGTTAATTTTCAAACCATATTACATCCTGTCCACACTGGCCAAAATCAAATTTCGAAAAAAGTTGAAAAATAAACTGCTCTACTATACATATATGTGCTCAACAAATGAGCTCAGAATCCAATTTATGAGTGGAAAGTCTTTTATGTTCTCTCAAGCAAATAAAAAAGTAATAAAATTCCCTTGTATAATTTATAGTGTTTGACTTATGATTACTTTTCTTTTTTCATTGCTTCGTCAAATTAGTTTTTTTATTTAGGTACATGCTGGATTAGTCTTTTCTTCCTTCACCGTAATTATGAAGAGATTTATGTACGTAAGTAATTATATCATTAATATTACGTATCACCATCATAATTTATTTCCCTAAATGCGTAAAATATATTCAGCTTAAAGGATACGCAGTAAGGTCAACAAGTTCGCTTTAATCCATAAATATAGCCCGGACTGCATGAGCATTATAAGTATTTTGCCATATAAAAAGAAGAAACAAAAGAAATAAAAACTGACCGTTTGGAGAATGTTTGAAAGGATAGCAGCTTAGCTGTCATGACGTTCCATTCAATTGGTCCTGAGATAAAGGATATAAATAGAAATCCCACTTTGTAGCTAGCTAGAACTAAGGCAGGAATGAATACTTTGTCGTTCATTAATTCTATTCTACAATGACATTACCCCCAACAATTCATCAGCCTTACTCTTTGTCCTTAATGAGCACACACACAAACTCTATATTTTGATTTTCTTTACTCAAGAGTGAAATAATAATAGTTATGATAGCTTTAGAAAATTAAAAAAAAATACTGTTCAGGTTGCAAACAACAACAACTCCCACTCTAAAAATCATTTCCTTCCTACTGGAAGGAAATAATCACAATCAGGAATGACTCCAATGTCGATCATTAATTATCTCTGAGTCCAACAAGGACTTTACTTACTAATACCTCCCGAACAAATCCATAGAAGCATTTTACTATTTTCTCTCGGCTTTCGAACGTTTAGATGAACGACCCTTTTAGACTACCTTCGGATAAATGTTTTGCCACCCAAGAAAGCAATTGTCTCGAAGGACTTCAATGTAGTAATTAGCATTCAACCTATACCCCCCCAGAGAATCTAATGAGGTGTGTCATCATCCCACTTGATGCATGGAAGGCCACTGTCATGGACATGTATTTTTGTGGAAATGATGATTCTCTCAGTATCACTTATCTCCATAAAACTTTAAAAGCAGGAATTACGATCCTTATAAACTGGGTTTATATCAAATATTTTTTCATCAGAAAAGATGACACCTCTTCCAGCTGGTGCAGATTTGAGATTATTAAAAAGTTTATTTGCAATGTTGTAGAATGGTCTGTTTTTTGCTTGCTGTTTCGTAAGTATAGGCCTCTCCAACCTTACCAAGGATTTCAAAATTTTGCATATATTATTTTATTATCTCCAATGTGAAAGATCCTTAGTTTGATTTATTATTGACTTGGTTGGGTTTCCCTTAATGCAGAAATTGCGGATTAATGCTTTATTATGGGGGTTTCCACCAAAGTCACCCTTCCTTTTAAAGTTACTATCACATTTAAACTTCTTTTTCACATTGTAGACAGTCTGTCTGGAGAATCCAATAAGCTTTGAAATTTAAGTTGGGGTGTGGCCTGTACAAATTAATGCGGATCCTTCTAAGCATGTTTCTTCCTCTGATGACTGGTATTTTAAAGAAACAATAAGTATTCGGAACTCTTGAAGTTATTCACTTAAAATTCTGAGAATTTTCAATTATTTGAGTGATTAAATTTCAAGTTTCAACCCGGTATATGATCAATTAAGAATTCAAATAAACAATGGAGCAAAAATATGATACATCTAAAATATTACAAATAGATTTTAGTCTCCGGGGTGGAAAAACACATCTGAGAAATAACAAAGGGTTATTAGTGATACTAATCAGTAGTATTTTGGGCATGTTAAATAAAGAAACCGAAAATTAACATATCTGCCATGATGTTTCATTAAGTCTGCAAAAAGTAGGTGTGAGAAAGAAATAAACAAGGATAAAGACAAGAACGCCTCGGATGCCGATCTTCAATTATACTCTGAGTCCAACAAGAACTTATTATTAACTTATAACTCTGCAACATATCCTTAGTGTTACTTTACATCTTTTATAAGATCGTGCAATATTCAATCCAGTTTCGTATAGATAATTATTAGTTTTTATGTAGTAAAAATTATGTAATAATTAATTATTATAGCAACTAAGGGGGAAAAAAATTCTCTCTTCACGTTCTCAACTAAAAAGCAACAAAAACATAATGGGTGAGCTAAAAAATGAAACCGATTAGTAGTGATATAAATCCAGTGAATTTTTGAGCATTTTTTTTTTTTTGGTAATCTGAAGAATTTTCGGAGTAGAATTGAGGATCGACATCGGAGTAATTTTAGCAAATGTCCTTGCTTACATCCTTTTCTCCTTCTTTCCTTATTACAGCTGATTGTAGCCGATCTTATGAAACGTCATGAGCATTATTCTTTCTCTCCTCCAAATTTTGAGGGTTACCATGTTGATTTTTGCTTTCTTTTTTTTAACGTCTCTAAAATACACATGATTGTCATCACTTTCAATTAGAATAACTACTATCATTTAGTAAAAAAGAATTAGAAACTACGGTCAATTTGACATTTAATCCAATTTTTTGCCGTTTTATGTGGGTATTATCAGAAGCAGTCTGTTAAGGAGGGGAGGGGGGTATATTTTAATTGGTAGCAAATTGAGTACATTGATGGTCATAAAAATTGTGAATATAAAGTATTCTTTTTTTTTTTTTTTCAACAACGCCAAATCTTTATTTGTTTTCGAATTAAACTAATAGAGTTTTTTTAACTTTTTTTGGATCAAAGACTCATTGAAAAATAAAGTGAAGAGAACAAAGGCTTACACATCGTATGAATGTTTTTAATTAACATTTTAACTAACTTTATCCACTTTAAACATATTTCGTTACTTATTATTTCCAGAATCAATGTTTGTAACTAATAGCATTGAATACGATTACAAATAAATTTACACTTTAAAATGGTTTTTTTGTACCTTGATGAACCATATAAATAAATGAACACTAAAACTAGAGTAAGCATGTGAGAGGAGTTACGTTACGAGGACTAAAACAATTTTCCTGCTCTTACTTATTCAATAAGTATATTATGGGGATGAGCAAAATAAATAAATGTAGTTTCAAACATCAAAAAACTATTTGTTAAATTTAATTTCTTTTTCCCAAAATATAATTATGAATTCGAATTTACAAATAATGCATAAAACAGTTTGCTGCAAGGTAACTTCCCTTTTTTTATGCGTGACAATCAAGCTACAGATGTAATAGCCGTGTGAGTGTGGTTTAATTCTAGAGGCAAGACTCTTCAAGTTTGTTTTTTTGAAAAAAAAGTATGTTGGTATCCTGCATTGAAACGTGCATTTTGCTGTCAAATATATATATTTACCAATAAGTTATTTGACAAAATAGTTTATTGTAATTAAAATAATTACAATTTAGTTCCTGCGTTTTAAATTTGCTGCAATTTAAATCTTTTCATAATATTTTAATTTGCCAAATTCTTATTGAAATTATGTTAGAGACCAAAAATTGATTTTAAATTTGTGCAGTTTGTTCAAATTAAGTAACTCAAATCGGATGTATTCTGTAAAAAACAACATTTATAAGATCTTTGTATAATCAACAATAACCAATTACCTAATCAATCAATTATCCACAATTAGAACATGAAATATGTTTATAATTCAGTTTCGCATATAGTATAAATGTCCCTTTAAAAATTCTTAGTGAAAATTAATTCAAAAAAATGAAAACAATCACCGGGTATTAAAATACAAAAGTGATATGTATCAAGGGCGTCCACATTATTTTTTTAGGGGGAAAAAAATTCAAAAATCTAAAGTTATTCACAGATGATAAAATTTTTTGGTAATAAATTTAAAAAATCAAATTTCAAATATTAAATTATTTGAAAAAAGAAAAGGAAATATCAAAGGCTATTAAAAGAAAATTATATTTTTGAAAAAAATTTCAAATGCTAAATTTTTTGGAAAAAAAATTAAACAGTCCATAGCTATTCTGAGAAACCTTAATTTTGTTGATACAAAATTTGACAATTATTTTTTATAGAAAAAAATTTAAAAATTGAATTTCAAACATTAAATCTTAAAAAAAAAAAATATTACATTTTCTAGTAAAAAAGCAGGAATTCCTCAATTTGGGGGGTGGCTCAGCCCCTCCAGCCCTCCACGTGGGGAGGCCACTGTGTATAAACAATGAGAACGTCACCTATCTGATATGATTTTTAAAACTGTGTAAAACAAAACTTTTAATGTTAACCATCATTTAACAAAAAAACTTTTAACATATGTATATAAAACTTATTTTATTGCCTTTTGCAAAAGGGAAAGTTTTGTTGTTGCTCTTTGTATTAATATATTCAATAATATTATCATGCAGTAAGTTATATTAGTTTGTCACAAGGCACTCTTGATACATTAGTAAAAAAAAACTAATATTATAATGATTAATTATATTATAAGATTAGACAGTCTGATTTTTTTTATTAATGGTTTCATTAAGAATATAGATATTGTTCTTAAGAATAATATCTAATGTATATTCTTAATGAAATAAACCCTATTTCCAGCTCTATTATTGAATTTTCGTATACTTTTTGAACCTTTCTTATTCATTCTAATTAATGGTTTTTCCATATTTTCGTTAATACTATGGTCGTTCCACGCGAAATTGATCAAAAAAGGGACATTTATTAGGGCACCATCTCCAATTTTTGTAGAATTTTGCATATAGCTTAATATTCAATAGAAACTCAAAAATCCAAAATTTTAGTTTTCTTTGACCTCCATATCAGGAGTTAGAGGCTCCCAAAGTTCAAGCCTCGACGCCAGCACCCATGTTTTTAAACAGCTATTTCTCATTTGTTTTTAATGATGGCATCGAGGTTTTTGAAGAATGTTTGAGAATGTATTTTTACCCTTTCCATAGGGTTGAGCCAACATTAGAATATGAAAAACAAATCCAAAACTCACAAAAAAGTTTTGACACACTTTATTGCAATTTTAAATACGTATTTACATTATGTGTTTTCTTAATATTGCATCATTTTCTATAAAATGTAATCGTATATTTGAAATTAACATAAAATTATGTCAAAAGAAAAAGTAACTTCCACTTATAGATTATTGATTTTTTTGTTATTCAAAAGTTGACTTAAATCCATGAAAAGTGTAAAAATACTCAAAAATATTAAATAAAAAATTTTAAAATTTCGGATTAAATAAAAAAAAACTCTATTTACATATTTGTGATCAGTTTCTTATTTACTAACACATATTTTGCTATTAGGAAAAAATATCATGTTTTTAAATATTTATAGGTAAATGAAAGTATACATTGTCGAAAATGAATAAATTATAATCTAACATTTATGAGAAAAAATAGAATTAAGTGGAGCATCAATATACATGATTTAGTCATTGCATTTTTACTATAATGCACAATTGATAAATATCAAATAATTTTAAGTGGTTATGTGACATTAATATGTTTCACAATTCTCAAGGCACTTAATATATCATTTAGTGTCATGAATATTGAAACAATCGTTTTTATAAGCAGTTTTCTCCCATTTCATTTATTTTCTTCAATAAAACATGATCTTTATATATAATACACTCTAAAAAACTGTTGCAGTAATTTATGAGTTTATTAGTTATTCAAAAACAGACCCAGTAACTTCGAGACATGTATGCCAACATTCAGATTTTTCTATGGAAGTCTCCTAAGTTAAGAGATCACTTGTGGTGCGTCAGCATAAAAAGTCTTGTGAACAAAAATAAAGAAAAATATATTTTTTTTTAAATTTTCCTAACATTGGTCAGGTAGAGTGGCACTGATTAAGTATGCGTAAACATAATAGTATAACAATCCCTCCATCTGACCTAGGAATGGTCTTTGAAGTCCATATACATAATACAATTTTCTTAAGGAGTGACCGTGAATCGAAGACCCCATGTACATAGAGTTCAAGAGAACAGTTTACAAAATACATAAAAGTACAACGGGTCATATCCAGAGAGCTAGGATCCCATATTTATTTTTCCCAAGGGATCAAGGTCTTAAAAATGATGGGGTTTCCAGAATAAATCCTGTTCCAATTACCTAATTTGGAAAAACTGCAACAATTTAAATTTCTACCGTGACACTGGATCGTCAATTTAAGCTGTCTAACATCATCCTCATCCATGGAGGTTTTTTTTTTGCATCCTTTGCCGTGGGTCAGACACGGAGGCATACAATAATGGCCATAGGGTATTTACATTATCTTTCAACAAATGACATATACCCATGGTTGAATTATGTGAAAAAATATTTGAAAATGGTATATATGCAGTTAAACTTACACTTCTTAAACTTTAAAATTGGCCAACCAAGATAGACATATGATTCTGGTATCACCTCTAGAAACATTAAAACATAGAAAATCACTACTTCCCCTTAGTTTTTCACTAATTATACCATAAAATTCAAGCTCTTCACCCCGAAAAACCCTTAAGTTGATACCAAAATCCTACTTCCTTCATAAGTATGACCTCTAAAATCAGGTATTAAAGTTTTTCAATATGTGAGCACCACATAGTAGTTTAGATTTTAAAAAGGGCTACAAACCGATTGGTAGGATTAATTTTTTTTTTTTAGGTGATCATATTTAATAATATTCTATGCAATAGAGTATTTATATTTTTTAAATACAGTTTTGTTTACTGATGAGTACACTTTTATATACAAAAATTCAGAGTTGCTATGATATTGAAGTTAAACTTGTTTTAGATTTCAAATCCCTACCCTTTATATACGTAGAATGGATAAAACTCTATAAAAGTCACTTCTAATGAGTTTTTTAATAAAACAAAATAGACATTAATTTATCTTCTACTCTATTAAAAGTTTTTTATTTAATTATTCCAAAATATAGAACTAATATATCAAATAAAAATACTCCATGCAAATTGAATGTGTCATAATACATCATGATAAAGTATTTTATTATTTAATGAAATGGTTAATAAGGCCAAGGAATATTCTATACATGAAAAGACACGTATTTATTCTACCCTTTTCTTTTATGACCAAATAAGTCCAATTTTTTTTGGAGTAGTATAATTATTGTAATTGTAATTAATGTCTTCAGGAATGAAAATATTTTTCTTATGTCCATTGAATTAAGTCCATTATTTGAGTCAAATATTTATATTATTTTATTTAGTGTAAAAATATTTGAAATGTCTAACTTTAAAGAAAGGTATTGCTTATTGAGTCAAAAATAGTGGGATGGTCTTTCTTGAACTTTGAAAGAATAATACTAACCTTTATTAAAAGAAAAAAGGCAGTTTTAAAAAGAAAAATTACTTTCTAAAAAGAACCAATAATTAATGAAATATACAAAGGATTTTTTTTTTTAAAAAGGCCGGAAAAAATCATTTAAAAAACAGTTTGTTAGTGTGGGAAGACACATTTTTTTATAGCGAGGATTTGTATCTTAAATACAGATTCAAGTAAGAAAAGAAAAAGAAAGGGAAGTATAATCACGGCCAAACCAATGGATGGATTTTGGTGAAATTTTTAATGTACGTTTTTATGGCTCCAGAAACGGTTCAGGTAGCATTTTTTTTTTTTTTTTGGATCCTCAGAGCCATGGCGGTCTTTAAAATGTCTTTATTGCACTTTTCATATACAATCCAAGGGTCGGGGTGTATTTGAAGGGTTCTTTGAAGCTTAGGGAAGCAGTGGTGGAAGAATTTAACCAGCATCCCACAACCCGTGTGTGGAGGTGTATTCTAGCATATTTGAAGGTGTTCTAACACGGTTCTGGTAGAGTTTAATCTGTATTTTGGTCCAACCCTTCACCTGTACAACCTGAGAGCCGGTGTATTTTGGATATTAGGAGGGCGTTTTGATGCTCAGGGAAGTAGCGGGTGAAGAATTTAACAAGACTCGGGCCAGCAGTTCACCTGCACAACCCGTGGGCGGGTGTGTATTCTAGCATATTGGAAGGGGTTCTTGGTGCTTAGAAATGGGGTGATGGTACAGTTTAAATTACCTTGAGGCCCGATACCTGAGGGCTTCTAAATGCTTAGGGAAGCGGCTGTGGAGAAATTTAGTATGACTGGAGACAGCAATTCATCTGCATAGCCCGTGGACAGGAATGTATTATAGCATATTAGAAGGGTGGTTTCTTGGCGCGTAGAAAAGCGACAGAGGAAGAGTTTAAACTGTATTTTACCCCAGTACTTCACCATTACAACCTGAGATCTGGAGTGTATTTTGGGGATATTAGGATTACCCTTGACGCTGATGGAAGCGGCTGCGAGACTACGAGTTTGGGGTCTGACCAGAAATAGCAGCTACTTCCTTATCGCGTGAAAGAAGAGTGCCTATATATTTGTAGACTCAAACTACCTAAATGAGAATAATTATTAAAATTTTACGGCCTTCATTTTTTGTTTGATATTTAGCATTTGAGTTCTCAATTAATTTTAATTTCTAAATGTCCCAGGCGACGCTGGGCAAATCTACTTTAGTTTTTTTTGAATTTGTATATATTCAACTATGAACTTTTTTTGTTAAACCTGCATAAAAACACCAATTTTAGCTCTATACCTCAATAAATTTGAGAGTAATGTTCGATAATGTATTTTGAACGTTTTTGTACTACTTTGACCTATTAAAAATTGAATAACCTCTAATTGTGACAATATTAGTACCAAATTAAACCAAAATTGACAAGTAACTTTTCCTATAATCCTGGTGAACAACAGAAAAATAAACTAGAGGCGGGTTCACTGAAGTCCTACGCACATTTAGCACGCATTTATTTTTATTTTTTATTATTCTTATGCACTAACTTTTTTCTTTTGGAAATGAATTGCAATAATAACAATAAAAAGGAATATGTGTAATGAGTGCGTTAGGACTTTAACAAACAAACTGAGGCAAAAACATAACTTTTGTAAATTTTCGTTAGCTCTTGTTTATTTGTATTAGAATAATTCATAACGAGCGTGTGTAGGGACCATGTATTGTATTAAAGGATAAAAGAACAGGGAGTACCAAAGCTAATATAAATACAAAGCTATACCATAACTCGTGTACGACTGATGTTTGACTTCCACCACGCTTTTTAATATTGACATCATTGTGTCAGAGGGGTTGAGTGATTTTTTTTTAAATCTGTCTTCCTTACAAGCAGTCGGTACGATACATCAAATTGAACATTCGAACAATAGTTATGTCATGGACTATGATTGGTTGCGTATTTTGTCAAAATCTTTGTGTCTTGCCCAGCAGTGGGTAGGATATCTCAAATTGAAAATTATAGCAAGCCCAATTAGATGATTCTCTAACCTTGTACTCGTATTTTTATTAACCTTGTGAAGTACATATATTTAGAAGAGGGGTCGGCAACCTTTTGGAGAGTAGGGGCCGTAGTATAATGGAAGATGGAGTAGTATCCCTATATTTCGATGATTGTTCATGATAAGATGGCGGGCCGGTCAAAATTCACTAGCGGGTCGATATGCCAGGCGGGCCGGGGGTTGCCGACCTCTAATTTAGAAGTTGTAAATCCGAAGAATTTTTTTACTTACAAGTTTTGTTGGTGTTGGTAACTCGAACGATGTTGTTTTTTCTCAAGCCTTCTTATTTTTTTTTCTTAAGTAAACAACATATAAGTATTGATAAACAATGTGTGATTGAAAAACAGTAAGTAATAAAAAGATACATAATAGAGTGAGCCACAAATTTAAAGAATATATATATATATACTGGTGTCACACAAAAAAGTATTTTTCAAATATTGCTTGCCTCACTTCCCTGGCGAAAGCAATAAGGTATTATATTCCAAAGACTTGTGGATCTGTAATAAAAACTATACTTAAAGATGGTATTCTTTGGTTTTGGTAGGCGGATGTTATTGTGAGAGGAGAGTCTCTTTTTGTGGAAGAACTAGTCTTTATTGAGTATCCATGGTGTTGTTTAAAATTCGGTGGAGCGTAATTATAACTTTAATAGCACGTCTATGAGACAAAATGATGAGGCCTAGATTTTGCATTCATAGTTCTCGTTATCTGCCAATGATTAAAAAAATGATACAAACATTGCTAGCACCTATTTTAAGGACTTCATCAAGGAGTTTCTTGAAGGGTTCCAAATCTCAGATCCGTACATTAAAATCGGGATAATTTATAAAGTTTTACCATAAACAAAGGGTTACGAATTGCGAAGCTTCTTTTAATATTCCCCAGTTTTGATTGGCCTTCCTTATAATGCAGTATATGTATATCCTTCTTAAATCTCATCACGAGAGATGTAAATTCCTAAGTTTAAGTAATCATTTACAGCCTTAAGAATATATTAATAATTATTCTTAAAGTGAAGTTTGTCTCTCGTTTTGTCAAAAATGACAAATTAAAAAAAAAAAATTATTAAACAAAAAAATACCTTTAAATTTTGTCAAAAAGAACAAATGTAGTTGAGTCCAATGTATAGAGTATTCCTTAATAAGAGTAAATTGCTTCTTTAAGGATCCTATTAGCAGGACTCCATTTAATTTTTCTCTCTCTTCAACTATGTCTTTATTTATTAGTACATGTACACATACACTAACAAAATAAAATATCTACACATTTGTAAATGAATAAAAAAAAATTGTGTTTAGAATAAAACATAAATAAACATTATAGTTTAAAATTAATTTTATCTTTAGACCTCCAAAATCTTACAATTATAAAAAAAAGAAACACCTAAACAGAAATCAGAAAAAGTAGTACCTAGCATAAAGACTAATAAAATGATAGTTAAAAGGCCTCATAGTGAGAAAAAATATTAAAACAAAATCCCCAGTGTATGTTGTACATGCTGATAATGGTTCTTAAAGTCTTTTCATATATTATTGAAGAAGATGGGTAATATTTTGGAAGCGTAATTCCAGGAAATACCATGCAGCTGGGAAATTTTCAAAGAAAAAGCTGCATGTCTAGTAACAGTATAAATTAAAATACGCCTCAGATCCATCCCATCAATCACTTCATCCTCTGCAATACTTTTAGCTATGAAAGTTTTACAGTTACCAAAAGCAGCGCTGAGGGTTGTTTTGGTCCTCCGAACGACGCGTCTGGTGAGTAGAAATATTAAACAGAAAAATAGCCTTTTCAAAATAAGGCTCAAAATCTCATATGTAGCTCTGGTGTATTAATATAAAAACCCGAACGGTGGGCAGTCAAAAAAGGCGAAGTATAATATTATTATATATTTGGCCACAGGCTTTGCACGGTAGTAAGGATTTTATAATGCACGCAGATATCTGAAACTGGGATGTAAACGTTTTCCATCATTAATACCTCTCAAAAAGCCACTAATTATTTTATCTCACAAATGAGGAAGATCCAAAGCTTTACTATATCTCCTGGAAGTTAGTTTCGCATCCCACGATTCTGTAGACACCACGGCACCAGAGAAACGAGCAAGTTCGACATTCTAAGCAGGGTGAAGAGAAATCTTCCAGTATTGAAGACAGAGTTTCTATTAAGGTGATTGAGTGTTAGAAAGTTATCCCGAATGGCAATATTTTCCAACTCTACTAGATCACCCAAATTTTATTAAAAGGTTTCTTGTGAGAATATTGGCGAGTATTGTCTACCTTACTATTAGAGTCAAACAAAGGTATTTTATTCCATACAATTATATGTGCAGCTTTCCATTCACTAGAGAAATTCATAATTACATCATTTGATAGATTTGAACTTAATAATAACTACTAATAACATTCCTCCATTCTAAATATGATTTAGCCATAATATTGGTAAAAATCTTGAGGTAAATTTTAGCGGAATATTAGACAAAAGAACCTCCTCCTAATTATTGGCGAGGCCTATTTAAGGTATTGATGTAGCTATGTCAAACAATATCATGTTTCCTCTATCCTTTACACTTTTTCAGCAATAGAAGGGATACCTGTAGCCACATATTATACATATCCAATTAATTTAGTTAAATATATATCAATTCTTTTACACAAATTTTAGCTCCGCCATGTTTGACACCACTTTTTGAGACTGGGAGTTTAACTTTTGCCAATTGGAGAGAGCAGGTCCGCTGTTGTCCCACTGAATTCCCAAGATTTTTACATTACTTAAAACTTTGCATCCACCAACATTATCAGAAAGTAAAGGAAATCACTGACCTACAAAGGAGAATATAAGGTTTTTCCACATTATGTTTAAGTCCTGAAATACTTGAAAATTTATCAAAATAGGACAAAAGTATTTCAATTCTTCTTGAGGATGTCTTTTAGAATTCTCTTCTACCATTAGAGTAGCATCATCCGTGTATATGCCTATTAAGTGTCTTTTTCACCAAAATAGATTCCGAAGCCTCCCTACTTGCGTTTCAAGGATTAATTTAAATACTCCATTGGAGTAACAAAAGTAAAGGAAAGACCGGACATACTTGTCTGCAGCTTTTACGTAGCACTATCTGGCCACTCTATTCTCCATCTAACATAATATTTGAAGTCCCATTATAAAGACGGGATGGGATTAGATTGAAAAATATTTTCCTGATGTATTTCTTCACTCAAGAAAGGATAAAATTAGGAAACACTCTTTTAAACGCATTGATGAAATCTATTGCAATTAATGCTCCAAATTGTTTCCTTTCTTTTGTTGACTCAATAGTCGACCAAATATTTCTGGAAACATCAGAAATATGTTTTACCAACATTCCTGCTATTATTTTATAAGACTTATTGAGAATCGTTAGAGGTCTCCAATGACCAATCTTAGTTCCATCGCCCTTTGTTGGAATGAGAGATATCCTACTCCGTGTTAGTCCAGCAAAAAGTCTACATTTTCTTTCTGTTTGAGTACAAAAACTAAGATGATACGGAATAAACACATCAATTAAAGATTTTTGCTCTTATATTATCTGGACTAGTTCCTTTGTTATCTATATAATATATACACTCATATATTTAGAAATATTATTATAAGAAAACACAAAGCAATTCACCACTTTTTTGGATCTCGGGAAAACACTTCTAGGGGAACCAACTATTTTCTGGTAATGAAATGAAATAATTTGAGAATAGCCTCTGACTCAGAGACTATATTATTCTCAGTAAAAATTTTAATTGATATATCATAAACATATTCAAATTAGATTTCGGTTCTTAAAAATATCTTGCCTCCTTGATAATAGCCTATTATTACGTTTTGTGCAGATATTAAAAATCTTTTATGATTGAGATATGAAAAACTAGTTCTATACATATGTATATACGCCTTTATAATACTTATCTTCTGAAGGCTATGATTAATGACTGTTTCATTATGTTTGATATTAAAAATACATAAACTGATGAAAACTACTTGGAGCTAAAATTATATACTTAATAATACCTCTGATAAGTAGATATACGTATACTGAGTTAAAAATATGATTTAATCACTAAGAAGATAGGTCAACAGTACTTGTAAATTTTCGTGTTTTTTTTTTTTGTAAAAGAATATGATCCAGCAATAAAATTGCACAAAGAGATATCTTTATTTTATTTTTATTTGTACTTCATTGTAGTAATAAGTGATTTATAAGTATATTATTTAAATTTGCATGAGAGACAATCGAGCAGGACAAGCAAGGGGGGGCGTGTTCTTCCCTGAAACTAATATTCCAAGAGGCAGCAAGTTAGAAAATTTCTGCAAAATAAGTAAATTTAAGCAATATTCTTTTTTTATTTTTAATCAGAAATTGCTTTTTTATTCAAAAAACAAAAAATGAATAAAATTTATTTTTATAAACGAGTTTTATTTACAAGTGGCCATATTATGGAATTACGTAGCACAGTGGACAGCACTCTTGGGAAAATTTCAGTCAATTCAAGGTGGCTTTTACATAGAAAAAAAATATATCCCTTATGTATATGAATATAGTTGTAGAAAATATGATCTGCGGTTATTCTAAAAAAAGAAACCAAAACTCAACTTGGTAATCCATAGAGATTCAAATAATATTAAACACTGGTATGTTAAATAAACAAACCAGCAATCTAACGGGGTCCTGCAGACAATTTGAATTTGTCTTGACGTTTTAGTAAATTAACTGAGAGCAGCTTTGAGATGAAATGAATAAATATATGCAATGATATAGGCAGGAATGATAGATACTTATATGTTTTCTCTTCAAGAATATAAAAATAATCATTACAGTACTAATGTTATTTTTTTACAACTTTTTATGTGAACATCAAGGACCATTCCTTTGTGGTAAGAAGTAATTATAGTACTATAATATTTACTTAATTAAACTGCCATGGAGAAAAAAATTTCTCCATGGAAGTTTTCCAACTACCAATTAGAATAGATAGGTAAGAGGGGCCATTGATAGTTACAACTCACTGAATGGAGATCAATTTAAGGTGTTGCAACGTTCGTTAATGGGGGTTGTTTGGAAAAAAATGTAGAATTTTACTCGTACTGTATATTCTTTAGTATTGTTTTATGTTTCATAGCAAATGTGTTTGTTAAACAGATTATGTATGACCTTGAAGAAATTTGTAATAGTGAGTTTCTCTGCAAACAGATTGACAAATCATGACGAGGAAGGACGTGTCCATAGTGTACCATGCTGTCTTGGTGGCAGCTCGGAGTGACTCCAAATTTGAATTAGAGGTGTGACATACATTGTTCTCCAAGAATTTAAACTGCAAAGTCTAGGTGGTTAATGGCAGAGCTAAAGGAGGGCACATGGAGTTTGGGGGAAGTCAGCCATAATGCTATTGCAGAAGTTTTGGTTCTTCTTGACTGTTTGGAGCTGTAATGGACTTTTTGATGTTGTAAGAAGTCTGGATGGAGATGCCAACAGTCACTGGAGCTTTCTAGGAACTGACACTGGTGCGGAGGAGATTGGCCACGTGTTACATTTTTTGCTGTTGCTCCATGGTCATGGTGGTAAAATTAATGTCACAGCTAGGATGCTTTACAAAAAACAAAAACAAAACGATGGTAAAACGTGCCGGGTATTTCGAAGCTCTTTCATCTATGAAATCTTTGTTCATGCTCTCCCTTAATTGGCATCGATACTTTAAACAATCATAAATCATGTTTGTTATATACCTATATGTTTTTAACACCGTCAGGTAGCTCCTGTCCAAATAAACAAACAACTGTTTAAATGTATTATAGTACGAGAAGGTACATGAGTAATTATTACTTCCAAAATAATGAAATTTATAATCATGATGAAAAAATAACATCGTAAATCAACCGTTACTTTCCCCTTCAGAACCTGACAGAAATACTTTCGGAGGGATTTTTAACACCAAAACACAAATTTGAACAATTTGAGCATTTTCCAAATTTCTATTTAATTGCCTTTCCGATAAAAATGGTGAGTGATTTTTACTTAATAATATTGAACAATGTAAAATAATCTTGAGTTTTATATTTTTCTGTCGTTCTGATGAAATAGATACATATAATTTAAACTATGTTTTTAACTTTAAAGCTCTAAGCCAGGGAAATTTGATCAACCCATGAAAATTTGTGAATTAAAAAGTAAATTCATGACTGATTAAAGGCATTGTTATAAATGGAAAAGTCCACTTACGATACAATTTTAATTCAGAGTTCTATCCAATTTTAGATTCAAAACTTCCCATAAGCAATGCCCGTTGCAAATGAGAAAAGGGGCACATGAACCAATCAAGCTAAACAGAAGTCTCCCCTAAAAGATCTTTTCTGGTTCCTCTAAAATGAGAAAAATTTCTGATAAACCTAGAAGCATAACTCAAGTAACAATAGATGGTTGCGAAAAAGTTATTATAATGTCTCTAGGATCATGAAGTCCCACAGCTAGTTATGGTTCATGGTTTTGTTTTTTTTCACAGTGAGGGTCACGATATCACACCCTCCATCTTCAAGAGGCCCTGAATGCCAACACTGGAGTCTAAATCGTTATTCTGCACACCCAAGTTTTTCCCTGGTACTGCAGCACTATGAAAGATCGACCTTGGATCTGGAAGATGTTATGTTTCGGTCATCATCCAAGAATTCCCCTCAAGCACTTCAAGCAGATTAATTTCTTTATTTCATGTATTAATACATATTTACATATACTTCTTATTCACACGTTGATACTCATATATGATATCACATCCACAGCCAAACGGGGCACCCTATGACGCCAGCAAAAGAGCGCTCGATGTTCTTCATTCTGATAATGTGATGTACGTCCCGCCGGTTTTTAGCCTCCGAACTCACTGGAATGAAACCCTTTAATCTATTTTTTCTGCGCCAATTTAAACAGGTTTCCAATTAACTGATTAAAAGGCTTTGTTTTATATGGAAGGGTATGTTTGAAAAGTCTTTGATCCACCTATTATGCTATTTTAATTGGAAATTTTATCCAATTTTAGATTTGAAATCAACATAAGCAATGTACGTCACAAATGAGAAAAGTGTCACACGAACTAACTCGCCGAGAACATTCAATATTTTTGGTTACGAGAATGTGATGTACGTCCCACCTAGTTCTTGGCCTCGAAAATAATTGGAATCGAAACCTTTAGACTATTGTATCTGGAGCAATTTGAACGGCTTTCCGATGAATGTCTCCACAGTACCAGAAGATCGCTGAGAGCTGGAATATGGAGGGCATTCTGGACTTTACTCAGTAAGATGTTCTAAAGGCAGTGAGACATTTGCAGATACGTTAAGATGGTGTGGTCCAAGGTAATAGTATTTTTTAATTGAATAACAAATTTATATTATAATATTGATTTTTGTGAAAATTATAATTAAATCGGCAACGAAATAATGTCACAGCGCGTTATACTTTTTTTTCTGGGTTTGCAAACGTTTAGATGAACCACCCTTCATTATGGAATGATTTATTTGTTTGACAAATTAATTCTCGAGAAATGAGATGAACAAAGATTATAAAAAACTGAGGTTTTATGCATTTAATACAATATATTTATCCTTTTCTTGACCTCTATGATTATTCTTGGATCTTGATGGAATCAATAATTTATCTAGACAAATTTTCTAAAGGATATTTTCCTCTATCCAACCTATATTTGAAAAATAACTGTATAATTACTCAACTAATTTTGGCTCTCTAGTAACTTATAATCGAGTATAGCTTTGGAATCAATTGAAATACATAGCTCAATTTGATTTTAGGTGGAGGTTTTGTGTTCTAGTAAGAGCTTTTTCTAGTTTAATTTTTTACTTAAAGAAGCTTCGAAAGAGAGACATTTACAGTACGACGATCTATCAAAAAATGAACATAACTTTTTTTAAGAGCAATAAAACAAACAGTTTTTCCTTTTTTTAATCACAAAATTCTATTTTTTTTTCCTCATCAAAAATATAATCTATACACAACGGTAACTTTCAGCATTACTTAGTTGCGTTACTGTATTATTCTGTACGTGAGAAAGTTCTATGAAATATCCGTAACACATCCCTAGTAGACTCAAAGAATATTTGATAATAATAACTTCATAACTATATATGTACATTCCTTCCTCATAAATGCATAAAATTTTATATTATACACTTCTTTGACTCTGCATAAATTTTCATATAAAGTAGATATACTCTGATTATGCCTTTCAACTGGAAAAATATGATAATTTCTTCTCAATTTATAAACTTAACCAAGTTTGCATAAAAATGTGTACACATTATTTAATTATTTTCATATCTCTTCCGGTTTTTTTATATTAACTAATAAATGAGTAAAGCTACACTACATTTTTGACATTTGTGGTTAGGATATTGGTCAAAAGACTAACATGATATAGGTTTTTTGGTTTGATAAAGAAATCAATAAAGGTTGTGGAGGATATTTGGCAGCTCAAATTCCAAAGACACATTATCTATATAAACTATATCAGCTGATTGGTGTAGAGGTTTGCCAGTCTGTTGCCACAGCCCAGTAGTATGGATGCATTTACCTTACCCCTATGAGTGTAAACGGCATGCAGTGCTGGGGATGATATGTGCCAGACATTTGAGCAAAATTATTGCAGACATGTTGAAAGTTGCTGGATTGTTTTTACATAAATGTTAGAAGACCCAACGTCAGGGGAAGTGAAGATAAAGAATTTGTCAGCAATCTTTTTTTCTGACATTCTTGTATCTTGTTTGACTTGTACTTAATGTCTTCGTTCATACAGTTTTTGATGGCCATTGATGTTCATCTCCCTTGCCAGGGCTCTCATGGACTGCCCAGGGTTTTTGTCCATCATGTCAATGAATTCATCGTCTTGCTTCACGTCAAATCTTCTAAAATGTTGCTTTCCATCAGCTACAGCTTCAAAGTCATACTTTGACTCAATCAGCTAAAATTTCTCAGTCAATGTTTTAGTGTGAATAGCTTAGATTTATTAAATAATAGTTTCCTATTTGGGAAGAATTGGCTGACAAGTTATCAATTGTAATAATATAAAAGGTCAAAATTGGTACAGAAAAGATCACTGAAGACACAAACCGGAGTAAAATCGGTCTCCAATTGAGTATTATGAGTCAACTGATAATCATTTTATGATGACTTTTTGTATTTAATTTGTTTCATGTACCTATAAGCCATTCCTAATCCAGTGGAAAGTTTGAAAGTTTTATTAGCATCTCATAATTTAAAACTTTTAAATACATATGTTACTTTCGGTTTTCTTGATACATGTGTTCTTATTTTTGTAATAATATAGGAGCTTCCAAATGAAAGCATACTCAATCCAATTTCTTTGACAATGATCTGTAGTTCCTTAGTTTTTCCATTATGTACAATATCATATTGTTGACTTAATAACTTTATAAAAAAAACAGTCCACACGATGTGTTAATTATCAAGACCCATATAATCTAATACATCAAAGTAATTAGAAGACTTTTGACTCTTATGAAATAACCACATTTATTAGCTAGCGTGATGTAGCAAATTATGAAATGGAACATGTAAGAACATAATTAGTGATAATATACTTTTTGTTGTCGCACCATATTTGTGGTGGCTTTTACAATTTCTACTGATACTTAGGAACCCTAGATCCAATTTCAAATAATGATTGAACATTGTATTGCCTTGCTATATAATTACTTAAAGGATTGATATCAAAGACACAGAGTGCCATTTTTGAAAGTAACATTTTGTAAATAATATTGATATAAATGATAAAGTAGAAGTCAGTTCTTTGATTTTCTAAAAGGTTTTAGGACAGTTTCTGAGAGATCTTCTTTCTAGTTTTGTGTAGGAAGGTTTCTATTTTTCATCTTTTTTTAAGAGGAGGGGGGGGCTTTGAATAGTTGTTGGCGTGCATATTTGACACGTGCTCAAGCAATACTGACTCAAACAATCAGAAAACTGTTTAAAAAGTGTTTTTACTTCGAAATCTTATCTTTCTAATCTCATCTAATGTAAACTACTCCAATAAATACTCCCACAGAAAATAACACTAAATACGAACAAAACAAAGCTTGCTACCTAGTTTCATAGGTAACAAAAGTCAAAACGGAAAGTTAAGGACCTTTCTTTATATAATAATACTTATTTTCTTTTGAAAGTGTTTTTTTTTTTTTTTAAAGAAGTCAATTTTTTAAACTTGTAGGGCTTTTTTAGATGGAGAATTTCTATGATTCTACAATAACAGTTTTTTTTAATATATAAAAGGCATATATAAAATAAAGGTGGTTCACTGTTATGCCTACGCATAATTTAACACGCATTTATTTTTCCTTTTTTATAACTATAATTATCCTTATGTAGTAACTTTTTAATTTTCCAAAACAAATTATGAAGTGAAGTGCAAGAATACCAATAAAAAGGGAGAAATTATGATTCTTAATTAGTGAGTAAGCACCTTTTTTCTAGAATTTTTTTTTTTTTTTTTTACTATTATTTTTCTTTTAGATGAAGATAAAAAAAGTCTAATTTTTCTGTTTACAAAACTGAAATAACTTTTTTGAAAATGAACATTCTTGAATTTATCTTGAAGTTATGGATGCCTTTAGTAGTAAACTTCTTCTGACTTCAGTAGAAAAATGTTTTAATTATCCGGTACCCTTGAAGTTGGAAGTAAATTTTACAAAGACAAACGTAGAGAATGCCCTCTTTGCTGTCTAATTGAGACTACTTATCATTTCTTATGGGAATGTTCTATTTTAAATATAATATATAGAGACTTTGTTTTGGTTTTAGATAACTCTTTTAGATTCAA
Organism: Lepeophtheirus salmonis; assembly: GCF_016086655.4. Lineage (NCBI taxonomy): Eukaryota > Metazoa > Arthropoda > Copepoda > Siphonostomatoida > Caligidae > Lepeophtheirus > Lepeophtheirus salmonis. The sequence goes on from NC_052131.2 coordinate 41,653,160, forward strand.
GCTCCAGAGTGATTACTTTTTAACTTTGTTTAGCAGGACAGACAGTCAAAAAATTAATGCTGCCCTTAGAAAAACACATCAAACTTTGTACGCTCTAAGGACAAGAGAAAAGAAAGATACTAGAGGAGTTTTTAAAATTTCAAAGCTGTGCACGAGTGTTTTAAAATATTTATAGTACTTATTATATTTTGTATATAATTATCAATATTAAATTGGGGATAATGTACATATCTATTTATTAATCCATTTACATATTTCAAATTGTTTGTGTCTCTATCTGTTTTGTTTAAAATCTGAAAATATATGAATCCCGTGTAAACCAAGAAATAAAATTCAGTAATTTCTCTTATTTTTTTCTTAATTTCACCCCTCTCTAACTTTTTCTGTTTTTTACAACATTCTTCCCAGAGTTATAATAGAATCTGTAGCTACTCCCCTACGGATCGTGAGAACTCACAATTGCAGTCATTTGCCCTTTAAACTCAGAGTATTTTTTTAAATAGTTCTCATTTTGAATCATATATTTTAAGCTAGCTTTGATTAGAGTTCTTACCTTATAAATATTGACGTGGTCGAACTTAGCTATTGGAAGGAAATTGTTACGCAATTGTGCCGCACTACGAGTAAAGATTCCATTTTTAATTCTTTTCCGGGGCGAATAAAATATCCGTAGCTGTTTTTTTTTACTCAAATTGCAATTAAAATTTAAGATAAAATATGAGAGTTGCGAAAAGGCTCAAGTTCTTTGCATGAATTAATGCTGGGTATATTATATGTCACAACACTAAAAAGTTGATATTATTAGGTAAAATACAATAGAATATACATACAAAATTAACTACAAAACTTATGAAATTTAATTTAGTCTTAACTTTTAATACTATATATTTTTAAAACCCAACTTTTTTATATGGCCGGCAGCTGTTTTTTTTTTTTACTTAATATGCTAAATAATTGCGACAACAGCGCCCTCAATTTTTCTAAGTACATAGTATTTGTCTATATGTGAAACGAACAGCATCTAGCATTTTATCTAAATAATTATCCTAGAAAACATTGGGTTGGTATATAGTATTTGACTACAGGCTAGTCGAAATCAAAGAAATGTTAGCTATGCTTTAGCTTGTTTGTAAAACGTTTTTACACCCATTGTTATTTAGGCTACTATTGTATATATTATTATAATTTTTATGCATTCTTGTAATCCAATTGGAACAACCCCCGTATGAGTAAATCATGGCCAAGTTTTTCCTGTTCCTATACGCGACTGATAGCATTAAATTTATTTTGTTTTCATTTTGAGTCAGTTGTCGAGATGGAGGAGCTTAGAAAAAACACGATTGCCGAATTATTCTACAAAGGACACGAAGCAAAAGCCATCACCAAACTCACTGGTTACCCTAGAAATACTTGTTACAAAGCTAGAAACCTCCAGTTACACCACTATAAAACTCTAATACAAGTATCGGGTTGAAGAAAGCGACTTCTATCCTCAAGACAGGGCTGAAGAAATCCATCAAGGTTCGCCTGACCTGAACCCCTTGGACTTGTATGCCTAGGGAGAGTTGGAGAAGTTTTCCTGTGTCACTACTTCATACAACAGTCCCTCAATACTGACATCAAGCGCTTGACTATAAAGCTTTCCTCTGCAGTCATCATCAAAGCCTGCCGAGCATTCTGTTGGATAATTAAGGCAGTGATTTAGGAGATTGGAGAGCATATTGCAAATTAATATGCTATTACCATTTATGCTAATGAATAAAACTCAAAAATGCATCAAAATGCAATGGCTCAGGATCGGAATGAAGTACAAATTTGTTCCAATTGCAGTGCAAGACCCTGTATGGGGCTTTACTCAGACCCTATATCAATAAACTACTTTTCAAAGGCTCCACAAACTTTAATTAAGTACAACAATTAATTTAATTCTTATAAGGAATTTACGGAGAGGCTTTTAAGAAAGCAACAAGTGGGCCTTCACTTACCTGTTTATCTTTTCCTATTTCTTGTAACTTAACGGATAGTTGGAAAGCTTACTTGTTGCCTATATTTTTGTATAAGATTCTTGTTAATCCGGAAGGATTTCAAAAGGATACCTTCTTCTTCTTCTTTCCAAACACTTATCGATAGTCACGGCTCAAATGTATCTTTCTTATATTGCTATTGAAGGTATGAGCGAACAAATAACTACTTTATACAACTACTGAACAACATAAATTGTTTTTTGTCAGAGAGTTAATTTAAAAAAAAAAAATAATAATAATAATGGCTGAAGAGAAGAGAGAGAAAACGTCGTGTTCTTTACATTTACCCAAAAAGTACTCTTTCATGAAGGTACAATATTTCTATAATGTTACTCATTATTAGAGATGTGAAAATGTAAGTATATTAATCAGTTCATATTACATACGAATAATTACAAAAACTCATAATATGGCGAATACTCTGAATGTTTCCTTTATTGGATTAATTAAATACCAACTAGACAAAATTCATTAAATATCAACTTGATTTGATTAGTAAATACCAACTACATTGTATTTTGTGGTTTTAGATATGTGGAATACTTATTTGTTTCGTATAGTTATTTTTTTTTGTGCGCCACAGGATTTTGGTAGACATTTAAACAAAAAAATTAAAATGTTTTTTTATTCATTAATATTTTGGAACAGCTCTTGAATATCGATTTCAAATGTGCGTTAGTTATTAATAAAATGGACACAAATAATAATGAAATTATTGACTAATAAAAAAATCCGTTAATTTGAAGTATGTGAAGTGTCAAGTGCTAAAATACAGGCTCTTTTCTCTATAAATACAATTATTATTTTTTTATTAGTGCGCCTTTGTCCTAGTTGTATTTATTCCGATGTGTAGCCCTAATAAATTATGGTATACAATTGTCTAAGATACTCTAAACAAAAAAAAAGTTTTAGTCAACCAAGCAATAAGAGGGTCATAACCAAAAACATTAATCAACGCAGAACTGCAATTCTGGAGTATGACCACATGGAAAATCACAATCAAAGATCTCTTTTGTGTACCAGATCACCGTGAGAGACACACCAAAAGCTTCAAAAGGGACAGATTAAGGTTAACAGAATTGATTGAGGTAGTTAAAAGCATCATTGAAGGCAGAATAGGCAAGGCGACCGTCATAGCCTTGCTTGTGAATTTTACAGCAGCCCGACCAGCATTCATCTCTCGTTGAATCCAGACTTAAACCTTTATACCTATTTATTTATTTGCTTCCATTCATTGTCAGAGTTTGAAGCAATTTCTATCGCGTCTAAGCGTGACCCCATACAAAATCCTCCTCAAATTGCAGAAGAAGAGACCACGTAATGTTGTCATCTTGTTTTTGAATGAGACCCCTTTTAAACTTGGGGAAATGGTTGCTAATGACACTGGATAAGTACAGGGGTGCCCCTGAATGATGACGTTGTCCATATAAGTAGGGAACACTATATTGCCAATCTCCACGTGGTTGCTGTGGTTGGATCTGAAGTACCGAAGTGTTACTTAATCTTTTTGGAGTCCAATGAGAGGGTTAATGGTGATCCGTTTTGGAAATATATGAATGAGAAAGTGTTTCCATGGCTTTGTTATACCTATGGAAATTCCTGGTGATCGCAGCAGGAGGGTACCAGCTGTCACACTTCTAACCAGACCAGGAGTTCCTCCGTGCTAAGACTCCAGTTTTTTTAGATAAAGACTTTTGGTCTCTCGTGAGGCCTGGGTGTTCTCCTAGGACTTTGGTATTTTTAGGCACCTCAAGGGGAAGTTTTCAGGAGTCCTATACAAAACAAAACCGCCCTCATCACTGCCTGAGCCAACCTAGAGCTAAGTTTTGTAAAAAAAACTGTTTTTCAAAGTTATAGACTAAGCTGGAACTGGTTATTAAGGCTAAAAAAAAAAACTGGCTATATAGATAGAGAAAGTAAATAAGGAGTCCATTGATTGTATTTATTACATTTTCCAAATGATATTTTTGAAATACTAGATTTTCGTTCATTTTCAAAAAAAAAGATTAATGTTAGGCAGATGAGCCTGTCTTTATTAAGTAAAAGTAGTTTTTTATGAAAAAGAGTTTTAATGTAACTTTCTTATACTCAACGAATCATATGATTTCTTATAGCACCAAAAAACCAGTTATGCTTAAAAGATCCTGTAGATTTTCGAGTATCAATAGTCTGAATTTAATTTTAATAAATATATATTAAAATCTCGGAACCTCTTCCATAAACTAATATAAATTGGGAATTTCTACAAAAGATTTACTGAAACAAAAGTCTTCTTAACACTCCTTTCTCAAATGTTTATTAAAATCCCTCGGCTTACAAAAAAAAAAAAAAAAATCCCCTTGATGTTACCTTTATTAAAATTGAAGAGTTCTTTCCCTTCTTTAAAAGTATTTTGTAATATAGATACATACTTATACTGAGATACATAACTAACAAAACTCTTCTTCTTTTTTTTTAAATTAAATACGTTTTTTTCATACATAAATTGAATTTATTTATATAAAAGTTTATATTAAATTATAAAGCAAAATCTGACGTAGAAGAAAATTATTTTATTTTGTAATACCTCTATCACAACTAAGCATAGTTAAAAAGGATTTATAAGTCCAATTTTCTTGGATTTAATGATATGTTGGTTTTTAATTTAGAACAGTCGTTAGATCTGAAGTAGATGAGTCGAAAATAGAGCTTTCACTTTTATACATATAAAAAATATAAGTATATTATTGTATTTATTTTTTATAAAAAGGTTGTTGTACCTTCATTATTTATAACATATAAATATTTTGAAAAACGTGATTTTACTGTATCCACTTTTTATGATCAAAACGGAAATTTAATCTTTTATACATGGAGGGACTAGGAAATAATTGAAGGAAAATATATTTCAATATATATTAATGAAGGAACACGCCATGTAGAATTACTAAACTAAACTGAATGTATCTGAACAAAGTTCCCATATAACATATCAAAGGGACCTCAACCTGTCTTGTCTTAAAAGTCCTATAAATATATGCATCTACCCAGTACCGGTTTTAAGGCATTGGGAGCCCTTGTCCTATGCCTTGCATTTTACTTTTTTAAATATGGACCTTCACACTACGAGAAAGATTATATCAAGAAAAGTATTATATCTGGGAAAACACAGTCTTTTGACTTGAAATATAATGTTTCGGTGATCATAAAAAAACCAAAAAATTCCCTTGTTGGCATCATGTTTACTTCACATATTATATTATTAATCTAACAATAAAGAACAAAATTTGGTAATGGTAAGCTGTTTCTCATGAACATTTTATGAACAAATAAATCTAGGTTAAGTATTAAAAACTCATTAGGTGCATAAAATCTTCACACGTGCTACAAAAAGAGGGAGTTTGAGCTTTGAAATAATTTTGTTATTTACTAGTGGGAGTAGCTGATATTCTTCCGAGTTATTAGGTTTTAAATAAACCGACAGACAAACTTTGCTTTATTAATATAGATTTAGAATTCCCTTTTCTTTACTTTTTAATAGAACGCGCTAAGTTTTAGCTACGCATGCTCATTGGAACATTGCTATTTATTAGAAAAAGTAATCAACCACTTCTAATATATTAAGCGAACATACAAAAATGAGGCCTCCGCAGACAAACTTTCCTTTATTAATATAGATTTGCCCCAGTTCTATATCAGCATTTAATCAAAAATAATCATTATTGAATGAAAATTTAAGGAATATTGAATATAAAACTCTAAAAAGTTATTACAAATAGCAGCCACATATACTAAAGGACTTCTTTAAAAAAATATTTTTTGGTACTTTGGTCTTGTAGTAAGGTCAATAAACCCTTTTTATCATCAACACTTTAGCATCCAATGTGTAATCAGGGATTTATAATATATGTCCGACCGTTATGTAAAAATTAAAAAAACTGAAAAGAACTTGGTAATCCTCACAATTGCAAGAATGTTTTGGAAGAGAAAGGCTTAGCTGTCACACGTACTAGTTATTCATTGATACATTATACATAATTTCTACCTTCAAGAATTAAATAATAAAGACAATATCAATAGAAATAAAACATTTTGTTCAGATTTCTTTCCCACTCCAAAAAAAACCGTTACCACTTTCTTCTTTAATATGACAAGCTGAGTTTTATCTCCAAACGCTATTTGTCTGCGTACAATGTTATTTCTTAGATCAAGTATTCACATAGGTAGTTTTTAAAACATTGAACGCACACTCAAAAATTATGGCTCTACAAAGATACAGACAGAAAAAATTTGCATATAATTATAGATTTGATTTTAGATTTATCCCCTTTTTGAGATATTTCAGTTATATATATTTCCTGTATTATTGGGTATATATTGGATCTTTTAGTCAATTTCCTCAAAAAAAATATTTGTCTTATGGATTAAAAAAATTTCTTCCCCATTCTTAGGTATATGATGTAACAAAAATTGGTTAAACCAACCAACCTTAATGTCTAGTATATTTTGTTCATCTTATCGATATTATTAAACATAATCAATTAATTATCAAACTAAACAAATAATTTTTATTTTCAAAAACTTCGATTAAATTTATGTTAATAATATCAGAGATATTACAAAAAAAGACAAAATAAAATTGTTTTTTTTTTAATCTTTTGTCAAAATACAATTAATCACTTTAATTGTATTTAAATACAAAATATTCTGCAACAGATTAATTAAATATTTTGATTTTATTGACTAGGATTTTAAAAATGTTATATTTTTGCATTAATTAGAAACACTTCTATACGTATGTAGTACATATGTATAAGATTTAATTTGAAATAGCCTTATTGAAGTTAGATTGATACTTACAATGGTGGCATATATTAAATGATAATATAAAATGACTTCTATAAAACGACTGGCTGAAAACTCCGGAGCTTCACACATAAATATTCTATTATTTTTTTTAATTCACCTCGTTTTTACTTTATAACAACTTTCAAAAGACAGCATTAAAATTTGATGGCAATCTGTTTTTTTAGTTTGTGAGTTATTTTGTTAAGTGCGACTTTTGTTATTTCAATAACAATGGATAAAAATCGTGCTTTAATTTTATACTGCTTCATAAAGAAAAAAAAATACTGTTCAAGTTAAGCAATGGCTTGAAAGATGTTATGGGGACTCTGTTCCATAAAGAAAATAAAAAATAGATAAATAAAATTAAAAATAATAATTTATAAAATGCCAATTTTGAAGGGAAAAAAAAGTGTGTTTTTTGTAAAGCCCAGGACATTTCAGCCCATCTGTTAGAAATTGCTCATACTTACATATAATTACAGGCTATACAGGATGCAAGAATAGAGCTTCCTTTTTAATAAGGCGTGACAATCCGGCTAAGGAAGTAGTAGAGGGTAGGCGTGGTTTATTTCAATAGGCAAAATTTGAAAGTTTTCCTGAAACTACTGTCAGGGGCTATCATGTGTTGGTCTTAGAACACAGATTTTGAGTTTTTAATTGACATGATTTATGGGGATCTATTCATTCCTTTAATTTCTAATATACAAAAAAACGATCATTTTTCAGTTCATCTTTATAATTTGAAATTTGCAAAATTCTTTAAACGCAGATAACTTCACAGATAACGATGCTAGAGAGCTATAATAGATGCAATCAAAGAAAGGGATTCTAAATCGCGCTATTTGTTTAACTCGGAGAATTGAAAATGGATTTGTTCTAGAGAACCATATATTTTTAAGACTTTAGCAAAAACGACAATGTCTAATTCTGTTATCAACTTATTATCCACGATCTTGAAGTAAAATATGTTTTCTAGTATATTTAACATCTTTTTGTACAAGACAATTACCCCTCCTAATATGCCAAATTGGGTCATTGGAAAATTACTTAGAAAGCAAATAACTGTGAATGCATCTGTTAGAAACTGATCATACCGGTTAAGTACACGTTGGGAACAACACTGACACTTTGTATTACGCAAAAACACGCGTGGTATTTCAGTTACACCTAAACATTGATAGTTGTGCACGATGCACGTGTTTTGATTGCTCCTCATCTGCTCTAACAATTTTGGTCTATGAATCCTATGAGCTATGTATGTCCTCTCTTGTAATCATTATTTTAAGTATTATCAACAAATAAATACATAGTATGACACTTTGCATTTGTATGCCCTATGTAACATATTTGACCATATAATAATACATGTCTGTGTGCCTGATGTACCAAACTTGGGATGTGTACATTGAACACACGTTTATATTAAAATATTTTATTGCTATAGTAAATATGGGTTAGTTATACAGAATTATTCAATTTATTGACAATGGGGTACATTGTTTTTCTTTCAAAACTGTGTAAAATAAAGTTTAATGTGAGTCATTGTTATGAAACAAAAATTGATCTGATTTATACAACTTGTTATATTGTCATTTGGAAAAGGGAACTTATTTTGCTGGACACTGTATAGAATGTTTATTTCATTTAAAAGACTTATAATGGCCTTGATATCCCCCCTTCATATCAAATCTATCAATTTCTCTTTTGTTCATTGTGACGATCAAATTTGGTTACTTTAAATACAATTTGTAACACACGCAAAGTATCAATAACTTTGTCGAAAAAAAAATTGACAGTAATTCTTTGAAGAATAAAAATGTAATCCACACTTAATTTTGAGCATAATCATTCTAACTCTCTTTTATAATTTTCATAATTCAAAAAAATTAATATTTTGATCATTTGTTGTCCAGAGACTCAAAACTTTTCAAAAATCCCGAAATAATTAGTCGAAATCGGGAATTGGCCATTTTTTTTTTTAGAATTTGCCTTTGGAAAAATAAAGTGTAATTTCCTATTTTCCTATTCCAATACTTATCTATTATTATTTATTACTGGGATTTAACTATTTAATAATATTTTTAAGTCTGAAAAAGAAAAAAATGAAATATTTCCGTTGAAATACAGGAAAGGACTATATGCATATCGACTTTAGTCTTATAATTTTATAAAATTCCGTAATAAAATAATTCATGATAAGGAAATGCTCGACAACTTTGAAGAAACCAATTGAGCACAAACTAAACGTAAACCAAAATTATCTTCGATTTCGGCCCTATTTTTCGGATAACAGATCATATTCGTAGCACTCTAAAAAATATGAATTTGCCGAAAAAACTTTACTCTAATGTAGTAAGTAGTAGTATCATAGATAATGGAATGGGATGTTGAATCAGAGTCAAGAATTTATATAACAATCAGCACTGGAATCGGGATTTTTTTTTTTAGTCGTCCCATGACCAATACAATGTATAAGCCTATATTTTAAATTATCATACAATTTTGCAAATAATAATTTTATTTTAGTGTAGATTAATAATATTTACTTACTTGAAAGTTGTCTCAAACTAAGAAAGAGCTTAGAAAAACTCAAAAAACTGGATTTTAACAAAAAAAAAAAAAAAAAAGAAGCTCATTACAGATCTTCATCAAGAACTACTATAATTAGATATGAATCTATATTTCCCTTGAATAATTCATCCCTACACTACCTAATGTAGTACAGGGAAGATCAGGGAGTCGGTAGTGGAGATGACTAGTGATGAATTGGAAACAAATATGATTTATCGTGTTCATAGTTTATAAATGACATCATCATAAATATTTAATAGTTCCTAGGAGTGTAATTCGTTATTATTATTTGTCTTCTTTCTAAATATTTCCCCTTATACAGGTTTGTAATTAAAAACAAACAATGGTTATGAAATATTTAATTATTATTAATTATAAAAACTGAATTTATTTTAACTCCATTTGAAATTGGTTTTTTTTTTGGTTTTTTTCAGTTAAAAGTGTTTGTATTTTATAAGAAAGTAACAACATGTAGAACTTTTGATTTAACAAAGTGTGTAAAATACATATTATAAAATAAGACAATAAAAGAAGACAAGCAAAGTGCCTCAAAGAAAGGTAATCACGTTATGTAATTTTCAAATGTTTTTTCTAAGGAAGATGTTGCTGCTGGTCAGTCAGTAACTTCATCTGACCCCCTTTGGCATTCCTTCTTTTATGTATAGTTTATTTCCTTTTTCTCATGATCAGTTTTTGTTCGTTCTTTACTAAGTAATGTCCGCTATATATTCTAAAAAATAAAGTAATAAATGAACCAAAATCCTTCGTTTCATATCATTCCTCTTCGTCGAGATAAGGGGTTTAGTTTATGCTATTTCTCCAGAAAATGTGGATTTTGTGCAACAGCCGTAACATTCAGAATATTATTCGTCATTAAATTTTCGCTTACTATTTCGATTACATGATCATCGTTCGTCTGACGTCAACCTTCGTTATCACCAAATTGTGTCGTCATCGTTATTTATTTTGTCATTGTTTGTTTATATTAATTTTGAATTTGCATCATGTCATCCCGGGAAAACATGAAAGATTATAAATTTTTGGAACTTCGTTAGATTTGCAAAAAGAATCAACTCTCTAAAACGGGTTATGAAAATAATACTATTTCTGAGGATCCATTGTTTACACTCTTCTCCAATGTCCTTGATAAAATGTCATCAATGAAAGGAAACCTTAAGGACTCATCTTTACCGTCATCGATTACATCGAACTCGCAGAATTTTCAGTATGGTGGGAGGATTTCGATACCTTAGTTCATTCCAAGGTAGTAAATAATATAGATATGTCGCTGAGCGTCTGCCTTTCTGATTGGCTGAGCTGAGTGACGCCATAAATGTTGTATTCACTTAGAAATTAAAACAGTAATATAACAGCGTGAGTTGATGATTTATAGACTCCTTTCACTGAACAAAATCAGAACTCAAATAGCGTCTCTAGCATGGAAAAGTCATCAATGTATTCATCAGCACCCGAATCCCCACTGGTTTCTGTATCAACTTTTGTTACCTCCATTAATCTCTCTACTGCTTATACAGACTTGTCTGCATCGAGATCCTCATCTGTGCCGCCATCTGCTCCTACAATATCCTTCTCGTGTCAAACTCAATTTTCAACGAGCAAACAATGTCTTAATTCAGTAGGTTAATTAATGCCAAAAAAATGGGTTTTCAAATATTATTGATTGGACAAGTGGGCATCCGGGTTTAGATTTAGTCATAAGACTTGATAAAGGATATATATTACTGCAAGTTATTTTTATTATTGTTTCCAGGAAATCGAATTTCAACAAACATCAAAGCCACTACAGTCAAAGAAACGATATCATATTTGTACTACCTGTGCCGTGGCCTCTTGTCCATCGCCAGCTGATATATCCTATTACAATTTCCCAAAGGATCCTACATTGCTCCGAAATTGGGTAAAGTCTTGCAAAAGTTTGATCCAAAAATCTGGCATCTGGAGCAATCATTTCAACCAAGACTGTTATGAAAAAGATCTCCGTAATGAGTTACTTCGACTAGAAAGTTGGTTAAGAAAAAATCTGTTCCATCAGCAAATTTATACATTTCCAGGATTTCATGCGTAACTATACCTTCTGAGCGAGCAAAGATATCTTGGAAAAGGGGGATCCATCGAACTATTGAACCTTTATTGGCAACAGAGCATCTAGATTCGAGTGAAATGATCCCTCTAGTTCAAGTCTCTAATGTTGGTGTTGAATGTTACATGTTCTCCGAGAAAAAAGAAACACTAGCCCTGAAAGAAAAAAATTCGCACACTGCAGGAAGAGCTAAAATTGTCAAAAGTGGAGACTTCAAATCAGAAGCAAGAGGTTCATCGTTTGCAGTCTAAAAAATACAAAAAAATCCCCTCCAATATATTCATAAACTGAGTCAAACTCCAGCTCAAGTCAAAAGAATCCTAAAGGAACGACGCTTTCATTATGATAGAGATAATGTTACAAAAGTTTTAGTTCTGAAGACGATGAACTGTAAGACTTTTGAATACTTGAGAAGAACTCAAACGGCCCAGATGCAAAGTCGCCAAACTGTTGATAGGTGGACCGAAGGTTTTAATGTTCTCCCTGGGATTCAGAATGACTGCTTACAAATTCTTCAGGAAATGTCCCTTAATTTTGAAAATGAAGAAGACTGCTTTGGAGCTCGCTCTGTTGACGAGGTTGATATAAAGAATCGGTTTGAAATTTAAACTAAAACCATATTTGGTGACTCCAAGAAAGTCCCAAGCTGCAATGGTTCGAGGTCTTTTTAAGTCATGGAAACACCCTGTTCATTTCAAGCTCCAATGACAAAAGAGAGACTATTCGAGATTATCAATGAAATTGAAGTATGTGGCATCAAGATCTTTGCCGTCATCTTCGATCTCGGAAATAAGACATTCCTCAGTCAGTTTGGGCTCATCAAACCTAGTCAGTTTACTTTTCCAATCCCTCATGATCCAAGTAGGACAATTTTTGGATTTCCTGATGTCCCACATTTGATTAAACGAGCCCGAAACCACCTTCTTGACAAAGGATATATCATTCCCAATTATAACGGGAAATCAATGAGGTTCGGAAAAAAACATTTTGAAGAACTCATGCATATTGATTGTGGTGTATTTAAAGTTGCTTGGAAATTGACTGAAAATCATATTGAGTGCAAAGGGATTGTCGCCAAAGGGTTAGGCTAGCTTGTCAAATATTCTCCGAGACAACTGCAAAAGCTTTCATTTTCGGGTAGGAAACTTAACTTAATATTATGAAGATGCCACTAAGTATGTTAAAAATTGCTTAGGACAGCCAAGAAATATGGTTCGAAATATAATAAAAGGTTTCATGAAATTAAAACCGATGAGTTCTGTTGATACTAAACAAATGAAGGAATATTTAGATTTAACATCTGGTATTCTTTATACTTTGAAAAGTTTTGTGAAGGAAGCTAAAGACCCTTTCGACGTCTTTTAGAATCAAAGCTTCTCTCTGAGCTTAAGCAGTCCCGGGAGAGAAAACTCATTGAAGACAAAGAGAAGTTCCCTTCAGTCGAAAAATACAAACTTTGGTTCTCAAGGGAGATATCTGGTCGAGAAGCTTCTCATCCGTCATTAAAGGATGACAGAAAAAAAAATTCAATACTTATGTTACTTCCTTTCAACCTATTTTCCAATTTGTATAATTTCAAATTATTCCTTAATAAAATGTTTTCGCTTTGCTCAGGAGCCATCTTCCTCCCGTTGGAATTTGGCTAAGAAACTTAATTTGTGTATTAGATATCTGGATGAACATCATCCTAAAATAAAGTACTTTGGGAAATGTGAAGTGAATGGTTGTTTAAAAACTCATCATTCGTTATTGCATTTTGAGAATTCTAACACAGATAATAAATTACAAAGTGAACAATCAGGTCCATATACTATTGTTATTTTACAATTCGACTCACATTCTTTCGACTACAATATACCCCATGTCACTAAGATTATGCATTCCGCATTACATGGTCTGATTGATTCTAAAGACCATCGTATACCTGTACGGGTTGTTTTCCACACAATGTCACAGGAACCTGCATGTCAAAGTGTGTGATTAATGAGATGCACTTCCATAGTCGCAAGCCTTTTTAAACTACTGTCTGTGGTTTCGGTAATCGAGAGTCAAATCTTAAAATTTCGATTGCTTCATTCGGACTGTCTGGTCCGGGTTCGCTTGATGTTTATTCTACAAATGCCCTTGTTAGTGATGATAGAATTTGTTCGGACCTCGAAACTTTGTTAATTAATTGAAGCAAATACTTGCATTTAAAAAAAATGGATAGTCCCTTTGAGGAAGACAATTCCCATTTGGAGGTTGGCATTCTAATTGATATAGATAATTATCTTCGCGTTATTACTGGGAAGGTTATAAAACATCCTGATAGTTTTGTTTTGCTTGCGGCTTTAGAGACAATTTTTGGGTTATGTTCTATTCGTACCTAACTCATATAAAATCCCTTCTAAATTTAAATCTAAAGCTTAGAGATGAAGCTGAGTTAAATCATTCAGTTGATAAATTTTGGTCTATGGAATTGATTGCCATTTTAGATTCTCAACGATCCCTTAAAGAGCAAGACGTAGTGTTCTTAAAAAATTCAATATAATTATAAAGTGGTAGATATGAGGTTGCGTTGCCTCTTAAAAATAATGTTCCGACATTAAAATCAGATTATGAGTGTATTAAATCAAAATGGATTTCTCTTGAACTTAGACTTGCGAGAACACCTCAACCCAAGGAGGAATATGATAGGGCCATAAGATCATACAAAGAGTTGGGATTTGCCCGCCCGGAAGGTCACTCACAAAGAACTTCAAGAATTTTGTTATGGTTCTCAGTATTATTCCCCTCATCATCCTGTGATCCGTGAGGACAAAAGAACTTCGAAAGTTCGTCCTGTTTTTAATACTATTTTTCCAGATAGTTGCGGAATTTGTTGAATGGCTGTCTTTTAAATGGCTCGTGACTTCAACTCCATATTGGACAAATTTTACTTCGCTTTTGATTAAATAAAATTGTGATTATGGTTGATATAGAGAAAATATTTTGTCGTACAAAGATTATTCTGAATGATTATCGTTTTCAACAATATCTTTGGAGGTACAACAATCCTCATGTGGATCCTCATTATGACGTCCGTTATAAATGGAGTGAAGTCTTCGCCATTCCATGAGTCCAACATCTTCAAGTTCAGAATATGGGAAAAACTGTTGGAAAAATCGCACAAATGAAATTGATGTTAACGATGTTGTCCTCATTTCGGTGGACAGCATACTTCAAAAGGACTGGCCCATGGCTCGAGTCACTGAGAAAATTATAGGTCATGATGGGAAAGTCCGTACCTTGAAATTAAGAACTGCTAATGGAAAAAATGCAATCCAACTTAATATTTTCATCCGCTACCGGGCCCATCATTATGAACCAGTCGCTCTCCGAGAACATCACTCCAAAAGTGCTGAACACTAATCCTACTGCTGCCTTAGAGAGGGGGATTACTGTAGGCCAACTCTAGAATAGATGGTGAGAGGACTCAAGTTCGAATTTACGATAGTTGCATTATTTCTCAAGCAGGTTCGATGTATTATTATTTGTAAATAAGGAGGCTGTAGCTATTAATAGAGAACCCACTTTTGTTTTGAGTTTGTGAAGGGAATTTGCAGAATATTATTATTTAAAAAAGGGTGGTTGGGGTGATACCTTACTGATCTACAAGTCTTTTTATTCAATATCTCGGGCTATTCTCAAGAACTTTTCTAGAAACAGCTCTCCTAACTGTTGTTGCACAAAGTAGATAGAGCAATAATATCCAGAGTGTAGGGTCCCAGAAGTAATTTTTATATCCTTAAAGTTTAAAAGTCCTATCTTTCCTACACCCTTAAAAAGGACAGATAATTTAAAGATTTTTAGGACATTCCAAACCCCAATCGTGAATTGAAGTCAGAATTTGGGATTTTGATATGTAATGTCTTATTTTACTCCAGAAGAAGTCATCACGAATACAATTTATTTTTGGACAGGCGACTTCATTATATGGAACGAATTTCAGCAGATGTATAACCTTTGGAATAATAATTGTATTCCAAACCTTGACTTTTTTCTTGGAGAATCAGCTACAGGGATGATTAAAATTTCTTCAGATTTTCTAATTTGGAAGGACTTGTGTCTCGTTTCTTTCTATAGCGGTCTCCCTCTCCTGAGACGACCATCTTCAACCCCAAAAAAGAGGAGAATTGTAAAACCTTCAGATGGGGAAAGCTAGTTCTGAATACTTACTCATTAGGTAGAAGAACCTCAATTTTGCATAGAAACACTCTTAGGCTTGATTCATCTTTAAGTAGGAGGGTGTTACTTTATCAAAATGATGATGCCCACTTTTAGCCCAACTTTTCCTATAAATGTATTTCTAATGATCATTTTGGCCAAAAAAAAAAATCAAACCGGCCACCCCCCTACTACTCCAAAGAATTACTTTTTTAACCTTTAAAAACCCTTATTTTTACCTTTTTCCAAAGAAAAAGGGAGAAATTTGCATATGTTTAAGACAATAATTAAATTTTACAATAAAAGCGATAGGTTTACAAAACTATAAATTGAGGAGATATATTTTTAAGGTCACAAAAAGGTCATGTTTTCTCAATTTTATATTCTTAAGTGGTTATGTTGTTTTGTAAAACTTATTAAAAATAATTATACAATTTAAATATCAATACTAAAATAATATTAATTATGTTATATAAAGTTTATTAAGATAAATTATCTATAACTACATCAAAATAATACTATGTTAAATTAGCTTTATAGCATATGTTTGATAGATATGTTTTTAAGTTATTTGCATATCCATCAACTGATAAAATTCTGTAATTTTCTTTTAATTTGAATAAAGATGATGTTCTTGGCATAGACAGACTGGTAGCCTTATTTTATCGAATTTGTATATTGAGCCGTTCAATTTAAGTTTTTCTGATATGTTAGAATTGGTAAATTCATCTACTTCATCTGGTTTTGTGAAGGGATCACTTTTAGACTCAAATAAGTGTAAGTCTGCATTTCGTTTTCAATCCAAATCCTTATTTTGTGCCTCTTTAACGCTATCTTGACATACAAGACTACGGAGTTTATTCATTTTATCAACTGGTTTGAATTCTATAAGGTCAATTTACTTTGCATACACGAGGTTGTTACTCGCAGAAATCAAATTACAAGCCCTGCGAATGGATAACTCATATTGAATTGAACTTACATACCTTTCAGCTGCCAGATTATTAATAGCCGCATTCTTGAGTTTGGATGGATCTATTTTGCTAACAAGGCGACTGTTGTCTGTTTTAAAATCTCTAAATCCAAATACATATGCTCTCTGTCGGTGGAATCCCTTCGCTAATTTCGGAAGAGCAATCAATAGCAATGAATTTTTCAATTCTATCTGAATTCTCATTTACATCACTACTAATTGCTCTGAGACCTAGAGATTACTAATTGCCTATTTCATTATATAAAAATATATTGAGGGAAATAAATTGTCATTAAGCATTAATCCTAGGAATTTATTCTGAATGTCAAAGTAATTACGCATAAACAAAAAATATTAATAAACACACAACCTGTGAAATAAAGGAACAGAATAAATTAAAAATGATGTATACATAAAGTGGTTATGTGTTATATGTTGATTTAATTAATTATGCAACATTTAGCTACATTTAAAAAGTGTATACGTAGACTAGGGTTTCCATCCTGGGATTGCATTTTGCTGGTATTTCTTGGGGTTGAATACTTATGCGACTGGAAATCCGACAGTTATTTATCCATATCTATAAAGCAAACTTTATCGGTCTGTCTGTCTCAACAAAGTCATTTTAATAAAATCTCACATGCATTTAGCATTGAGCGTATATAAAAGCAGCACTTTTTTGTTAGTGAGTACTCTATATACTAAAGTACTCCCTGACAGATCAGTTTCACACATAAATTTCTTTTCTCCGGCTCTCATTGTTATTCTGTCATTATTGAGGAGAGAACATATATGAGATATTAAAAGTATTGAGTAGTTACGTGCACATGAAAAGCGGAGAGTAACACTAATGATTTGTTGGGGCGTTATCTAAAATATTATGAAAACAAAATTCATATTATCGTCTACACCTAATCACAACGGGCAATGCCAGATTCTACCGCTAGTTTCATAATACAAGTCTTCCTGTTCACAAGGAAACGTTTTCTGAGGAAAATATAAAATATTTGTCCCTTTAACCTAAAACGATATTTTTGAAAACGGTGTCCAGAGGCGAACACTGTTTACGTGTAAAATAACTTGTATAAGTTCAGAACAGGCTCAAATGAAGTACATTTCTTCCTGTCGAGGAAGCAAAACTTTTTAAATCCGAAAAAGTGAAATCTAACACGTTTTTCAAAACGTTGTTGTGTGGATTAGGTCTAAGTTTCATCTAATTGGACTATAATCCACGAAAAATTATGTCCTTCATAACTTACTATTTTTTTTTTTTTTTTTTTTTGTCAGGTCGGATATTGATTTAAGAAATTCCAAAAAAAATGAAATGGCTCTCTCTAACAAACAATCAATGCACTATTAGTGATAATGATAAAATGAAAAAATGACATTGATTAAGCTTTTATTTCGTGGGCCGTGTGGAATACTTCGGTGATCGTTTTTCTTCTAAGCTTCTCCATCCCAACAGCTGACTCAAAATGAAAACAAAGGGAAACTTATTGTATTTGCACTTTTAAAATATACTTGGATTAAGTTTTGTGAATTTTTTTTTTAACAGGAACATTTTTTTAATTTAGTGTTGTTAGTTAACTAATCCCTCTAAATATTTTATTAAAATTCGTAAAATTGTACCTTAAATATATGTACAGAGTGCGTACTCAAACTAAACATAAAACCTATTATTTATAGGCTTATAACTTATTATTTAACAGGCATATCAAAATTAAAGTGATATATTTTAAACTATAGTTATTATATATGTTCTCCACTAGCCTGGATCAATGTTTCGACTCAAGGTCTAAGCTTGGTCCAACCATTAATGATAGTGTACTTAGAATGTTTTATGAATTAGTGTTATCATATCCAAAATGGTTGAACAAATCAGTCTAAAATTTAGCAAGTATACGAATAAAATAACCTAGCATGTTATTTATTCTTTTATTATCTCTAAGGTCATTAAGAGTATTGTATTTGTACAACGTACAGGGATATACTTTTACCATTTATTAAAATAACTGATAATGCGAAATAAATCTCCTATACTAGTTAACGAAAAAATATATATATATAGGTCAGCTAGGTATTTTTATATACTATGTGATTTCATGAATCTAAACTTATATTTCGTTTCTAAATAATATGATTTCTCTCTTGGGATCCCGTTTTCCAAACCCTTTGTGGGGGTTTGTAACAATGAATTGGTGTATTTATTGAAACTATGAAGTTATTTTTTTCTTAAGTCAAAAATGCTTCGTCTCTTACTCTAAAAAATATTTTCTTGATGATATACATCCAGACACACACACCTGTATAGCTTATATTCATATCCCTAATTATAATATTACCCCTTCTTTAATGTTTTTTTTTTGTTGTAAAAAAAATTATCCTCTATTACAGTAATACATTTATAATCCCCTCAAAATTAATCACTTGAAGGAAACAAGACACAAATATATTTGGGTAAGACTAAATCTGATAAACCGAGTGGCAAACCCATGAGAATTTAATGATTTTTAGTCCAAATTCTCTTGGCTACTGAAATACTTTTAGATCACTAGAAGTGCTAAGAGTACTAAGAATTGCTGTATAATAAACTAGGGTGATGTATGATCAAATGGGTGTAACCAGTTGTAAGTTCATATCTCCTCAATTTCAAAAATTATAAAATTTAGACTTAAACACTTGAATGAATCCACAATATATCATCATAATCAAAATTAGTCATGTTTATTACATTTAAAGGTTAGGATATACATAATTAGAGGTAAGATATTTTTAGAGTGCGAGGAAAAGATGGGAGAGAGACTTATGGTAAAAGAGGGGATGTATGTAAAGAATATCGTAAAGTATAACGATTGGAAAAGGTAAAACGGTTGATGCGTGTGCTTTTTCTTCTTTTTTGTTCATTATTGAATCAATTGTGGTGTGTTGACATCTCCCCCTAAAAGAAGAATTATCACCTATCTCTGGTGTAAATTGATTTAAAATTTCTTAATAAGATAAATATATATGAGCTTAATTATAATTATACTATTTTCCCTACACTAATGCTATTATAAATGTAGGGGAATCTCCTTTTTACAGGAGTAATTCATTTTCTTCCTTTCAAAATAATAAAAAAGGTAGCTGATATTAATTTCCTTGCACTCTTACCAAAAAACCATCTCTTGCTATGGGTTATCAAAATTTATCAGCTTCATCAATTTTATTTCAGTGATTCTATGTTTATGAGCAATATATGATGGGAAGGTATCAAAGAAAAGATTAACACAAACTAATGTTCCTGAAATTTGAAGAAAAAGTAATTAATACAACTTTTTATATAGACTCATTCAACATAGTTTTAGGGCTATACAAATTTTTCGGTTCTAGGAAAACTGCCCTGGGGAATATTGCCCGTGGAAGATTACCCTGGAGAAAATTGCAAGTTAGGAAAATTACCCGGGAGAAAATTACTCCTATTTTTTTCAAACTTCATGATGAATAATAACACATTATAAATTCGGTTAATATTATTTATGACAATTATATAAATATATTTGTTTGTTCCATCCCCCAAGGGAGTACCTTCATGTGTAATTAATATAATTGCAAAACAATTTCCTTGGAATTTTTTAAATTCATCCAATCTTCTTAGAAATGGATCGACAATATTGGTTAGGGGGGGGGGGGATAAATAGTTTAGTGCCTCTTAAAATACGGTTGAAACCCCTCCGCCCTCAGATTGGCCCGGGGGTAGTCTGGGATTGCTAAAAACCATCGCCAATACATCCAAAAATCCCTGTAATCCTGGAAGCAGAAAATAAGATCCCTTGTGATATTTAACGACATATATCTCTCAGAAATTAAAGAGGTGTTGGTAGATGTTGACATTGAAAAGGGTGAAATCATCCTCACTGATTGGCAGACTTCGGATTTAGAGACAATGATCACTACATGTGAAAGCAATGCCTGTATTTTGTTGCGGAATGCATTGTCTTTTCTCTGAATAAGAAACTGAAATGTGCATCACGCAGATCATTTCTGTCTTTTGGTGACTCTCCATTTGACACTAGGATTAGGCTTGCGGCAGTCTCGGAAGAAGAACAAGTTGACATGAGTAAGTTCATTGACATACAGAGCAGAGGTGGGTTGTCAACTCTATTAGACATGCTGTTCCTCACTTTCAATGCTCATTCTCTATCTACTTGCATTACCAGCATACAAGAGGAAAAGGACTGCCTAATCAGAAACCAAATCCAAAAACTTCCTTTGTTGTTACTATTTGTGAAGAAATGTAGGAGAGCTCTGAAGAGTGTGAACAGGGTGACAAATGGTCAATCATTCTTGGCAACATTTTGCAAATCCTTTTTAATATTATGGCCAATAACATGGTTGTTGAACTCACCTATGGAATACCATAAGAGAGCCGAAAGATGGTATCGATTAAGAAAACAGCAATTGAAATCAAGGAACGAAAGATTGCGTAGCTGTAATTTATTTCAACATAAACTGACTTATATATAGTATGCAGTTTGATATGATTTTTATTACTTATTACTTTATCTTACTTTTGTCTACTTGAAGTATCTCTTATTTTAATAGTTCCTATTAAATAAATTTATCTTTGTTATTGAAAAAAAAAGTTTATAATAACTTATTTCACATTTTAAATTTGGTAAAAGAAGAACTCTTTTACTCTTTATACTCTGAGTTACGTGTTTTAAAGTCATTCATCTATTTAGTAGAGACATCCTTGATACATGCCTTAGTACCCCAGTTCAACCGCAACACTAATTCATACATGAAGACACTTCGTAATAAAATGGTTTAAATGCGGTATATTGCCAGCAGTCGTTCCAGTGGTTGGGGAATTGATCAACTGCAAAAACTTTTTTTCCTTCCAAAATTTTCAGTATTACCCATTTTTCTTGATCTATGTGAATTTTTTTTTTTTTTTTTTGCACCTATTGAACCTTCTTATCATACCCTCTCTCAGAAGGTGGAGTGGGATCCTTTTGGAAGAAAATAAATCCCAAGTTATTTCTTCTCCAAACTTAACAAGAACTTCCTTTCCCTCTTTAAACTATGCTCTCCACTTCCTGACATCCTAGAGAGGTCTTCCTCATTTTTTTTTCATCATGGCCAACTTAAAAACCAGGCTCCTAGAACACTTAACAATGTCCGTAATCTTCATCACATCAAGTTCAGCGTTGTCTTTTTGCTTGTTGCCCGCTCATGATATAATGACTAAATGATTAGTATATGTTAAAAACTAATCAATAATTCTTTTCATAGTAATGAGAAAATAAACATTAATTAACAGTCAATGAAATAGGGTTAAAAAACGGCGTAAAATACTATCCTCGGAAAAATCACACAAGGATAAAAATGAAATGGTCCTAAAATTTTGACATCTTGTCCAGTCCTAAATCTTAAGTTAATATCCTTATTGAACACAAAAATCATCCCATGCAACAGTCTTTTACAAATGAAATTATCAAATTTATCAATAAGTGACGTCATAATCAATCCTCTTTAACACATTGTTATATAAGTAATAATTACTTTTTTTTATTTTATAATAATATTATTCATTCGCTACACATATAGAAAATATTAAAGTATAATCTAAAAAGTTTCATCAGTTATTATTATCTTATTATTAATTAATCACACCCATCAATTATTACTTATCATTAAAAAATAAGGGAAGAGAAAAAAATAAAAACATGAAGAGAAGAAGATCCACATTTTGTCTGCCCTTACACTATTACAAATCCACCCTCACTCCTCTTCATCGAACCACCAAATGCAATACTTTTTTATATGGCGTGTTATATTTCGATGTTTATAAGAAATAAGTTATTGCAAAAAATTCTCTTAAGAAACTGTGGACAAAATATAAGGAAAGTCAATTGAAAAATAAGAACCTCATAACTAAAACACGGAGCAACGTAGAGTTGCAATTCTGGAGCTATCCGTGTAAGGATAATCACAATCACAGATCTCTATATTACTGGGCTGTAACTGCTTTATTTTGTACCGGGTGTTTGCAAATGGTACACCAAAAACTTTCACAGGGTCCAAATCAAGGCCAAAGAGACCAAAAGAATTGTTTGAAGCATTTAAAGGCACCATTGAAGGTAGAAGAGACTAGGAGACCGTAAATGGCTTTTCTCATGAATTTGACAGCAGCCAGACTGCCTTGTACAACTTTTTGAAGCAATATTTAAACCTTAATTGCTACAAGGGTTTGAACCCTTTGGATCAAGTAAAGCGTGTATCTCGGTACAAAGTCCTCCTCAACAAGCTGAAGAAGAAACCAAGTAATGTTATTTATCTTGTTTTTGACAAGATCCCATCAGTCTTGGGAAAATGGTTGCTAATAACTCAGGTTGTTAGTAACTATCTGAGTCCAGGGGTTTCCAGGATGATAATTTTGTCAGTAGAAGGCACAACTCTGCCAATCTCCAGGTGCTTGCTGTCGTTGGATCTGAAGGACAGAATGCTTGCCACACCTATGGAAATTTCTGTTGGTGGCAGCAGGATGGTGCTAGTTGTCACGCCTCTAACCAGTTTTTCTCCGTCCTGAGACTCTACGATTTTTTGACAAAAACTCTTGGCCTCCTCTCAACCCCAACTGTTACCTCCTGAACCTTGGTATTTTTGGAACCCTCAACTGGAAGCTTTCAGGAGTCCATACACAACAAAGAACCAAATTAAAGCCGCCATCATCACTGTTTGAGCCAACCTAGAGCCGAGCTTTGTATAAAACTGCTGTGCAAAGTTCTGCACTAGGCTAGAATTTATCATTAAGACCAATATATATAGAGACAAGGTAGTACAAAGACGTTCCTTTCAATCAAACAGTGTAATTAATGGTCTCCAAAGTTGTATTATTAATTATTTATTGTAAATAGATTATAAATTTGAAGGATAATGTATTTTATAATAATTAACTTATTAGGTTGACGATACTTTATCAGCCATTCCATCATGTTCTAACTCTAGAAATGTAAGCTGATACATTCGAAAGAGGCTACAAAACCTAAAAGATTGTGAGTTTGAGACAATTTAAAATAAATAGGCAGTAGAAAAGTCTGTATACACTGCAGTACCAGCTACAGTGAAAAGAGTTCTACATCTACTATACATATAGAGGTATTTGGGATCAACAAACTAATATCCGAAAATAAAAACCAACTTCTGAACGATGTTACTTTAAGTCCTTAATCAGCAGACTCATTTAGACAGATTAAATGTAGAAAATTGCTTATGGAAATGTTAATCGAAGATTTACTGCCATTTAGAACAGTGGAAAGACCTACATTTGTTAATTTCATAAAAGAATTGGTAAAGTCATGTATTACAATTTCTATCACTTGCTTTTAGAAATCTTAGAATCAGTCAAGGTTATATTTAATAAATTTTTTTTATATATATTATTAGATACAAGATTCAAGAAAAAATAGTTTAATTCTTCAGATTTAATTTCGGATACAATCACAAAAATTTAAGATGAAGGGAAAAGTTCAGAAACATCTAATACAGAAGAGGATGAGAAAGAAGGGGATTTGTGTCTCTGGAGCACAATCTCCAACAAAACCAAAAAGGTGAAAAAAAACAGCAAATATTATTTATCTTCTGACAATGACAACAGTGTTGCAAGTTAGTTGTATCATCAGGTTTTAATCCAGAGTTTTGGTTGATGACTAAAAGCCAGTACTCTTTCTGTTGAAAGAAATAATCGGCTTTCTTTAATTGCTTTGTAATCTTGCGAACCTAGGTTGCAGTTGACTTCTCCAAAAGATACAACCCGATCATTTTCCTATTGTACAGAGGATCCACTGTAAATGTCTTCCCGTCCAAAAAGAACAAAATTTAGTTTCCGTAATACCTCAGATCATTTTGTTATAAAGTTTTTTGCACCGATCAAATCGCAATTGTTGTTATTTTTGAGTAAGCAAGGGTCGTTCAATGTGTTGGAGAGACTTGCCACTAGCTTTTTACAGCATTGGACAACGTGTAACGGGTCATTGACCGCTTCTTCGCAATTCTGTCATCTTCAGATTTTTCAAAAAAGCTTTTTTCTCCGTTTTTTTGGCTCTACGCAACCTCTATTAAGAAAAAATTGCAAACGTCAAATGATTCAGTGATTTCACCTTTCTCGCTACAAAATTGACATATCGTTGTAGAAAAAATAATGAACATTTTTATATCATAACCGACTATATTTAGAAAAAAAATGATTACGTGTTCGTCATTACGTTTTAAAAAATATTGAGAATGAACACCTGAACAAAAAAGTGTGGACCGGTCCAAGGTTGCTTGATATCACCATCAGAAAGGGCTATGTTGGTGAAATGGTTGTCATGGTAGTTAACCTTTTTTTTCTCGCACAAAATGTACTTTGTGAGGTTCATCCTTGCACTTGATAGTATTTCAATTAATGCATAATAATGTATCTTCATATTTTTCGATTACCACGCTTGTTAAAGACTATAAATTATATTCATTATTGGTAAATTGCAGAAATATGTTGTAGTTTTCTAGATCAGTGGTTCCCAACCTTTCAAATATAGAATTGAGCCCAAAGCTATACGTACCCTTACAAACATGACAAGAAAATATAAATTGATGTTCATATTGGATCTAAAAAATCATTTAGAAAATCCCTAGTCAAACAAAAGCTACCCTTAACTAAAAAAATTATAATAATTTAGTAATTTTTTGGACTAAATTAACAAAATATCATTTTTGCCGTATCAGAAGTATTCGTATCCAAAGAGCAAAATGACTTAATACTTTGTGACGTGGCTTCTGGCTTTCTTCAAATATTGAATACGCTTGATAGAAATGTCTTTCCATCAAGGCTGCCACCTTGATTATGGTAATTAACTACAAACTGGTGGATGTCCTTCTCACTGTACTCTTTCGTCTTGATCATGTTGAGTGTTGAATAAGACTGAAGCAAGAAATTCGCTCATCACACTTTTATACTTCAAAAGATAGTTCAAGGAAATTTTTGATCTCTCGAGTACTTTATAGAATCTCTTAATATTTCCAAACTTGACCATGATAAAAAAACAGAAAATGTGGTTGTTAGTTTAACCTTTTTGGGGGTGTATGAATACTATGAAACAAACAAAAGTTGTTTTAGAGGCATAACATAATATTATATATAAAAAGCTGATATTTTTAATCAATAAATAGTAATTATTATCAAAAATAGTATTGAAAATAAAAATGATTATTTAAGATTTCCGATATACATAGATATAACATATATTGAAAGGGTTCGAATACTTTTGGGATCAACTGTAGCTACTTATTTTAAAGCAAGCTATCAAGAAACGACTCCAATTCTTAAAATGTCTTATATGTTTTTTTTTGTACAAATAACTACCTTATATTGGGATTATTAATTATAGAGTATTTATTTGTGAAGCCACTATACAATCCGTGAATCCTTCATCGGAGAGGAAAATGACACGGTCGCCAAGATGTTTGAGATAATTAAGAAGACTCCCACAAAGCATTAGACGGAATCAATGATGCTTTTGACTCAAGAATCGCCTCTCCTCAATTTTAGATTATGAATTTTGTTCACATATATTTTTAGTACCTTTAAAAGTTTTTTACTCACATTAGGATTTGAAGACAATCACAATTTTTTTTACAGAAGACAAATTTTCATTACGTTTCTTTCTTTCATTAAAGAAAAATATTAAATTAATATATTTTTGAATTAAAAACTGTATTTACAACAAATTTTGCCTCTTTGACAAAACATTTTGATATTTGACTAAATTATCTTAGGGCGGAAGTCATAGGCATGGTACATTTTTCATCACCCGTTTGCTTGAGAAGATTCCCTCCCTTATTAATATTTCCCCCTACATAAGATGTTACTTTAATGCTACCACAGATCACGTCACTTTATAATTTTTTCTCATGTTCCCTCATAACAGATGTAATTTTTGTTTTCCTTTGGAGAATTTATCTTGTTAACTTTGTTAAAAGAATGAATTCATGAAGGCTGCGTAGTTAGCTACAGAGTAATATTAAAGTATACTTGACAAACCTACCAGACTAAAAATGTATCACGTAGCCAAATATATTAGACAAATATTGATTATGTCAGTCTTTGTTTCCGCACTTGTTATAACTTAGGGTTAAGATAAAGTGCCAAAACAAAGGAAATATTAATGAAATAAAAAATATGTTGACTCATTCACACATACATAATGTCTTAGAGCAGAAGGGATAAATCTGTACCCTTTCTCCACAAAAATCCCATCACTAACAATAATGCAAGATAAAAAAGGAAAATAACGCAGTAAAAAAAAATTAAACCTATCAGAATTGAAGATGTTATTTTTTTTCTATTGATATGTTTAGTACTTATTTCCTGACAAACTCTTTAGATTAAGCCTCCATTATTGTATATCCAGTTTGGTCTTTATAGTAGTTCTTGGAGATCTTTATATTTTCTCACATTGTATTGCTCTACACAAAAAGTTAAAAAAACACTCCTTTAGATTATTTAACAGATTCTAATTTTTTTTTTTTTTTTAATTTTTTTAATGTTCCTTTAATTGGCCAGATGGAGTTGCACGGAGTATTACATTTACCCCGTCTGACCTAGGAATTTTTTTAGTGATATCCACATACAGAAAGTATATTTCTTTCTCTAGGAATCGCCTGGGCGCCGACACACATTGAACTCAAGCGAATAACTTCTCCCGAGCGCGTTGTCCATGAGCTACTGCGATAGCATTTTATAATTTTTTCTTTTGTTTGAAATTAAGCATATAATTTAATTTCTTTCTCGTTTCAGATTCAAGATTTATTGAAATGAATTATAAAAAAATGTATTTATTGATATTTTTTAATTATGTTGAAATGAATGGTTTTACTATTATGAGCATTAAAGGCCAATTTTGAAGTTCGGAAGCCAAATAAGCAAATTTATTACACAGTTTTAATTATTTTTATGATCACAACAATACTTTACATTAATCGTCAATCTCATTTTTGACCTTCATTGTGCGTCAAGTTAAGTTTTTCATAACTTCCTAACTTTCCTGGATCAATACCGAACTTTAGTCCTCAGAAACTAAAAGACACTTTCATGAGTATCTTATGTATATCCGGTGAAAAAATAGAAATAAAATTCGAACCCAGTTTGAGGTGTGATTCTTTAACTGTGTAATCAATTCGATATGCAAGTCTTCAAATATTAAATAGAGTTTAAGTTTTATCCTGAGTTATCTTGAGTCCACAACTCCGCATCAAAGTGAAATTGGACTTAATATAAATATTTTTAATTTGAGGAACATTTTGAGAGTTTGTCTAGTTCTGATAAAAATTTATATTTATGATAGTTTGTATTTCACTATTTCAATGGAATAATTCCGGGAATCACCAACCAAACATTCTTGAC
Organism: Lepeophtheirus salmonis; assembly: GCF_016086655.4. Taxonomy (NCBI): domain Eukaryota; kingdom Metazoa; phylum Arthropoda; class Copepoda; order Siphonostomatoida; family Caligidae; genus Lepeophtheirus; species Lepeophtheirus salmonis. The sequence continues at coordinate 41,681,266 of NC_052131.2, forward strand.
AATTTCAAAGAAAATGTAGCATATCCAGCTTCTGACAACAAAAATGATTAATCTCAAGTTTTGTCTATGAATTGGCTCTCACAGTTTCAATAGGTTGACAATAAGAGTTTTGGCGCTCAAAACAGCAAAATATATTGTTTAATTTTTAGAGGATTTTCGACCTTTGCTTTTTTCGGCAAGCAAAACAAAATGGTATTGATATCCCCCCCCCCCTCCCCACCCTCAATATTAAAAGATACTTCTTCAAGTTGAAAGGAACCCAAAGGACACTCAACAAGAGAATTCAAAATACTAATAGAAACTTTCCTCAATCCTTACAGGAATCGTTGAAAAAAATTAAGTTATTGAAATCTAGAATGGAGTTGTAAATATTTTTGCTTTGACAACACTACTCAAAGATTTCGCTATAATGATAGTCCAAGACTCTGCCACTTCTAATTCCCTTACGAACTTGCGACATATCTTGATGTACATGATTTCTTGCAAATTTTGTAAGAGGAAACCCATATTTGCTACTATCTAACAGGGAGTTTGGGGTATGGTACACTGTATAGGTCATAAAGAGTAATTACATTACCATATATTGCTTCAATCTCTAAATATCTAGGATTTTCTTAACCCTTAAAAAGCATCTTTTGTATTAATTTTGTTTCATGATATCCACTGTTGATGTTGAATCAAAGTCATCATTTCCATGCCATATCATTCTTTGTAAAGCTGTCTTGAGTCTGAGAGATAGACTCCAAAAACTGCTTGATACGTCAACCATGAGTATAATCGAGTCATATATATAAGAATTGCACACATGTTTTATTTATCTTTGTAAGAAAATATATTATTATTTTCAGATCAATTGGTATAAAAATATTTACGTATATATTAGATCAACAACTATAAATCCAATAAAGATTGACAATTTACATTGACCAAGAGTCTATCACAGGATGAAATGGAGCCTTGGAAGGATTCGACGTGTTCATAGTCCTATATCCCCACATTTTGAGTGTTCTGGCACAACGGATTTGGATGCGATTGACTTCAACCTTTGTCAATTCCTTTATCCAATGAAATGGAGCAGTCTTGGAATTACGATAAGTACTCCAAGGACCACCAAAGTTGAGTTTTGTATGCTCCTTAATAAAATCTTCTACTGAGGTATGCCAAGGGAGTCCCAGATCTTTAAAAAGATTCTCCGAAGACTTTGCAACATCCGAGGAAAACACTTCATAGCGTATGGTTCTGTTGAAAAAGGAGATAAGAAACAAATGAAAGGAGGCATTTCATTATTTATAAAGAAGTTCTATTTTTAATTTAGACAGTTCGTATAACTTTGCATCATTGTTTTCTTTTTGTATAAATTCTTAGAAAGAGGTAAAGTTATTTTTTGGAGCTTTAATTCTTTTTTTTTTTAATGGTTAAATATTTTTATTCAATTTAAACAATACATTTATAAAACAATGACAGCATTACTAAAATGTTCTAATTCAAAAAAAAAAAAAACATAAAATGAAGAAACGACAACTGCATGTATAATTAGTATTAGGTCAACGACACAATGATAAAAAATAAAACGGCAAATGCAAAGATCTGATAAATAAATCATATTATGAAGAGAAGATCTTGAGCTGGTTCTAACTAAAAAGACCATTATCCCTAATTCGGATTCGTCGCTTTGAACTTATTTTGCATAGTACATTGTTATCACGTATTTCTTGCCTTATCATTTTGCTAGGAACGACTTCTAATGTAATGAACGCTGGTATCGGAGGAGTGAGATTATTACTTTTGAAATCTCGTCCAGAGAACATCCGCCATGTTCTATGGAATAGAAAGAAGTTATTCAACACGGGGCTCCCGTCTGATATATATTGGCCTGCAGAAGTAATGCCCTGCATTACTAAGGAACTCACTCCTACTGTTCAGTCAAGGATTATAATAGAGTGGTTTGTTTCACCCTTGTAAAGGGAGGACATTCTCAATGATAGAGCTCCATACTGCGCACTTTTTCCTCCAATGATGACCCGGTCTTTTGACCGCTTCAAACATTTCAGATGGACCCATACAGATCCGTTCGGCAAATTGAAAACCAATCCATTGGTAGAATTTTGTTTTGATTTTAATTGCCCAAAAATCACCAGAGTCTCTGAGTCGTTTTAATTACGAAAGATTAAGCGCTATTGATTGATATCTCAGGCCTTCAATTTTTCATATCTATTAATTCATTTTCACAAATGTGTAGGATAGGCCAGAATGTTGTAACACTTTTAGTTATTGCCTCAATTACTCCGTATTGCTTTGATTTATACGACTCAAATTTTAACACAATATACCTACATAATTTTGGAACTATTTTAATTCACTTACAGGTTGTACGAGTCAATAGTTTTAGAATACAACCCGTAAAACGTAATAACTGTTTCCGTAACAGTTGTAACAATTTAAAAAAAATTACTTTGATAAAGAAATTAAGAAAAATAAACTTAATTATATTTTATAAGGATACATAAAAAAATAAAATAAAATAAAGAAACTTTTCAAAATGAACTTTCAATTGTTACGCTATAATCAGATTTATATTATAGATCTGAGATATTTACTCTCCATGAGCTTGTTCTGGCTAAAAAACATCTTGAAGTGAGATACCAATTTTTGTGTTAAGACTGGTACTTTCAGTACCATTACATGATTAATAGATTTGCTTGACGATGAATGTACCTCTTCTAAGCATATATATATTGTTTACAAGTTGCACAAGTTGCAACCAAAAAATGAGATGAAAATTTGTAAATTAAGGATTTACGATACATTGGATTGGGATAATGCTATGCATGATCAATATATTAGAGGTATTATTTTCGGCTATTGTAAAACAAATTACACTAATATAAGTATTTTCGTCACATGAATTTCAAATGCCCATAGATATATAACTCTTAAATGCATAATAACATAAGCATTAGTATGTGGCACTCAATTGAGCGCCACTCAAAATACATATAAGCTTTTCTTCCAAAATTAAAATAATAAGATGGGTGTATTTGGTGTACTTAGATCCCCAGGTTTGATAATTCTAAGCTTGTTCATAGGATTGAAAATAGCAAGGCAATTACACTGAAGACCCATTCTACCAAATATGATAGTGATAAAGCAATAAAGTATATTTCAAAATCAGATAGTTTTTTTTTTGTATCCAAAAATCTTGGTATGATATTCCGAGCTTTGGAATTAGCTCAATGTAGTTCTTGGGTAATTTGTAAAAGTTTGTAGGCACGGCATACTTTCTCTTTCTAAATCGAATTTGGAGACAGTGACAAGGGATAGTCTAAATCAATTTTATCAACCTTTTACTAATAATGAACTAACTTCAGAACGAATAATAGTAGATCCAGAGGGAATTCCCCCCCATCGACTCAATCGATCGATCATTATTGCTTTAATAGGTTTCCACGTAGGATAAGAGAATAATCAGAGTTTCTATTTATGTAAGTCTTTATTAATTTTCTGTTACAGGGGATTTGATGACATAGAAGTTCCTCTCCATGATACCAATTACATTCATCCTGTAATTATACTATAATGGTTCCTGGTAGATACAAGAAAAAGTTTTAGTGCTTTACTTAATGAGACTTTCCATTTTCTTTCATGGTCCCCCAAAGTGCTCATACTCCGAATATCTCGAGAAAGTCGAGGTCCCTCTCCTCCTAATCTAATAATATATTCTTCGCTTTACAAAGTTATTTTCTTATTATTAAAATGTTGGAATAATATAATTTGAACTATCCAAAGTCATTGTCTCCAATTTCAAAATAGAAAGACGTGCAAACAAACTTATACAACATATATATATCGACTCACCTTTACTATTTATTATAAGATTTCTTATAAATACCATTTCTGGAACCAATTTTTCATCTTTAACAAAAATAAACATATAAAAGAAGCACATATTCATTTCCTAGTAAAATTGACTCATCTAACTGCTAGCTAAATTATGTTGCAGGAAGAATGTTGTACAATTTATTTTTTTAGGTTTTTAGCCATTGCATCTATTCTTCCTTGAACAGAAGTTATTAGTGATAATTTCATTTGGTGACTTATGTAAGTGGTGGTGGTGGCTCTTCGACCAGCGATTCACTTGCTCAACCCATGGGATATGGTGTATTATAGTATATTAAAAGTGTTCCTTGATGTTCAGGGAATCGGTGACGGTGGGTAATGATCCACCTTCTAAACAAGTGGTTCACTTGCGTAATCTGTGTGCCCGGGTGTATTATAATATATTAAAAGAGGTTCTTTATACTCAGGATTGTATTAGCTATATGTTTTGATCCCATTTAGGGACCAGCTGTCCACCTGCACAATCTCTTGATCGAGGTATATTTTGCATAATAAAATGGAATATCTCCTAACAATTTCTTTTCACAAAATAGTTTGATTGTCTGAATACAATATGCATAAATTTCAATGAAAACGCACTAGATCAGAGATGTTCAACCTTTTCATATAATGGGATGTATGACCTCTTGAAAATTTCAATTGGCTGCAGAAACTATTAAGTTAAACTTTATGAAATATGACTTCATAAAACAAAACTATTAAGTTAAACTTTATGAAATATGACTTCATAAAACAAAACTATTAAATACAAATTTATTTCAATTTTAAGAGAAATATAAAATAAGATTAAAGTTATTTTTTAAGGCCAAACTGGGAACCCCATTAGGGTAAAAGAAAATAAGAGAGGATGTCAATTATTTTTTAATGTTTTTATTATGATTGTTCAACGCGTTTTGATGTATTTACGACAATTTTGTTAAAAAATACTACATGAAGTGAGAATGAGTATTGGGCGACATCTAAAAACTAGGTAGGCCACAATGGGGCCTACCATCCACAGGCTGGACATACCTACTCACGATTATCAAGTTGCTTGCAATGAAATTGTATCTTAATCAAATCCTTAATGATCAATATGCTTGCAATGAATTGTTTAATAGTCAAAATACTAAACTGTAAATTGGGTATCAGCGTTGATTCTTTGTATAAGTTTTATAGGACGATCGAGAGATGCGCCAGCTTGAGGTAAATTAATCCAATGCTCTGAATGATAATATTACTTAGATTTGTATATTCAAATTCAAAATTGTAATTGGGACGCATGAAAAATAAATCAAAAAGGAATACAAACTAAATATAAACTACCACACCACCTTGCGAAGAATACATAATTTTATTTTTTTATGCTACATACTTACCACATTCTAAATTATTTTGCTTCACAACTGTTGATTTTGTAAATGTGCCCTCTAGACCTCTGACTATTGAGGGGTGCAATACTAACATAAATATTAAATGAATTGTTTTTTTTTCAAAATTGGAGGATCTAACCAAAAAAAAAAATCATTAAATTTTTTAAAGAAAAAAAATGTAATTGCACGCTAGTTAACCCAGGGAAAAAATCATAGTTACTTCTATAAAAAAGGTAAAGTTGCATTGATGAAGTATAAGTAAACATAGCATTACTCCATTTGACATAAAAATTGTCCTTATATTCCATATACATAAAATATATTTCCTTTTCTAAGAACGGCAAAATACTTTTATTATATCACACAAACAAAAAACAAAAAATAGCCTCAAATCAATCGCATAAGTCACTCATATCAACTTCTCCGTATTTTTTAAGTACTCCCAGAGTATGATTCTCATGTTGTTACTAATCAATTTTTTATAGAATACCTAGGTAATTTATATAGTGCTGATGGTGTCAGGGAAACTATATAATTAATGAAATTTTTTTATACTTTTCCTAGGTACTTTATATAATGACTAGTAACTGTTTAGGTAAAGTTTTAAATGTTGACAAAATGAGATTAGAAAACTTTATGATGAATTAGGCATTTGAAATAATAAACCTTAAAAATAGATTTTCTTTTCAGAAAAAGAAAAAAAAAATGATAGCAAAACTGAGACTGAAAATGGAATAGCTGGAATGACACTAGTTACTATATTATTCTCAAAAAACTATTGTGATATTCTGATGATGCACAAACATACATCTTTCGATTAAGAAATCTTGTTGCATTCTGAGAAACTGACACATACAGTTTAATTATTGTAGGAGGAAAGACTAGAATTACATTTTGAATAGCACTTAACTTTCCTTTTTACGCAAAGGCACCTATTATTTCGGCATTTCTTATTGCACATACATTTGACAAATCCTTGCTCGCTTCCTTTAGATTGAGAAATAGCTGCTGATCGAAGGGGGATTTTACGGTCTTATATTATCTTATATTCTCACCAAATTCTTTTTGCATATAACTAATTGTGTTTGGGCATTTACTTCTTTTAAGATTCCAGCTATATATTATAATGCTCGCCCGCACCGAAGGGGTCTAAAAATTCAGAAGAAATAATATTGAACATTGTCAATGTGATTTCCCGCTCCCTCCTTAGCCCAAATAACTGCAGGTAACCCTTTGCTAGTACTACATACATAAAAATATATTTGTTGTTAAAAATAATTTGTCTAGACAGTTTAAATGATTGCTAGAATTAATTACAAGTGTTTTAGCAACTTTTTTTCTCCATAACATACTTCATGATTCATTAATAAACTTTCTTCATCTAAATTTATTAATAGAGAGAAGTTACATATGAGCTATATACATACATGTATATAGGTAGACATTTTAGTTTAATATTAATTATCTGATAGAAAAGTCGGATATCTTTAAATAGCTTTCTGTGTTTAATATTATTTATCAATTTATTTCTAGTCAAGTTATTATTGCCTCATACGCAAGATGAGTAATCCCATTTCATGGAGCTCCGTCCCTTTATTACTCACCATACAGCATTACCTATATCTCAGCTTGTTAATAGGTAGATACCAGTGTTGGGTTTCGGTCTGAAATTCTAAACTGGTCTGAGACCTTTATATTTTTTGTTAGACATAATTAGTTTCGTCCAACAAAAAAGATCGGTCTGGACAGGTCTCACATAAAAATTCGGTCTAGATCGGTGCAAAGAAAAAATTCGATCTAGTTTGGTTCCAGAATAATTGGTCTAGACCGATTTTACAGATAAATTGTTTATAACATGACATTATATGTTTTTTCAAGTACAATACCGTTATACGAAGTTTAAATAGAGACCGCTCGGATTAATTTTGATCCCACCGTCTCTTATATGTATACAGTATATGTTCTAGAACTTATCGTTTACTTTTAAATTTTTTTGAAAAAAATGAATGACAGTTGATCTAGAAAAAAAAAAATGGTTTTCTGTATTATATATAAAGACCAAAAAACTTTCCATAAAGTGAGACCTATTCAAAACCTGTCTACAAAGTGAGACCAAATAAATAGGTCCACGGTCTGAGACCACTGTCTGGAACGAAAAATCGGTCTATAAAAAATTACTAAAGACTAAACTGAAAAAAATATTCGGTGCTGGACAAAGTCTCAACATTAGTAGATACACTATCTAAAAACTTTTTCTGGTGCATTTTTAGAGATAGAAGGCATTAAAACACATTTTGAAATGATTCAATCCAATTTTCGTAAATAAATTTTCAAAAAACCACCATTTTTGAGACCATTCTGATGTCTATCATTGATTCTACTCCTCACCGAACACGGACTTACACTTATAATTCTTGAGCCAATCCTCATTTTTACTCTCCGTCTTCCATGAGCACACACACTGGTGATAACTGTATAAACTGGAAAATAAAATAAAAACTGTTTAAATTGCCAACTAAAAAAAGCCACTCCCGCTCTCTAGGACATAATTTATAAACATCTGCTCCTATCTTTTCTTTGTTTAACCATCCTCGAACATAGAATACGAGATGACTCCTATGTTGCATCCTCGTAGTCTACTGTTTAGGAAGCCAATCATCTTCAAAATATACACTCTCTCACCAAATAATAATATGCACTTTAGCTTTTTATGAGGTCAAAAATTACGTACTTTCTAAGTAGGTCATTCGAGAACCAACTTCAACGAAAAAAACATATTTGTGAAGTTGTTAAAGGCCAGCACAGTTCAGATGAATTCCTCACTTAATAACAAAGACAGCGATTTAAACTAATCTGAAGTTCATCACTTTAACTCACACATAAATTAATTTTCACTTTATACCTAAGAAAGAGACTCAGTACATAGCTTTCTCCATTAATTAATTAGCATAAATTATTATTTAAATAATACTTTGACTTCAAAATATTATAGATAATTTATTACTTAATGAAAGTTCATTCTGCACTCATAATTTGACTCAATTTTGTTTCTACTAGATATATCTGGTATTAGTGATTCTACTATAATAAAAAATATTTTCTTATAAATTGGACTATCTGTTATAAATTTTTTGACTTCTGAATTATTGGAAACACTATACATACATAGATAGCAAATTTATTATTCAAAATTTGATTGATTGTTTATCTTTTATTTTTCAATTTCCATCGATGGAAGATAGAAGATAGACTATGTTTCCTTATTTGAATTACGCAAACAACATCTTACATAATATTTTCTTTTGAAACTTTTGGAGTTGAATTGTAGCTAAATATTCACAACAGCTCCAATAGAAGATGCCTTTAACAAATAACAAGAGCCTATAAAATATGACTTGACGGTATGTAAAAGTAAAACAAACAAATAAATGACATGTTATTCCTGAAAATTTGAAGAATGATTAGAAGAAAAGCTGCAATACTGTCTTGACGTTTCCTTAGATCAGCTTCAAACAGCCGTGAGAGAAAAGGAAATAAACACAAATGCCACTCCATATTTAGAAAGTATATAGGCAGTAATTACTCCCATGTCGTCTCTCTATTCTACTCTAAGTCCAATAAAGACTTTCATTAATAACTCCTCAACAAATCCTTAGTAATATTATGAGCACAGGCACTTTCAGCACTTTATACTTAGACGTTCTCTCTTCAAGAATATTAGAATCATAGAACGACGAGGCTCAATGGACAACGGGCTCATGAGAATTTATTCTATTGAACTCAATGAGCGTGTCTCGGTCGTTCCTAGAGAAGGAAATATCCCTAATGTATGTAGACTTCAAGGGCAATTCCTAGATTAGATGGACTATTTGTAATAATGTAGTGTTTAGTTATACTCAAGGAGTACGTTATTTAAATGGAACGTGCAAAAAGAGATTTAATTCTTTTCACTTGCATGTTTGGGCCAAAAAAATCAAAGTTATTTAGTTATAAAAGAAGAAAGCTACTATAAATTTAGGTAACAACAGCCGAGAATTACAACGTGTTTTCATGTCTTGAGTTTTCAAAAATATTCTTTGGTGGAGCTAAAGAGGATGCTCAATTCCTGGATGTTGGTCTGGGTATCGCCTTAAAAAAGGAAAATCCTTGATAAAATGGAGGGCAAAATAACGTTCCATCAGTATCTGAAAGATACAGATAGACTCCGAGTGTGGAAAAGGGTCATTCCAAGAGATTAGACACATTTATCCCCGTCATTTAAAACAATTAAAATTTGCTACTTAGATTCTCAAAATCAAGATTAATTCACAGAATCGATAGATTCTGATAGTTTCCGAATGAAGAAGCGAAAATATTCCAAACTGACGAATAGAAGATTAAAATATGACGTCATTCCTTGTTGTTTCCAAAACTATCCTTCTTATTTATCAAGAAATCAACTAGATCAATGAAGCAGTAAATCAACAACTAAAGCACGTTTCGAAGAAGAAGAGTATTGGTAATATTTCAAATTTTCTTGTTTGTGTGAGTGTGTTTTTCTAAATTCATATTCCCAACTGAGGTGGACAATTTTTAGATTAATAGTTATGCACTTTATCTTCTAGTTGAACGGAAAATATGGGCCAACAGTTTCTAGGAGCGGATAACGTTACTTCCATCGAAGAAATTAAGGCTCAATATCTCTCTTTAGATAATCGCCCTGCCAATATATCAATTGGAGATATTGAAAATGGACTCCAATTTGCCAGATTTAATTTTGATTCTGTTCATGAAAGAACAATTATAAAGCACCAATTAGAAATATTTCACCTAATGACATTCAACATAGCCCATGGAGATTATCGGTTACCTCTCAGTAAAGTGCATCATATAATGAGCAAGAAATGGACTATCCAATCCATGTCTCAAGTACTAAATATCTTAGCTTTTTTTGAACAGCTACATAGTTGACGAGCAAAAGAACTTGGAAAAGTTTGCTCATTTTAAAGTCATTTTAGATGCACTCAAAAGTGAGGCAGAATTTATTCACGCGAGTAAAATTTTTGATGGAAAATTCAATTCTTTGTATGAACAGTTAAGCCTTGCAATGAAAGAGGGACAAGGCCTTAGATATTCGGTTGAAATGTTAGCCAAATTTTTAATGTGGAAAAAAATCAGGCCTACTCTTTACAAGAAACTTCAAATGCAAGAAATTCTTACAATGCCCACATGTGTCCCATTTGATGAGAGTTTTTGGAGGGGTTACTGCCAGCACTGGCATTAATGAGGCTACCATTAAATACCTGAAATGTAGAAGTAAAAACTTGAATCCAATACGGAAAAATGTATATCCATTAATTGACGAAATGGGCACAGCAAAGGAAGTGAGCTATAGTAATGGTTTGAATGAAGATTTTGTCCACTCAAAAACTATCTTAACATATATTTCCAAAATATCTGGTACTATGTTAAATATTTTTATGAAAAACTTTAAAAATGAATATAATAGTTCTATTCACAAAACTAAAAAAAAACAACCATATCCTTTATACAAGAATAGTTCAACACAAAAAATAACAAAATTCAATTAAAATAATAATTATTTAAATGATTTGGAGAAAATTGTTCAATAAAGTATAATATGACCTACTACTATTTTTTTGAGTTATTTTATGTAAATAATACAACTTTACTTAATATGATTTGGGCCCAAACATGCAAGAAGGAAATATAACGCTCGCTCCATATAAATAACGTACTCCTTGGTTATACTTAACGAGTGCAACTCCATTTGACGAATTAAAGAGACATTAAAATTATGAAAATAGCTTTGGGAACTAACTTGTAACCATGTTAGTTTTCGGTTGTTTTTTTAAAGCATAATGAGAGGTATGAGAAAGGATGTGAATATTAACTAAAATTGCAGTGAATCTAAATTTAAATAAGTTGGTAAGAGTAAAATATGAACCCTTTCAGTAACTACTTTTCCTCACTTTGAAAATTCTAATGTATCAGGGAGTGCAATAGTTTAATTTGATCTTTTTCAGCAGATCCTTTTGTTTATCTTTTACATGATTTAGAATAGTAATTAATTAGTTATGTGATATCCAAATTGAATATAAAATATAATTGATACTTTTCTTATGTTGGTTGTGAAGCTAGATATAATCAAATCCTCTAATATATGCCAAGGAATATTATCCCCACTTAACGAAGGAAGTTGATTATTATCCTTTCTTATGTATTTCTATTCAAGCAGTCTTTGTAAGTGATAAAAACCAACGCTATAGGAAATAAATGCCAATTTATTGTGATAATAAATTACAAAATGTATAAGTTGAATGTAAAGTACCAATTGTACGGCTCATAAAGCCTTACTAAATTATAAAACTAGGTTTTATATTACCAACTGAGTCATCACGATATGTAACACATCAACACTACATCATTCAAAATATATCCTAATAAAATATATCACCTTGATAAAGAACACAATATTTTCTTAGTTATTCAACCTTCAAACTAAAACTCTGAATAACGACTATGCTCTGGTATTTGGACATGACTACAGCCCAAAAAGATTAATAAAAATAAATGTGCAGTTTATTTTTTTACGATCTATGGCCCATTATGGTGCATTGTTGCTTTTGTTTGTTAGCCTGTTTGATTGATTGTGTTGAGAAGTGCGTGGTTGTCATTATTAATAATTATATATTGCAAAGTAGGGAGATAACCCTACTCAAGAGATCAAGGAAGAATTCGTATCCCTTAGATTTCACCGATTTCTAAGGATTAACATTGGGATTGTACGTAAGTAGACCAGGAAGCCGTTCTTTATGAGTCAGTATATTTTATTCTTCTACTACAGGGATGGGCAACTGAAGACCAAAGGGCTGCACATGGCCCTCGTCCTCACTCAGTGTGACCTGCACATAAAGTACATAAAATTCAATGAGAGAAACATCGATCATACTCTTTTTCATTTGGGACACCAAAAAGTACATTGACATCCAATCCATTGCCAAACGACAGGTATCTCCCTTTAGGTTTCATTCATGTTGCCATTATTGAATGTGACCTATTTGGACTAAGTTTTTGTAAGAATTTTTATTAACTGAAGAAGTTAAAATTCATTTTTGCACTTTCTTTAATCAAATGTTTTGTCTTTGTTGCTTATTTAGGAAATGTAAAAATACATTTACATGCAGAAAATAGTTGAATGTTGGTGGTGCAATAAACATACAGATATCAATACATCTGTAGCATCTGCCATATCAAGCTATTTGAAATGTGTGGTCATCTGGCCCTCCAATGATAGTGCTAAAAAAATTGGCCCTCTTTATCATGAATGTTGCCCATCCCTGTTCTACTAAATGGCCCATGGGAACCTAGGTACTTCAGAGCCGTCACTCGAAATAAGGATTGAACATATTACGTTTTACAGCTTCCTTTTCTCATTCAGGCATCCCATATTTCTTCCTGAAGGGGGATAGCATAATACTTCCAATTATAAAATATGTATTAGTTATAACCGTATAATAAGACAATTTTCCTGTGAGACACGTGAACTAATAATTTAATATTAATATGACGTTTTTTAAATTAAGTTAGTTCTTTATTGGCTCCCAGTTGTAATACAAATAAATATTTCATGGTAATTTTCCTTTTTATTTAATTATTGTCAATATTAGCATTTGGAATTATTGTAATTAAAAAAAAGTATGATTAAAAAAATAATACATAGATTTATATAGTCAATCTTTAGTAAATTAATACGCTTCATTGTTTAGTATCCCTCTCCTTTTTTTAAAAATATAGGCCTGAGTTTGTAAAGACAGTAATCAAATATTAATATGAGTCTTTAACTCAAGACAAATATGTATGAATTTTTTAATCTACATGCAAGATTTAATAATAATTATTTTTAGTTTATCTGTCGTCTGAGATTAATAATTGATATTATATAATATGAAAAAGTATAAATTATTAATTATGCACCGCATTACTCAAGAGTATAGCTCAAATCGAGAGTTTTGTTCAAATGAAACTTCCATGAAAAGGGAAATATCTCGTAAAAGGTTAAGTGTATAGATTAAGATTTCCATTGGAAATGTTTTTGTGATTCTTGATGTTGCTTAAAATCATTTTTTAATCATTTACATTCATTTTATACAGTTTTATTTGATTTTGAAATTAAGTGGCTAAAAAATTAACATCTGGCATGCTGATTTATAAAAAATATATTGTTTTTAGACAAAAATAAAAAATGGATTTCTCATTTAGATAAATTTTTTCGTGCATATATGTTGGTATCTAATTTGAAGTTTATAACCATTTTTTTATTTATTTAAATTCATCATAATACAATTCATTTAATATACAGGCACTATATTATAATACCTTTAAGAATACCCTAACGCTTTTCCAAGCAACGCCAGGTTACCCTTTGCTAGTACATTTCATATAACATAATGACGCTATATTATTATGGATTATAGATTACCCGAACGCTCACCCACACCAAAGGTGTCTAAACATTAAGAAAATTGCATTGGCCATTGTCAATATGATTTCCTCTCCCTCCTTGGCCCGGCCAACGCCGGTTAACCCTTTACCAATATATGTACAAACTTTTTCCCAGCGTTGTTTCTAAACTGTTCTAAATAAATATCGCATGTAATGTGTTAACATGACTACATTGTAATTCTTAAATCAAAAAGAATTTTAGACAATCCAAACATCCATCCAGACAAACTTTGTTTTATTAATTTAAATCTAAGTTCCTAAATTTATATAGATATAATTTACTTTTCCCTCTTAATTTATTGTTGGGTTTAATGTTATTGTATACTGTGTATATAGGGGTATTGCGTTTATTATTCATTAGTTAATTTAATAGATACGTTTTTATTGGTATAGTGTATACACTATACATATAGTGTATACACTATACATACTTCTGTCCATTGTACAATACATATTTTTAAATACGTAGTTTTAATATATTTTTAATGGAGATAAATTATAATTTTTTATTATTATGAAAAAGAAGAAAAAGGAACAAATAAATTAGGATTTTACGGTTTAGAAACATAGTATTAGAGTTGTGTAAAATATGAATTCCCCGTAACCTAAATAATAAACCGAATTAAAACATGAAAATCCTCACAACTTGAAGAATGTTTTGGGAAGAAAGTGATTTAACTGTCATTAAGTTTTTTAAGATAAGCCACAAGTAACCGCTAGGGCAGTGGTTCTCAACTAATACTTATAAATTAATAAAGAAATTTTAAAAACTTGCATCACAATATGTTTATGATTTGTTTTTTTTAATCCAAATTGACGTTTTTAATTTTCCTACTTTAAAAAAAACCCAAAAATAATATGCTATCTACTGAAACAAGTAAAATATGTAAGGGTATTTCGTCATCATGTTAGTATACATATATTAAGAGATTTTGTTTCATTAATATTTATTATGTATGTATTTACGATATCATTAATTTATGTTCCTACTTTGTATCTGCTATTAACAATTACTTTTAGATCTAAAATAATCCGTCGTGAAGTGGGTGCTACTATATAAAAATTTAAGTTAGTATAAGAGACAATCTATTGGATTTCGGTAATGATAGAAACTACTTTCCAAGTTTGAGATTCCACAAATGTTAGACATTGAATTAAAAATAATAAAATAACATCTTACATAAACTGTTGTGGGTATTTTAGTCGCAGTGTTGTAGCAGTTTGATAATCATCTACCAAGTCTGAGCATAAAAGCTCGGATTTGAAACAATCTGGAGATGTTGGACACCACTCTCGATGTTTTCGGGATTGAATTGTTCCTCTTGGATCTCTCACCAAGTAAATTATTTTGACTGAAGGGTCCCTAACGTGAAAAATTAACGATTTAAATGTATTGGTTAATTGTGCTTGAATATTTGGAAAGAAGTGTTTTGATGGAACATTATGATAATTAATTGAATTACTATTCTCTTCAATGAACATTTTTTTTTCTAATAACGCATGGCTCAAGATAGAGTTGTAAATTCTAAGCACTATATGGCGTGCATTTTTTTCTTTGTAATTACAAACACTAACAGTGTTTTTTATTTTCCAAAACTCGTTTTGTTTACGTCTATATAGTCTTGTTTTGTCAGATTTTGTGTCGTCTTCATTTTGTCTCATTTCGTACCGTCTTCGCTTTGTCTCATTTCTTACCGTAGAGCTTTGTCATATTTTGTCTTTTCTTCATTTCATCTCACTGCTTTTGTTTTGTCATTATTTTGTCAAGAAATGTAACATTTTGTTTTAGTTAGACGAAACAAAAAAAAAATTATTTTTCTCGTTTTCGTCATGCCAAACATCCATTGACAAATATATTTCGTCTAGTCTTGTCTGACGAAATTAATTCTGCACTTTGTTGAATATTATTTATCGTTTACTCACTGTAAGATATTTTGAAGAAGTCTTAATCTGACTCTAACAGTCTTTAGGACTTGTATTGTGTACAATGAGCACATTTTTTGTAAGACATGGGAATGTAGACAAGCCGAGTTGAATTTGGATTTACAAATGGTTCGCCATTCTTTATTGTAATAATACAAATCCGGATTTGTTCGAAAATAGTTTATATATTTATCTAAAATTTGAAAAACAACTTGAGTCAAGAAAAATATTCAAACATTTTAAAACTCCGATTGAATTACCTAAGTTTGTATAATTACAATAAATCAAGGAGTTGATCCAGGAGACAGCAGGCTCTTCTTTTGATCGAACCTGTTTAATTCCTAAAACATTTAATGGTTCATAGTGGTACCAGGTTAAAGGAAGGGAATTAATAAGATCTGCCATAAAAGTGGAGCCACTTCTCCATGTTGATACAATGACGATTCTTTTGGGATGATGCATTGAAATGTTTGTTCTTGGAAAATGTAATTAAAGGAACAAATTTTAGATCAACAAAAAGTAATATATTCATAAAATGTAGAATAAGTAACAAACCTTTTATCCAGAGATTTCAACACAGCATCTACGTGCATTTTAGCATCTTCAATTGCTTTGGTTGTCCTTTGAGTTTCAAATTTAATCAATCCTTTGGACTTTTGTCTCTTCTTTTGAAAACGAGGTGGCTTTATATCCATATCATCACCTGTTGTCTTATTGAGTTGATAAAAATAATCTCAATTTCAATACTTAAAAAAAATAACTATACAATTTTGCAACATAAATTTAATAAATGACTATATTGGATACTTTTGGTTTTTTAGCTTCTGAAAATTTGTACAATAAAGAAACTATCTACGCAAAGTAGTTATCGACATGACCAATTAAATCGAATTAATATTATTTTCTCTTAAATTTTGAGTTTTTGATCATGTGATTAAATATTATAGTACCATTGTGGTATTTAAAACAGTATAATACTTCATTACCAATGGAACCAGTACATGCAGCACCATTGCCTTATCCATACCGTAACCTCCAAATTTGTGAGCTATCCACTCTCTTCCAAACCAAGTGTGCATGTGAATTACACTCAATAACATGTTAAGTTTTTGTATAAAAAGTTATTTTAGGGATTTTTCAGCATTTTTCCTTTGCTGCTTTGATAACGAATATGAAATTATTTTTGGAGACTTTCTCAAGAGGGATGTTGAAAATTGAAGGACCACGCTACAAAGATAACCCTGACAATAGGGCATGAGCAAGTATATTATCCGCAACTTTGTGCGACAGTCTGCATTTTCCTGCTTTAAAAAATCATTATTGAAAAAAGTATCGACTATTTACAGCCTGAGTATTTTAGAAATAATAGTAACTAATTAAGGAATACTCTTTATAGAGTATGCGTTCGTATTTCTTAATTAATTATAATTAACTCTAGCATACTTTACTTTATTTACTAAAATTTGGAGAAAACCCGCATAATGCATTTCGAAGTCAAACTTTGGTATCAAGTTTAAAATCTTTGCATACAAATCCAAGTTCTGAAATAAAAATTTAAATAACATATCGTTTATCCGGAATGTTATACTATGTATGTATTCCCTATACAATGATATCAAGGATACTTGAAGGCTACTTAAGATCTAAAGGAAAAAGTGAAATGATTGTGATAAAGTTTCTTAAAAAAGTTATCTAAAGTTCAGACTAATCTCATGCCTTAGATTTTGGATAAAAGTAGGGTCTCAGGTCTTATTTTTTTCAAATACAAATCGAGTTTCAATCCTTAACTTTCAATTCCAAGTGAAATACCTAGTCTTAGCTTTAGAGTCCAAGTCGATTCTTGAATGTTGAGTCAACACTTCAATTATTCACAAGAAAATTAAAAACATTCGAAATGAATTTACAAGTAATTACAGGAATGCATTATTCCTTCATGTTAAAATCCGAAACATGTCATGGTTGATAAGTATTCATAAATAAATTTAATGCATTTCATTAGACAATAAAACAGAATTTTCAGATGTTGCATATTGATGTTTTTTTTTAGAATTAAAATTGAGATTTTGCTTCATCTAACATACTGTTTCTGGTCTGAAAAAAAGAGACATGATCCTGAATTAAGTTGGTTTGTTAATCTGTATATAAATAATATATAAGTAAAAATAGTATGAAAAAAAAATAACGAATTATATCCTTTACATACATATTATTCCATATGGAGATGGATGGATAAATCAGGAAAAATTATACTTAGCGAAATTTTCATTTTGATACTTCAATAAGATATGAGTAAACTAAAAATTAGCCATATCCGCCAGATGGCGCGTATGTAAAAAGTTGTTGTAATATACAAATAATTATACAAACTACTAATAAACACTAATACGTGCAAGATGGTGCCACTATTCTCGGGTATGTAAACTAACCACTGATAAGTAAACAACGCTCATCCCTAAAGAAGGCATCTATCTATTAAAGAAAACTAAATTTACAGATTAGAAATGGAAAAACGTGTGCTCTTTTTTTTCTTTTTTTTTTTTTTTTTCATTATTTAATAGGTGGTAGGGGTGTTAACACCACCCTTTAAAAGAAAAATTCTCACTCGTGATGAAAATGGTGTGTATAATGGGCATGTTTAAAAAAAAAAAATCAACATGGTAAACCTAAAAATTTGAAGAATGTTTGAGAGGAGATCAGCTACAATCATCTGTAACAAGTGAGGAGTGGACGAAGGATATGAACAAAGACATTTGCTAGAATTACTCTGATGTCGATCCCCAATTATGTTCGGAGTCCGACAAGAGCATACAATTATAACTCCGCAACAAATCCTCAGGGTTACTTTACGTCTTTTGATGAGAACATACGAAAGTTGAATAAGGTTTTGAATATAATTGAATATTCAGGAAATGACGCTCACTACTCATCAATAAAATAATAATGACAACTGCTAAGGAAAAGAAAATTTATTCTTCAGATTACCAATTCCAAAAAAACGGGTCAGCTAAAAAATACACACGATTTACATCACAAATTCATGCCCATCTTTGGTATAAATTGATTTAAAAATGTATAATAAAATAAATATAGATGAATTTAAAGATAACTGTAATATTTCCCTGCACATCTGATATTTTAAATGTTGAAGGTCTTCTCTATAGCAGTAATTCATTTTCTCCCCAAAACCATATTACTATCAACTGATATGAACAAGGGTCTTCATTCAGTAATAACATATGTGATCGATCCCACGTTTTCTTCCCCCTCTTGAGTCATGCCTTATGTATGTTGATTAGACAATCTTTCAAATGAGACATATCGGGGTTTTTTTTCCTTCTTTTTCAAAAAAAAAAAAAAAAAAAAAAAAAAAAATTGGTGACGTTTTAATTTGACAATATTCATTTCTCTTTTTTAAATTTATGTATTTGAAAAAAAATAAAAATGGGATATTAAACTAAATATTGAACATTTTTAAACATAACTACAAATTTTTGACAAACTTTGTTATCCCTTTTCTCTATCTAGCCCCGAATATTTTACGAAGCAAATTGAGTTTCATAGGTCGGTTTCCTAAGATGAAAGTAGGTAGGAATCAAAAATAAGAATCAATTTATTATTTTTATAGTATAAAAACCAAGTCTATAGTTTATTGTGTAGAAAAAATAATAGTGAAAGCCACAAATGTTTTAATTAGAGGTCTTATTTTTATTATACTTTTTTTGTACAAACTTCCTAAAATTAATTTGTCCTTATTATTTTGAAGTAATATTAAGTAGGAGAATGCAAAATTTGTTAATTCTTGATGTGATTGATGGAGAGAAAAGTTTGATGAACAGGATATGATTTAGATCAATAGAAATCCATATTTGATCAATTGTGACAAAAAATATGAGCAATTTTTAGTTTAATAGACTTAATTTAAATATATATATTAACAGTGAATCAAAAAATTTACTCCCCCTATAATTTGGCCTCAAATTTCTGGCTATATATTCATTTAGGTGCACACCAACATTAACAGGAATTTCTCTTACCCTGAGTTTGATGTGCACTTTACATAATTAAATGACGGTAAAGTGTCAAATGAAAATTTATTATTTATACATAAATTTAGCTTGATTTTTATGTGTAGAGGAGTAAATTTGCATTTACACGCGTTTAGATTTTTTGGTAGTCTGAAGAGTGTTTTTTTTCCTTTCTTTTTTTCAACGCTGCTGTCACGATGCTTCAATTTTTAAGGAAAGAAGCATCAACTATAAAAAACCAGCGTGTTAGAGTGATCATGGAAGACAGAGAGGAACATTGAGCATTTCTAGGGTAGTTATGGTAACCATAAGTTCTTGTATGACTCCGAGTAGAATTGGGAATCGTCATCCAAGTAATTTCTGCCTGCGTCCTTGATGAATACCGAGTGGGATTTGTGTTTATTTCTTACCCTTCTTACAGCTAATCAGATGTAACACCGTAACAGCTAGGATGCTTCCTTCCCAAAACTTTAACCACCTGTGAAATGAAGAACATACTTCTATGATGTAGTGGTTTTAGTGACACTCACACTTGATTATTGCCTTATAGCTAGAGTTTACATGCTTGTGATGAAATCAAAGAGTGCAAAGAAAATGCGGGTGCAAGACATACGGTACTTCTAGATTAAGACACTTGTTAATATCAGCTGCCTGTTATGCGCTTTTGGCGGGAGAAAATGATTTTTTTTTAGAAAAAAGCGGGAAGGGGAGCTATTTTTTTCCATACAAGTGATTTTTTTAAATTTCTCCATTTTGGCTACAGCCCCCCCGGGGACACCCCCTGATTTACCCTTTTAACTACAACAATTAAATTGAAGTCTGCAAATGGAAGAAAAAATAGGATACGTCATGATATAAAATGATACAGTGGTGTCATCTGTGGTACAATAAAAAGCGACATTTTGCAATGGCTAAAAAGAATCAGTAAGACAAGGAATCTACTCAAGCCCTTGTTAGGGCGTTCCCAATTTTTTTTTAATAAATATTTTCTCCTTCCAAATATCGGGGTTTTTTTTATATACTGACAGGCTTAAGAATTTGCAACTCTAGATTTGTATGTGCTGTATATATTTCAGAAATATTAATAGTATTTGTAGATATCACTATAAATGTGTAGACATATTATTTGAAATATTGTCAGCATTACTCTGAGAAAGGATTTGCCTTTGCATATCTCTAGATAATATATTTCTTAGCTATTCAAATTATGTCTGCATATTTTAGGAGATTTATTTAATTGAAGGCTTACTATGCCTTACATATAATTCTATCAACTACTATAAAAAATAAATAATATGTCTTTATGTATCAGGAGAAATAAAAGTATTTGCAAAAAGCAACATTTTCCTTATTATTGAACATAATTATGAAAGTGAACTTGATTGATATTATTATAGAAATACCTACAAATTAGTGTTGTTCGGTGTACCGGTACACTAGTGGTACCAGGGATTTGATGCATTTAAAAAGATTTTTTACTAAATTAATATTGAAACCGGTACTTT
The DNA here is from genome assembly GCF_016086655.4 of Lepeophtheirus salmonis. Classification (NCBI taxonomy): domain Eukaryota; kingdom Metazoa; phylum Arthropoda; class Copepoda; order Siphonostomatoida; family Caligidae; genus Lepeophtheirus; species Lepeophtheirus salmonis. The sequence goes on from NC_052131.2 coordinate 41,702,473, forward strand.
CAACCAGAGGTAATGACCCCAGATACAAAGTACCCGAGTAGGTTATGAGTACACATGTATTATCCGAAATGAACCGAACCAGCTTTGGGTACTCAAACTTTTTACAGATTTAAAAAAAGAACCGAGGGATTTTTCCGACATTAAAAACCTTAGAGTATCGTTTAAACCTAGTTTGAAAAAAAAGATATTTTCTATAAAGAACGCAGCCTCTCTAATATTGATGAGTACTTGAAGGGGCATCTACTAAACAGTTGCATCGCGCACGTTGTTACTTTTATTATATGACTCAACATTTCCCACAAAAAACAAACAGATAAAAGACACATAATCATTCAAAACATTGATTTGGAAAAAGGAGCAAAAATATCCTTAGCTGACAATTAAATACACTGTAGATGTATTTTTGTGTTAGCGAGTTAACGCGGTGCTCGTGGTTATCTAACACGGTGTTACTTCACTACCACAAAAATGAGAACTGAATTTGGTTGTGAGCTGTCGATATTTCTTCTTCTCTACGTTCAATCAGTGATCTTAATATTTATTAGTTGGATTCGAATTAGTTTTTATTAAGCTATGAACAATTATCAAGTATTATTGAATAAAAGTTACAAAGTTGGAAGAATTGGCAAACTATCAACTGATTTTGGGCCTTTTTTTTTTTCTATTGTTGTTCTTAGGAGGAAAAGTTGTGAGATATAGTATGAGTAACGACATGACTAAGGTTACTATAACAATAATTATGTTCAAATAGTAATTAGTAAAATGTAACCATAATATGGATCCTTTTTTATTAACGTTTGGACTTCGGGTAAAATGTTCATACAATTCGAGACAAGTATCCGTCTAATTTTGGTTTTGGATATGGATCCGAAACTTTGGGTACCCAAAAATTTACGCCTAAAGATCTGAACTGATCCAAGAAAATGTAGATCTGTCCTATTTTTACTTGTAACTCTGTTACCTATTAGCCTGCCAATGACATAATAAAAAAGAAAAATTAAAATCAACTTCTATAAAGGGTTTTTCAATAGGGACGCTCACATTTTACGTTGATACGTCGAAAACGACGTCATATTTGTCATTGTTTCTTAGACAGCTGTGCTCAGATATAATTGTAGTTTCATTATGGAGCAGTACACACTCGAGCAACGCTTGCAAATTATTAAAATTTATTACAAAAGTGGTGAGTCTTTGATCCAAACTTTAAGAGCGTTAACGCCAATTTACGGTCAACGTAATCGACCTGCAAAATCAACAATTCAACGTTTGTTGAAAAAATTTGAGTCCACATACACGCTAAATAATGTTCCTGTACCAGTGAGACAAAGAAATGCACAAAGTGTAAAAAATATTGCTACCGCAAGCGCATCAATTCAAGATGACCCAAATTTGTTCTCAATCGTTGGGCATCTCTGTGACATCGTTGTGGTGAATTTTGCGAAAAGATCTTGGATTACACCCGTATAAGATCAAGTTGACACAAGAACTGAAGCCGCTTGACCACTTCAAACGTCGGGAATTCGTAAAATGGGCTGAAAGAAAATTCGAAAATGATCCTGATTTTCAACGTAAAATCATCTTCAGCGATGAGGCACATTTTTGGCTCAATGGCTTTGTTAACAAGCAAAATATGCGCTATTGGGCCGGAAAACCCCCACAAGTAATTTCATGATGCACCATTACATCCCCAAAAAATTACTGTTTGGTGTGGATTGCATGCTGGCGGTGTCATTGGGCCGTACTTTTTCGTCGACAATAACAATCGCCACGTTACTGTGAATGGAAATCGTTACCGCGCCATGGTAACCGATTTTTTTTTTTTTGCCTGAATTGGAAGATATGGACTTGGACGATATGTGGTTTCAACTAGACGGTGCCACTTCACACAAAGCAAATGTTGCAATCGGTTTATTGAAGAGTAAGTTTGGTGAGCGTCTTATCTCCAGAAATGGACCAGTCAATTGGCCGCCTCGCTCGTGCAATTTAAAGCCTCTAGACTATTTTCTTTGGAGTCGCGTGAAAGCCCTGGTCTACACCAATAATCTGTTGACGTTAAAAGAGCTCAGAACAAATATTCAACGCGAAATTGCTGCAGTTTCAGCCAATTTATGCGGAAAAGTAGTCGAAAATTGGGTTCAACGATTTAACTTCGTAAATCGTGCACGTGGGGGTCATTCAAACGACATCGAATTTTATTCATAAATTAACTTGAATGTATTTTAACGGCAAATAAAGAAATCGTCGATATCTCAAACCGTTTTTGTTTTATTTAAAAAAAAAAAGTGAGCTCTGTTAATGAAAAACCCTTTATTACATAATGAAAACAGTAACATTTTTTCAAAATATGTAAAATGTTTTTAATGCATATCTGATATCAATTATTGGCTTAATAGACTATCAACATTTTTAAGAAAAATTCAAGATATATTTAAGTCCTAAGTACGAATGCTAGAACTGTAATCGACCAAAAAACTTGGAATTCTTGAGTTTAATATCACAAGATGTAGTAAATTACAGAAAATCAATTATGTAAATGTGTAATTTAAAAACGTAAATATTTAGGCATGCCACCCTCTACGATAGAAACTAGGATTTTGAACTTTGAAGTGTTGTTATCATGGTGATACTTAAAAATAAACGATATTGAAGCCAGGATCTCAAGATCTCCTTGAACGAGGAATATTATTGGATATGAATATGTTGGATGTGGATAGAGTGGTTGTGAAGAGGATGTTAGTTTATTTAATACTCCCGTATTTTCGTGTACCTACACGTCCTTTGTATAGTTGTACATTTGGCAAATACATCAATCACACCAAGATGGACCTTAGGGTCTACATTGGTATTTTTGCATTTGGGTGAAACTCCTTTGTATAACGAGACGATATGTGTGTGTGTTTTAGACTGTTTCGAATGCTTGACCTCATGGCCAACACTTTCAATTATTCTAATAGATTTTTTTGTGTGCCTATAATGTCTTAATGCACCAACTATATATAATAGAGTAATAAAAAAATATGACTTGCCGGCTAGTAAAATAAAAGAAACTCAAAATTAACGCAGTAATTTGAAGAATGTTTGGAAGAAGAGTAGCTTAGCTGGCATGAAGTAAATAAACACAATTCCCACTTCGTATTAAGCAAGCCCAAAGGCAGTAATTACTTTGTTGTTGATCATCAATTCTGCTCCGAGTCTATCAAGACATTTGAATAATCCCCCTTCCTTTTTTAAATGAATAGGTTTTGTAATTTAAAGTTTGTCTTCATTGTAGGAGGCAAAAAGGCCATGATAAATATAATTTTGCAAGTACAAAAATTAATGACGTTGCATTTCATTTTCCCTAGACAAGGTTTGTTGAGGTTTTTACTACACTTATTAATAATATCACGTCGTCACAAAGAATATTAAATTAGTCCATGATTCTAAATTAATTGTATATTGATTCTTTTTATTATTAATTTTTTTTAACAATCCTGAAAAGAAAGCATTTGATATCATCAAAAACTTTTTAGCTGATATGTTCATTAATGACAGAAATGAAATCAATTTTTCTTCTAATACAGTTTCTTAGTACAATTTAAAATATATTTATTGCTATGATCATACTTCTATGATTCAAATTATATTTCTTCGAAATATACTTATTAAAAATATTCTTTTGTGTTAGAGTGTAATCAGTATACCTAATTATTTATTTCTATGTAATTTAATGAAACAGCTTTATTAAGCGGCTCTAATGGACATTTATGCTTGTAATATATTAGACTCAAAATATATTTCATGCCTCGTTTTCGACCAATTAACCTTGATACAATGGACCAAAAAAATAGTTTATAATGATAACACTATGCAACAAAATTCAGGTTTTTGAATGCCGGCATCAAATCAACATTCACTAATATTATTTAAGCCATAGAATGCAAAAATGATCTGAAAAAATTTCAATTGCAGTAGGTTTGGCCTTTAAAGTTTGTTTTTAAAAATCATGTTTTTTAAGTAAAATTTCGATTTTAAGCCATATTTTGAAATAAAAAAACTATATAAATGAAAGTGAAATGTAATAAAAAGCAGTCCAGTAATCAAAAAACAAACTGTTTATTAATTTATCTTCAATACAGAACCTAAAAAATAGGCTTAATCATGCAAAATTCAAATAAAAGGAAGGGTCTTATTTGGAGGCTAATATTTAATGCATATTTTTTTTCAATTGTATTATATTATAGTTAAAACAATAGAATCCTTCTTTTATTAAAACTTGAAAAGATTTGCTGAGAAAAAAAAGATCAATTTTGATTGATTTTTTTAGTTTAGCTTTTATTTTTTTATAGGATATTTATTAAATATGCAATGTAAGGTTCTGTAAAAAAGTTTCAAAAGTAAACATTATTAAGCTTATTAATTGTAATAAGTCGACTATATGACTTACGATTTATCAATAAATACTAATCAAATACATTGGATATGTAACATATTGAAATTGGTGTTAATTTTGCTGCCTCTTAAGTATTAAATACTTACTATAATTATTCAAATAACTGACTTAATGGAATTTAATTTCGAAATATTCTTACACAACCTTACATTACTTATTAATTAAATATTCTATAAGAAAATTAAAAGTTAAATTGAAAAAATCAATCAAATTCGAACCTTTTTGGAGAACAATCTTTTCAAAGTTATAAGATTCATGCTATAGTTTCATCTATATTATAAAGTAATTGTAGCTCATGTAAAAAAAATATTAGCTTCTATATAAGATTCTTCATTTTACTAGATTTTTGTATGATTAAACTAATTTTGTAGGAACTTTATTCAAGATAACTTACTAAATAATTAATTTATCTTTTAATTGCTGTAACGTTTTTATCAGTTGTTATTTCTGTAAATTTTCAACTATATAGTTATTTCATTTGAAAATAAGGAATTGAATCGAAATAAAACTCACGAATGTGATTTAAAAAAAAGGTTTTAAAGACCAAACCTACTGCGATTGCAAATTTTTAAAGATCATTTCTTTGTTTTTATTGTTTAAATAACAATAATGAACTTTGTGGGTTTAAGTAGGTGGGGAAAGAGGATGTTGCATAGAGTAAGTATTGCAATATTTAGTATATTTTAATCCAAAAATTAGTCAATCACTTATCGAAAGAAATACATACTAGTATTATTTTTAAACACCATTATGTTTATTCGCTAATTTGCTTATAATTATCGAAATGTTCATGATATATTTTTTGACAAGGTCATAAAGAATAATTTGTAATAATAATTATTTATACTTATTACTAAAAAAATAATTATAATTACTTTAGAAACAATTTTTCCCCAGTGAGTTATTGCAACAACATAGCTTACTTTTTTATTATGGGTGGCAATGTGGCTGTAGGATTAGTAACGTGGTAGATGTTATTTCATTCTAGAAGGAAGATTTTAAAGTTTTCTTGAAAATGTAGTTTGTTGCTATCATACGTTTCAGCAGTGAGAAACGTGCTTTTGCTGTCGAAAAAAATATTGTCAAAAATGATTTGACAAAATATTTTATTAAATTAAACTAATTGAAATTGTGCTTTTTAGGAAAATCCGCTATTTGCTTCAATTTCTAATATACAAAAAACAATTTTTTCTATTCTTTTTCATAGTTTAAAATTTGCAAAATGATTTAAACGCAAATTATATCACGAATAATGATGCGAATGAGATACAATAATAGAGCATTTCCATTTGGAATGATGACAATTGCAAAGAAATATATAATTTGAGAGAAATCCTTGGATCTCAATTCTACGTCATTCCGAAGAAATATATGCACCTTTTTTGGAGCAAAACATGAATTGTCAATTGAGGTTAACTTTCTTATTAATAAAGGAGGGTTCAGTGATATTTTTTTGACATTCTGGTTCAGTTAATCTTCGTGCATAAGCAAACAATGATAAACATTTCATCATCATGGTGAACAAAAAGCCAAAATGTAGATCATTTCAGATCTTCTAGATGCTGAAGTTAAAGTGGTGAGGATTATAGACATTGTGAAGTGCTCCAAGAGCCATAATATACACCGCCCCTTCATTTTTTTTATTTTTACACCGTCTGGTGCCTAAAACCACTTTTATTTTCTGGGAACTCAGATTCAACTGTATCACCCAGGGGATGTAAAAAAAATTATTGGAAAATGCTGTATTTGCACAAAAAAAAAAAAACTCAGAAAATTGACTTATTGGTTAAAGCTAATATTTATTGTATTTTCTTTATATTATAGGTACAAAATCACAAGAACCGAGACCGATAAGCGATATATTGCAGTCTCGGTTCAACTTTGTTGGTTCCGGTTCTAGTGGTTCAAGAACCCGAACCGCTCGAACGATAATCTTGTTTGGATTACACGAAAAATGGAAAATAACTTGAGAAATATTTTTCTATGTATTATATATTATCCTTCTTTCCTTCTTCTTTTTATGCATTTTTATAGTTACTCCGTTGAATGTAATATAAATGAATAAGTTAATATATTATTTTAAAAAAAGAGCTGTTTTAATCTTAAAATTTATTAAACTGTAAGGCTTCATTTTTGTGGGAATGCCAAATCGTTATATGTGGCCGGGATGTAAAACAAATTATCCAGGTTATGTAAAAAAATAATATTTATGTTGTCCCCTTCAAAGTTATCCCCCTCAGATACAATACCCTTGTCCCAACGCTTTTTCCAATCCACGAAGCATTCTCAAATGCACTTTTCGGTATAGTCTTGGGCTCCTCCACCAATACAGTCTTTATCTTCTCAATCGTTACAAATCTCCGTCTTTTCATAGGTCTAATCAATTTAAGAACAAGAAAAAGTTACATTGGTCCAAATTCGGTGAATATGAAGGCTGAAACATGTTACTGGTGTTGTTTGTGGGCAAAAAATCTCAAAATTAAGTAAAACATTACTAACACTCATCTCATGCCCAAAACTTTCGAAAAAAATTATGGCACGAGCCAAACGATATGTGATTTGAGGGTTTTCAGAAACAATTTTCTTCACTAGTTCAACGTTTTAATCGGTAGTTGACGTGCTTACGCGTCCACAGCGAGGGTCGTCCTTAGCATCTTCCCGTCCATCTTGGAAGAGTATGTACCACTTGTAAACATTTTTTCTTTTATTTTCACTCAGAAATGTTTCACCGTGTGCCACTGTCAACATTTTAACTGTTTTGGAGCACTTAATTTCATTTTTTACACAAAACTTCAAATAAATTATTTGATCCATATTTTTCAATAGTAAAAATCGATGAACACGAAAAATACTTCTAACCAGTATGCCTCTTACAAACAAAAATGTCAGTTGCCAACGAAATTTGAAAAGTCACCTCACTTTTTGAACACACTTCATATACTAGTTCTATTTGTAAATAATTTCTTTGAAGACATTTGGAAAACCACTTCCTCTGGAAATTAATTATAAATTCAGAAAGCAATGAATCTTTATTGTTTGCTACTTTTACTCCGTGTAATGAAGAAAAACGACTTAATAAATGTATTATCATAGAAGAATGCCCATTTGGTCATAGTTTTCTTAACAAAGCAAACATAATTGTTGGAAAAATGCTCTCTGTGTTCATAAAAAATTTTGTCGGGAAAAAATAAGCTGAAGAATGTTGATAAGTATTTTTTTTTTTGGTATATTAAATATATTTTTTAATTTAATAGAAATTAATCTTATTTTCCAAGTTATTTTGAGACATTTCTATAGGTTTATTAGTTTCAAATCATGATTGATATCTTTCTAGACAAGGGCTGACATATCTGATCGAAATCATAAAACCTATATACCGGGTAAAATATCTAATATCTCCAATATTGTATCTTTATCGAAGGACATTCTTCAAAATTTTGATATTGCTCCGATATTTTATGTAATGGATTTAGAAAAAAGTAAGGAACTGAAAGTATATTGTTGGTAATTTTTGTAGTAAGGGAATGCTTAATACACTCAAGGTTAATAGAAATACAAGGTTAGACAATAATGTAATCGGGCTTGCTATCATTTTCAATTTGATGTATCGTACCGACTGCATCGACCTAGTTGTTATCAATCCTTTCATATCAATATTGGGTACCTTTGTTAAAATTTCGTACAATCAAGTTAATACTTTACATGGTAACTCCTTTTTAACCCGTGGGTCGGGTCACATCCCTGTGTCTTACCTCTTATAGTATTTAGGAGTTGTATATTAGAAAACTATACAATTTATTCTTTTTAAATAATTATACCACGTCCGAAGTCACCTCTTCTTAAATTCATTTTACCCGTTGGGTTGGCGAAGACCATGGATTAATATATTCATTCTTGGGTACAAACACAACTCTAGGCAAGACAGACAGATTTTGACGTCATAGAGTATAACAGCAGTACTCTAACAGTAACAGTCAAGGAATGTGATAATTACTAATGTTGAGGTTCGGTCTAAAAATCCTAGACTGGTCTGAGAACATTATATTTTTTATCATATGTATTTTCAAGTTCAATGACGTCATACGAAGTTTAAACAAAGATAGCTCAGATGAATTTTAATCCCTTCGTCTCTCGTGGAATATGGAATTCAGTATTCGAGCCTCTCCTGAGATGGATGATCATGTTAGAAGTATCTTCCTTCGATCTCCTCCATCTTCCTTTGTTCATAACTCTTGGAGAACATAAAAGTCTACGAAACAAACTAATTTGAGAGGAAACGGATTCTTATTACTTCTACGTCTAGTTTATTACGTATTACTCAACTGATTTGCTTCTATAATCGAATGAATAAGTTTATATTATCGGTATACAGTATATATATTTTTTTTTAAATATAGAGTACTTTTGAGATTTAAAAAAAATAAATAACGGTTGACCTATAAAAAAAAGAAATTTGGTCTCTTATGGTACATGAGAGCAAAAAAAATCTGTCCATGGAGTAAGACTAAAAAAATCGGGCTATAAAGTGAGACCGAAAAAAAAATCGGTCCATAAAGTTTGTCTGTGGTCTGGACCGAAAAGTCGATCGAAATCGGTCTAGAAAAGATCAATTAAAACTGAACCGAAAAAAAAGTTATTGCTGGACAGAGTCTCAACACCAATAATTACCTACTCTTGATAATAGTTATACTCTATGACGTCACTATTAAACAGTGTGGTGAAAGTCCTACATCAGACGGGAAAGCATTAATGTATAACCTTGTATTTCTATTAATCTTAACTATAAAGAGTACTCCCACATAGATTTAATGAGTGAATGCATCAGCTACTCTAAAAAAAGAGGGCGACGCCAAGGTTAATACTTAATTGAAATACAAGGTTATACCATAATGTGACAACGACTGATTACTTCCATTACGCTTTTTAATATTAACGTCATAGTGTATGAGTGGTTGCGTGTTTTATCAAAACTTGTCTTTCTTACCTAGCAGTTGGTACGATAAATCAAATTGAAAATTCTAGGAAGCCCGATTACATGATGGTCCAACTTTGCATTTCTATTAACCATGGGCAAAACAAAGTGTGCCCCTCTGGTTTTTACATTAGGTAAAAAACCCACGATAAGATAAATTCATTACAACGGCTGTCAAGTTTTTCTTCCAGTAAAATTAATCTTATTTTTTTAAACGGGCATCTTACTAACATTACTAAGCCGCGATCAAATTGATATACCAAGGGGTGTCCGTAGGGTGTCCCAAGACATATAACAGAAATTTTTTTCCCAAAAGTTTGAAATGCATACTCCCAATTTTTTTTTCCATTTTATCTCAGCTACTCAAATATGAAAAAAAAATTTATCTAAGACAAGGATAACAGGTGCCGACAAAATCTTAAAATCAATTCTATGACTTGATTGTAGGGTGGACTGAGAAATTTACGTTCAAAAGTACTTATCATATATGTATTTTAACTCGTTTGATTATAACAATAAAGATTGAGTAAAATTTTCTGGATTACTAAAGACCAAATCAGTTGGTAGTTGAACAATTATTCAATAATTATAATATGTAATCGTTCACAGTTTAACAAGTGCAAATACTAGTTCAACCAATCATTTGTAGGTCATAAATAGTAAAAATTAAATATATTGCATGTTACGTTATCAAATCTTGTTAGCAGGTTTTGATATTTTCTCCCTGAAACATATTCATAGTTTGAAAAAAGACACTCCTATGTCAATTTGCTCATAATCACATTCTTCAAATAAAAACACTTGCATAACGTCAAGAAGAGGAGGAATTACATAATTATATGTCAATTGAAATCAATAAACATATGTTTCTATTTATTTAGTTTTCCAAAAAGGAAGAACTGTTCAGTGTCGGTTTTAAATGGAGTAATATTATCAAAAAAAATTATAATTAAATTTTTATTCTTGTGCTTCTATTTAATTTTAATTTATATGAAACTAAAAATAATGGACTGTGTCTCCAATAAAATCGGACATTTCATGACTTTACAAAACTTCCCCGAACATTTATAAAAAAAAAAATTATGACCAGAAGGGGGGGGGGAGAAGACAATTGGTAACTCTAACTATATGCCACGCCGTTACTTTTATGTATCTTGCAACTTTTCCTCCGAAAAGACACGAAAACAAGGTCCAAAATCAGTTGGTAGTAAGCCAATTCTAGGTAAATTAAGGAATTTTCCCTAAAATAATAATTGTGGGGGCTGTTCACGGGACATTCACAAGAGCGTATTCTAACTCAGGGATTATCAACCTATTTTTAGTGATGTCTAACTTCTAAATATTTATTTCACCCAAATACCCCCTTACCAGGCACAAAGTATTTTTAGCTTTAATGACAGGGGTGACCACAAGATTATAGTTTGTTGGAGGGGGAGGGGGCTTGGTTTTTTGAATTTTTTTGATAAGAAATCCTAAAATTCTAAGAAATTTCAAAAATCCATATTTATTCACAAAAAATTAATTTTTTTGCGAAAAAAGTTCAAAATCCACAGCTGTTTACAAAAACTATGAAATTTTTGAGTAAAAAGTTTCAAATATATCATTTTAAGATAAAAATTTTCAAATATTAAATTTTTAAAGAAATTTTTTGAAATTCATAGCTGTTCAAAGAAAAATAAATAAAATTTCAAATATTAATTATTTATTTATTAAATCTTCTTAAAAAACAAAAGATCCTTCATTTGGAGGGTGGCTACAGGCCCTCCATCCCACCTCCTGCAGACACCCCTGAGTTATGTAAACCCTTGGGAAATTTCAAGTACCCCAAGGGTTACACATACCCCCATTTGGGGAGAACCACTTTTCTAACTGAACCAAGCAAAAAGGGGATAATAAGAGGAAAAGAAACAGAATCATGAACACCTGACAACAAAATACACTAAAGCAGAGATGTACGTTTATAAAAAGGAAAATTTTTAAGATGTTTCTTACTCGTTTCTTGTATTTGTTGGAAGGCTCATGGATGAATCAGGTCTGGATATTTGTTGACTCAAATATGTAAGTTGATCGAAAAATACGTAAATGGCAAGCACATTGAAACACACGAAAATGATTTTTTTCTTCATAGCTCAACTTATCCTTCTCTCTCTGTGTATAAAACAGTTTATAAAGAAAAATCAGTTGTGAGTATCTTAATTCATCATAGAATATAATATATGATGTACAAAGTTAGAATAATTCTTCAAGAAGTCAAGGGAAGGAACAAGTGTATATACATTACTGCTTTAAATAAATAAGTACATACAAAAAGAAGTAAAGAAAGGGAAAAAAGCAGAAAATCTACTTGTTAAAGATACAAAACTTGGATTTTATTTGACAACAAGTGTTCATGGCTATACAAAAAGCAGTACAGACGTAGGGGAGACGAGTAAATGTTGTTACACATTTCTGTTTTTTTTTTTTTTTTGCTTAATTTCTCAGAGTGTGTTTGAGTTGGACACACCAACAATAACTGTAGAATCTCGATTAAAGAGATGCATTTAAGTTAAGGACTGCTTTGATGAGACTACCATAATTTTTACATCATATGGAATATTGATTAAGAGATTTTTCATTTGCATTCAAATTCGATTTAAAGGATTTTCTTAGTAAAAAATCTATTTTTGTTTGTAATTAGTAGACTTAGGATTTTGAGCAATTTGTATGGCTAAAATGAGCTAAAAAAGAGCCTTCAATTTTAAAAAAGGAGCACCCAGATAATCAAAATTGAGGAATTTTTATTTAGAGAGTTATAAGGTTTTATAAGGATCATTTAAAACAAAAAGTGATGGGAAATTCAAACAAGAAAATCCAATGCCAATTCCGATACGATTTTAGTAGAAGTTAACAATTTCGATGCCAATTCTTTAATATTTAAAAGAATACCATTTTGTTATAAATTTCTAAGAAGTACAATTTATATAATAAATCGCCTTCTTTTAATTAATGTAAATAATATTTACATTAATTAAACAAAGGTGATACCTCTGCCTGGCGAGCTTTTTCCAAGGGGAAAAATCCAACAGCAAACTTTCCAATGGCCTATTTTGAAAGTCTGAGCTTTCCTAGATCCCTTTACAAAACTTATTTGCCTAAAATAATAAATCTACACCGACCGCATGTATTTGTTCACGTTTATTTTGTGTTCAATTTGTACTTTTTCAGTTTTCTAGCATTTTTTTAAAATAATAATTTTATTACAATATTCATAAGATTATAAGGGTCGAGTAACAAATTCAAGTCATCCCATCACAAAAAAATGATTAGTTTCCTATTATATTTTGCCAATATTTATTCATAATATTGGCTATATATTATATCCATAAATTAAGATTTTCTTCCATTAATTTTTGCCTTGGATCCGTATTGGGGGTTTTAAACATACCAAAAAGATCGTTCAACGTCCACATTAGTAGTTGTAGCAGATTTGAAATTCTTCAAGAGTCTTGTTAGATGGAGGTATTTCATCATCACCAGCATCAGCCTTTTGCATAAATAGAAAATCATTCCTTTCAAGATCCAAGAGGGATTATTCAATAGTCCATTTTGCTTCAGTTTCTCCTTCCTTCTAGTAGGTTGTTATCAGAATCTGGCTCCCTCACATATCCGATTACATAATCTTAATTTCATCATATACATATTTTTACTTACAAATTTTTATTTTTACCCTGTCATAAAAAGCCATATGGTAATACTAGTATGAATAGCACCAACATTTTTTTCCTTTTCTAATCTGTAAACGGTTGTTTTTCTCAACGTTTTGCCCATCCTTATATATCAGTATAAAAACCCTTTAAAATGCAATAATAACAAAATTTTGATTCTCAAATACGTCACTTAAAAGATTAAACTTCAGGTATAGTAAGGTAGCTGGGAGAACGGGTGCTGTACTTCGACTTTTTCGTTTTACGCTCAATTACTCAAAATTGGTTTGGCTTAGACTCACCAAATTTTAAGAAAGCATACCTTAATATGTTTTATATTGTTTGACTTTATTTAAAGGTTATAATAGTAAGTAGTTTTTTCTGCAGATTACATTTAAATGCGACTAGTTAAATGTTTCTAGTGCCCCAGTAGCTAGGGACGATTAACTATCAGTTAAAAATATTGATTTTGAGTTAGAAATTGAGAAATTTAGTATAAATAATATTTTTTGCTCAATAAATAATTAAACATTTCAAGGTATAATAGTAGATTAAGATATGATAAGTTTTAATCAAGATCGGAGAAATTCTTTTAAAAAATTTATTTTATTCACTTCTCTGGCTAACCAACATACTTGCTGTCAAGCTTAAATACTTAAAATAAATAATATGTGGAAAATTGCAACCGTTGTTACAGCTGTTCCCTTTATATTGAGCACCACAATATATGTGACAAATATATATATATATATATAGTTAAATAAATAAATGAACTGACTCGTTTAAAACTAAAAGGGAAGATCTATTTACAAATTCTTAGAAAAGTGATATTACGCAGAATTATCCCATGTCCATCATACTAAAAGGAATACAAGTAATGTGTGAATCTACTAAGTAAATTGTGAATCTAGAGCTGTTCACAAAAAATCCAATTTTTTGAAAAAAAATTTCAAAAACTAAATTTCAAATATAATTTTTGGGGGAAAACTTTCAAAAATCTAGAGCTGATATGAAAAAACAGAAATTTTTTGGAATTTTTTTTTAGAAATCTAGAGCTGTTCAGAAAAAAGAGAAATTTTTTGGAAACAAAATTCTAAAATTAAATTTCAAATATAAATTTTTTCGGATAAAAATTTCAAAAATCCACACCTATTTATAAAGAATTAAATTTTTTACAAAAAAAATTTATAAAATTTCTAATATACTCAATTTTTGGAAAAAAAATCAAATATTACATTTTCTAGTAAGAATAAAAAATTTCTTAATTTTGGAGGGCTGCGGCCCATTCAGCCCTCCCCTTGCGGATCCCCCTGCTTACAATTACAACTCAAATTTACAAATTTAATAAGTAAAAAGTTTGTGATTACTCGATATTTCTTAAGCGATAGCTGCTCAAAAAGCCTAGAAGAAGTACTCACTAAGACTCATTCCTATCCTTTTTCAAGCTAGTCACCTAAATGATCAGTCAAGGGCTTAATGCTATAAGTCCAACTTTTTTGTGCAAAATAAGTTTATTTAAAATGTATGACATTTTAAATAAAATATTAATAACGTTCCCAGATGCTATAGTGATTAAGTCAAATAAAAAAGTAGTTTATGTACCGTTTTGGAGCTAATACCATAGATAACTATAGATTGCTTAAGGGCACTGTCGTTGCAGCATTTCATATCAGATATAGTCAAGGGGAGTAAATCAATCAAATTTATTATTATAAACAAAAAAAACATGAAGTGGTTATACAATACTTTATATTTTTATAATAATACAATAACTTTGAAGATATCAAACGGATTTGGCCTTTTCCTCTCTTTTTTTACATTTTTTCATCAAACGTCCATTTTCAATTTTCTTAGAAAAAATGCCAAAATACGATGCTTTTTGCACAAATAAATGCAAACGGATTGTTTGATAGCGAAGTATTTTCAATTTCTGGAACATTTCATAACATAATTTTAAGCAATATTTGAAAAAATGAACCAGTTATCGAGTATAATTTTTTCGACGACAGTATTTTTCAAAACTTTTTTATTTTTGCAAGTACGAAAAAAATATTGCTAGGTTTGTGTTTCTTTTACAATTCGAATAAATGCTATTAACTATTTCTTCCCAAAATTACTGGAAAAAAGTTTTTTATAATTTTTTTTTGCGAATTTCGATCTGGGAATTTTTTGAAGAAAATAAAAAAATAGACTCCTCATCTAGGCAATATAGGTTGGTAGGTTATTTGAAATATATAACACTTTATATATATATATATATATTCATAATAATAATACTAAGTTTACAAGAGGCAATAATATTTTTTTTTTTTTGAGGGGGGTGCAATGATGAGACTTTGTGGATTACCTTACTCCACCGGATTGATATAGTGTCAAGAATCCAAGAGAATTAGAATTCTCAGGATCTTTCTCGACATCAACGAAATATTCATATTATAATTATTAGTATACAGAAGTATTTTCTTAATATTATTTTAATTTTCTCAATAAATTTGACCATTTTCAATGTGATTTCCCTCTCCCTCCTAGGGCAGAGCAACGCCGGGTAACCCTTTGCTAGTATAATATAAATTGCAACAAAATTGCACACAATATTTCTTACAAAGAAATTGCTTCACGATGATATTACGCACAACGTTTTTGCTATGAATTCTAGTAATATCTGGAGTGAAACAAGGGTCAATCACTTATCCTCATGTAAGGGGATGTGTAGTTTTTGTGCTTAAAAATCAAAGGCAAAACCTAATTCACATATACAATATTATTCCATTTTTATTTAAACAGCATCAGAAAATCTATGTGAAGTCACGTACTACAATTAATATGTCTTCCACCAAGACAACATTTTTGAACTGAAATAAAAATGTTTTTATAACACAATCCCCCTACATGAGGTTAAGTGATTGAAGCTTGGTTCACTCCAGATATCAATAGAACTAATTGGTTTTTGTATCATAATGATAATGCATACAACTATATTACATGCAACATTATTACCCCAACGTTTTTTTCCACAACCACTTTACCACAATCATTTTAAAGAGAAACAAATTTAACTTCTTCTTTTTTAAATATTTAATTTTTATTCACAAATTATTAAACCCAAATATATCAAAACAAAACAAAATTGAACAAAATTGTAAAAAGCTACTAGCATTAACCATCTATGCGATATTTAATCATTGATTTCTATACACATAATATTAACAACTTTTCTAATTCAAAAAAATCCGTAATTTTTTTTAAGACTGGATAAAAATATTTTTGTTTATTTTAAATTGTAATGTTATGTGCTACAACTTTTTTTAATTAACTATTTTAGATTTTTTCCTTTTAGTCCTTGTTTCAAACGTAAATTATTCAAAAAAAAAAATTATCTATGATCTGACGAATTTGAATAAGCATGGCATTAACCATTCATGTGATATCTAAGTATGTTTGTTGTTACTAATAACTAGTAAATGATAAATATTAATAGCTAACAAGATACAATTCATAACATAACTTTGCCCCCGACAACAGCTGACTCATAATCCACTACTGCAGCTCTATCAATTAAAACTTCGTCACTCTCAAGAATTAACCTTGGTCACTCTGATCTACAGTAATGGCTATTACGCCAAAGGCATATAAAAATACTTAGTTTGATTTGGAATGACACGATATATATATGTATATATATTAAACATAAAATACTATATATTCTTAATTCTACACCAATGAGATACATCTAAACTATCACGCAAGAGAATGTTTCACAAGGTTACCACGCAACCTTTCAAGTATTTGTTAAATAAAATTCTAATTTTTATGTTATATCTCAAAATTCCGTAATTCTATGTTTATGTCTACAATAGTCAATAGCTTTATACCTAGAACAATTTCAGAAAATAAACTTCCTCTCAAAGATCAAGCAATGCGTTCAGTTTGTTAATTGATTAAATGTAGTAATATTAATATTTTTATATTATTAACATAGAGAATATAATTATTATGTAATATATTCTTGTATATCAACTTCTTTATGATGAAAACTCATTGAATATTATTCAGTATGTAGTATCATATAAATATAGAGATGGCGCTGTTTCTCTATGATGAAATAATATAAGATTGGATTTGAGTACTATGTGAACGTTGTGCGAATCCAAAAAACGTTTTATTTTAGTCAATCAATTATTAAATTGATCCAAGCTTGTTTTCAACTATGTTCCGACTTTACGGAATTGATTATTCAGCTCCATTCCGGGCTGTTGCAATGACTGCAGAACTGTCTAAAGCAACTTATGACTTCGTCCAAGTGGATCCATTTAAGGGTGAAACCCAAAAACGTGAATTCCTTGCTGTAAAATGAATCTGCTCATTGAAACATACTCTTTGAATTACTAATTAGATAATGTACACTCTTATCATTATAGCTCAATTCTCAGCACAACGTCCCTGTTATGCAGCATGGAGACTTCATTTTGAACGAAAGTCGTGCTATTTCTGGGTATATTGCATCACAATTCGACAAATCTGGAAAATTATACCCAAAAGATCCTAAAGTCAACTCACGAATCAATCAAAGACTCCATTTTGACAATGGGGTATTTTACAAGAGTTTATTCAATATTGTGGTAATTTGTAACTCATTACACAATATCAATTAGCTACGATCCTTCTTTTAGATTAAAAGATTTTTTGGCGACAAGATGGAAGCTTCGAAGGAAAAAATTAAACTTATGGAAAAAGCTTTGGGTTGGGCAAATGATATGTTGATAGAAACTGGATTTGTTGCAAACACAGAGTATATAACAATCGCAGATATATCATTTTTAGCTACTTATAGGTATTAAAAGTATGTATATGTAGGTATATTGTATATTATCTCAGGGTTTCTCATTTCTCGGCAAGCTGTTTTTTAGGAGGATTCCGGTAAATATAAGGCTCCTGTTAGTAAATTATAAATATATGAAATTAAATTATTTCTTTTTATATTTTATGAAGAAATAATACATTTTAAACTAGTACTACGTAAATATATATTCTCAATTATCATGTTTTTCATTTTTATCAGTATCAATAATAGTGATTGGGTGTTTTTTAGGGCCCGTGAGTCCAGCATCCAATCCTGCAAAAAAAGTTATCATATAGTAAAATATGAAGAAGATAATTTTTGGTGGATTATTATATAATTAAATTAAACTTATATTATGGAATAATTAAATCTGGTATTTCCCGAGAAAATAAATTCGCTTATGTGTAAAACCTCGAAAAAAATATCAAAAAATGAGATCCCAAGAGAGAAACCCTATTATATGTTGGGCGCAAGTTGTTATTTTTACAAGCAGACTGTACAAATTACAAATTGTACTTCCCAGAACGCCTTATTCTATATTACAAAATCGATCATTAATTGATGTAATTTTTATTATTTTCAAGTTACTTGATTATTATGTAGAAACGAGTAATACAACTGTAGACATTTGAATTTTATGATATGTCATAGAATACATACTTGTCAATTATAAATCTTTATATAAAAAAAATATATATATACCATGAATATATACGAGTATTGAATATTGAATAATTATTATATATTTTTTCGTTGTACAAGTTACAACTAGTATGCCAAATTTGTATACAAATATTTATAATATCTTTTTTTTTTTTCATTAAATATATTCTAGCACAATAAAAGCCTGTGATATCATTTCTCTCCATAACTACAAGGATTTGAATGATTGGGCTCAAAGATGTTCACTACTCATTCCCAATTATGATCAAATCAATCAAAAAGGTGCTTCTAAATTTGGAGAACTCTACAAAGCAAAAGGATTTTAGAAGAATATATTCTATGTAGATAATTTATAGATTTTTCGAGTCCTATACATACATTCATGTAATACCTAGTGACATTTAAAAGAGGCAAATGTTTTTAATAATTTATTTATAGCAAACCAAGTATGGATATAGTTAATTATTCATGGAAATTATTAATTTTAAATATGAAGTAAGAATATTTGGCAAATACAACGAATTGGAAGAATTAACGATGGTAATTTGATAGTTTCTCTTTTACAGATTTATAAATATTTTTACTTCTTGGCCACCAAACATTTCATTTGAATAAATATGCATTACATTCTGACTACGGTAGTTTCTGGGTAAATTGCACGATTATTTTTCAATGTTGAGATCAGGTCCGTCCTTAAATATTAGGGGGTTCTATGTAAAAAGGATTGCATGGAGGCCAAATTCCAATCTGGTAGGGATAATGTTAATAACTTACCATTAGGGCAAGTTATAGCGTGAGTAGGGGTAGGGATAAAGATAATTTTGTAGGACTCTTTTTAAAAATTTAAAGTTAATTTGGAATCTTATTTTTTTTTTTTTAGAAAATGGGCTTTTCTTTAGATATGTAAACATCTATCTACGTTTATGAATATAATACGATCGACAACTATTACCATTGTAGTTGCAACTTTGAACAACTAAATCTAATCATTTGTGAATATTTTTCAATTTTCTTTAGATATGAGGTAAACACCATTATGTTAATATTATGTATAGCTAAGAAATCAATTATATATTAAAAATAAGTGGATATTATTTTTTCTAAATATAAAACGCTCATGTGAAAAAAATAAACTTACCACTAGATCTTAATTTGTTATTTATATTGATATAGAGTTTATCTTGCTTACAGAACTGAAGATGATGAATTGAATAAGCCTCTGTTACCTTGTGATTTTTACTTTTCTCTCAAGAAAGAGATATATATTTTAGTAAATATTTGAATAACTTTCATATGGTTTGCAATAGTATGTAATACAGACCAATAATAGTTCTACAACTAATAATAGGAAGGATTAAGAAATTTCTATTTGCCTGACCACAATCAAAATAACAAAATAGCATTTGCATGTCCAATATAAAACCAAATTAATCAATAAGATAAAAAAATGAAATAACAGAGAACTCATAAATATGGAATGTAAATTTTGA
Organism: Lepeophtheirus salmonis; assembly: GCF_016086655.4. Classification (NCBI taxonomy): domain Eukaryota; kingdom Metazoa; phylum Arthropoda; class Copepoda; order Siphonostomatoida; family Caligidae; genus Lepeophtheirus; species Lepeophtheirus salmonis. The sequence continues at coordinate 41,722,553 of NC_052131.2, forward strand.
AAAATATCATTGATACTTAATTATTTTTCAATCAATACTAAAACAATCGTATTATTATATTGTTACATTTTAACTATTGTTTTGAGTTAAACAACTTTTAATTATCTAGTATAGAAAATATTTAATAATTTATTTATTCGTGTTAAGATCTTTGCAAGAGTAATATTACTATATGGTGAAAAACAATTTGGCTGTTTAGAGAAGGATTCCCAGCTCAATAAGTTTGGGAATTTTAAGGGTATTAAGATATTTCAACACAAGTCTACAGAAGTTATGAGGTGTCTTATATATTTTGTAAAACACATCATCATTTAAATGCTCCGAATAACTGTTTATATGGGTTCTAGGATGTTACGCCCTGGGCAGTTTCGCCCTAGCAATTTATGCCCTAGGAAGTTTTGCCCTTATACATATATTATAGCATAATTGTATCTTCTATATATAGTTTAAGATTCAAAATTAGTTTCCTCCCAATTTATGTAATTTGTACTGCATTTTTGCATTCAGTAGTGTAAAATGAGTGCATTTAATTCAATTTTAATATATTTTAAATTAGAACATATCAAACGGTTCGAATTCATTATACTAAGAAACAACAATTATTTCATATAAATTACACAAATGCCATAACTTCATACTTAATTACAAAGGACTTCAAGTTGAAGTAAAGGAAGATTTATATGTAATAGCAGAATAGAATATGCTTTGCAGACCAAAATATCAAGAAAAGAGAAGCACATTATCTTTACTAGTCTAGAAGTGACTCAGTAGTAATCAAGCAATCAGGTGTGAGTTTGAAGTGTCCAGCTTATATAATTATCCGTATAAACATATATCACGAAGTCCAACTTATTAATGGAATTGTTATAAATGTGATAGAGATGAGTGATTTCTGTGTTATATATATCCAGGACAATGAAGGACTCTTATTAATGGAATAGTTTTGTTAGTGTAGGAGACGAAGCAGAGTTGCCCTTGAATAATTTCAAAGAAGGAGCTGTGGGTGGAGGATGAGAACTATCTCTGCTCCTCATTGGGGTTCTCAGTCGATTATTCTTTTACTTTATGGAACTCCTTAGTTCTTATATGTAGAAGTATACGATGATTCTGTGGAAGATCAGAAGGAATTTATATATAGGTAAGATTATTTACGAGATCAGAAGTAAGTCACTATCAGAGACCCTGATATGAAGAGGTACCTACACAACTAACGATCTTTCCATTGCAGGATCCACCGAGTGAAACACTTGACCAGACCATGACATTGAAGAGAGTTATATCCTTAACTACCTTGATAAATTATCAACTCACATTGTTTTATTAATATGATTGTTTTCACTTCCGAGTGAAAACTAAGGTGTCGTACAGAACCGACTTAAAGCTTTAAACCAACTCAGTTGCATTTGTGATACCTTTGTTTATTCCGTCAGTTTCCCATTTATATAATATGTCACTCAACCTCAATCAAATATTTCTACCCACTTTGACTTTATAATGAAATATGAATATATTCAAGTATCGCACGGTAGTTCATTAGCTTGATACTTTAAGTGGACTCTAATTCGGGAACACGAACGACAGCAAAGTCACCAACTGAACTGTCTTAAAAAAGAAGAACTGATTCACATAGTTGCCACCCTGTGAAATTTCCAGCTAGATCTAGCTAATTTTTAACTTGTTTAGATGGAAAAAATATCATCTAGCTGATGGGTGGAAATAATAGCTGATTTTTGGCCAATTTTCGCTCTACAAATAACATAACCAATAGAAGACGTTTCTGCATTAATGCACATTCTTTGAGTATAAAAAAATATTTAGGCGATTTTTCAGCTGTTTTTGTTGAAACTATCTGATTTTTAGCCAATTTTAGGATTACATCTAGCTGATTTTGTTAAGCCCACCTGGTAACACTGCAGTGATTCACCAAAATAACTTAATCATTAAAAGAACTGAATCTTTATCTAAGGTGGTGAATACAACATTTGGGACGTCACTCATCTCAGCCAATCAGAATGCAGAAGCTAAGCGACACCTTCCTTCCACCATCTTGTCTTACAGCCTTCTTTTCGGGATATTGTTTGGCCAATAATTTAATCAATTCAATTAGCTCAGCTGATATGACAAAAAATAATGAGTATGGTTTAACATTGAATAGTCCAAATTTGTTCTTCAAACCAAAGACATATCTACCCAATTTCTTCGTATAGCAGCCAAATTATTCTACCAAAGCTTTATAATAAAAAAAGGGCTGCTTCACCATTTTGGGTTTTTGAAGGGATATTGTAGGTTTTTTGCTCACTTGTAAACTCCTTGGATTGGATCTATTATTGGCTGCTTCGGGAGGGCAGTTGATATTAAGAGGTATTTGAAGGATAAAATTTCCCTTGGATAGTTTGATTATCGAGGTTTTGGAGTTACTTATTGGAGCCGCAGGAAAATAGAGTGCAGGAGCAGCTTTAGCAGTAGGAATGATTTGTTTACAGTTATAAACTGCGAGTTTTTAAGAGAGAATTAGCCTCTTTTACAAATGTCTATATTTCCCCGAAGCATTTGAGAAGTATTTTTCATAGCCCAATTTTTGAGCCTGTATTTTTTTTCTCATAATCATTTTCAACCTGGTGCACTGCCATCAAAATTAAATTTTATTTATATATTTTGTTCTGAATAGAGAAACGTTACCTCGATAACACAAAAAAATACATAGTACATATTTTGTTGGCAGCTGTCGACTTTTCTTCTAATCAATGTTCTGAACGTGATTGGTTGAATTCAAATTAGCTCTTGCTGAGCTGTGAACAATTTCCCAACGATTATTGAATAGTAATTACATATTTGGGAAGAATTGGCTGACTACTAATTGCGATTTTGGGCCTTCCTTTCGGGGGAAATGTTGTGTGATACAATAACATTAACAACTTGTGTAATTCAAACAACCTGATTATCAAATTTCACATGACGTCACAATTAATAGACAGTTCCACCTAGATGGAGATTTTTTTAGATATAAAATTTAGTACATACTCTCTATTCGATAGCACTATCTGTACATTTATGACGTCGGTGAAAACACTCTATAAGTAAACTACACTCATATCTCACTAAAATTCGTTATTAGTTTTGGATTGAGGACCTAATTTAAAACTTCAAATATCGAATTGTTGGCTCATTACAAAAAACCACTAATTAGTCACTTTTTTGTTGTGTCAAAATCAAACTTTTGGGTCACATTGACTTACTATAATATAAGTGCAAATATCATTAGGGCATAATAAGCCTTAAGTAAAATCTTTATTGCAAAAAATATAACGTAAAGGTATCAAAGTCATAAATATTTTGATGATAAAATATTAGAACTGGCCAAAACTATATCAAAAACAATGGTATTGCACTTGTAAGACTTCTACTACTCCAGGCCCGGGGTATATTCTTTAATTTTAACATTAATTTAGATTAGGGTTATATCGGTTCCTGTTATTGGTCTTTGAAAAATTCCTGTATTTGAAAACTCCCATTACTTTGCATGATTATCACTAATAGTATACAAATTATCAAGGATAATAGAAATACAAGGTTAGACCATCATGTAATCTGGCATGTTAAAATATTCAATTTGATGTATCGTACCGAGTGCTGGGCAAGACAGGTAGATTTTGACAAAAAACGCAACCAATCATAATTTATAACGTCACTATTGGTAAAATTTTTAATTTGATTTATCATACTGACTTCTGGTTATGGCAGACAGATTTTGAACAAACACGCAACT